>NC_052155.1:162430700-163056534 GCF_902713615.1 Scyliorhinus canicula | reverse complement strand
TGGTAGGTATAACCTCAAGGGGAAATATACCGTAAATGGCAAAACACTTGGAAATATAGAAAGTCAGAGAGATCTGGGCATGCAGGTCCACAGATTTTTGAAAGTGGGAACACAAGTGGACAAGGTAGTCAAGAAAACATATGAAATGCTCGCCTTCATTGGACGGGGCATCGAGCATAAAAGCTGGCAAGTTATGCTACAGTTGTATAGAACCTTGGTAAGGCCGCACTTGGATTATTGCGCACAATTCTGGTCACCACACTACCAGAAGGATGTGGAGACTTTGGAGAGGGTGCGTAGGAGGTTTATCAGGATTTTGCCTGGTCTAGAGGGTGTTAGCTATGCAGAGAGGCTAAATTCATTCGAATGACGGAGGTTGAGGTGTGACCTGATAGAGGTTTACTAAATTAGGAGAGGCCTGGATAGAGTGGATGGGAAAACACTCTTTACCATGATGGAGGGGTTAGTCACTGGAGGGCCGAGGTTTAAGATCCATGGGGCAACTTTTAGAAGCAATGTGCGAGGCAGGTTTTTACACAGAGGGAGGTGAGTGCCCGGAACCCGCTGCCTGGGGAGGTTGTGTTCGCAGATATATTAATGCCATTCAAAAGCATCTCTACAAATATATGGATAGGATGGGTACAGAGGGATACGGCACGAGGAAGTGCAGATGGTTTTGGCCAAGGGTGGTATCATGACCAGTACAGACGTGGAGGCCCGAAGGGTCTATTCCTGTGCTCTATTGTTCTTTGTTTCTTGTTCATTGTACTCCCAGCTGCTACACCTCAGTACATATATGTTTCAGTCAGGTCACCTCAATTTCTTCAGAACATCAATGAGTGCAGGCCTAACCTGTTCAACCTTTTCTCATTAGACAACCTGTCAGACAGTGTGTTGCTGGTCATCAGTTGTGCTGGTTCTCAAGATAACTCGACTATTCATTCAGCCACATCTACTGCTTCTGGTGTTTATCCACCCTGAATGACAGAAAGCACACATAACTGGAGATCAGATTGAAAGGTGTTTGAGAGGCTCTGAATTTGTCAGTCCAGTGCTTTGTCAATGAATATTTTTCACTCAAAAAGTATCCAGTTTGCAGGGATTTCTCAATCTGGGTCTGGCCCTCTTTTATTTTGTACACATGCATTGGTTTAAGTGGCAGCTGGAAAACAATTGAATGCTGTTCAGCCAGCCTGCTAAACAAGAAGTAGTTTCCTCAATTTACACAATTTAAAGGGAAGAAACATTCATCATTAGTTAACATGCAGGTGTGTGTTCTCCCAAATAAATCACAGTACTATAATTAACCCACAATTAACTCAGTTATAGCAATGTCCTAGAACTTGTTTCGTAAACTTAAGATCATCATTTTGTATTGGGTCCAAGTTGTAATTTTTACAACACCACTTAATTTTCAACAGTATTGCTCATGCGCCAAAGTAAAGATTGCGAGCGGAATTCTCTCAGCCCGACGCCGGGCCAGAGAATCACCGCGACCGGCAAAAATCACGCCACACCGCCCCGACTCCGCAGAGCGGAGAATTGGCGCCATTGGTTTTGGAGTGGTTGGTGCGGTGTCAGTTGGGGGCTGCTCTATGCAGCTCCCCCCGTTGATTCTCGGCCCGAGATGGGCCGAGCGGCCATCGTAAAAAAAGCCGAGTCCCGCTGGCGCCATCCACACCTGCCCTCAGCCTGCGGGAACTCGGCATGGAAGGGTCGGATGCGACCTGTGGGGGGGGGGGGGGGGGGGGGGGGTGGGGGGGGATGCGGAAGGGGGGTCTGACCCCGGGGGAAGCCTCCGATGTGGCCTGGCCCATGATTGGGGCCCACTGATCGGCGGGTTGGCCTCTCTGGCTGGGGGGCCTCCTTTCTCCCGCGCTGGCCCCTGTAGTCCTGCGCCATGTTGTGTAGGGGCCGGCGTGGTTGAAGGGAGCCACTGTGCATGCGCGTGGTGGCGCCGGTGCCACTGCGCATGCGTGGACCCCGCGGCGCCCAGTTGACGCCAGGAGCAGCAGCTGGAGCTGCGTGAACCGCTCCAGTGCCGTGCTGGTCCCCTGTAGGGGCCAGAATTGCTGATCCTGAGGCCGTGTTCACGTCGTCGAGAAACGCGACGGCTTTTCCGACAGCTTCAACACTTAGCCTCAGGATGACAGAATTCCGCCCCACATATCTGCCATGCTGTAATTTTGTTTTGCAATCCCTAATTATTTCTGTCTTCCTCCATCTTTGCTTCAGTTTGACTCGTTCTGTCTCCATTCTCTGTCTTAACAACACACTTCCTCTTATTGCCTCTGTACTTACCTTGGCTTCCACATTGCGAGTTTCAGATTTTGTATGTCTCCCTGCTTTCCCTGATGGGAGATTATTTTTTAAAAACCTACGTTGTGGGTGTGCATGTGTGTATATGAAAATTGACCGGATGCAGTAAGGGGACAAGCAAACCAGATTGGGTTGGATATGAATATTGGGTCAAGATGTGGCATTGCTATCCAGGGGCTGCAATAATGTGCAGTTAGGAAACTGAGGGCTGGTGTCGAGAGGGAGTCAGGGCAGGAGACAGTGCAAAGGCCTGGGGGCAATTCGGTAAGCCAAGACTTGGTGTTAGGAGGGAGAAAAATTTGAGGCGATAGAGAGTGGTAGGTTGGCATGAGGAAGAAATGGTGCAGGTGTATAGGAAATATACTACATGGAATTTGCTCACTTCAATTTTACATTATTTTATGAGCAGTTTTTGCATTATGTTAAAATGCATTCTTCCTGAATTTATACAACATGGCCCCGTATTTCCACCATGTTCACAAACCTCTAACTTTTGCAGAAGAATTGAAACTCCGGGGAAATTGTAGAAGCAACCGGTAGGGTGAATGCACTGAGTTATGTGGGTCGATCTGAGAAATTCCAGGGAAATATTTGTTTTTATTTAAATTGATTGCAATGGGATAACAATTTGTTTTAATTTGATGCAATACGCTGTTGTGATAGTGAAGTTGACTTTTCACCTCTTTGAGTAGCAGTGCACAGAGAATCTTAACCTGGTGGATTTTGGTGGATTTTGGCAATCTGTGAAAGGACTGCAGTTGGCACTGGGACCATTAAAATGACCAGAGCATGTTATCTTTTCTTAATTCTATCAGACCCATTTATTCCACATGCCATTTATAATCTGCTGCACTATGGCCTCTCGCCAATTCAGTTATTCACTAAAAGAATTAATTTTTCCTGGTCAATGAGGATTCGGTGCAAGAACAGCCCCCTGTGCTGTAAAGGGTGAACTCAATATCATGGGCGCGATTCTCCGCACTCCCGACGGTGCGGATAATAGTGTGGCTCGTAAAATTTTACGGCCACACTGTTCCGACGCCCTCCCGCTATTCTCCCCCCCACCCCCCCCCCCCCCCCCCCCCCCACGGCCGACTCCCGATACGAATCGCTGCCGCCGTTTTTTTACGGCCGGCAGCGATTCTCAGCTGATGGATGGGCCGAGTTCCCAGCCCTTTACGGCTGTTTTTACGAACGGCAAACAACCTGGTCTGGCCGTTCGTAAAAACGGCCGTAAACTGTCGATTTTTAAAACCATGGCACCGATTGGCACGGCAGTACCACGGCCGTGCCAAGGGTGCCATGGGCCCGCGATCGGTGGGCACCGATCGCGGGCAGCGGGCCCGATGCCCGCGCACTCTTTGTCCTTCCGCCGCCCCGCAGTATCCATTCGCGGGGCGGCTGAGGGGCATCCCGGCCCGCGCATGCGCGGGTTTCGCGCAAATGCGCGATGACGTCATCCGCGCATGCGCGGGTTGGAGTCTTCCAATCCGCGCATGCGCGGCTGACGTCATATGACGCGTCAGCCGGCGCTAACTCTGGCAAGCGGGCTTAACGAAATTCGTTAAGCCCGCGATGCCGGAGTTTACGGCGTCGGGATGCTAGCCCCGACCGGGGACCAGAATCGGTTCCCGGTCGGGAAGGGGGGGCTGGCGTCAAACCCGCCTGGATTTGATGCCAGCCTTACGATTTCTCCCCATGTGGGAGAATCGCGCCCCATGTTTTTCTAATGACATAATGTGATTATCTGTATAATACAAAAGGTAGTTGAGGAATTGGGTAAACACCATGTGGGTTCGCAACACATGGGAACAGTCCTACGTTTTTGTAAACCTTGGAGCACTGGGAAACTGTGACTGGTCTGCTGCTTCTGTAGAAAGTTAAACTAAGACTGGAGCACAATACAATAACAATACTATTCTTTATTACCACAAGCAGGCTTACATTAACACTGCAATGAAGTTACTGTGAAAATCCCCTAGTCGCACATTCCAACGCCTTTTCGGGTACACAAGGGATAATCCAGAATGTCCAAATCACCTAATACCACGTCTTTCGGGACTAGTGGGAGGAAACCAGAGCACCCAGAGAAAACCCACGCAGACATGGGGAGAACGTGCAGACTCTGCACAGACAGTGGCCCAAGCCGGAATCGAACCTGGGACCTGGCACTGTGAAACCATAGTGCGAACCACAATGCTTTATCATTTCCCTTCGGGTGACACTAACGGAGTCAATGCTTACATATTTAAAGGTATTCCACAAGACTTAAGGCCTAACGGATCATGGACAATAGTTATATCAGGCTGGTAAGCTATATCACCCCTGGCAGCTCTCTGGTGTACAGCATTTGGATTTCAGGAGGTGGCGGATACTCTTGTAAGAGATCTTGTGGTGGATGGGTGGAGTGAGGAGGGTTGAACTCGCAATCAGGGGATTTGAGGGTGGGTGGGGGTGGGGAAGAGTATGCAGCACAGTAGCACAAGAGGATTGCACTGTGGCTTCACAGCGCCAGGGTCCCAGGTTCGATTCCCCGCTGGTCACTGTCTGTGCAGAGTCTGCATGTTCTCCCCGTGTCTGCGTGGATTTCCTCCGGGTGCTCCGGTTTCCTCCCACAGTCCAAAGATGTGCAGATGTGGGTGGATTGGCCATGATAAATATCCAAAAAGGTTAGGAGGGGTTATTGGGTGGAAGTGAGGGCGTAAGTGGGTTGGTGCAGGCTCGATGGGCCGAATGGCCTCCTTCTGCTCTGTATGTTCAATGCAAGTGATGGCTGGAAGCAGCTGATGGATTTAATGTGGAGCCAGGAGGAATACTCTTGCACCTCATGGCTGCAGTTAGTTCAGCTTTCTTAAACATTGCGGGACTGCGAATTAAGTCACGTGGAGATATGGGTCTGGATTGTTGCTTGAGCCTGGGAAAACCCAATGTGTGTATGTTCCCCCATTCCGAGTTTTAACAATTGGGCAACTGTTTTCAGGCATGACAACTATTATACAATGCTGGTCACTGTAAGGAACAACTCACCTTTGCAGGTCATGAGTCACTGCATTCAAAATATATCTAAATTACTATACAATATCTAATAGTGACACCTGAAGGTGTTAAAACATTTTGCACTTACCTTTCAAAATATTCCGACTCCTCAGCAGACTTCCCCCAGTGGTCACAAATTCGCCAAGGAGGTATGTCTGTTGTTAGAACTTACAGAAGCCACTGCAACACAGGAGTATAATGTCCAGGGGAAACACAATTTTCTTGTGAATCTCACAATGTGGACCCTGATGTCAGAGGAGGTGTAAGTGCGTTTTGTACCCAAGGTCTCCCTGACAGGCCAAAAGGCGACACAAAAATGGTGCTCCGTTGGGAAGGGCGCAGATAACTGTTTCTGCAGAAAAATAAAAACTAAGCTCAGCAGTTCGTGAACCGATTTGCAACTCCAGTCAGAGACGAAAATCCACATCCCTGGTTTTCCTGAGCACACAAATAGGCCAAAGCCCCTCTGACAGGGCGGTCTGGAACAAGGGGCGGAATTCTCCAACCCCCCGCAGGGTTGGGGAAGCGCTCGGGGCCGGCGTAAATCCCGCCCCCTCCGTGGCCGGAATTCACCGCCACCCGGGAATCGGCGGGGGCGGGAATTGCACCGCGCCGGTCGGCGGGCCCCCCCCGTGCCCGTCGTCCACCCCCCCGCGCCGATTCTCCGGCCCGCAAAGGGCCGAAGTCCCGCCGCTGTCAGGCCTCTCCCGGCAACGTGGTTTAAACCACCTCTGGTGCCGGCGGGAGCAGGCAACGCGAGCGGGCCCCGGGGTCCTGGGGGGGCCGTGGGGCGATCTGATCCTGGGGGGCCTGGCCCGCGATCGGGGCCCACCGATCGGCAGGCGGGCCTGTGCATGGGGGCACTCTTTTTCTTCCGCCACCGCCACGGCCTCCACCATGGCGAAGGCGGAAGAGACCCCCTCCACCGCGATTGTGCCGGGGTGACGTCAGCGGCTGCTGACGTCCGGCGCATGCGCGGACTCATGCCGACTGGCGAAGGCCTTTCGGCCACCCCTGACGCCAGTCAGCATGGCTCCAAAGACCGTTGGCGCCGGTCGGCGAAGCGGGAGCCACTCCAGCGCGGGCCTAGCCCCTAGCACCTAGAGGCAGCACGGTAGCATGGTGGTTAGCATCAATACTTCACAGTTCCAGGGTCCCAGGTTCGATTCCCGGCTGGGGCACTGTCTGTGCGGAGTCTGCACGTCCTCCCCGTGTGTGCGTGGGTTTCCTCCGGGTGCTCCGCTTTCCTCCCACAGTCCAAAGATGTGCGGGTTAGGTGGATTGGCCACGCTAAATTGCCCTTAGTGTCCTAAAAAATAATGTTAATGGGGGTTGTTGGGTTACTGGTATAGGGTGGATACGTGGGCTTGAGTAGGGTGATCATTGCTCGGCACAACATTGAGGGCCGAAGGGCCTGTTCTGTGCTGTACTGTTCTAAAAGCACCTCTGGGGAGGCCCGACGCTGGAGCGGTTCTCGCCACTCCGGTACGCCGGGACCCCCCCCGCCCTGCCGGGTAGTGGAGAATCCCGGCCAAGGAGTCACAGTCTCAGGATACAGGCTAGGCCACTTTGGAATGAGATGAGGGGAAATTTCTTCACTCAGGAGGGTGGTGAACCTTGCAATTCTCTACCACAGAAGGCTGTGGAGGACAAATCACTGATTATATTTAATAAAGAAATGGATAAATTTCTCATTTCTAAAGGCATCAAGGGGTATGGGGAGAGAACAGGAACATGGCATTGAGAAAGAGGATCAGCCATGATCATAATCAATGACAGACCAGTCCTGAAGGGGCGAATGAACCACCCCCTGCTCCTATTTTCTCTGCTTCTAATCCAGTTTGAGAAATGGGGATTTGACAGGGGTTTGGCCTTATTTTTAAATGCAAAGCGTCTAACACCAACCTCAAGTATGGATCCTCAATGCTTCATTTGCTGGTTTAGCTCACTGGGCTAAATCACTGGCTTTTAAAGCAGACCAAGCAGGCCAACAGCACGGTTCGATTCCCGTACCAGCCTCCCCGGACTGGTGCCGGAATGTGGCTACTCGGGGCTTTTCACAGTAACTTCATTGAAGCCTACTCATGACAATAAGCAATTTTCAATATGGTGGATGCTTCAGAAGATGCACCATATTGTCTGCTGCTGACACCTGTTCTTAATCAAGTTGAACATACAAAACTTCATTGATTTTCTAAGCTTCTTCCTCCCAAACCTGCCAACCTCTTGATGTCACATCTTATGATCCTGGCAGTTCAGAGATTACAATGTTTCACATCATTCAATGATATCTGTCTAGACAAGACATATAATGCAGCAATGCAGAAGCAGGGATTGTTTTATAATGAACTGTTTCTGAAAGTTACTTCACCAAAGTTATAACCATAAAATTCTAAAAACATTTGCAGCAGACCTAACAGCATCAGTGGAGAAAGCAAGGTAGGTCAACATAATCCTACAATCCCGTACAGTAGTGTCTCAAATTCCATTGTCCAAAAGTCAGAGTTGTCTGAAAAATGGCTGTTTTTAGAATGTGACAGACATCAACTTTAGCTGAGTAAAGAAAAATCTTACCTGGACAACTTGGTTAGGTGTTATACAATTGCCGTGTGGTACCTGGACCAGTTACCCCATTGCTGCTTGTGCGCCGGTCTATTCCTGCACTCTGAATGAACCTTGACACCCCCCCCCGACCCCCCCCCCCACCCCCCCCCCCCCCCCCCCCCCCCCCCCCCCCCCCCCCCCCCGCCATCCAGCTTGACCCCACGCAACCACCTATGGCCTGAATCACCTGACCCGAAATCCGGCAAAACCTGAAATCCAGCATGACCTCGTTGCCAAGGCTGCCGTTTTGAGACACTGTCCATACCTTTAAAAGAATCCAGATGGTTTTCAATTCCATCTATATTTGCCATTGTGGGCGACAATGCTGACTAATACTGTGATCTTTGAACTGAAAACAATTTGACACTTTATGGCCGGCATGGATGGGCAGCAGCACGGAATGCAGGTTAAAGCCTCTTCCCGGGAACTCTCATGAGAACTTTATTTATTGGGAACAGAAATTGGAATGGTGACACCCAATAGATTATGGTAAACAACTAAATCCATTGCTCATGGCAGTTTTGCAGACCTGCATTAGAAACCCATGCTACAATCAAAATGTCAAATATTTCATTGATATGTGTGCTTCAGTTGTTTCAACTGTTGGGAAGTTGAGAAGAAAGAAGGCCTGCAAAATCTCAAACCCCAAGAATAATTGTCGAAGTTACATGCTCCATAACTTTGCCGATCCAAGAATCTGCACCATGCCTCACTAACCACAGTAGAATACAAAGAGATGTGAAAAGACAAGAATGAGCCACAAAAACCAACTATGCAAAAGGACTGGCAACAGCAGGAGCTCGTGATGATCACTGCACATTTTAGGAAAATTGTGTGAATATTTGGAACAGCAAACAACATCCAATGCTAGAAGGATGGGAGTGGGTAGCAGGATGAAACATTAGCCTGAACATTTTTGGTGACAGACATGGTCTCCAGATTAGTCAAAATGGCACTGGAGACCCAGTTGCAGAGGCCCTGGCCCCAAATACGAGACTCACCATTGTTGCTGGGTGGCACGGGGACAAGGAAATTGGGTCAGGTCGTACTTTGCACACTTATGGTTCACAGAGCCAGCTGCACATGTAAAACTGCAGCGGCCTTCGGTCATCTGTGATTTCTCTCAGCCAGGTTTCTGAAATGTGATTTGTTGGCTTTATATTTATCAGGAGTAGGTATAAACATATTAGAGTTCTTTGGAGAGGTAGGATACCCTTTTGATAGGTCCAGGGATCCCTTTTAGAGATGTCAAGTACATTTTGGGATTGTTAAATTAGACATGAATGTGAATTAGAAAATTGAAAAACTCACTAGAACTATCATGTTATCATGGTATTTAAATCTCAGTGGACCTGTCAAGTTCTCAAGGCATTTAAATCTTCAGCTCTTTTCAATGAAAAAAAGTCTGCAGATTAAAAACATAAATGATTGCTTTTTCACCCCTTTTGACAAATGCCTGAAGGCTTTCTTTATAGGTTTGTAAGGCATGACTGATTTCACATTCTATCATTATCACAGTGGGGAGCCTGTCAGTTCACAGTTTGATCAATGCCTTCATGTGGTTACAAAATCTTTGATGTGGAGCTAGGAAGGCAAATGCTTGTTTTTGTAAGGCATTATATACTTGACATTACATGGAATTAGGCTGGTGAAGGAAGTAAAAAGAACTGAATAGGTACTTTTGATCAATTAGAGTGTTTTTTTAATAATAGGTAAATAATCAATAAGAGAATTGTTTTTCATCTCAACATGGCTCCTAAGGTTTGCCCTTGGTGGACATTAGGTGAGTTGGCATAGAAAATGTGAGGACAAAGAGTGGTTTCTGGGGGATCATGGGTTGGTGAGAGTTGGCACCAAATTAGCATAGGGGCTATAAAGGACCAGGTGGGTGAATAGAGTGGCATATGTTGGCTTAGCAGGCATGAGGGAACATGAAGATTGGTTGGGTGCATTATGTGACGTATGTTGGTATGGATGGGGCATGGGGAGTGTTTGGAAGGTGAGAGGGTCGAAGGGTGTGTTTTCTGTTTTATTAATTTCTTGCAAGTGCCAGAGCACCGGGGATGGCCTTACGTATACCTGCCCCCAGCAGTCCTGTGGCAGCCCCTGCATTATTCCAGGATTGTCAGGCCTGACACCTGTTACCACCTGATCAGTAATATAGTCCCAAAAAGTTGAGAACAATTGAATGTGATCTCCATCGCACCATCGGTCCGATCCCCCATCACATTATTAAGATCCTCCGTTGAGTACTGATGAATTAGGGCCATTTTCAAGACACAGCCAGAAATTACAGCTCTTCAATGTGATTCTGTAGAAGACACAGAACTGAGGGTGCAATCAAAGCATATATTTTTAAACTGCCTGCTCACGCTTAAAACTACTGTGTAGCTCTCCAGCTACAGAGCCCAGTTTTCTCTTCTGATCTTGAGTCTTTCTGAGTATACAAAAATGAGTCGGCGGAGTTTATGCCATCACTCTGGCTGGGTGGGGCCTGATAAAGCCGGCAAGTCCATACTCAGTTCACTTGCTTCAGCATAATCCTTAGAGATCGGGGCGCCATCTTTAAAGGCACTCTGATTAGCCATGAAGTGGAACTACCATCCACCCGCCCCCACCACAGAGTTATCAGGGGCTACCCCTCCCCCCTCCTCACAATCATCGGGAGCTCCACCCCTGGGCAATCATCAGGGCCTCCTCCCCGCAAGGCAATCAATGGAGGCTTCCCCCCGCACTATTATTGGAGATCCCCCCCACCCCACCATCGGGGAAGTATCGTCGGCATTCCCCCACTACTCCCCCTCCCCACCGTGTCTGCAAGCTTCTCCCTTACTGTCTGCCCTCCCACCTCTCCAGCCAACCCCCCCCCCCCCCCCCCCCCCCCACCACACATAAGTGGAAACAGCTCCCCACCATGGGGCTCCCACAATGGTTTAGCATTGCCCCTTGGCACAGGTTGGCACTGCCTGGACATGTCCCTCTCCCCACAGGTCTATACTTGCCTTTGTACCCCTGTGACTGAATCTTGTCTTTCCAAACCTGTTGTAAACCTTACTGGCGTGACGCTACATTTACGAGGTTTGCTTATTCAGTGAGGGGGGGTCATGTGGTGGGGTGGGGGGCGCAGGTGTAGGGTAATGATATTAAAATTTGTTGAAATCCACTTAAATGAGGTCCTCGCCCTTTGAGGCGCAGACCTTGTGATGTCACTGGTGAAGGCGGTGAATATCAGGGCCGTGATTCTCCCCTACCTGGCGGGGTGGGTGGTCGCAGTGGAACGGAGTGGCGTGAACCACTCCGGCGTCGAGCCTCCCCAAAGGTGCAGAATTCCCCGCACCTTTCGGGGCTAGGCCCGCACCAGAGTACTTCCCACTCCGCCGGCTGGCACGAATGGCCTTTGGCGCCCCACCAGCCGGGGCCAAAAGACCTTCACCGGCCGGCGGAAGTCCGCTCATGCACCGGAGTGTCAGCGGCTGCTAACGTCATACCGGCGCATGTGCAGGGGAGGGGGTCTCTTCTGCCTCCGCCATGGTGGACACCATGGTGAAGGCGGAAGAAAAAGAGTGCTCCCACGGCACAGGCCCACCCGCCGATTGGTGGGCCCCGATCGCGGGTCAGGCCGCTGTGCGGTACCCCCCAGGGCCAGATCGCCCCGCCATCCCCCAGATCCCTGGCGCCCGCCCGTGCCGCCAATCTTGTCGGTACCGGGGTGGTTTAATCCATGCCGGCGGGAGAGGCTAGTCAGTGGCAGGACTTCGGCCCATCGCGGGCCAGAGAATCGCCGCTGGGGGCCCGCCGACCGGCTTGGCGTGATTCCCGCCCCTGCCAATTCCCGGGTGGCGGAGAGTTCGGGACACGGCGGGGACGGGATTGATGCCGGCGCCGGGCGATTCTCTGACCCGGCGGGGGGTCGGAGAATCCCGCCCCTGGAAACCCGATCACTCCGGAGAGAGAATCTGGGCTGAATTTCGCCTTCGCGTCAGAAATATCCATCGAGAGTGAAAATATATTTGTGTTTTATTGCTTATAGTAAGGCATCTGATAAGATGAAGCATGAAGAACTGATAACCATGTTAAGAGTCTCTTGACCTTGTTGGCAAAGATCTTAGAGTGATAAGAAATCTTTATTGGAAACAAACCACCGCCGTAAACATTTTAAGCAGTTTCATGAAGATTAAAAGAAGGGTCAGACAGAACTGTATTTTCTCCACAAACTTATTCAATCTGTATCGTGAAAACGTTCCTAGAGAGATTGAAAACCCTCCTGCATTATTAGTCGAGGGTTACAACTTTAACAATATAAGATA
The DNA here is from genome assembly GCF_902713615.1 of Scyliorhinus canicula. Classification (NCBI taxonomy): domain Eukaryota; kingdom Metazoa; phylum Chordata; class Chondrichthyes; order Carcharhiniformes; family Scyliorhinidae; genus Scyliorhinus; species Scyliorhinus canicula. The sequence goes on along the minus strand of NC_052155.1, from coordinate 163,044,268 downwards.
CGGTACTAACTGAAGAGAAACTGCAAAGAGTTTTGGATAGAATAACGAATAAAAGTGAGAAGAAAGCTGAGCAAAAATCATAAGAAACCAAAATGCTTTGTAGTGGTATCCAAAAAGAAAGTCATTCGAAAATCTAAGAGCAGAGTGAAAAAATATAAAGGTCAAACAGGTGGACAAATTTTATTATGGAAGAAGTATGTAAACATCGGACAGAAAGCACAACCAAAAAAATATACAAAGGACTGGAATGGTCTTAGATGTATTTCAAAAATGAAAAAAGATTACGATCAACTCAAAATTAGACATGAAAACAAAGCTGAGGATTCTGGAATTCTACATGACACTAATTTGGACAGGTGAAAGTGAGTTTTGGATGATCAATCGAGCAATGCAGAGTAGAATTGAGTCTGCAGAGTTGTGGTATTTGAGGTGAGTAATGAAGATATGTTGGAACAGGCATACTACCGATGAAGAGGTGCTGGTAAAATCCGAGGCCAAATGCTTTCCACTGACTAAGATCAGGAAGAGAGAATTGGAATTTCTTGGGCGCATAACAAGCGGAGCCTTCCTATGCCAGGTTTTCGAACACCACTGGCTCATTGGGAATCCAGCATATCTGTGGAAGTCAGTATGCCCCTGGGGTGTCCACTTGTGTCAAAATGGGTGCTGCCACTGCAAAGACACTCGAGGATAAGATCCAGGTGTAATCACCATGATTGGGTATCCTGACGAATTTTTATTCCGCTGATTTACAGCAGGCCCTCAGGTCTTCATCACTATAAGGAGTCCAGGTGATTGAAAGCATTATTAGTTTTAGATATCATTAGGATGCTAGATTAGTTTGTTCTTCATGGGTGGCCATTACTTTCTGAGAGCCTTGATGATCTGTGGGATTATTGAGCCAATATCTGATTTGCAGATTCAGGCAATTTGTTTCACTACTCAAGCACATCACATGTTGCAATTCACTGCTGTAAGTTTAATAAAATTATCATTTTATATGTGTCATATTTTCTCTATAATTAATATTTAATTATCACTTATTTTCGGACTGAACCTGTGGAACTTACAGTATAAATCATTTGGTCCTTCCAACAGGCTTGCTACAAACACACACAGATTGGTAATTAGTTAAATGTATTCATGGTTTCATATGAGCCTCAAGAAAAAGCAATCTGCAACCTTTTTCTTTAATTGGAATTTAAATTTGCCCAACTGTAGAGAAAATGGTCTGGAGCATACAATAATTGACAAAAAATAATAGACTGAGATGCAAGGTAAATGGTAATTTTCTTCTTATTCTGAATTTCTCCAGAGCTCTCCCAATGTCCTGGGAAATTGGTGCAATTGCGAGGAAAATGGGGTGAATTGATAAAAACAGACCTTATTCCAGCATTTCCGCTGATCTCTTGCAAAGGCTACATAGCAAGAGATTGAGAGAACCCTTCAGGAAGTTGGAGCCATGTTTTCCAACTACAAGGTAGTGACTACACTGCAATATGCAAAAAGTGTCATCAGAAATTGTATCTAATCTGCACAAAGCTGGTCATTGAAACAAGAAAATAAATTACAAGTTGCTATCCGTGTTAATCTCAGAGTCCACACTCTCTCTCTTCAGGTACCAAGCCTTAGGGCTGTGTTGGTAACCATGTGCAGCCATGTTAATCCATGGACACCTGGGGCGGGATTCTCCGCAGACCGTCGTAACGCCGATTTCCGGCGAGAAATATCGGTGTACATGACTCCGGCGTCGGGGCCTTCTTTTAGGCCGCTATTCTCCGTTCCCGGAGGGGCCAGCAGCTGACTGACGCGATACGCGTCAGTTTCACCAGCTGCGGAAGTGGTGAGACCCGGCGTTTTTTGGAGGAGGAGGAGGAGAGAGACAGACCCGGCATTTGGGGGGGGTTCCGGCATTTGGGGGGGGGGGGGTTTCGGCATGGGGGGGGGGGTTCCGGCATGGGGGGGGTTGCGGCATCGGGGGGGGGGGGTTGCGGCATGGGGGGGGGGCTGCAGCATCGGGGGGGGGTTGCGGCATCGGGGGGGGTTGCGGCATCGGGGGGGGTTGCGGCATCGGGGGGGGTTGCGGCATCGGGGGGGGTTTGCGGCATCGGGGGGGGTTGCGGCATCGGGGGGGTTGCGGCATCGGGGGGGGTTGCGGCATCGGGGGGGGTTGCGGCATCGGGGGGGGTTTGGGGGCAGCGGCATGCAGAGAGGGGGACGACGGATGCCCGGGGCCAACGCACCGTCGCCAACGCACCGTCGCCCCCCCCTGAACGCCGCTGCCCCCTACCCCAACCACCCCCCTCACCACCCCTACCTCCCTCCCCACCACCCCTACCTCCCTCCCCACCACCCCTACCTCCCTCCCCACCACCCCTACCCCCCTCCAACGCCGCCCCCCCCATCTCTCGCAACGCCGCAACCCCCCACCCTCAACGCCGCAACTCCCCCTCATCGCCGCAACCCCCCCTCTCAACGCCGGGTCCCCCCCCTCAACGCCGGTACCCACACCCCGTCCCCCTCCCTCTGAAGGCCGGTACCCACACACCCCCCCCTCTCTCCTCCTCCCCCCCTTCCTTCCTCCTCCCCCTCCTTCCTCCTCCCCCTTCCTTCCTCCTCCCCCCTTCCTTCCTCCTCCCCCCCTTCCTTCCTCCTCCCCCCTTCTTCCTCCTCCCCCTTCCTTCCTCCTCCCCCCTCCTTCCTCCGTCCCCCCTTCCTTCCTCCTCCCCCCCTTCCTTCCTCCGCCCCCCCTTTCTTCCTCCTCCCCCCTTCTTCCTCCTCCACCCCTTCCTTCCTCCTCCCCCCTCCTTCCTCCGTCCCCCCTTCCTTCCTCCTCCCCCCCCTTCCTTCCTCCTCCCCCCCCTTCTTCCTCGTCCCCCCCCCTTCCTTCCTCCTCCCCCCCCTCCTTCCTCCGTCCCCCCCCCTTCCTTCCTCCTCCCCCCTTCCTTCCTCCGTTAGTGGGGGGGGGGTGCGGCGTTAGTGGGGGGTGGGGGGGTGCGGCATTGGAGGGGGGTAGGGGTGGTGAAGGGGGTAGGGGTGGTGAGGGGAGGGGGTTGGGGTAGGGGCAGCTGCGTGCAGAGGGGGGGCGACGGTGCGTTGGCCCCGGGCATCCGTCGACCCCTCATCTGCACGCCGCTGCCCCTACCCCAACCCCCCTCACCCCCCTACCCCCTTCACCACCCCTACCCCCCTCCAACGCCGCACCCCCCACCCCCCACTAACGCCGCACCCCCCCCCCCCCACTAACGGAGGAAGGAAGGGGGGGAGGAAGGAAGGGGGGTGACGGAGGAAGGAAGGGGGGAGGAGGAAGGAAGGGGGGAGGAGGAGAGGGGGGGGTGTGGGTATCGGCCTTCAGAGGGAGGGGGACGGGGTGTGGGTACCGGCGTTGAGGGGGGGGGGGGCACGGCGTTGAGGGGGGGGGACCCGGCGTTAAGGGGGGGGGTTGCGGCGTTGCGAGAGATGGGGGCGGCGTTGGAGGGGGTGGGGTGGTGGGGAGGGGGATAGGGGTGGTGGGGAGGGGGGTAGGGGCGTTGGAGGGAGGTAGGGGTGGTGGGGAGGGGGGTAGGGGTGGTGGGGAGGGAGGTAGGGGTGGTGAAGGGGGGGTGGTTGGGGTAGGGGGCAGCGGCGTACAGAGGGGGGGGCGACGGTGCGTTGGCCCCGGGCATCCGTCGCCCCCCCTCTCTGCACGCCGCTGCCCCCAAACCCCCCCCGATGCCGCAACCCCCCCCGATGCCCCCCGATGCCGCAACCCCCCCGATGCCGCAACCCACCCCCCGATGCCGCAACCTACCTCCCGATGCCGCAACCCCCTCCCCCCCGATGCCCCCCCCGATGCCCCCCCCGATGCCGCAACCCGCCGGATGCCGCAACCCACCCCCCGATGCCGCAACCCCCCCCGATGCCGCAACCCCCCGGATGCCGCAACCCACCCTCCCGATGCCGCAACACACCTCCCCGATGCCGCAACCCACCCCCCCCCCCCCCGATGCCGCAACCCACCCCCCGACACTGAACGGCGTCAACCATCATCAATGGTTGACGCCGTTTTAAAGCAACTGTGATTTTCGCCGACGTGACCCGTGGCCACGTCGGCGGGACTTCGGCCCATCCGGGCCGGAGATTTGTGGAATCTAAAAAAAAAATGAAGTCCCGCCGGCGCCAGCTGTTTTCAGAGGCTGCCGGCGGGATTTGCACAGCGCCGGTTTTTGGCCGGTCAGAGATTTAAAAACCCTGCGGGAGCGGGAATAACGCCGCTGCCGGCCGATTCTCCGACCCTGCGTGGGGTCGGAGAATCCCGCCCCTGAAGACCGATATCCGTATTTTCCATTTTCTGGTTCTTCTCCACTGACGGGGTAGAAGTAGACAACAGAACCTCTGATGGATTTCAGCACGATCTCCCCCCACCCTCTCCCACCTCACCTCCACCCTTTGTATTTCAAATAGAAGTCAGAAAGTCCATTTATCATCCTTAACTATAAAGTACATGGAAATGACCACAGCTCTCAATGTTTTACACAGAAGTTTAGTCTCATTCGTACAAGGCAAAATATTGAGGATCGGACAGAAAGCATTAAAAATGGCAGGTGCAACTTTCAGACTAAGTTGGACCCCTACCTTCACGTAAACAGGAGCTTGTAGGCCTTGCCGTTCGACTATCTTTTTAGAAAGGCACAGACATCTCCAACTAATATTTCCCAATGTTGAATGGAAAAGAGGAAATCCCAGGAGATTAAGCACCAAGTCACAAAACTTGAAACTGCACCCACACTGAATACGATATAAATAAACGTTTGCTTTGCTTATTTTACCCTGCCTGTTATGGAGAAAATTAACATGAAGAATACAGCCAACCAGCGAAGTCAGCCTTAAGCCCATAACATTGGAGTTTGGGGAGAATTGGTTCCTCAGAGTTCCCACAGGCTGGAGTCAGAAATTGAAACTGTTTTGCCTGCCTATTTAAGAGATTACTTCACAGATCATTACCGTGACCATCGTCCTTTCTGAAACATTATTTTCAATTGCAAAATTCATAGGCAGGGAATTTTGGTTATGAAGATAGATTGGAGTAGTTTGGCCTGTGTTTCTTGGGATAAAGGGGGTTGAGAGCAGATTTACTAGAGGTATATAAAACCATGAGGGGTCTAGATAGGGTAGATAGGGAGAATCTGCTCCCACTAATGGAAAGTGTCTTGTTATGCTCTTGGCGTAGCGTAAGCGGCTTCCTTGGTGTGCACTCTGACAAAGGAAGGTTCAGATGTGGAGAAAACTTCAATACATTTATTGAACTATTTACAATTCTCCTACTCGGGTTCGCCAGTACTGTTAATCCTTCTACAACTACTCAGACTGACTAACCAGTCTGCTACAATCCACATGGTGGGTGTGATATTGAATCAACCCTGTGTCTGTATTCACTGAGTGCCTCCACTGGAAAGAGGAAGATCATGTGTGCTGTGTCCTTTATATATAGGTTGGTGTACCCACTGTGGTAGTGTCACCTCTGTGTGTATCGTGAATGCCCATTGGTCGTGTCCTATCTTACTGACCTATTGGTTGAGTGTCTGTGTTTCATGTCTCTGGTGCTCTCTCTAGTGTCTAGCTATTCTACGTGTACTTACATTAACCCTTGTGTATCTACAGTGATGCATATCACCACAGAAAGATGGACAGAGTGGGCACAGATTTAAAGAAAAAGAAGCAAAAGTTTCACGAGTAAATATTTTTCCATGTAGCGAGTGGTTAAGGTCTGGAAGGCGCTGCCTCAGAACCTGCCTGAGGCAGGTTCAATTGAAGCATTCAAAAGGGAATTAAACTGTTATCTGAAAAGGCAGAATGTGTGCAGTTACAGGGGGAAGCGGGGAGAATGGCACTAATGTGGAGAGCTGTTACAGCAATGACGGGTCAAATGGCCTTCTCCTGCGCTGTAATAATTCTCTGAGTGAATAAGTCAACTTCACGGGGAAATAAAAGCAGAAAATAATGGAAAAAACTCAGCCGATATGTAGACAGAGAAACAGGGTTAACGGGTGTGATTTACCGGCTGTTCACACCCGCGCGATATTCCGGTCCCACGCTGACGGACGGGTTTCCCGGCGACGAGGAGTACAGACACCGGGAAATCCCATTGACAACGGCGGGGTCAGTAAATCCCGCCAGCGGGCCACCTCAGCCGTCGACAAGCACGCGGCGAGTTGTTAGGTAAATCCCGCCCACCCGTCTGCGACCTTTCATCAGAAGTGGGAAAGATTAGCGATGAGCAAGGCGTGGATGCAACAGGAACAAAAGGAACGTCTGAGATAGGGTGGAAGATACACAAGGAGCACTCATTTTAACTGACGATATATAAAAGTGTAAGAGAAACAGCGTGGCCACTTTCTCCAAAATTACAAGTTCAATAGTTAAGAGTAAATAGCAGCAACTGCATATGAATAAAAATATTGAACAATTCTTTGCAACGGAAGCAAACCTCCTCCCTGAACAACATGGATGGTAATTTTCCATATTTGTCCCGGAGCCTCCGAGGGACAGAAGCTTCAGTTTAAGTGAGCAGTTCACCAACCATTGACTGACATACGGTGCAGAGCCAAAATCCCGTGGGATTTTACCCACTTTCATATTTACAAATGAAGCCTTTGAAAATGAAGTCTAAGAAAAGATCAGCCATTCCGGAGTCAACCCCATATTATGGACATTCTACTTGTGCCCATTCCCCCTCTGAGGCAGCCACACAATCTCCATGGGGAAGGAAAACATCTGAGGCTAAGTGAGGAGAATAGTTCTGATGTGTTAGGCAGGTTGGTTCGATGTGGACTGCACTCGATGCAGGGAAGTTAGAAACAGACGTCTAACACTGGAGAAGATCCAACACTGTTTTATTCAACTATAGAACTGCTATACATATTCAGCTGTGGGTCGACACTATACTGATCTGACTGGTGACCTTGTAGTAGCCTGAACAGACTTACTAGCTACCGCATGGTGTTTGCACTTGCTAGCTCGTGGACTCTGACTGTCTCAGTGGCTGGGTCCCGAGAGAGCGGGAAACCTAGTGCCCTCTGGCTTTATAGTGGTAGTGTTCTGTCTGGTGATTGGCTGCACTGTGTTGTATGCTTACTGGTCATCCTTTGTGTCAATCACTGCCTGTCTGCATCTCATTATATAAATGAGTGGATATTATGACAAGTTCGTCTCCACCGACTCCCACAGAGCAAAGTCCAGGCCTCTCTTGGCAGGGACGTGCAAGGAGGCCCTGGGAGGGTGTAGTGAGGGTGTGGGGGCAGGTTGTTAATGCAGGGGGGGGGGCATCTGGGGAGTGGACAGACCTTGGGGAGGTGGCCCCGTGAGAGGTGCACTGCAACCCCCCCCCCCCCCCACCCCCCCCCCACCCCTCCCCCTGCCGCACAACATCCACGCCGTCCCACCTTCCTACCTGAAGCTTGTGCAGGTTAACCTGCCTGACAATACCCTGCCCCCCCTCCCCCCCGCCCCACCCCACTCCCTCAGACCCTGACCTTCTCCCACTGACTGAAACATCACGGCCAGGTGGTAAACTATCTTTAAGTGGCTATTAATTGAGGTGATGGTGGGTGAGTTTCCCTGGATCTTGCTGGCCCGCCATAAAATCGCTGCCAGGTTAGGGGGCGGGCAGGTAAGTGGTAGGAAGGAGGAGCATAGAATTTTACACAACTCACCCTGCACACCCCCCCCCCCCCCATCCCCCCCCCCCCCCCCCCCCCCAACCACCTTCCCCACACTAAACCCATCAGCAGGAGATGGTAAAATAGTGTCCATTCTTTGTCCCATTGCCTATCATGGCCATTTGCTTTCCACCCGTGTTAGTCACACTCAAGAACCCATTCCTTTGAATGTTTCCAATGAATGTGCAATCACGGCAGCAGATACAACTTGTCCCATTGCTCGGTTTCCTGTGAAAAGTACCTCTTGACATCTGACAGTTCTGTGCTTACTTAATCAATGCCCATGTCTTCAGCCCATCCTCGAACATTTTCATTTCGTCAGTTTATTATTGTAAAGATTTCAATTGAATCCTGAATTCTCTTGAAGGGTAAACTGCTCCAAATATATTGTGGAACTGGGCTTTCAAAAGATGGATCAAACGAATGGCTCTTCTCTGTACCTTCTCCAGTGTTTCTCTGACACAGATCATTCGGTGGGAGTGGAAAATCCTGCTGGTGGGAAAGTCAAAATCCTGCCCTTAAAGAGCATAATGTTGCACTGTGTTCACATGCTTGGCATTGGCTGTACGGACGTATATGACATTCCAATTATCTATATTAAATGACATCAACCAGGCATGGAGCTGTGCACCTGGGTTTTACTTTAATCTATTTTTCTCATCTAAATTGCGACCACATTTGTATCATCAGGAAATTGCAGGAAGTTCCCCCAATGTCTTCAGTCAGACTGTTGATGAATGGTAATGAACAAATGCTATACCCTTGATTTCAGTTGGACTTTACCAGTAATCAGTCTCCTTACAGAGCCATTTTCACTCGCAATGTTTGTATGTTCTCCCTGTGTCTATGTGGGTTACCTCGGGTGCTGCAGTCTTTCACACAGTTCAAAGTTGTGCAGGTTAGGTGGATTGGCCATGCTAAAATTGGCACTTATTGTCCAAAGATCTCCGGGTTAGATTGCGTTATGGTGATAAGGTAGGGGAGTGGCCCTCGGTAAGGTGCTCCTTTTAAGGGTTGGTGCAGGTCGATGGGCCGTTTTATTGGTCAGAATATTGAATACAGGAGTTGGGACATCTTTTTGAAGTTGTACAAGACATTGGTAAGACCACACATGGAATACCGTGTTGAGTTCTGGTCACCCGATTATAGGAAGGATATTGTTAAACTTGACACTAACAAAACCTAACAAAAGCAGGTTATGGAGCACTTATGAGACTGGGTGATTGATATTCCTAAACTCTATAGGATATATGCATTCCCCCACTTCAGGGCGGGGCGCCCTCTTCTGCATCCTGTATAAAACCAGAGGGCCATGAGCTGTGGGCTGGCTTCTGTAGGAGAGTAACTGCACTCTACTCTTGTCTGTTGCATTCAATCTTTTTCCTTTCGATTTAACCTGTTCGGCTCGGTGTGGACTCCTTTCTGGACCTTTTCATACTGGCGACGAGGAGTAAACTCTGGTCACTGGACGATGCTGCAGCCTTTGACTCTGCCGCCTCCTCCGAAGCTCCAAGTTCCGGTTGGGTTCTCCTGTGCCCCAGGATGCCATTGTTTCCATTTCATGCGGCTCGGGAGAGTTGGTTCTGCTACGCAGAGCACTTTCGGGCCAATGCCATTGCTGCGAATGAATGGCAAGTGGTGGTGTTTCTCACCACGGTGATGGCGGAGACTTATGGTTTGATCTGAGACTTGTTTTTTTTTCCGGTGCCTGACTCCCACACTTTCTAACGTCTGATCGAGGTGGTCAGTGGCCATTTTAGTCCACCGCCTTTGGTAATAATACAGCGATAATAATGCAGTAGTATAGACTTAACAATGCCATCCGCAATCCATGGGAGTTGGTGGCCGTGTTCATGGCCTGTTTGCACCGAATGGCCAAATTCTGTTTGTTTAGAGACTCCTTATTGGAGACCCTGAAGGACCGTTTGGTCTGGGGCTTCAGCGACATGGAGATGCAGTGACGGCTGCTGGTGGAACCTTCAGTGGCATCATCACAGGCCATCCAAATAGCCCAGGAGAAGGAAGGCACGGAACAGGGAGTCCAGAAACTACAAGCTATGGAGGTGAACACCTCTAAAATATGACTGTGTACGCCCCCACGTTTCCCGAGGCCACCACCTGTCCTTGTTGGATCTCGGTGTCATATATGTGGTTGCTCCTGTCGAGGGGCCCATCAACAGACCGGGGTGGATCACCCCCAACAATCAGGCCATGGCCAGCGTTTGCCCAGGGCTGGGGCCCTGGCTAACCATTTAGAAGATCCGAAGGAGCAGGAAGAGCTTGTTTACACTGTGTCTCAGCACCTCGAGTAGCCCCCAACACTGTTCCCATCCGGGTAAATGACCATCTGATGCAAATGGAACTTGACATCAGAGCGATGGTGTTGGTAGTTTTAAAAATCTTTGAAGATATCCGAAGGAGGGCCTCTATATAATTCTACATTGTGCCCCCTCTACTGGAGAGCAACTAAGCATTGCCGGAACAACGAAGGCCCTCGTAGTGTAAGGTCACCAGGCGGCTCACTTGCCTTTAACAGTGGTTAACTGGGATGGGCCCAGTTTGTTGGCCCGCGATTGGCCACCTGAACTTAGATCGGAGCTGAATTCTACAGGATGGCTCAGGCGGTTTATGTGCTGTTTTGGTGGAGATTCCTTGGAATCCCAGGGCTCGGCAGCATCAGAGGGACGGGAGCAAGGATTCATGTCGACCGTCTGGCCCAGCATCAATATTTCCGGGCCCGCCCTGTTCCCTACGCCTTAGTAGACAAAGTTAATGTGAAGTTGGATCGCCCGGAAGCATGGGACATAATCCAGCCTGCTCGTTTTGCCAATTGGGCCGCTTCCGTTGTTTCCGTCCTCAAGCCAAGATGGCTTTGTACGCATTTGTAGGGATTACAAATTAACCGTGTATCCTATCCGGACAAATATCCACTTCCGGGAACAGGAGACCTTTTCATCAAACTCGCTGGCAGTGTTAAATACACAAAATTAGACATGAGCAATGCATGTGTGTGCAGCTGTCATTGAATGAGGCCTTGCAGCGTTATGTCACCATCAACACCCAACGGGGCCTATTTGAATATATGCATTTGCCTTTTGGGGTGCCTTCTGCATGCGCCATTTTTCAGCGCATCATGGAAAGCGTGCTACATGGATTGCCTCAGGTTACCAGTTATCTGTATGATGTTTTGGTCACCGGCTTTTCAGAAGAGGAACACCTGAAAATCTGGCGCAGTGCTCCACAGATTTTTGGACTTCAGCATTCGACTGCATCAAGAGCAATTCATTTTTCATGGGTGTGAAGTTGTCTATCTGGGGTACAATGGCGGACAAGGTGAAGCCGGAGCCATCCCACCAAGACCACGACTCTGAGGTTGTTCTTAGGCCTCATTAATTATTGTGAAAACTTTGTTCCACACCTATCTGTTATTCTGCGCACTAGTGTGGATGTGTAAAGGATGTTACCACTCATAGGAAAAACTAGAATCAGAGGGCACAATCTCAGACTATAGGAACGATCCTTTAAAACAGAGATGAGGAGGAATTTCTTCAGTCAGAGGGTGGTGAATCTGTGGAACTCTTTGCCGCAGAAGGCTGTGGAGGCCAAATCACTGAGTGTCTTTAACACAGAGATAGATAGGTTCTTGATTAATAAGGGGATCAGAGATTATGAGGAAAAGGCAGGAGAATGGGGACGAGAAAAATATCAGCTATGATTGAATAGCGAAGCAGACTCGCTGGGCTGAGTGGCCTAATTCTGCTCCAATGCCTTGCGTCTTCTGGCCCTGACTAGGAAGCTGCCTTCTGGTGCATAAAAAAGCGCCTCCAACCTTGGGCTTGCTGACGCACCATGACCCTCGAAAACCTTTGATCGTCACCTGTGATGCCTCCCCTTATATGATCGGAGCAGCGTTGGCGCATCAAATGCTGGATGGCTCAGAGTGCCATTGCTTTTGCTTCCAAGACCTTTTCAGTGGCCGAGCGCCACATAGAACATAGGACATTACAGCGCAGTACAGGCCCTTCGGCCCTCCATGTTGCACCGACCTGTGAAACCCCTCTAAAGCCCATCTACACTATTCCCTTATCATCCATATGTTTATCCAATGACCATTTAAATGCCCTTAATGTTGGCGAGTCCACGACTGTTGCAGGTAGGGCACTCCACGCCCTTTCTACTCTCTGAGTAAAGAACCTACCTCTGACATCTGTCCTAAATCTATCTCCCCTCAATTTAAAGCTATGTCCTCTCGTGCTAGCCATCACCAACCGAGGAAAAAGGCTCTCACTGTCCACCCTATCTGATCCTCTGATCATCTTGTATGCCTCAATTAAGTCACCTCTTAACCATCTCTCTGAGGAAATCAGCCTTAAATCCCTCAGCCTTTCCTCATAAGATCTTCCCTCCATACATCCTACGCCCACATCAAGAAAGAAGGCTTGGCAGTGACCTCCAAAGTCACGAAATTCCATCAATATGATGGACGGCATGTCTTATTGATCACCGACCACAAACCTCTGCTGGGCGTTTTTGAAGATAAGACCATCCTGCCCATTGCCTCAGCCAGAATCCAGCACTAGGGCTCCCCCTTCTACATCCTGTATAAAACCGGTGGGCTATGAACTCTGATCTGACTCCTGTAGTGGAGTTACTGCTCTGTACTCTTGTTCTGTTGCATTAAACCTTTTTCCATTTGATTCAACCTGTTCGGCTCGGTAATGCAACTTATAATGCAACTCTATGATCCATTGTTAGCCTTTCATATTTAGCAGAGGATGTACATTTCATTTACTGTTAAATGTCATAATCCTCTTGGCTGACCTGTCTTGCTCTATGAATACACTGAAGAGCACTGAGTTAAAACAACAATTTAACAGACTTCCATTCCTGACATTGAACTGTCAGGCGGTGTAACGTGAGAATATATATTATGGTCCGTGCTGCATTGATATGAATGCTTAATAGTCACTTCAATTACAAGATAATGTTCAGCATGTTCCCTTACCACTGGTGATTAGAACCAACAAAACAACACTATTACGGGTGAGGGCTCAATATCTGGAGCCTATTTAAAACTGTATTTTTCTGCCTGAGAAGGGGTGTAGAAGAGGAGAGAAAGTACTCTAACAACGCAACTTCTAGATTTGCACACCACACCAGTTTTGCACTGATCTCTGTTTAACCCTATATTACCAGTAGCCTGAGAACTCCAAGTTCTTGCCTCTGTTGATTAGCAATGTTCTCCTCCAATCATGGCACAACTCTTTCATCAACTTTCATCTCTGCACGTTCACCCATAACTGCTGCAGCGTTTTGCAACTCTACCTCCCTCGATCAATTATTTCACCTCTTCACACTCCAGCACCACTAATGTACCTTGTCATGCATATCCACAAAGCCTCACCACAGATTTAGTTACAAGAGGTGAGTGGCTGCCCTTAGCACCAAGACAGCATGAGACCCAGTGCGACATCAAGGAGCCTGAGCAATACTGGAGTCTATGGAGATCAGGTTGGAGTCATACCAGGCAGAAAAGAAGATGATTGTGGTTGCTGGAGGTCAATCACCTCAGTTCTAAGACTTCACTGCAGGAGTTCCTCAGTGTAGTGTCCTCAGCCCAACCATCTTCACCTACTTTTTCAATGCCCTTCTTTCCATCATAAGGTCAGAAGTGGGGATGCTCGAAGATAATTGCACAAAGTTCAGCACCATTCGCCACTCCTCAGATACTGAATAGTCCATGCCCATCTGCCGAAAGACCTGGACAACATTCAGTCTTGAGCTAAATCACAAGTAAAGGTCGCATCACACAAGAGGCAGGCAATGACCGTCTCCAGCAAGACTAAGTCCAACCATCTCCCCATGACATTCAATGGCATTCCCATTGTCGAATCCCCCTCCATCAACATCCTGAGGGTTATCATTGACCAGAAACTGAACTGGACCAAGCATATAAATACTGTGGCTTTAAGAGCAGGTAAGAGAGTTCTGGTGAGTAACCTTCCTTCTGACTTCCCAAACATCTGTCCACCATCTACAAGTCACAAGTAAGGATGTGATAGGATAGTTGCCTGAATGAGTCAGCTCTAACAATGCACAAGAAGCTTGACACCATCCAAGAAAAAGTAGCCCGCTTGATTGGCACCTAATCCACAACCTTAAAGATTCACTCCCTCCACAGCAGTGCCCAGTGGCAGCAGAAGTACCAGGAGATGCACCTCCCACTGCCTGGGGAAAGTGGGCAGCATAATCAAAGACCCCTCCCATCCGGCTTACTCACTCTTCCAACTTCTTCCATCGGACAGGAGATACAGTAGTCTGAGAACATGCGCAAACACTCTCAAAAACAACTTGTTCCCCGCTGTTATCAGATTCCTAAATGACCCTCTTATGGACTGACCTTATTAACAATACACTCCTGAATGCTTCACCTGATGCTGGTGTTTCTCTGGTTACATTGTGTACCTTGTGTTGCCCTATTATATACTTTCTTTTATTTCCTTTTCTTTTCGTGTACTTAATGATCTGTTGAGCTGCTCGCAGAAAATACACGTACAATAAACAAAATCCAATCCAATCCATCAAAAATAGCCTCTGGTATAGTCTTAGTATCCAGCCACTTCAACTGACCAGCCAAGCTTTGCAATGATCTCTCTTTAAATGCAGCACCATCTGTGATAACCTAGTACGATTAACTGGGATATGGAATAGTGCTCATGATATATGATTTGGACTGAAACTTATTCCTGGCCTACTTTGTTTAATATCTGAATCAGTATATTTATGAGCCCGGCAAGCCTTATTCCCAACTTTAAATTTCAGTCGCATCTTATTAATATAACCTTTCTCAAATTATCGGTACCATTCCTTAAGAAATTATCAACATTCATCATGAACATGCCTGAAGGTTTCCCTTTATGATACCAGTAAACTACATTTCATAGAAAACAACCCATTTTCAGTGAAAAGGGTCTCAAGAAGTACCATGTAGGCCAACATCCATTTGTTTGGTTTCCATAGTTTTCCTTCTGCATCTACTGTCTCTTTGGACGGATTTGGAAATACATTGGCCGGGATTCTCTGAAACGGCGGCCAAGTGTTGACGCCAGCGTTAACACAGGTGCAGTTCACGCCGTCGTCAAGTGGTGCGGGGCCTCGGAGAATCCCAGCCATTCTGTCTGAAAACTATCGCCCTCAAGAAATGTGACTTCTATATTGATTGGCCTGCGCTCCCATGACATGTGAGGTAAAAAGATTTAATAAAATTATTTTTCAAGCTTTGGGGAGAATTCATTCTGACATCTGTGTTACTGATGCCTGGCGAGCACTCAACAATGGCTGAGCTACCATACCAGGTGCGGAACATTGTTTTCTTAGTTTTAAGATTGCAGAAAGAGCGATTCATTCCAGGAGTGAAAATATAAGAAATAGGGCTTGGTTTTTTATCAGTAAAACTTTATTAAAACAAAAGAAAATTAAACAATATTTAAACTTTTACTTCACAGTTCTAACACAAACAGATTACATGTAGTTTCTTAACCTTAACATTAGTTCCGATTAAAACAACGTTTTGCATGGAAATACAGCGCTCATTCCACTTACACATCTAGTCAGAGGCACAACTTGCATTTAGGAAGCAATCTTTCTTCTGTGAGAGACATTTGTTCAGAGCCCTTGCCCAAAGATTTCTCTCTCTGGCTTTTTTCATGACTTCTTTGATGACTGCTTACATCCTTTACTGTGTAGCAGATTTCATGATTTGTCTTATGACTGCTCATATTCGTCTCTGCCTCAAATTGATTCTCTCTCTAAGCTCAGCCCAGCCCTTCAAACAAAAGTCCTTCTCTGGAACATCCAGACTGCAACAGACTGCAATTAGGCTGCTTCATTGCTCACTCTCATTTACACAAAAGACTAGGGGCGGGATTCTCTGACCCCCCGCCGGGTCGGAAAATCACCCGGGGCCGGCGTCAATCCCGCCCCCGCCATGTCCCGAATTCTCCGCCACCCGAGATTTGGCTGGGGTGGGAATCGCGCCGTGCCGGTCGGCTGGCCCCTCGCGGCAATTCTCCAGCCCGAGATGGGGTGAAGTCCCGCCGCTGACAAGCCTCTCCCGCTGGCGGGAATCAAAACACCTACCTGACCAGTGGGATTGGCGGTGCCGGCAGGCGTGGGGGTCCTGGGGGGGGGGGGGCGCAGGGCGATCTGACCCTGGGGGGATGCCCCCACGGTGGCCTGGCCCGCGATCGGGGCCCACTGATTGGCCGGCGGGCCTGTGCCGTGGAGCACTCTTTTTATTCTGCCTTTGCCATGGTCTTCACCATGGCGGAGGCGGAAGAGACCCCCTACCCTGCGCATGCGCCGGGATGATGTCAGCAGCCGCTGACGCTCCGAAGCAAGCGCGGACTTACGCCGGCCGGCAAAGTCCTTTCCGTCCCGGCTGGCATGGCGCCAAAGGCCGTTCGAGCCAGCCGGCAGAGCGGGAACCACTCCGGCGCAGGCCTAGCCCCTCAATGTGAGGGCTTGGCTCCTAAAGGTGCGGAGACATCCGCACCTTTGGGGTGGCCCGACGCCGGAGTGGTTCATACAACTCCAACACGCCGGGACCACCTGCTCCACAGGGTAGAGGAGAATCCCGGCCCAGAGCTTTGCCATTCATATGTACCTAGCCTTCCATTGACAAACCATTAGATCATCAGGCTCTGTTAATGGGTAATGGCTGATCATGCAGTAATATCCCAAAGGACAATGGATCTTATGTGACTCACCTTATGCAGTCCCAAACAAGTTTAAATCTGAATGGGACCACATGACCCAGCCAGGTGTGGGCGTATTCTTTTGGTTCTGCAACACACAGTCTTTTTGTTTGTCTGTTTTAACCCTTATCCGGGTCCAATTTCTTAATAACTACCGATATGACATCTGAAAGAACTGTTGTTCTTCAAAAGCACGAGCAGCGGATCTCATTTTAGCCTCATGAGTCCTATTTCCAAGG
Source organism: Scyliorhinus canicula (assembly GCF_902713615.1). NCBI lineage: Eukaryota > Metazoa > Chordata > Chondrichthyes > Carcharhiniformes > Scyliorhinidae > Scyliorhinus > Scyliorhinus canicula. The sequence goes on along the minus strand of NC_052155.1, from coordinate 163,027,576 downwards.
AACTTTTCAATATGAATCCACCCACGTGACAAAGCTGATTGATCCTTATCTGGAACAAACGCCAAACTTCCTCCAATTATTTAATTTCTTTTGTTTTGTCTCAATAAATTATCTTCAGGTTTATTGGCAGTCACCAAACGTTCGCCACCAATGAGAACTTCTGCTTTTAATTCTGTTACATTCAGGTTGATGTTACTCCAAGTCCCTTTTTTGCATTATTCCGATTAGGTCTACTGCTCAGATGCTAATTCACATTTAAGGTTGTGAAAGGCAGACCTCACAGGCACTTGAAGGGATCTGTGGGTTTTGGCCAAGGGTGGTTTCATGACCGGTGCCGTCTTTGAGAGCCGAAGTGCCTGCTCCTGTGTTGTATTTTTCTTTGTTATTTGCTCTAAAGAACTGATCATTTCTAAATTCATTTCAGGGATCTGGGCGTCACTGGCTCTGCCAGCATTTATTGCCCATGCCTAGTCGCCCTACAGAAGGTGGTGGTGAGCTGCCTTCTCGAACCGCTGCACTCCCTGAAGTGTGGGTACATCCACACATCGTGCTGCTGAGGAGGGAATTCCAGGATTTTGATTCAGTGAGGGCAGCACGGTAGCATTGTGGATAGCACAATCGCTTCACAGCTCCAGGGTCCCAGGTTCGATTCCGGCATGGGTCACTGTCTGTGTGGAGTCTGCACATCCTCCCCGTGTCTGCATGGGTTTCCTCCGGGTGCTACCGTTTCCTCCCACAGTCCAAAGATGTGCAGGTTAGGTGGATTGGCCATGATAAATTGCCCTTAGTGTGTCCAAAATTGCCCTTAGTGTTGGGTGGGGTTACCGGGTTATGGGGATAGGGTGGAGGTGTTAACCTTGAGTAGGGTGCTCTTTCCAGGAGCCGGTGCAGACTCGATGGGCTGAATGATTTCCTTCTGCACTGTAAATTCTACGATTAATCTATGATTAATAGTGAAGGAACAGCGATATTTTTCCCAGTCAGGATGGTGAATGACTTGGAGGGGAACATCAAGCTGGTGGTGTTCCCAGGTTATGTACTGTTCCTGCCTCCTAGAAGGTAACAATCATGGGTTGGGATGGTGTTGCCTAAGGAAATTTGCTGAGTTTCTGCAGTGCATATGGTAGATGGTTCACACTGCTGACTCTCCCATAGAAAACCAACCAGCAGAGAATATTACCATGCCCCAGATCGCAATTTTAATATACTTAGACAGATTATAACAACCCAGATATTATAAAAGGTCCAGACATCTCTTCTCAATAATGTACTGGCCATCGCTTTCGCGATGCTCCACCCCCTCCAAAGCGGCGTGTATCAACAGCCGAGTTCCCGATGGCGTGGGACACACATGGTCTCACCCATTGGGAACTCGACTGTGGTGGCTGCGGACTCAATCTAATGCTGCCACAGTCGGGGAAGGGCCGATCCCCGGGCAGGGGGGGACATTATTTTTGGCTGGGGGAACTGTTGGGGGGGGGGGGGGGTCTGTGGTGCGCGAGCCTGCCTGAGGGGGGCACTATTTTGGGGCCGGTTCCACGAGCACCCGCCGCCATGTTGTACGGCGCAGCCGTTGCAGGCCGCCGCTGTGCGCAAGCGCGGCTACGGATCCGGCAATTCTCCAAGGCATATCTGCAGCTACAGCCGGGTGCTCTGTGCTGCCGACCTACTGGCCCCCAGCTAAATGGGGAATCAGTGGCCATTTTGTGCCAGTTTCTCTGCCGTAAAACGCCACCGTTCCCACACCAGCGTGGGGACGTAGCCCCATAGCCTGAGAATCCAGCCCAATATATTTTCTAAAATATATAAAAGTTAATTGAAGAACTAAAAGTGAAATGTGATTGGAAAATCAATAGCAACATTAATAGTTATAAGAAAATAAAGTTTGTTTTACTATATAATCCCAATTTTAAGTCTAAATAATATTATCGAAAGGTTTTTTAAGATATCCCTCAACATTTAAAGTAGCATTTATCCCAAATACCTGAGTAGAAAGCCAGTGTTAAGAAAATAAAGGTCGTATTTGGGGATTTATATTTGTATTGGTAGACATTGGAAGTGGGGTATAATTTTGAATGGGTTTAATTTAATACTTCTGAGCCTGGAAGGATAAAACCTATGTTTGGATTTATGCTGGACAAAGGTGTTTGCATGTGTAGGCATTGGTTAAATTTAAACTGTCTTTCTATTGTGCTCAGAGAGGGTTACATCATGAAGAATAAATAAAAGACGTAAGCAACTGGGGCCTTGTAAGGTAGAGAAGCTTTTAAAGTTTAGTGTTAGTTGAATTTATCGGAAAAAGAACAAGTCTGCCATTAGAACAGAATGGGAGCTGCAAAGAATGTTCACGATGACTGGAGTTAAGTGAACGGAAGCTAAGATATTGTAAGGAAGAATTCAAGAAAGAGGAAATAAAGTGCTCTGAGTTGAAGAGACAATTGCAGTAACCAGATTTAAAGTGGGACAGCAGCCTTCAAAGATAAATCAAAAGTCAGATGCTATTTTAATAGTGTGGGAATTGAGATTTAAAGTAATTGTGAGCAGTTTACACAGCAGTCAAGACAAAGAAATCCGAAAGGGGTTGGTGTAAAATCCTGGACTGAATTCACTGTTAAAAGAGGAGAGGAAGTCTTGATTAAAAGTCTCATCAGGAAAACCCTGTCTGGATTTGTGAATGCAAACTGCTAAGGGAAAGCAGAATTATGATTGAAGATTTTAAACGTGCTTTTGGCAGTGGAGTTTGGAAAATCACACGTGCCAATCATCTAATAATCTTTGTTATCAGGAGGGATTATGAGGAGACATCCACAAACATTCACTTGGGGTTCTGAGTGGAGAGTGCATTTGCCCACAGTCATCTTGTGTGCTTAAAATTGACTTTGTATTAATGAGACAATTGTAGATTAAGAAACACTTTGTGATCTATGTTAACCTTAAAATCTAAGTGTGATTGTTAAGTTAGCGGGGGGGGGGGGGGGACTAAAGGCATGTCGTATAATAATCCACGTTTTTCATGCTTAATAAATGTTTTTTTCCCTGTTGTTGAAACTAATTAGCAGTCCTGTTACTCTGTTTCTCCACATTTTACATTTTAAAAAGTAAAAGTGGGAGGCAGCACTGGGCACAGTGGTTAGCACTGCTGCCTCATGACACCGAGGACCTGGGTTCGATCCTGACCCTAGGTCACTGTCCATGTGAGGTTTGCACATTCTCCCTGGGTCCACATGGGTCTTATCCCACAACCCAAAGATGTGCATGGTAGGTGGATTGGCCATGCTATGATGCACCTTAATTGGTTAAAATATTTACAAAGTAAAAGTTACAGCCTTCCGAACGAGGATTCAATTCTGGACTCTTCCCGTCCAGTTATAACATCAACTGGGATCATACCTTTACCTTGAGAAACATTGGGGTGAATCCAATGAATCTGAAGATTCACTGCATGATTCCAATATTAATACTGTTTTTAAGATGCATAACTTTTTTTATGTTTGGGTATGTTGCCTCTTGACAAATATGTTTGTCCTCTTCTATGTTCCAAATAAGGCTGTGTACCTGTCAATTTCTAGTTCACATCCACATTATTTAATTCTTAGCAAAGGGCTGATCTAACAGGAATCTGTCAGTATAAGGTCAATGTCCTTAGATCTACGAGTATGCTTAGAATCACAAATGGTGGGTTGCTTCTGAGCTACACAATTGTGTCTGGGATTAGAACTCACTTTACTGGATACAGTTGACAGGTGGTCCACAGCAAATAATGTCAATCATTATTAGACTGTAATAACTTACAATTATTAAAGGTGAAATTTGTAATAGTGGTGCCCCACAGAGGCGATGTGCCATGATTTTTATGAGTGAGGTCTTGTTTCTCAGACACTGCCTTGTGTTAGAGGATGAGAACACTATGTCACAGGATGGTGGCATCGTTGAGCACTCAAATGGGCCCCGGCATGTTTATGAACTTCTTCTAAAGTCAGATGAACCCTGCTTTTAAATGCTTAACCCTTACTTCAGAGGAAAATCATTCACTGTAAATCATTATTATAGCTGGATTCCTTCACAACACGATTGTTATATCATGGGCAGGATTCTCTGACCCCGGGCCGCTCTGCACACTCCCCCCCCCCCCCCCCCCCCCCCCCACCCCCAGCGATTCTCCGCGTGGGATGGGCCGAGTTGCCGCCGAGATAAGCCAAGTCCCGCCGGCGCCGTTCAGATGTGGTCCTACCCGGCGTGACCTCGGCATTCATCCTGCGAGGGGTGGTCTGGTTGGGGGGGAGGGGGGGTCCGACCCCGGGGGGTGGCCTCCACCGTGGCCTGGCCCGTGATCGGGGCCTACCCATTGCCGGGCCGGCCTCTCCTGGAGGGGCCTCTTTTACTCCGCGCCGGGCCCCTGTAGCTCTATGCCATGTTGCATTGGGGCCGGCGCGGAGAAGGCAACTGCCGCGCATGCGTGGGTTCGTGCCAGTCGCAGCGTGCCTGCGTGAATTTGCGCCGGCCACATCACGCATGTGCAGACCCGTGGCGCCCGTTTTACATCGCTCCAGTGCCGTGCTGGCACCCTGTGGGGTGCAGAGTCACTGCTCGTGGGGGCCTGTTGATGCCGGCATAAAACCCGACGGCGTTTACGACGGCTTCAACACTTAGCCTCAGGATCAGAGAATCCCGCCCTATATGTATTTAATTGTCTAATCCATTCATAAAATCCAGAACATCCACAGAATCCTACAGTAAAGAAGGCCTATTGGCCCATTGTGTCTGCACCGACACTCCGAAAGAGCACGCTACCTAGACCCACTTCCCCACCCTATCCCGTTAACCCAGCACATTGACCATAGTCAATCCACCTAACCTGCACATCTTTGGGCACTTAGGGGCAATTTTAGCCTGGCCAATCCACCTAACCTACACATCATTGAACTGTGGGAGGAAACCAGAGCACATGGAGGAAACTCAAGCAAACACTGGGAGAATGTGCAAGCTCCACACAGGCAGTCATCCAAGGCTGAACTCAGGTCTCGGGTGCTGAGAAGCAGCAGTGCTCACTGCTGTGCCACCATGCCACTCTTTGTACTGCTTTGTCTGTCATGGGACCACATTAGCTGTTCTTCAGTCGTCTGGCACCTCCCCTAGACCAGAGAGGAATTAAAATTGTGGGTCAAAGCCACTGGAATCTCCTCCCTCGCTTCCCACAGCATCCTGGGACACAATTCATCCGGACCTGATGTTTTGTCCACTTCTAAACGTGCCAACCCCTCCAAACCTTGTCACTCTCTCTGACAATTTTCGCAAGAGCTTCACAATCTCTCTCCCTGAGTTCTTTATCTACCTCATCATTCTCTTGTGTCAAGAAAGATATGAAGTATTCATTCAACGCCCCACCAATGTCCTCAGGGTCCACCCACAGATTTCCCTGTTGGTCCCGAATGGGACCTTCTCATTCCCTGGTTACCCTCTTCCTATTGATATACTTACGGAATATCTTGGGATCTCCCCTATTTTTACCAGCCAGAGCTTTCTCATATCCCCTCTTTGCTTTCTTAATTGCTTTCTTAAACTCAACCCTGCACTTTCTGTACTCCACTTATGTCTCTGTTGCTTTGCTACCCTTATACTTGCTAAAAACCTCTCTTTTCCTTCTCATTGTATCCTGAGTGTCTCTGGTCATCCATGGTTCTCTGGGCTTGTTACTCCTTCCTGTACCCTAGAGGGAACATGTAGGGCCTGCACCCTTCCCATTTACTTTTTGCCTGCTTTCCATGCACTTCTGTAGATTTCCCCACAAGTAACTCTTTCCAGTCGACCTTGGCCAGATCCTGCCTTATTTTACTAAAATCCGCTCTCCCCCAATCCACAACCTTTTTTGCAACTTGTCCATTTCTTTGTCCATAACAAACTCAAATTATACCATGTTGTGGTTGGTATAACCAAAATGATATTAGGTCCAGCACTGCACCGTCCCTTGTTGGACTCTCTAGATATTGAGCTAAAAGGTTCTCCTGTATACATTTTAAGCACGCCACTCCATCAAAGCCCTTAACACAGTGACTATCTCAATTAATGTTGGGAAAGCTGAAATCACCTAATATAATTACCCAATTATTTTTGAACGCCTCTGAGAATTGCGCATATATTTGCTTCTCAATTTCCCACTGACTATCTGGGGGTCCATAATAAACACCTAGCAATGTAGCTATCCCTTTTGAAAAATGAAAATCGCTTATTGTCACGAGTAGGCTTCAGTGAAATTACTGTGAAAAGCCCCTAGTCGCCACATTACGGCGCCTGTCCGGGGAGGATAGTACGGGAATCGAACTGTGTTGCTGGCCTGCTTGGTCTGCTTTAAAAGCCAGCGATTTAGCCGAGTGAGCTAAATCAGCCCCTTTTTTGTTTCCACATTCAACCCACAAAGCTTCATTTGATGTCCCCTCCAAAATACCATCCCTCCTTACTGCAATAACTGACTCCTTAATAAATAATGCAATGCCTCCTCCTTTTTTACTCCCTTCCTCTGTCTTGCCTGAAGATTCTACATCCTGGGATGTTGAACTGCCAGTCTTGCCCCTCCCTCAACCACGTCTCCATGATGGCTATTATATCACAATTCCAGGTGTCACTCCTCGCCCTCATCTCATCTGTTTTACCTGTAATATTCCTGGCATTAAAATAGAGGCCATCCAGCCTTGTCTTACTCCCTTGAAACTTATTACCGCTGTATTTCCTCTGACTCGATTGCTTTTTTGTGTTATGCTGTGTCCCTATTCTGCTAACAGTCTGCGTTCCCTCCCCTTGCAGAATTAGTTCAAGCTCCTCCCAACAGCACTAGCAAACCCCCCCCCCCCCAGCGAGGACCTGCTTCATAGAATTTACAGTGCAGAAGGAGGCCACTTAGCCCATCGAGTCTGCACTGGCTCTCTGAAAGAGCACTCCACCCAAGCCCACACCTCCACTCTATCCCCATACCCCAGCAACCCCACCCAACACTAAGGGCAATTTATCATGGCCAATCCACCTAACCTGCACATCTTTTGGACTGTGGGAGGAAACCGGAGCACCCGGAGGAAACCCACGCGCACACGGGGAGAACATGCAGACTCCGCACAGACAGTGACCCAAGCCAGGAATCGAACCTGGGACCCTGGAGCTGTGAAGCAATTGTGCTAACCACTATGCTACCGTGCTGCCCCCGTTCATGAATGATTGGAGGTTCTTTTTCCAGTACTGATCATTTTCGAATGTAAGAAGCACTTCCGGATGTACAATCAGGATTATAATGCCTTTTTCTTGGTCTCCACTATTTCACCCTTTTCTGCTGGTCTGGGGACGTTTTTCTTTGCCACCATCATGAACATTCAACCAATATTTAAACATGGCTGTAGCAGTTCCTGCGCTTCCCGCAATTAACTCAAGCCTCTATACACCAGATCCCACTGGGATACATGTCGTTTGAGTGCCTGAATAGAGCATTGGTTTTTGGATTGAGATAGTGCTCACTCTCCCATCTGTCATGATCGCTGAGATTTGGTAATTCGTTTTAATTAGACATGAGGAATGAACCTTAACAGTTTGATTTCCATATTTGGTAAATATTATCTGACACAAAATTGCAATCTCCGTGGAGACCTCTACGATAAATAAACACTTCCCAAATGATCCCAATGGAAAAAGCCAATGGAGAATTTCACTTTTTAAAACTTTCACTGTAAGTAACAATGTAACAATCAAACTTAAACCAACATTAACTAAACAGCTTTGACAAAGAGTCACCAAGACTCAGCTCCATTCGCTCTCTCTCTTCACAGATGCTGTCAGACCTGTCGAGATTGCCCAACATTTTCTGGTTTTGTTTCAGATTCCAGCATCCACAGTAACGTGCTTTTATTTTAAATGAAACATGAATCAACAGGCAAAGTATATTTAATTGAAAAACATGGCTTGTGCCTCAAATAGCTGATGCAGCGAAGGTAAATCTCAGGTTTTTTGAGTAGTCCCTGCATTGTGATGAAATATATGGCATTAATATTATGTATTTTCTTTTCATGTATGAAATAATCTGTCTGAGCTGTGCGCAGAACAATACTTTTCACTGGGCTCCGGTACACGTGACAATAAACAAATCCAATCCAATCCAATTAGTTTCAGCGAGAGTCACTCAAATCTCTGTTCTTCCCAGGTACAGTTTCAGTTCCCTTATTCATGCAAGTGTTAGATGAGAAGTCCACCCAACAGCAGCTTTATACACCTGAGTTCCATGTGTACAATGTCCATAAATGGCACACCTTTCTAGATCCTTCCCATCTCTGCTCATAGAACTTGGTCTTTGGGAACATAGAACATACAGTGCAGAAGGAGGCCATTCGGCCCATCGAGTCTGCACCGATCCACTAAAGCCCTCACCTCCACCCTATCCCCGTAACCCAATAACCCTTCCTATATCCCTTAGCATGGCCAATCCACCTAACCTGCACGTCTTTGGACAGTGGGAGGAAACCGGAGCACCCAAAGGAAATCCATGCAGACACGGGGAGAATGTGCAGACTCCGCACAAACAGTGACCCAGCGGGGAATCGAACCTGGGATCCTGGTGCTGTGAAGCCATAGTGTTAGCCACTGTGCTGCCTCAAAGTCTTCTCTTGGTCTTCTCTTCTGTCTGCAATCCAACTTCCTTTCTTCGCTGCCTGACACACCAAGTATCCTTATATCTCCTGAACTCTTCTCTTCCTTCTGAACTCTCAAATCTTGTGTTTTTTGAACCACTAGTTGAAATTTGACCTCCCAGTTTGGTGTTTTTTTTTCAATCAGCCACGGTTTTCGTAGCAACCTAAGCCACAGTTTAATTTCTTAGAAGCCTGATTTACAAGAATTCGAAATTACAACCTCCCTCCCCCAGGCCCCAAACCTCCCTCCCCTCCCACCCCCTTCTATTCAATGTTGATTTTCCCGTCATTTCTGGACTGCCACATAAAACTCAGGCTTTGAAACCGCGGTCAGTGCAAACTGTTGCATTCTTTTATTTCAATTAAGGTCAATTCAGCTTGGCCAATCCACCTACCCTGCGCATCTTTGGGTTGTGGGAGTAAGACCCAGGAAGACACGAGGAGAATGCTCAAACCCCAGACAAACAGTGACCCGGGGCCGGGATCGAACCGGGTCCTCAGCGCCATGAGACAGCAGTGCTAACCCCTGCGCGCCCCCTTCATTACACTGTCACGATCCATTGCCTTATCCAGGCTTTTCCCTTCTATTGCGCCTTACTTTCATGATACTCACAATCTCCTGAATTAAACTCTGTCTCAGGTCTTCCTATATAATGCTTCACCACTCTCTGAGTTTTCTCTGAGACTTCAACCTTAATGAAAGTCTATCTCCATATTTGAAAGATTTCCAATTCAAAGAAAAAATGGAATGAGCTGTTGTACCTTTGAGAGCAGGAGGGATATCACTTGACCAGATGATGGCGCCGGAGCGAGGCGACTCTCTGCAGGCTCTCCCCAACAGATCCACTTTTAACTTTATTTATACTCGTTCTAACCTTTTAAAAATTAATTCTAAAGCTAACATTATTACTAACCTCTGTCTTTTATCCTGTCTTGCAGGCCTGAAGATCCTCCAAGTCCCTTGGAGACCTTGTGACCCGACCCGACCTGACCTCCGTGACCTGGAAGAAGATCGGGCCCAAACCGGAAGTGAAGCCCCGACCTCGATTTGGAGCCGACCCGGGCTTCGGAGCTCCAAACCCGGCCTAACAACCGACGCAAGCCCCCGGATCGCCTGGCCTTGTCCCCGGAGCTCCCGACCCGACCCCCGACGGCAAGACACGGCTCAACGCGACCCCGAGAGACCCGCCCAGCGACCCGACCCGGAGACGCCCGCCCAGCAACCCGACCTACCTGGTGATGGAAGAAAGAAAAATCCACATGGAGGCCCCACCGTGCCGACTTCAAGATCCGACCCCAGGAGCGCCCAGGAAGGGAACAGACCATGGGACCTAGCCCAATCTGCCCCAGGAAGCCCCTGCCCACGACCCAGGACCCCAAAAACAACGGAGACTGCGCGCGAGGACCCGAACACGCTGCAAGGTATTCCCGCGCCCGCAGAACGCCGGGACCCATCCGGATCGCAGACTCACCCCCCCAGCAACCTCTCTACCTCAACCAGCGCCCGGGGCCCTGCCAGACGCGACCCCGGAAATGTAAACAGCGCCCTGGACCTCGCTAGCGCCCTGGATCCCGCCAGCGCCCTGGACCCTGCCAGACGCAACCACCTACCTTCCACAAGGGCTGACGTCTCTCATCGGATCCCAGGATCATCCAGCAGCAGCCGCCGACCGAGAAAGCGAGGGAAACGCAGCGGTCTGCAGGTTAGACTGAAGGAACGCGGTTTCAAGACCCCTCTCCCCAGCATACTCGTAGCAAACGTCCAAGCGATTGAAAACAAGCTGGATGAACTTAACGCCAGACTTACCTCTCAGAGGGAAGTAAGAGACTGCTGTGTGCTCTGTTTCACAGAGACATGGCTCACCCCCGCCTCACCGGACTGTGCCATACAACCTGAAGGCTTCTCTATTCACCGGGCAGACCGCACGGCATCTTCAGGCAAAGCGAAGGGTGGAGGGGTTTGCCTCCTCATCAACTCCTCCTGGTGCTTGGATGTGGTGACCCTGGCGACCTACTGCTCCCCAGACCTGGAATACCTGACCGTAAAGTGCCGGCCATACTATCTTCCACGTGAGTTCACTTCAGGCGCTGGATGAACTGTACACAGTCATAAACAACCATGAAACAGAACACCCGGAGGCCCTGTTCATTGTGGCCGGAGACTTCAACAAAGCCAACCTCAAGAGTGTACTGCCAAAATTCCACCAGCACATCTCCTGTACCACCCGGGGCGACAACACTCTTGACCACTGCTACTCAAAAATCAAGGGCGCCTACCGTTCCATCCCCCGACCGCACTTTGGGAAATCAGACCATAAGACTGTGCTCCTTCTCCCGGCTTACAAGCAGAAACTCAAGCGGGAGAATCCAGCTAAGAAGGTTGTGCAGTGCTGGTCTGAGGAGACAGAAGAGCTCTTACGTGACTGCTTGGAGACAGTGGACTGGTCCATATTTAAGAACTCAGCGACTAACTTAAATGAGTATGTCACCACCGTCACAGACTTCATCAGCAAATGTGTGGATGACTGCGTGCCAAAGAAAGCAGTACGTACGTTCCCCAACCGGAAACCATGGCTCAACCGCGAGATTGACTCCCTACTGAAGGACAGATCTGAGGCGTTCAAGGCAGACGACCCTGTCCTATACAAGAAATCCAGGTACGACCTCCGCAAAGCCATCCGAGATGCCAAGAGAGAATATCAAACTAAGCTAGAGTCACAGACAGACTCTCGGCGGTTGTGGCAAGGACTAAGCAACATAACGGGCTACAAAGCGAAGCCGAGCAGTATCTCTGGCAGCAGTGCACCCCTCCCCGATGAACTTAACGCATTCTATGCTCGGTTTGAGCAGGTAACCAACAACCCGCTATCGAGTGCCCCAGCAACCCATAATTCACCCATACCCACCATCACAGTTTCCGAAGTCAGATCGGCCTTCCTGAAAGTGAACCCACGGAAGGCGATGGGCCCGGACGGGATCCCTGGTCGTGCACTCAGAACCTGCGCGGACCAGCTGGCAGAGGTCTTCACAGACATCTTTAACCTATCCCTACTCCACTCCGAGGTCCCCACCTGCTTCAAGAAGACCACCATCATACCGGTACCAAAGAAGAACCAGGCAACGTGCCTCAATGACTACCGCCCGGTGGCCCTGACGTCAGTTGTAATGAAGTGCTTTGAGAGGCTGATCATGAAGCGCATCACCTCCATACTCCCGGAACGCCTTGACCCACTTCAATTCGCATACCGTTGCAACCGGTCCACATCAGACGCCATTTCCCTGGCCCTACACTCATCCCTAGAGCATCTCGAAAACAAGGACTCCTACATCAGACTCTTATTTATTGACTACAGCTCCGCCTTCAACACCATAATCCCAGCCAAGCTCATATCAAAGCTCCAAAACCTAGGACTTGGCTCTCCACTCTGCAACTGGATCCTTGACTTTCTGACCAACAGACCACAGTCAGTAAGAATGAACACCAACACCTCCTCCACAATAGTCCTCAACACCGGTGCCCCGCAAGGCTGCGTACTTAGCCCCCTACTCTACTCCCTGTACACACACGACTGCATGGCAAAACTTGGTTCCAACTCCATCTACAAGTTTGCTGATGATACGACCATAGTGGGCCGGATCTCGAACAACGACGAGTCTGAATACAGGAGGGAGATAGAGAACTTAGTGGAGTGGTGCAACGACAACAACCTCTCCCTTAATGCCAGCAAAACTAAAGAGCTGGTCATCGACTTCAGGAAGCATAGTACTGTACACACCCCTGTCAGCATCAACGGAGCTGAGGTAGAGATGGTGAGCAGTTTCAAATTCCTAGGGGTGCACATCACCAAAAATCTATCCTGGTCCACTCATGTCGACGCTATCACCAAGAAAGCACAACAGCGCCTTTACTTCCTCAGGAAACTAAGGAAATTTGGCATGTCCATATTAACCCTTACCAACTTTTACAGATGCACTATAGAGAGCATCCTCTCGGGCTGCATCACAGCCTGGTATGGCAACTGCTCGGCCCAGGACCGCAAGGAACTTCAGAGAGTCGTGAATACCGCCCAGTCCATCACACAAACCTGCCTCCCATCCATTGATTCCATCTACACCTCCCGCTGCCGGGGGAAAGCAGGCAGCATAATCAAGGATCCCTCCCACCCGGCTTACTCACTTTTCCAACTTCTTCCATCGGGCAGGAGATTTAGAAGTCTGAGAACACGGACGAACAGACTCAAAAACAGCTTCTTCCCCACTGTCACCAGACTCCTAAATGACCCTCTTATTGACAGACCTCATTAACACTACATCCTGTATGCTTCATCCAATGCCAATGCTTATGTAGTTACATTGTATATCTTGTGTTGCCCTATTATGTATTCTCATGTATTTTCTTGAATTCTGTTCAATTCCCTTTTCTTCCCATGTACTGAATGATCTGTTGAGCTGCTTGCAGAAAAATACTTTTCACTGTACCTCGGTACACGTGACAATAAACAAATCCAATCCAATCCAATCACAATACAGTAGGAAAATTGATCTTTTCTCTGTGGGCAAATTGATAAGAACTATACCCTCCAATGACCTGGAGTGAATGCTTTTCATGAACTGCCCACGTCAGATTGATTGCTAACTTGTAATCTGATGGATCAGTATGTCACTGATCACTGCATGATCCTTTCCACAGAATACATTGCTGAAAGGATTGCTAGCTATAGTACTTATGCTCATGTGTTCATATTTTCATACATATCTCTGAACTCACCATGAGCAATTTCTGCTTAGTTATCAGTAAAAACCTCACTCGCGTCCCAAGTCTTGTCCCTTTCGATTTCTGCATAAAGCCAACTGTGGAGTGAGCAGGTAGCTCCTTGAACACTGCAGTGAGGCACAAAACTACGATATCTGGTGATGGGGCTGATATTTCGCCATTGCTATTCCAGCTATTTTAGCTTTGAGGTCTAGCATCTACTCAGGATTTAAATCCAAGAAGAAAAGCATGGACAGAACTGTTTGAGAACATGGATAAGAGCTTCTAGAGTACTGCACAACACCAAGCAATGGCCACCTCCAACCAGAGAGGATCTAACCATCTGCTCTTTACATCACAGAACCACAACCTTTGACATTCAAGGAGCTACCATTGACCAAGTGTTTAACTAGAGAAATCTTGTAGGTACTGTGACTACAAAACCAGGTCAGAGATGGGAATTCTGCAGTGGATAGCGCACTTCTTGATGCACAGTGGCCACAGTGTGTGCCAAATACAAGATGCATTGCACAAACTCTCCAAGACTCCTTCTACAGCACCCTCTAAACCACAACCTCCAAACACTTAGAAGAATGAGGGCCGATGAAGCGTGGGAATCCTACCACCTGCAAGTTTCCCTCCAAGTCATATACCTACTTGTAATTATATCCCCCCTTCCTTCACTGTTGTTGGATCAAAAACCTGGAGCTCCCTTCAGTACAAAGATGTGCAGGGTAGGTGGACTGGCCAAACTAAAATTGCCCCTTAATTTCCAAAGATGTGCAGGTTAGGTGGGGCTATGGGGCTACATGGAGAGTGAGGGGAAGTGGGCCTAGGTGGGGTGCTCTTTCAGAGGGTAAGTGCAAACTCGATGGGCCGAATAGCCTCCTTCTGTACTATAGGGATTCTATGAACCATACTGGGGGTGTAACTAGACCAGATGGACTAGCGGTTCAAGAAGATCATTCATCACCATCTTCCCAAGGACAATTGGAAATGGCCTCGCCAGTGTCACCAACATTCTAAGAACAAGCAAAAACAACTGCTATCCTTCACTTTCTTTCCTCTGTTGGGACAATAACAATCCTGTTTCCCTGCCAACCTCTGACCCATTGCCAATGGCGATTCCATGGGAACTGGTCCAGATTCCCTGATCAATGCTGAGCCACAGCAGTTTGCAGATGGAGCTTCAAAAGCTGTTCATAGTCACCCACTCTTGACATCTCAAGTGCCTCTGGGTATGATCAGCATGTTTTACCTCCTAGATTCCTGCAACAGAAGAACCATCTCATTGGTGTATTAGAATATACGACTCAGCGCAGAGGCCAAGTGATTACACAAATGTGGTTTCAATTCATCACTGTGACTAAAAATATTAGTTTCTTCCAGCTTTTGGAAAAGATGTGAAGCAAACATTTTGTTCTGCATTGATTTTGATCTTTGTACTCTTAGTTATATGACAGAAATATTGATGTATTTTTAACATTCAGCTGGTAAGGGAATAAAGTGGGTCAAAAGTTAGGCAGGACTATTGATGTTCTGAGGGATTGCTCAAGAGAACCCCTTTGATAATTTGTTACTTCAGAGCTCTGGCAGCATTACTCAGCCTTGTTCTTTATCATTACCCGCAGATTCCTTCTCCATTCTTCAAGTTTCTTCTCCACATGTTCCTCCAGGGATTGGCAGCACGAAATGAGATAATTTTGTAGAGAGCCACAAGAAATCTAGAGCCACTTCCTCAGCAGCCTGGCACTTGGGTCGCCTGTAGATGGGTCCAGACAGCAGGGGAAGGATTCTCCAGTCCGCCAGACACGTTTTCAGGCGTGGCGCGGCTCCGCCGGCAGCGCGATTCTCCGTCCCCGCAGCCAGCCAATGGGGTTTCCCATTATGGCTACCCCACGGCAAATCCACGGGCGGGAGTGCATTGCCGGCGGACTGGAAGATCCCGCCGACAGAGAATTCCACTGCAGAAATTAGTTTCAGGGGACCTGTGCTTTTCTCAATCAAAGGTCTTGTTCTGTGATTGTTATTACATTGACACGTCTCCTCTGTTCCCATGTTCCATCAATGGTCATGATTCAAATATAGATTAGATATCCATTCTCTTTAAGGTGGGAATTTGACACTCGCTGGGTGGAAGACCGGGGCATTGAGGCTTTGGGAGGATGGGAGGTAAAAACTGCCACAGTATGAACTCATTCTGGCTGCAGCTAGGAAACTGTAAGTGTGGAGGACTATGGGTCTGGATCTCACCCAAAAACCCAACGGGAAACTCCCTGCAAAACCCTCACAAGGTCCGCGATTCAGTGGAAAAAGCTCACAGTCCGCTTTTGGGCACATTTGGTGGGGTGTTTCTCAGCGGCTGCATTGGCGAGATCGTGGCCTATATTTACGGTCTGCAAAAAATGAGCCTACACATGAATCTCGCCATTTATTGCTCCCTTGCTGTCTGATTCACCTGTCTCACACCTCAGCATCTCACCACTAACAAGAGGGAGCTGCTTTAATTCCTCCCGCCCTCACCACTCACTCCTGGTCAACACTCAAGCATGGCAATGCGCAGACCTGCACCTTGTGTTGGGGATGTCAACCTGACCAGGCTTCTTGGTGCCATCGATAAGAGGTGGGGTACCCTGTTCCCCAGAGAGTGTCGGAGAGCCAGCAGCAGGGTCAGCAATGCCACCTGTGCGTAGTAGCTGTGCCTGTCAGTACAGGCAGCACGACCAGGAAGATCCTCAGTGGTGAAGTCTTGCGCTTTACTGCTTGATTGTTGTCTCTTTGGTGCTGAAGCTCCGAGAGTTCAGGCTCACTATTCAGGCAACAAAGGTTGATGGACAAGCAGTGCATTAATCATCCTCTGAGACTTTGTACCTCTGCCTTCAAAGAGGCATTTGAGAATTCAGGAGCGTGAAGTGCTTTCACAACTAACAAGGCTAACTGCTCATTTGAAATAGACTTCAGCTGTGAAGCTAGAGGCTGCTCACAGTCAAAGGGAGTGGAATTGACTTTCAGGAGAGAAGTCACAGCAGGAGTCTGTCCTGGGAGTGTTTGGTGGAACAGATAGGCTGCAGCTATGGTTGTCCCTGTTATGGGTCTCCACAATATTTACAGGTGGCTTGAAAGCCTTACAGACGCAAAGTCTCCCCTTCCCCCACCCGACCCAGAGGCGACCCCCGACCTGGAATGCACCAGCCCCCCAAATAACCCCAACCTATTGAAGGGCCTTCTGCTTCACACACCTTCCCCCGCTCCCCTGCTCAAGCACTTGGCTATTGCCCTTGAGCTGCATGCCGGTTAATGGAAAGGGGTACTCACTTCCCCTCAGTAGTCATTGTGCCAGCTTCGTATTTTTTAAAATAGGTACAAGATTATACCAGTCCCTGCTGGGGGATCGGGTAATTCCCGTGAGGATGCTACATTTGACTTCAATCCCGCCAACGAGATTGAAATGAATGCAAAATTAGGATTAATGATAGTGTCGCCATTTTTGGGCAAGATCCGGAACTCGCCATCAGGAATGGACCTAAGAATCACAAAATGGTTCATGCCCGGAGCAAACGCTTTTTTTCCCATTTCCCGCTTGTCACCCGCCGTTCCTGGGTCTGTGCCGGGCACAACGCAGTCGTGACTTGCGCCCAAAGTGTCACCTTTGTCACTTTTTATATGAATTATGCCCATGTTTTAAGGAAGGGTAATAAAAAGGATGTGGGGAGCAATGTTAATTATATGAGCAATCACGGGCTGGATACTCCGATTTTGAGGCTATGTCCAGAGGAAGTGTCTCGTTCTACGATGAAAAAATCAGCGAGGCCCCAGCACCGACCCTCTGACCGGTGAGGGGCCAGCAGCCGTGCCACGTAAAACGCACAGCCTTTGTGAAATAAACGGCTGGAAAATTGCTGCTCCGTGGCCGCTCATGACAACGCCCTGCAGCAATCGTGCCGCACAACATGGCGTCAGCCACGTGCGGACCTGACCTGTCAGATAGTGCCACCCTGGACACCCCCTCGCCACCCCCGGACCACACCCCACCAGTCCTCCCAGCTCTCGCTGAAGCCCCCTCCTGCCAGCGGCATGGCTCCCACCCAACTATGCAGGACACAGTCCGCAATCGCACGCCAAGTTCACAAAAACTGAGAGCACACACATGCCCATGTCGTCAGAAACACGGCCCATTGGGGGCGGAACATCGGGGGAGGGCCTTCAGGTAACGTCCTGAGGCCGTCCCAACACCGTGCGTCGTATTCCCCGATGACACCGTTATGGAGAAGGTGGAGCGTCCAAAAACAGGCGCCGTCCCCGATTCGGTCGTAAAAAGGGATTCTCCGCCCGATCGCTGATTACAAAATTGGCACCGGGGAATGGAGAACCCCGCCCCTCATTTGTGAGGAAGAGTGATATTCTCGAAGGAGCATCAAATGATTCCAGATGGGTTCAACTAAAGAGTCACAATGTATTATAGAACTCCAAATAGTCAGAGGGAGGGAGAGCATTGAAAATGTGGAAGCAAATTGCTGAGAACTGCAGTGACGAAAGGATTTTCAGACACCACAATATTAACTGGGATAAAAACATTGAAAAAGTTTCAGAGAGCACAGCATTCTTAAATTCCATCAGGACAACGTTGTTAAGCCAGTAAGTGGCAGATGAACTGGTGAAGGGGCATCTCTGGATTTAGTCTGATGGAATTAAGCTGAGCAAGTGGAAGTCATGTCAATGGTAGTGCACTTTGGTCATGGTGATCATAATTCAGTGAAATTCAGCTGAGCTATGGAAAGGGATAAAGATGGACCAGGAGGGAAAATTTTACATTTGGACAAAGGCCAGGCATCAAAAGTTCAACACAGCAAAATGCCCAGATGTAAGGATATAAAAAAGGAAAGTAGGGAAGTAAAGGGGGGGGCATAAAATAACATCGGCAATCGAAGCCAAGGAAAACACCAAATTTGCTTTCTGAATGCACAAAGAACAACAAGAATAACTCAGGAAATACCAGGATCGTTTTGAAATCATAAAGGAAACCTTTGTATGGGGGTGGAAATTGTGAGCATGGATCATCTTGCATCTGTCTTCACAAAAAGAGGGGGCTGTTGCAAGCAGAGTAGTTAAGGCAGAGGATTGTGAATTATTGGAATGGTTATAAGGAGAGGGGCAAGGTTAAGGGGTTCAGCATATTTTAAAATAGATTGAGTACGAGGCCCAGATGAAATCACAGGCTGAAGCCAGGAAGTAGTAGAGGCGCTGTCCTCTCTGGGGCTGGAGGACCGCTAATATTGTTTCAAAAGGGAAGAAGGGATGGACTAAGTAACTACAGATAGTCAGCCTACCTTCTGTGATAGGTAAAGTATATATTGAGGACAGTATTCAGATAGGCACAAATTAATCAAGGGCAGTTAGCATGGATTTATTGCTGGAAAGTTGTCCCAGACTAACTAGATTGAATTTCTTTTGCGATAGTATCAAAGAGTTTCATGAGGGTAGCATGCTTGAAATAATCTAGATGGATTTCAGCAAGTCTTCTAACAAGATCCACAATGTTAAACTAATCATAAAAATAAAAGCGAATAGAATCTAAAGTAAAAATGGCAAGATGAAACCAACAAAGCTCAGTTAGTATTAATAAAGGGTAATGGTTGATGAGTGTTTTGTGGGCTTGATTCTCTGGCCTCACAGCCACATGTTTCACAGCAGCGGGAGATGGCATCCCTTTTGCTGGCGGTGGGATTCTCAGTTCCCGCCACTGTCAATGGGAATTGCCATTGAAGTCACCCCACGCTGCCAGGAAACCCGTGGGCAGCGGTGAGCTGCTGGAAGGACCGCAGAATTCAGCGCCAGCAAACAGTCGGAGATTTCCAGCCTTTTTAACTGCAAGCCAGTTTCCAATGTGGTTCCACAGTTTTCCGTATTCACCCCAATGCTTTCTGTGATATAGACTGATGATTTAGATATATTTGATGTATATCAATGATTGAGACTTAAATGTAGAGGGCAGAATTAAGTTTGCAGTGGTGGGTGGCACGGCGGCACAGTGGTTAGCACTGCTACCTCACAGCGCCGATGACCAGTGTTCGATCCCGGCCCCGGGTCACTGTCCACGTGGACTTTGCACATTCTCCACTTGTCTGCGTGGATCTCACCCTCACAACCAAAGATGTGCAGTGTCGGTGGATTGGCCATGCTAATTTGTAGTTAATAACAGAAAATAGGCATGTGGTTTAGAATGAGGAAAAAAGCAGGAAACTGCAGGAAGGTAGTGGATGGAAAATGGAAGATAGAATAACTCTGAGCAAAAGCCAAGGGAATACACAATGAATGGTAAGATACTGAGCCATGTTGTGGAATAGAGGGGTTTTGGTGCGTATGTCCACAGATCTCGAAAGGAAGAAGGGCAGATAGCCAAGATGGTCAGGAAGGCATGTGAGATCAGTCCTGTCATCAAACCAAAAATATGTTCTGTCTATCACACAAAGGAGTAATGTGGTAGATGAATTTCAGTGCCAGTGTGATGCGAGCTATGTAGCCGTATATCCCACAGACAGAATGTACCCAACCAGCCCATTCTTGCAACATTCAAAATACAATGTCCAACATTAGCTGCGGCTCCATAATGGAACAACATTTGCTAAATAATCCTTAGTGTGCTTAGAATTCTGCTGATAACCAATTTAAGATTGTCAGTCAAGCTCGCAGTGTGATGCATCTGTGTGTATCGGAAACTGCACAGGGCCCTGTTCTTTGCATTCTGAAAGAACATGTACACACATTTCTCCTGTTTCAGTGAAACAAAATAAGTGATAGCCATTCACTGATTCATTCCCCAGGGAAGGCGTGGACAAATCAGAATCAATCTACCAGGTTTAACTTTCAAATAATGCTAGGTGGTTATCTGTCAGTCACCATTAACTGGTGCATTCTCCATGGCAAAACCTCTACCAATCAGAGTCTACTTGCCAACCAATCAGCATTCTCTTTTCAAACAGCATAAATTGTTGTTTTTCTTTTACACTGGTATTTTTGCAAAGTGTTTTGATGAGTGCAAGACAAAAAGCTTTGACATGTCTCTTTTTTCAGCCACACTCAAACAGCATTTACTTGTAAAAGGAAATGATATAAAGATGGACGGGTTGGAGACAAGACTATCCAGTGCTTGAGGGATTTTATTTTGAATCTACATCAACAACTTGAATTCAGAAACTGAACATGAACTGGTTAAATTTGCAACTATTTTCATACAAATGGCACTTGAGTGATTATGATACCAAAGGTTGAGAATTGGTAATCTCACCATGCCAATGAGTGAAATGGAATCTAATAAATCTGACAATTTGTGGCCAGCAGCAGATAATGCCCAAGAAAGTTACTGGGCCACAGTGAAAACCAAACTGGTACAGCAATGCCCTCTGGAGACTGTCAATGCCTAGTTGGTCTGATCCACCTGTGGTTACAGGGTGTTAATATCATCAGGGCACCTATAGGATGGGCAATAAACGCTCTCTCACTCTTTACGTATGGGATCTCCAAGGTCATGTTCTGGTCTGGAGTCTGCTTCATGGAACATAAACATGCTTGGGTTTCTTCTTAGGCCTTGGACAAAAGGAAGTGAGAAAATCTGGATAAACCACTAACTCAGAATGGTCTTAACGTGTTTTGAGACAAGTGAAATTCCCAAAAGCAATGATTTGGCAGCCAAATTATACTCAACTCTTTGGGGAGATGTGTGGGGAAGGTATTTCACGCAGAGGGTGGTGGGTGCCTGGAATATGTTGCCTGTGGATGTAGTGGAGGCAGGCACGATAGCAACCTTTAAGATGTATCTTAATGGACACATGAATGGGAGGGGAATAGAGTGATACAGATCGTTTGGGCAATAAGTAGTAGGTCTTAATAAAGATCGGCACAGGCTCGGTGGGCCAAAGGGCCTGTTCCTGTGCTATAATATTCTTTGTTCTTTGATGACATTAGCCTAGACTTTTTACGAGGGTATAAGTGTATGCTACTCGCCGACAGCATGCCAGGATTCAGGAGGAAATGCATCATTACCCTCACATACAAGCAGTTGAGAAGGAGGATATCAGAAATTGGGAACACATTCACTGCTTAACATGGGACACAAAATCCTCTCCAAGGTCACTGCCATTGGGGCAAGTTTGGTGTGGAGTTGTGATCCAGGCTGATCAGACCTGTGCTGCATCCGGCAGGAAGATCTTTGCTACTTGCGCTACTCTGGGATATGATCGCTACATACAGAACAAGAGGGTGGACACCATCTCACCAGTTTGGACCAGGAGAATGCCTGCAACAGAATATCGCACAATTACATGAAAAGAAAATCTGCAATTGATTCCAACTGCTCTACACAAATAGCATCGTTTCAATCAATGGGTTGGAATCAGGAGGTTTCTGATCAAATTTGGAGTAAGTCTTGGCTATTCCTCTCCTCCGTCTTGTTCATGTGTTGCGTCAAACTATTTGCCCTGGTCATTGGGAAGGTGTGTCACAATCCCAGGCAGTGGAGGCACTCAGGTCAATGTTTCTCTGTGTGTGGCGGTATTGTTGTCTTCTGTTTGGATCAGTTAACTGATGAGTATCTGTAAGCAGGAGCTAAAGTAAATAAGGGAAAGAATGGGGCCATGTTCTTTAGGAAGGAGATTGATCAGTCCTTTGTCTGCATTGATCTGTGCTAGGACCACAAATGCTCACATTATATATTAATGATTTGGACGAGGGAACTAAATGTAGTATTTCCAAATTTGCAGATCTAAGAGCGGGATGCAGAGGTGCTTCAGCAGAATTTTGACAGGCTGAGTGTGTGGGTATATGCATGGCTGATGCAGTATCACGTGGATAAATATGAGCTTGTCCACTTTGGTCGCAAAATAGGAAGGTAGATTATCATTTGAATGGGTGTAAATTGAGAGAAGTGGTTATTCGGTGAGACCTTGGTGTCCTCGTGGATCAGTCGGTGAAAGTAAGCGTGCAGGTGCAGCAGGCAATAAAGAAGGCAAATGGTATGTTGGCCTTCATAGCATATAGGAATAGGGATGTTTTACTACAATTGTATAGGGCATTGTTGAGGCCACATCAGGAGTATTGTGCGTAGCTTTGGTGTCCGTATTTGAGGAAGGATGTTCTTCCAATGGAGGGAATGCAGCAAAGGTTTACTAGGCTGATTCCTGGGATGACGGGTCTGTCATATGAGGAGAGACTAAGTCGGTTCGGATGATATTAATTGGAGTTTAGAAGAGTGAGGGGGGATTTCATAGAAACGCACAAAATTCTAACAGGATTAGACAGGGTAGATTCAGAAAGAATGTTCCCAATGTTCCAGAAAGAATGTTCCAGAACGAGGATAAGGGCTAAACCTCATAGATTGAGGATAAGGGCTAAACCATTTAGGTGAGGAGAAATTTCTTCACCCAGAGAGTGGTGAATCTGTGGAATTTACGACCACAAAAAGTAGTTGAGGTGAAAACACTGTGTGATTTCAAGAAGGAATTATAGAACAGTACAGCACAGAACAGGCCCTTCGGCCCTCGATGTTGTGCCGAGCAATGATCACCCTACTCAAACCCACGTATCCACCCTATACCTGTAACCCAACAACCCCCCCCCCCCCCTTAACCTTACATTTTAGGACACTACGGGCAATTTAGCATGGCCAATCCACCTAACCCGCACATCTTTGGACTGTGGGAGGAAACCGGAGCACCCGGAGGAAACCCACGCACACACGGGGAGGACGTGCAGACTCCGCACAGACAGTGACCCAGCCGGGAACCGAACCTGGGACCCTGGAGCTGTGAAGCATTTACGCTAACCACCATGCTACCGTGCTGCCCCTTTATTAGATATAGCTCTTGGGGCTAAAGGAATCAAGGAATATGAGGGGTTGGTGAGATTAGGCTATTGAACTTGATGATAAGCCATGATCACAATGAATAGTGGAGCAGGCTCAAAGGGCCAAATGGCCTCTTCCTGCTTCTATATTATATGTATGTTTCTATGTATGTTTCACCATCAGTACTGGTTACATGAAGGTGCTGGGACTATGGTTTGCAGGAGCTGGGGTATGCATCAAAAACAGGGAGGAGAGAATAGTGAAAGTCAATCAGAAAATCGGCATGTGGGAGCAATGTTCCCTCTGCATTGCACACTGGAACCTGGTGATTAGTTAAGAGTTGCTCTCAGTGTTGCTGTGCGTGGCACAGTTCTGGCCTGTTCCTCGTTCTGGCACCAAGGCGGTCACCCAAGCCAGCTTCCATTTTGTCTGGAGATTAAAAATAGATTGTGTCCATGTTGAGATCTCTCGATAAACAGGAGAAAGCAAACTCAATGTCACCCTCATCCTGATGGCCACCTTTGTTTTTGGCTGCTTCAGGTTACGCAAGGGCACTCAGTACACAACCACTACATTCTGAGGTTTTACCTGTCCCTGGTGTGATGGGACATGAGTCTGGCCGTCTTGCGCAGAATGCTCCATTCAATTGGAACGTGCCATCTGTCCCTAGCGGAAAAGACTTTTGCAGGAAAAGCACCTTGAACCACAAATCCATAAGCAGTGATCTGCATGCAGCATCCTCATGACTCGGCATGAAAAAAAAGGAGATGATGGATCCTGTCAGATGGTCTCCAGGCAGACTGCCAAAGCAGTTTGGGAGAATTCCCCTCTAGCAGTATTTTCAAACAGGCACTAAGATAAGATGAAGCGTCACTGATGGTAAGAAGTGCTGTCCCCATCAGATTTTTAAGGTACACACACTGTCTCACTGCCACCGTATGTTGCCCTTGAAGCACCTGGAGTGGGGAAGCCACCATTGCCCACCAGCTCCTGGAATGTGCCTTTGGAAAGACTAACTGAAAAAAGATGCAATGGGTTTTGTTTGGCCATGGTTCATCCTGAGCAGTGTTTTAAAATACATTTAAAGTGGCCAATTATTTTTTTTCCAATTAAGGGACAAGTTAGCGTGGTTAATCCAACTACCCAGCACATCTTTAGGTTGTGTGGTGAGACCCGCACAGACATGGGGAGAATGTGCGAACTCCAAACGGACAGTGACCTGGGGCCGGGATCGAACCCGTGTCCTCGGCTCCGTGAGGCAGTGGTGCTAACCAATGCGCATCGTGCCGCCCTCCATCCTAAGCAATTCCACAACCTCGGACTGCGTGCTGCCTGGGCCGTTCCCGGGGCATGCTGCTGCTGGAGGACCATCAACTCTGTCATCTGTGGTCATCCAGCTGTCCATGACTAGATGTTGCACACTCGTACATTCCGAGGTCCGGTACTGCATGCAGGGATATACTAAAGCTTAAATCAGGCACAATGGGAAAAGGCTAAAGCCAAGACCCCGCTGCCATAATACACTGAGGGTTCTGAAAACCATGCAAAACCCCTTGGATCATATGACTGAGAAAATGCTTGAAGTGAAATGTAAATTGTAAATAAGACCTGTAATTTTATCTGTGAAGTACTTCAAAGTGCCATGTACTGTATTGAAATAAATGAATCTGTATTGCACTTTGTGACATTTCCTTTGAGCTGTTCCATAATGTATTTTCTCAAATTTTATGAATAAAATGTATTTTTTGAAAACACTGTTGTAAGAAATATCTTTTCACCCCTGACAGGTTACTCTCCTGGTTGGACATGAGAATTTCAAGAAACAATGAGACAACGCTCAAAGCTAAACAATACATTGCAGGATATACCCACTGCAGCACCCTCATAACACCACTGCTGTTACAATACACTCACTACAGTTAGTCACACATATGTTACAAGTGTTATGGGCCAGGGTTTAGGGAACCCCAAAGTGTATCATGGAGTTCACCTGATCCACAACTTTTAATAGATTGTGGTTATGGGGAGCACAGGTATGGTGCAAAGAGAGCTTTACAGTACTTTTAAATTCAAACATGTTTATTCTATGAACTCAAGTTGACCCTTTTAAAACATACAGTGAACATATTAGCAACCATCAATTCAAATACAATTCCCAAAGAATACAACACTAAGTAATCCTTAATAACATCCCAAACAACATCCAGAAGACAAAAGAAACACCTTTGAGCAGAAGCACATTAGGTTTACATTCACTACTGAGAACATTTATAATTCTGAATTTACCAAATTATCAAGAGATAGTCTTTTCATGGCAGAGAGATCAACAGTACACCTGCTCTGTCTGGCTTCAGCTCCAACACTGAAAATGAAACTAAAACAGCCTAAAATGAAAGTAAAAAGGAGCGGAATTCTCCGGGGGGTCGGAGAATCGCCCGGGGCCAGCGTCAATCCCGCCCCCGCCGTGTCCCGAATTCTCCACCCCCCGAGATTCGGCGGGGGCAGGAATTGTGACGCGCCGGTCGGCGGGACCCCCGCGGTGATTCTCCGGACCATGATGGGCCGAAGTCCCGCCGCTGACATGCCTTTCCCGCCGGTGTGGTTTAAACCACCTCTGGCGGGATTGGCGGCGCGGGCGGGCTCCGTGGCCCCGAATCTGC
Source organism: Scyliorhinus canicula (assembly GCF_902713615.1). Taxonomy (NCBI): domain Eukaryota; kingdom Metazoa; phylum Chordata; class Chondrichthyes; order Carcharhiniformes; family Scyliorhinidae; genus Scyliorhinus; species Scyliorhinus canicula. The sequence goes on along the minus strand of NC_052155.1, from coordinate 163,001,665 downwards.
CCCGGGGGGTGCCCCCACAGTGGCCTGGCCTGCGATCGGGGCCCACCAATCGGCGGGCGGGCCTGTGCCGTGGGGGCACTCTTTTTCATCCGCCCCCGCCATGGCCTTCACCATGGCAGGGGCGGAAGTGACCCCCTCCCCTGCGCATGCGCCGGTATGACGTCAGCAGCCGCTGATGCTCCGGCGCATGCGCGGACTTCCGCCGGCCAGTGAAGGCTTTTCGGCCCCGGCTGGCGGAGCGCCAAAGGCCTTTCGTGCCGGCCAGAGGAGCGGGAACCACTCTGGTGCGGGCCTAGCCCCTAAAGGTGCGGAGAATTCCACACCTTTGGGGAGGCCCGACACCGGAGTAGTTCACGCCACTCCGTCCCGCCGGGACCCACCCCCGCCCGGCCGGGGAGGGGAGAATCCTGGCCAAGGTGACAGACAGCCTAGCTCCACCCACTCTCTGACATCACTGCAGTAGTAAACACCCATTTCTTAAAGGTACTCTCACTACAGATATTTATATACACACCCATTTATAAACACCCACTTCTTAAAGGTACTCTCACATGACACAAGAAATAAATATGCATGATTATCCAGCAAGCTGTTAATGTTTCTTTTTATCCATTCATGGGATATGGGCATCGCTGACTGGTTCAGTATTTATTGCCCACCCCTAAATGCCCATGAGAAGGGTGTGGAGAGCCACCTTCTTGAACTACTGCATTTCATGTGGCGCAGGTACACCAACAGTGGTGTTAGGGATGGAGTTGCAGGATTTTAGGTGGAAGTCCATTATACCTTCAGCAGCTAAGCAGGTTACTTGCCAATTAAAGCAACAAATCATCTTTCTTTCCAATTTGAGCAAGATGTTTCATTGACGGGATTGTATCATCCTGTCAAAACACAGCATGTGCCGCAATTGTCCAATGAGGTGTCCAATTTTTTGTTCAGATCATGAGATAATGTTAACCTCCAAAGATAACTCTGCCAATAAGATTAAGTCTTGTTGCACATCCGACGCATCCTTTTGTGCGTCCCTGGGAATGGCCCAGAGAGCACAGAGTCCTGGCTTGAGGAACTGCTCAGGATGAACCGTGACAAAAAAAAACATTGCATCTTTTTTCAGATTTTTTCTCCAAGGGCACATTCCAGGAAGAGGTGCTTCACGGGCAACGCACAGTGGCAGTGAGACAGTACGCATGTATTAAAGAGGGCAAAAGAAAAAATGCTGGAAAATCTCAGCAGGTCTGGCAGCATCTGTAGGGAGAGAAAAGAGCTAACATTTCGAGTCCAGATGATCCTTTGTCAAAGTACTAAAGAGGGCCCTTCTCCCACCAGAGGACCTGCAACCTCTTCTATCAGGCAGAAGATACAAAAGCCTGAGAACACGCACTAACAGATTAAAAACAGCGTCTTCCTCACTGTTACCAGACTCCTAAGTGACCCTCTTATGTGCTGAACTAACCTCTCCATGCATTGTTTCTACTGTGTAGCACTACACTCCTTGTGCTTCACCCAGTGTCTAATCTATGTATTTACGATGTGTATTTATCGTCTGTTCTATGTTTTTCATGTATGGGACGATTTGCCTGGACTGTACGCAGAACAATACTTTTCATTGTACCTCAGTACACATGACATTGAATACGTTTAAATCTATATCTAAGGAAAGCAAACCTTGACTTCAGCAATCAAAGTTTATTCTGAGCCGTGATCATTTCTCCATGAATGTCCCCAGTACCTTCTGTATCCCCTTTATTTATATGGTGCTGACTTTTTAAACATTAAATGAAATCGATTAATCAATAATAACAATTAAAACACCAATTCTAACTCAAATGCAGGGGAACTTACATCTTTCCTAATAATTAGACAATCCTCAAGATTAAGCATATTTTAAAAATCCCTTCAGTAATTTTCTCTCTCTCTTGGCTGTTGCCTATTCTCTCAAAATCTTGATCTTGTAAATCTTTTCCTGGATCACAGGACAATAAAACAACTCAAGTTCCTTCAAGGCTCAGGCTTTTTAATCTCACAAAGCATATAAACTAAATGTGTCTGCTCACTTTTCTGCTTTGCAAAAGAAGGTACAGTCAATCAACATCAGTTTGCCTCTTTCTCGCAACCTTCCAATAGACTAAAGACCAACCGAATTAACATTATTAACACATATTAATCCCGTATTTTCATGTTCTTAGATTTAAGTCCCTCAGTTCTCGTGAATGAAACACCTCCCCAAAGTTTTGACTTGACACATATATATCGGGTGGTCCCATGGATAATGGAATCACCCAGGTACAAAAGGGATCAGGGGCGGGATTCTCTGCAGCCCCGAGCTGAAATCGCATTTGGAGCGGGGGCGGAGAATTGATCTTAATGCGGAAATCGTAGCCGACTCCGCTTGAATCGCTCGTGTGCAGATTTCACGGCGCCGCTGGGGGGGCCATTGACAGAGGCACCCCCCCAGCGATTCTCCGGGCAAAACTGGCCGAGATCCTTACGTCGTGGTTCTAACCACGAATTGGCCATCAGGAACCTCGGGTGGCGGCTGTGGACTCAATCCGCAGCTGCCCTGGTGGGGGGCTGGGGGATCGAGCACTGGGGGGGGGGCCCTCGTGGGTGGCAGGGCAATGATAGAGTGACTTGGATCCTCGGGCATGCGCCATCTTGGGGGGGCCTACATTCTCGATGTTGGTCCGCCGTCCGAGTCTGCCATTGCGCACAGCATGGTCGCTGTGCGGACTCCCGACCGGAAATGCGGGGGTCCGTATTCACAGTCAAAGCTGCGAGGAGCACTCCGGGGCCCCGCCCGCCTCCTGCAGGTAGGAGAATCGCTTTTGACTTTTTTAAGGAAAATCAAGAGTGAAACGCCAGCGTTTTTACGCTGGAGTTGGGACAAAGCCCCATTTCTGGAGAATCCAGCCCCAGATGTCTGCAGAGCAGGAGATCTCCCCTGGGTGCAGGTAGACACACAGCATGAAAGAACTGCTCAGTCCTGTTAATAAACATTCATTGTTTTTCACCCCTACTCGTCAGTTCTTGCAACCTGGTAGCAGTTACAACATCAAAGCGAAGCATAGCTTTCAAACCATGTTTGTTCATTGGTTTTGACTCATTCATTACTTTTTCAGAGTGCAAGTGTTTTACAAGTGACTGTTTGGTAGCTATGTACAATCAGTAGCATTCTGCATTTCACTTAGACTATCAGTGCTTCTCCAGTGTTGATTGGCATCTTACGTCTCAACCTCAAATTTCATTTAAAAGTGGGCAGCACGGTGGCACAGTTGTTAGCACTGCTGCCTCACAGCGCCAGGGACTTGGGCTCAATTCCGGCCTCGGGTGACTGTCTGTGTGGAGTTTTCCTTCCTCCCCGTGCCTGCGGGGGTTTCCTCCGGGTTCTCCGGTTTCCTCCCAGAGCCCAAAGATGGGCAGGTTAGATGGATTGGCCATTCTAAATTGCACCTTAGCATCCAAAATGTGTGGTTCCTGGGTTGTGGGGGTAGGATGGGGGCTTGGTCCGAGGTAAGTTGTTCTTTCCAAGGGTCGGTGCAGACTTGATGGGCCAAATGTCCTCCTTCTGCACTGCAGGGACTTTAAGTCAGTCAAAAATATTACAGCTTCTTACACAGTCTCACCCATGCTGCCCATGCAGCAGAAACACCCAAAATGACATGAAAGGGGGCAGAATTTCTATTTTTTCCCCAATTTTCTCCAATTTGCTTTCAATTGCATATGGCATTCATTTTGGAGTGCCAGGTTAGATATGCTCATTAAGTAAACCATCCCTTTGGGGTTATCCTACGTTGAGAAGCCTCAAATGATATTCTTCCAAGAGTGAGAAATCAATACCACATACAACATTTCATATGGTGTTTAAACAGTGACTTGTATATTTAACATGTTTCCTTTCCTGATATCCTATTCCTCAGATAACCTAATTCAGTGCCATGACAACTATATCTCATATCTCATAGAATTTACAGTGCAGAAGGAGGCCATTCGGCCTATCGAGTCTGCACCGGCTCCTGGAAAGAGCACCCTACCCAAGGTTAACACCTCCACCCTATTCCCATAACCCAGTAACCCCACCCAACACTAAGGGCAATTTTGGACACTAAGGGCAATTTATCATGTCCAATCCACCTAGCTTGCACATCTTTGGACTGTGGGAGGAAACTGGAGCACCTGGGGGAAACCCACGCACACACGGGGAGGACGTGCAGACTCCGCACAGACAGTGACCCAAGCCGGAATCGAACCTGGGACCCTGGAGCTGTGAAGCGATTGTGCTATCCACAATGCTACCGTGCTGCTGTAGGAGTTGGAAAAAAAAGCATAGACAGAATTCAGTCAGGTAGGTGAAATGGATAGCTCGCGTGTGAGTTTCTGCCAAATGGTGAAAAAAAAGATGCATTTCAAAGGGGAAGAAGAGGTTATAATTTTACTGAATGCCACTGAGATCCTACTTGAGGAGATTGTGCTAAGGGGATTGACCTAAATGGAGGGAAGTTGTCAAAAAATGTCACGTGCCATGTGTAAGGAGATGGCAATGATACTGAGGGCCACATCTCACTCACCTACAGAGGTGCATACCAGTGACACCAGAAGTTCAGTGATTTGACAAAAGGCAGTCAAGGTAGTTTGCTGGCCATTCTCAGTTTTGTACATTGTAAACTGGCCACCTTGTAAACTTCAGAACTATATACTTACTTCTTCACACCAGCAGTTGGGTTAAGTGGAGAATGGACTTGTGGTTTATAGAGTGGGCATGACATGACTATATGATGATGCAGTCACATATAGTGCCATGTGGGGGGAGTGCGCCAAATGTCCCCAGGACCTTGGGCAGAGCATGTGTTTCTTACAGCTGGAGAATTGGTTCAATAAACACACTGTTATTACAGTCCTTGTTGCAGTCAGAGTTGCAGTGAATCACAGCGCATTACATGGTGTCCGGCTGGCAACATGATGCAAGGACTTCAAACTATTGATCCATTGATCGTTGATGAAAACGTGGCAGACAACTTGAAGAATTTTAAACACGAGTGGCTCATATTCTGTGGTGCAGCACTTTACAACAAGTCGAAAAAGGTGTAGGCGTACACGTGGTTGAATTTAGCCAGTCCCGAAGCGGGAGCAAAATTTTGATTATTTATCTTCCAATCTGACGAGGAGAAAGAAGGCCCTGAGGCAGTTTTTAACAAATTTGAAACTGTATGCCTTCCAGTTCAGAAACTTATTCTCGATTGCCATATTTCTCATTCCGCCAATCAAAAAAATCACACGAGTCTATTCAAACTTATGTTGCCACATTGATAATTTTAGATAGAAAACGTGTGTTTGTAAATGTCACAGTTTGTTAGGCATAGGTTGGTTTGTGGAATAACCAGTGATGCAATCTGACAAAAGTATTTAACTTTATAGTCTGAAGTGTAAAAGTGTCTGCCCAACGGACACTGAGACATCAAGTAGACAATTAAGGTGGGATACGTCACAGTTTGGGTGGGGCAATTAAGTTTTTGCAGTGCAGGGGAAGCCCTGCATTAACTGCAGCCATCAGCACCCCCCTCCCAAACAAAGCACTTTGCACTTTGAAAAAACTGCAATTGATGCGGCAAGTGCAACTATTTTGTCAAATGCTGCAGGTCCAAGCAGCATCAGCCCTTTTCTGTTCACAGCATCACGGCTGCTGATCAATCTTCAAGGGCTCAGCATTTTAGTAAGTGCTGTTAGGAGGATTACCTTCTGTCTCTCACCCCCTTCAATGTCACTGGCACGAAAAAAAATAGCCCAGTCCTCTACGTTTGCACCATCCGTCTCAAGTCTTCCGAAGAATGACCAGAGTTGCCTTCTAAAGTTTTAAAGGCGGTTCAGAATCCCGTGCTAGATCCTCATCGCCAATGTAATAATTCCACGAGGTGCAGGCTAAAAGCTGGTTTATTGTGATGGATATCACACTGTCCGCAGAATTTAAATTAGAATAAATACACTTGTATGAAGCAGAAATTAATACACAAAGAGTTTTAATTCAAAGTGGAATAAAACCACTATAGCAGAAAGGTCTTTTAAAGTCAACATACAGCTAAAAAATATTAGCTAACCTTTCGCCTCATTAAGTCACCTTAGACAAATGCAGGGCCTAAGGAACACAGACCGTAAAATGACCTCATTGCAGAAATACCCACAAGCCAGTACGTGGGAAAGGGATATAGAGATAGCAAGTAGAATTAATTAAGCAAACTTCCTATCTTAGTTACATCACTTTTGACACTTGAGATAACACCATTCGTAATAGTGGCTATCTGGACATCTATATATTTAAGAATCTTGACACATCAGATAGAAAAAAAAGTGGAGAAATGTCTGTAACAGCTCCCCATCCGACCATATATTTTAAACACCTGACACTCAAGCTAATACGAAGAACAGTAAATCACATATTGTTGATAAAACACAAACTTGGCCATTCGGCTTTAGAAAGGTGCTCAGTTGGGGAGATAAGACATAGGGAAGCCCATATACTAAATAGGAAGAAATATGTACAAAAGACAAGCAGATTCACAGAACCAGAACTCACTCTCTCCTGCCAAGAGTGCAGCCTACTATGCCAAACAAAAAACATTGTGGTTTTTGTAAGTATGTTTTTATTAAACTTTTTCAAAATGTATTAAAAATTGAAATGATGTACTTTAGGATTTTCCATGTTTAGATGTATCCTTCTCATAGAGAAGTTAGTTTGCTAGCAGATAACAAAGGACTGTTAACTGATTTATATCTTTAACAGATAACAAAGGACTTTTAACCAATTCATATTTTTAACACTGCACTTTTGTATGTTAGAAATCTAGAGTGTTTTATCATAACATGGCAATAGAAATAAACTGCGTAGTTTACTTTCAATAAGTTTTAGATCCCAGACAGTCATTTAGGAAGTCTTAAGTAACAAGGATCCACAACCTAAAGAGGTAGGGGGTTTAGCTATGAGTGACGTATCTGAATATCACCCATCAGATTGTAACTGGAATCCTGTTCGACTCTTTTAGGCACAGAAAAATAACCTCCCTCTCATGAGAGTTATTCAGAGTCATAACAGAATATCAGATTTCACTTCTTTGGTGGCTAAGCCAGAGATAGGCTTGTATGATAAACCCTTCGGGTGCAGGAATACCTGAACTTCTCACAAAGGTACCCAGATGCCTTGCCCACCATCAATCCAACATTCTGTAAGGATATCCTGACATTTTCAGCCAGGGGTACCTGGGGAAACTTCCCGGGGTATCTTAAAGTCAGTTCAGGTCTGCTGTAGGTGCCGTCGAAGAGCATAACCAGGCAAGGCTGCCTGAATCAGCAGTTCACCTGCCATCAAGTCCAGAAGCCAAAGCCACCTCAGATCCATACTGTGGAGATATGCCTGTGAAAAGCTTTGTACATAGTGAGTAATATGGCCTCCGACCAGCAGGTGGTGTCCGACATCGGTCATGTGACGTGAGACACTTATCAGTTGGTAGAAAGGTGTACAACAGGGCAGTCACACATAGGGTAGTTCCAGGAGAGTCCATGGAACTCACATAGTAACTTTGTCTGTATAGTATTCGGTTTGTTATCTTTCCATTTGTTCATCAATAAATGACCGGACCGGGATTCTCCCCTACCCGGTGGGGCTGGGGATCCCAGCGTGTTGGAGTGGTGTGAATCACTCCGGTGTTGGGCCGCCCCAAAGGTGCGGAATTCTCCGCACCTTTAGGGGCCAAGCCCTCACATTGAGGGGCTAGGTCCACACCGGATTGGTTCCCGCTCCGCCGGTTGGCGTGAATGGCCTTTGGCGCCACGCCTGCCGTGGCCGAAAGGACTTCGCCAGCCAGCGTAAGTCCGCGCATGCGCCGGAGTATCAGCGGCTGCTGACGTCATACCGGCGCATGCGCAGGGGAGGGGGACTCTTCCGCCTCCGACATAGCGAAGATCATGGCGAAGGCGGAAGAAAAAGAGTGCCCCCACTGCACAGTCCCGCCCGCCAATCAGTGGGCCCCGATTGCGGGCCAGGCCACCGTGGGGGCATCCCCGGGGTCAGATCGCCCCGTGCCCTCCCCTCCAGGACCCCGGCGCCCGCCCACGCCGCCAACCCCAATGGTAAGGGAGCTGGTTTAATCCACTCCGGCGGGAGAGGCTTGTCAGCGGCGGGACTTCGGCCCATCGCGGGCCGGAGAATCGCCGCGGGGGGGCCCGCCGACCGGCGCGGAGCGATTCCCGCCCTCGCCGAACCTCGGGTGGCGGAGAATTCGGGACACGTCGGGGGCGGGATTGACACCGGCTCCGGGCGATTCTCCGACGCGGCGGGGGGGTCAGAGAATCCCACCCCAGATATTCCTTGAATATCATTGCAACGGCAAGGTCACAGAACACAGCACATGCCTTGCAAATATACCAGCCCTCAGAGGATGAAACAATGCAGTTAACTTGCATCGTCAGCACCAAGATCACCCCAATAAGGAGAAGGCTGCTTGTCCATGGTCGTTCCTTCGCAATGGAGTTGGATTCGGGAGCCGACATCTCTGTCATTGGGGAATAAACATTCTATTGTCTCCGAACAGGTATTCTTCCCTTAAACCTGAGGGTCACCAGGACCAGAAAAGTCCTGTACACTGTAGAACCTTTCAAAATGATGGGGATCACTATGACCCCCATAGCTTATGAATAGCAGTCGGCTTCACTGTCACTCATAGTCATGCGAGCATCAGGACCTAGTCTCAAGGGCAGGAATTGGCTCCAGTAGATCCAACTGGACAGGTTGGAAATTTTTAAATTAGTGATCGGTGGATTGTACGAGGATATTAGCAAATACGCCTAAGTACTCAAAGAAGGCCTCAGTTAAATAAAAAGAGCGAGGGTCTAGATCTATGGGACCAAGATGCATTACCAAAATATTTCAGGGCACTGCGGGTCTCATACACATTGCCTGTGAAGATAGAGACTGAAATAGAGTGACTGGAAAACCTTGGGATATTACAGTCAGTACAGTTCATGGAGTGGGTTGTGCCATTGGTCTCCGTCCTCAGCCCAAGTCAGTCCACCTTTGTGGGGATTATAAACTTACAGTTAACAAATAATAATAATCTTTATTAGTGTCACAAGTAGACTTACATTAACACTGCAATGAAGTTACTGTGATAATCCCCCAGTCACCACACTCTGGGTACACTGAGGGAGAGTTCAGAGTGTCCAATTCAACCAACAAACATGTCTTTCGGGACTTGTGGGAGGAAATCAGAGCACCCGAAGGAAACCCACGCGGGGAGAACATGCAGACTCTGCACCGACAGTGACCCAAGCCGGGAATCGAACCTGGGCCCCCGCACTGTGTAGCAACGGTGCTAACCACTGTGCTACAGTGCAGCCCAAGCTTCACGATTGGATCGTTACCCCATGCCGCAGATAGAGGATTTGTATGCCAAACATGCAGGTGTTCAAACCTTCACGAAATTGGATATGAGCCATGCCTACCTCCAGCTCGAACTATATGAAACATGCCGAAAGTATATCACAATTAACACCCATAATGGCCTGTATGAGTATGCATGCCTGCCCTTTGGAGTCTCGTAGGCATGTGCCATTGTAGTGGGGAAAATTGTACAGCTATTCAACTATAGTGCACATCAGTCTCATGAGAGACCAGACGAAGACACTTGTAGGTAAGAACAAGGGGCTGGATTCTCCGTTCGCAGACGCCAAAATCGCATTTGCTGATCGGCCGGAGCATCACAGTTCCCGACCAAATCGGGTGCGGTGCCACTTTTCCGATGCTGCACTCTGTCCAAAGTGGCGTACTCTATGAGTACACCGCGCCACGTATCGACAGCCTCAGGTCATTGCCTGAGGCCCGCCCCTCGATGATTTGCCCCCGACCAGCCAAATTCCCGGTGGTCCGATATCTGGAGTGTGGCTATTAATCACCCCTCCCTGTTATTATCGGCAGATATCCTGGAACCAGAGCAAATGATAGATTGTCCCACATTGATATCCAGACCTTGAGAGTTAACACCTGGCTAGTTCCTGCGTTGGTCGCATGTGGTCTCATCCGTCGGGAATTCGACGTGGCGGCTGCGGACTCAGTCCAGCGCCACCACAGTTGGGGGAAGGGCCGATCCGTGGGCGGGGCGGGGGGGCTTTCTTAGGGGCTGGGGGCACTATGGGGGGGTGTGGTCCAGGGCACGTGAGCTGGCCAAAGGGAGGGCTCCATTTTACGGCCTCTGCCATGTAGCACGGCACAGCCGCTGCAGGACGCCGCCATGCGCAGGCGCGCCCACGGACCCTGTAGCAACAGCTGGAGCCGGGTACTCTACACTGCTGGCATGCTAACCCCAAAAAAACGGGGAATTAGTGGCTGTTTTACACCATTTTGGCTGGTGTAAAACGCCACCGTTCCCATGTCGGGTTGGGGACATAGCCCCAGAATCGGAGAATCCATCCCAAGGCCTTTTTACAGTTAGAGCTTGGCTGCTGGCATAAGCAGCCTGCACACCAGACAGCTCTGCTTTCCACCCTGTACAGACAGTTATACTTCACATTAAGTTACATGCATGCACCAATCACTTGTTACTAGTTATCAGCATGTTGGGGCAGCATGGTAGCATGGTGGTTAGCATAAATGCTTCACAGCTCCAGGGTCCCAGGTTCGATTCCCGGCTGGGTCACTGTCTGTGCGGAGTCTGCACGTCCTCCCCGTGTGTGCGTGGGTTTCCTCCGGGTGCTCCGGTTTCCTCCCACAGTCCAAAGATGTGCGGGTTAGGTGGATTGGCCATGCTAAATTGCCCGTAGTGTCCTAAAAAAGTAAGGTTAAGGGGGGGTTGTTGGGTTACGGGTATAGGGGGGATACGTGGGTTTGAGTAGGGTGATCATGGCTCGGCACAACATTGAGGGCCAAAGGGCCTGTTCTGTGCTGTACTGTTCTATGTTCTAATGTCCAATCATGACTATCGATTAGGCTTACATCATGCATGGTATATGAGAATAATTAACCAATTACATCGAAGGTCTGCATTTATTCAAAAAAAATATTTTAGTGAAGCATTTATATTTATATATTCACACAACAAACATAATCACAAATCAAAACAAGCCAACAGGGGTGCAAATAACAAACTCAACAAAATACCAAACACCCCCGAAGGTCTGCATGCTTAACTAAACTATCCAATTAGAACAAAGGCAGCATGTTGCCTTGCAATTATTGACATTGGTGGTCCGATATCTGGAGTGTGGCTATTAATCATCCCTCCTTGTTATTAACGGCAGATATCCTGCAACCAGAGCAAATGGTAGACTGCCCCACATTGTTATCCAGACCTTGAGAGTTAAAACCTGGCTAGTTCCTGCCTGAGAGTTAGCCCCACTGACAGATTTGCAATTTTTGCAAATTGGCAGCTTGTCTCTCACAGTCAGAGCTGAAGATTATAACTTTTCCAGTAAATAACGGAACTAGAGTTTTTAAACTGAATGCAGTGTAATGTCTAATATCTAAAAATGCCCTCTTCAGTCATCTTTCAGCGTGTCATGGACAATAGTCGCCAAGGGCTGCCAAGGGTGCTGTATAACTTGCTGACGTATTAATCACAGGGGCCACTGAACAAAAGAAGCTCGTCGACCTGGAGGGGGTCTTGAGGCAATTTTACAATGCAGGCCGACGTCTCAAGAGAGAGAAATGTATATTCCAGGTAGGCGAAGCGAACACCTTGGCACCGGGGTAGATAAGAAAGGCCTACGAAATGCAACAGAGTTTAAATCCTTTTTAGGCCTGATAAATTATTGCGTGAAATTCATCTCAAATTTGGGCACTTTGTTGTCACCCCTGCACATGTTACTAAAAAAAAAAATCAGAGGTGGTCATGGCAGGCACCGCAGGATGAAGCCTTCGCAAACGTAAAACAGCAACTACTGTCCACGAATTTATTGGCGCATTATGACTCCAGAAAGGATCTATTGCTGACGTGCAATTCTTCTCCACATGGAGTGGGGGTAGTGTCTCACATCGATGGGACAATAGCACAGAGAAATCTATTTGATGGGTGTCTCGGACCCTGGCGGACGCTGAACATTATTCACTGATTGAAAAGGCAGGGCTGGCTGTTATTTTTGGTGTGAAAACTTTCCACCAGTGTGTCTAGGGCCGCCATTTTGTAATTGTAAGGACCAGAAGCCTTTGCTGGCCTTTTCAAAGAAGATAAAGCCATTCCTCCCATTGACATGTCTCGAATGCAGCATTAAGCCTTGTGACTGGTGGTATCCAAATACTCCCTTGAGCACCGTCCTGGAGCAGCAATTGTCAACGTGGATGCTCTGAGTCTCCTGTCACTGGCCAGAAGCTAAGGCTTTTTGCCTGCATTGGAAGAAGTTGTCATGACTTTATAATCTTTTTAGATACCCTGCCAGTATTTACGAAACAGATTAAAGCTTGGACCCAGAAGGACACCGCATTGTCCACGTTGCACCATATGATCCACAGTAGTGGAATCCAAGGACAGCCCACAGATGACATGAAGTCCTTCCTCCTGAAAAGACAAGGGGCGGGATTATCTGTCCCGCTCATGCTCCCACCGGCAGAAAGATTCTCCGTCCCGTCAGCCGGCCAATGGGGTTTCCCATTGCTGGCAGCCCCACACCATCGGGAAATCTCCGGGCATGGGTGAGCAACAGAGAATTCCGCCAGTGGAGAATCCAGCCCAAGATTTAAATGTTGAAGTGGTATCATCCCGTGGGGACCCCAGGTAGTCATTCCCCTGAAGTTATAACATGCCTCCCCCCTCGGGTTCATTTCATCCCCTTCACTCCTGCGGCGATGGGACCTCTTCCGCCTTTGGGAGCTTGACCTTGAGCAGGTGGACCCGGATTGGGGGGCATAAGGTGGACTGGGGACCTCCGCAAACTCAATGGCGACGAAGGCTGCTGTCAATGGGAAATCCCGTTAATAATGGCAGGACATGGAAGATGCCACTGGCGGTCCACCTCCCCCGCCAAAAAACACACGGCGGGGCCAATCCTGCCCTCAATTCCTGATTTTTATTGAATTCAAATTTCACCATCTATTATAGTCGGATTTGAACCAGGGTCCCCAGCATTACCCTGGGTCTCTGACAATACCACTATTCCACCGGTAATTTTCAAACAGCTGAAGATGGTTGGGCCAAGGACACAACACTGTGGAACTCCTGCAGCGATGTCATCAGATTGAGATGATTGACCTCCAACAACGACAACCATCTTCCTTCATGTTAGGGGTTACCCTGACCAGCTGAGAGTTTGCACCCTGATTCCCATTGACTCGTTTGGCTAGCGGCTGCTTGATGCCACAGTCAGTCAAATGAGACCTTGATGTCAAGGACAGTCACTCTCACCTCATGTCTGGAGTTTAGCTCTTTTGTTAATGTTTGAGCCGAGGCTGTAATGAGGTCAGGAGCTGAGTCCCCTGACGGAACCCTAACCGAAGATCCGTGAGCAGATTGTTGATGAGTAAGTGCCGCTTGGTATCATTTTGCTGACGATTGAGTAGACTGATGGGTTGTCACATGATCTTCCCTTTCCAACTGCCCAGGCATCCAAATAAGGGCATGGCCAGTAGCTTGAATAGATCATGTCAGGGAATCCCTCTCTGATGCATTTCTACATCTAGCGGTTTGCCTCCACCCATTTTTGTACCTAACTGAATAACTGGATGTAGTGCTAATAGATTTGGGGAAGTGGTCCATTCACAATCCCTTTGGGTCATTGTCTTTGGTGGGTTTTTGAAGACAGGTAGAGTCCATCCCAATGGTGTTTTGCATGTGAAGAGTACAGTGATGCACATTGCATAGCTGTGGTTGGCTGTGAGCTCAAGTCACCGGATTGTGATTTTAATTTGCGTAAAGACAGCAAATGGGGTTTCCAGCCAGTAGATTGAAATTTCATTTTTTTGATAGTGAGCATGTGTTCATGACACCAACTTTCAATTATTTTTGTGACTCATGTAGATGTTGAATTTCAATTGAAAATCATGCCTGCAGTGATTCTGGTAATCACTGAATATAAAGTTAAAGATAAAGTCGCCATATTAGGTTAGCACTGTTGCTTCACAGCGCCAGGGCCCCAGGTACGATTCCCGGCTTGGGTCTGTGCGGAGTCTGCACGTTCTGCCCCTGTCTGCGTGGGTTTCGTCCGGGTGCTCCGGTTTCCTCCCACAAATCCCAAAAGAGGTGCTGTTAGGTAATTTGGACATTCTGAATTCTTCAGTGTACCCGAACAGGCGCCGGAGTGTGGCAACTGGGGGATTTTCACAGTAAGTTTATTGCAGTGTTAATGTAAGTCTACTTGTGACAATAATAAAGATCATTATTATAGGCCGCTTTCCCCTTTAAGCGGCAGAGCTGACTGGTGGTGATTTAACCTGAGGATCATCATGCCTCAGGCGAGGGGCAAGGTTGAGAAGGTGAGGTTTTCATGAGTAACCTCCGTAATACTGAATGTGGCCAGCGTGTTTATTGTAGTTTGTGGCTGCGCTTTTCCCTTGTGCTACATGTTTTGGAATGCTGAGTTCTCCATAGGAATACTGCTACACAATGTATTACAAGAAGGGGCAGACATGGCAGCTGCCTGGAAAACCTACTGAGGGCCTGTTTGTAATTCAGCAAGCAACCACTTCTGTCTTTGATGTTCTAACAGCGCTGGATGTGCATTTAGAAATAGCCTGTTTTATTCCAACTTCAGGAATCAGCATGCCTGTAATGCTTCTTTCATTATTAGTCCGGAGGCACACCAAAACACCCACCTTTCCCCATATATCTGCCCTGACGTGTTTGCTGGAGGCCTTACTTTTCAGGAGCTTATAATCCACCCAGGCAGTTCTATTAACATGAATTCTCGGAATGCCTCATGTACTGCTCTGAGAAGTGCATCTCTCAGCTCAATAAAGCTTCACAGGTTTTGGAGCCCAACATCTTAACTGTATCGATTGCCGTACACACCGACACTGCAGTTTCAAAGCAATTCCTTCTTGTGAAGTTATTCTGGATGGTTTCTGAGAGACAATGGGATTTTTTCACCATGATGGAAGTCCCGACAGCAGGACAGCAGTGGCAATGTTACCAGCGCTGGCCAATTGAGAAGCTTCACTGGGAAAACCATCCAATTAAGAGTAGCCATGTTTTGCCTCTCCGGGCTGCCAGCCCCAGTAGAGGACTGGCAGCTCAGCGGCCATCACAGCATCACCAGTAGTGATGGCTGCCACATGGCTGTAAAGGAAAAGATGATGTTTCCATATTGAGGCACCCTCATAGGCTTGTAAAACATTCTATCTGTGTGCTGGTGTGAAGCGGGCAAGTCCTCGTGGTCAGAGAGCTAACTCCTCCAGTGGCAGTGACAGGGTGTAGCCACCTGAGTTGGCCACTTCCCCACATAAAATGGAGAACCACAAAGACAGCAGGGAAAATTGGACAATCCTAGAGAAACAAGCAGTTTTGCAGAGTTCCTGTGTATTCTGCCTGCAAAGAAAGTAGACAGCACTGAAACCAGCAGTTATACATAGAACATAGAACAGTACAGCACAGAACAGGCCCTTCGGCCCTCGATGTTGTGCCGAGCAATGATCACTCTACTCAAACCCACGTATCCACCCTATACCCGTAACCCAATTAACCTTACTTTTTAGGACACTACGGGCAATTTAGCATGGCCAATCCACCTAACCCGCACATCTTTGGACTGTGGGGGGAAACCGGAGCACCCGGAGGAAACCCACGCACACACGGGGAGGACGTGCAGACTCCACACAGACAGTGACCCAGCTGGGAATCGAACCTGTGACCTTGGAGCTGTGAAGCATTTATGCTAACCACCATGCTACCGTGCTACATATTGATGAGCGATCCCCGGGAACAATAGCTACAACAACTAGCTACATTTAAGACACTCAATAGCAAGTCAGACTCCTCAGCGCCAACGGGAGTCCGGAACAAAGGAGACAAACAAGCCAGAAAGAACCGCCCAGCGATCGAGAAACAGCCCCAGTATTGGGGAATTCAAACCAATCGATTGGTATGGGATCCAATCGATTGGAAGTAAGCTCAGGGTCCCAAAAAGGCGCGAAGCCCCTGGGACCTATAAAAGACAGGTCCCAAGTTCAGTTCACTCTCTTAGCGGGCCCTTCCAGCAGAACACCTTAGCAGCTCTCGAAGAACTTGACCGTAAGAAGGAGAGGCCTGGCCAACTGCTGCACCATCAAGTAAGTGTCCAGTCAACTCACGCTACGAGATAGATGCTCCTGACCCCTTAGTCCATACCAGCTGGAAGCCTGCAAACTCAGGATCGAGCAAGAGGCCATTGTTCCCTGACCCAGCGGGTTCCCTTATCCAGATAAGTATTGGCCTGTTAGTGGTAGGAATAGATTAGTCTTTTAGTATTGTATGCATGAGTAGTGATCAACTGTGTATTAATAAAAGTGTTTTGATTTGAACCTTACTAATTGGTGTATTGAGTTATTGATCTGAACTTGAACCTCGTGCTGGTATCATAAGGATACCTGGCGACTCTAGAGCTAAGTAATAAAACAGAGCCAATTGAGTGCAAAGCGCACTCACCAGAATGAGCAACAAGGGCCAGAACATCGAACATACAGTACAGAAGGAGGCCATTCGGCTCATCAAGTCTGCACCGACCCACTTAAGCCCTCACTTCCACCCTGTCCCCATAACCCAATAACCTGTCTTAACCTTTTCGGACACGAAGGTCAATTTATCATGGCCAATCCACCTAACCTGCATGTCTTTGGGCTGTGGGAGGAAACCGGAGCACCCGGAGGAAACCCACGCAGACACGGGGAGAACGTGCAGACTCCACACAGACAGTGATCCAGCAGGGAATCAAATCTGGGACCCTGGCGCTGTGAAGCAACAGTGCTAGCCACTCTTCGAGGGATGGAGCCTCCAGAAACCAAACCCTTCCACCTGAAGCTGCTGAGAATCTGTCTCAATCCAGCTGGAAGACACTCCATGTACCAAGAGGTGATTTTGACACCAGCAGAAAGTTGCAGCCTGCTAATGTCAATGAGCCAAATAATTGTCTCAGTCTGACCACGCACATCCTGGGGGATTGTGGCTGAGCTGCTGCCATTTCCACTGCTGGGATTGTCCCCTAACAGCAGGAATATGTTAAGCCTCCTGCCTGATGCCTTTCCCTGCCATTTTTATCAATCCTTCCCAGTCTGTCAACGGAGCCCCGACAGAATCCTGGACATGATGAGGCACTGTGCAAATATCTTTCTTTCGGAACACTCATGACGGATGTTCCAACTGTGCTTTACTCCCAGAAATGCTACATCTGGCTTAATGACGATCTCCGGAACTAAGTCATACAACATTTCTCGACTGTGCAGCAAATTGCTTTTATCATGTTCTGCAAAGAAGCAACTAACTGTGACAGCATATCCTCTTTTGCTGCCGACCTCACCTTCATTTCACCTGGCCTTGAAAGCTGAATCATGAAATGACTCAGTAAGGCCCTTTGATGATTACAGGCATCTGCACAGGACTGGATCGCTCTTATTCAGACCCACCCCTGCTCCTTTCACATCCTGAAATAATAAATCACCCAGTACTTCTTCCTCTAAATCAGTGGAATATTCTCTATCTGCCTCAAGGGATAAATGATACTGAATGCTGCAGTGAGCCTTATTGCTGAGGGGCTCTCACTCTGCTCCACTGATTCTGACATATCTGTAACAAGTAGAACAGAACGTATGAATAGTACATGTGCATAATTAGGTTTGTCATTTATGCACAGATAATACATGGCACGTGTCACAATACGCCACATTCAGCAAGTTAGATCTTCCGAAACACAATTGTGTATGTATTATCTAATCGTGCGATTAGATGTTTCGTTTGACATATATTTGCCCTCTACCTCGTTACACGCTGCCTGTTCTTGAGCAGACTAAATAAGCACTTTATGATTGGATAGTTTGTGGTGTGTGCAGCGAGATTCATTTTCAACAGGATATTGTACCACTTACAATTGATTTTTGTGCAGTATTTGGGTGGATAAGGGCAGGAAAAGGGAACTGAATTCAAATCTGGATGCCTGGTCGCATGGATATTATAAGAAATAGGAGCAGGAATAGGCCATTCGGCCCTTCAAACGTCTTTCCTAAATCAATATGATCATGACTTGAATTCCACATTCCCTCCTTAATAATATGTCCCGTAACTACATCCAGAAATGTATTGAACTCTGCTTTGTGGATATTAATGACAGAGAATCCATAGATCTGTGAGGTAGAGAATTCCAAACATCCACAACCGTCTGTGTGAAGAAATTTCTCCTCAATTCAATCCAAAATGGCTTACCCTTAATTCTGAGATGGTGGCCCCTGGTCCCAGACTCCCCAGGCACGGGAAACATCTGCTCAGGATCTGTCAAACTCCTTCAGAATTGTATGTGTTTCAATGACGTCACCTCTCGTTCCTCTAAATTTCAGGAAATGTGGGCCCAGTCCATTCAGATGCATCTCTGACGACAATCCCCTCATCCGAGGAACCTGTACCTTTGTTTAATTCCCTCCAGGGTCAGCATATCCTCCCTTTAACTGTTAGTTCAATACTGTATGTAGTACTCCAGCTGTGGTCTCACAAAGGCCAAATACAACTGTAGTAAGACTTCCTCACTCCTGCATTCCAATCTCTTTGTAATAAAGACGAACATACCACCTACTTTCCTAATTGCTGTACCTGTGATCCATTACACTAGGCCCCTCTGAAAACCAATGTTTTGCACTCTATCATAATTTAAATGTTCCTAATGTTCGATCAAAAATGATGCCACCGCCTATTTCACGGCAAATCGCAATTTCCGTCGCCTCGACAGCGGGGTCACTGCATTCCACTCCGCACGTACAGCAAACACCGTTGGCATATCATTAGCAGGCCTGACCCGGTATTCTCCGGGACCTCCGCGATTCTCCACCTGCAATGGACCGAATTCCCGATGGGGAGGTTCAATTGTGCTTTTAAAAATCATGAAACCGGCGTCGTGGTTGCTGAGGGAGAGGAGGTAGGATACGGAGAGGCGTGACCGTGGGTTGCCGGGTCGGGAGGGAAGGGTGACAGGGGAATGAGCTGTGTGGCTGGGACGACCCCCCCACCAGACTGGGACGGTGCCCAGGCACATACTGGCATTGCCGCGGCCTGCAAGACAGCCATCTTGCTGCACACCCCACTGACCACCTGCCTTGGCCCCTGGTTCTGTAGAGTGACACCGGCTGTATAAGGACCTGTCTGAAATTTCACACAGCTCGGTGCATAGGTGCATCAGATCCATCATGGAGGCCCTGTATACCCGGTTGGCACAATACATCCATTTCAATGTGGACCGAGTTCAGCAGGATGCCCGGGCAGCGGGGTTCACCGCCATTGCTGAGATGTCCCGGGTCCAACAGGTGATTGACAGGACGCATGTCACCCTATGAGGACCTGCAGATGAACATGCATCTAATCAGCTGCGCATCATGCATGTTTGCACCTGATACTGAGCAATGTGCACAACGTTTTCATCCTGGCACACTCAACGATTCTTGACGGTCTCCCTAATATTTCCAGCAGGGATCTGGGGTCGAGAGGCTTCTGATATGGCTGGGGATGAGTGTGCAGAGTAAGGTTTGCCAGCACAACTGGCTCTCTGAATGGCAGCCCAGGCGGCCAGGAGCCGGAGGTTGGGGGGGGGGGGGGGGGCACCCCATGTTCAGGGGGCAACGCACAACCTCCAGTCCCGGCCAACAATCTGGCCAGGAAAGGGCTCAGAGGGGGATGCCGGCAATGACCGAAGGTGGACAGGCAAGGTGTTTTATGCAACCGGCTCATTCCAGGGCTCAAGCGGGAACCTGCACAGTAATTCACAAGCTACAGCCCACAGATGCATTCAGGAGGATACGGATGCTTTGTGTGCCTGGCATCAGACTTTATCACCTTTGAGCTGGACGAGCCCCACAAAGATCCCACCATCCGAGATGACCCAGGTCTAGGGGATCATTGATGGCACACATATTGGCTTGCCCTTTATTCACAGCAAGGGGTTCCATTCCCTGAATATTCAGATTATGTGTGGCCACACCTCCATAGCATGCACATGTGTGCCCACTACCCAGGGAGCGTGCATGGCAGCTACATCCTGGGACACTTGGAGATACCCGGCATCTCCGAGAACCACCGCAAGATGGTGGGTTGGCTCTTGGGGGAAAAGGGGTACCTGTTGAGATCTTGGCTGATGATGCCATTGCAGAGGCCTGAGATTGAGGAGGAAACCCGATGTAAAGAGGCCCATACTACCACCCACGCTGTCATTGAGCGGTGCATCGGGCTCACCTCCTGACAAATCATTGGTTAACACCTCACAGGCTTCCCACATCCTGCAGTACACCCCGGAGGGTCTCTCACTTTGTGGTGGTTTGTTGTGCCCTCCATGAGCTGGCACAACATTGTGGCGACATACTGGGGCAGGAAGAAGAGGGACTCATCTGAGGAGGAGGATGCAGACCAGGAGGGGCTGGATAATGAGCCCGGGGAGAAGCTGGAGGATGGAGGACAAGTGGCGACAAGGGTCTGACATGCCCGGAGGACCGGTGAGGCCCTCATCCTCACCAGATTCTCATAGGACAAAGCTGTGTGCGGCAACTCTCCACCCACTCTCCCAATTTCCCTCCCTGCCCCCAAAATTCCTTCCTCCTCTAATTGCCCCTCCCCCATTTATCTCCCCCTCAATCGTCTCATACCCCATTTCCCACCTTCCCTCCAATATGCCCCTCCCTCCATTCCCCCTATTCCTCCCATTTCACTCCTTCCCCAGGTAATATAGCAGATGGCATGTGTGCTGGTGGGTGCCAATCGGTTCTGAGGAATAATCGTGAAGCTCGGTTGTGGGAAGGGTGCGAGGTGGAGGTGTCAGCCAGTGATTTGTCGGGGGAGTGAGTCTGGGAAATTGAGGGGTGGCAGGTGGAACTGATGCCAGGACAGAGGTGGTAACTTACCCTTGCAGCCTGGTGGAGTTAATTCTTCCAACATTGAACAAAGTCTTCCTTGTCATGCTGTCCAAATTGACAGACGCTGCTACTGCCTCCGAAGCATTGCCGACTCTGCTGCTGGTCCTCCCACCCTCTTGGGGGAACAGGATACCCCATCTTGCATCAGCGGCTTCAAGAAGGCTGGTCAGGTCGGCATTCCCAAAACAAGGAACAGGTCTGCATGCTGCCATATTTGTATGTTGACAGGAGTGAGTGGTGAGGGAGCATTTAAAAAGCAGCTCCCTCTTGTTAGCAGCGAAGCACCGAGGTGCATGTCTGGTGAATCAGACGCCGAGAAGCCAGTAATCGTGAGAAGTTCAAGGGGGGCTCATTTTCAGCACTAAGTGCTGTTAAATACGGACTGCAATCTCACCATGCGGCCACCGAGAATTTAAGTAAAATCAATCAGTGAACTAACTGACTGAATCCAGTTTTTTGAAAGTGGGCGTATTTCTGTTTTTCCCAAATTAATATCAGGTGCTGCACTGTGCACATTAAGGGCTGTATTTTTACCGGACTGAGTGGCTGGCTGAGCGGTTGAGATGGTTGGGGAAGCCCCGTGAAGCAGCAAAGAAAGGTGGGACTGGTTGAAATGCCCATTGTCTGTCCACCTCTGCACCATTTTACCATTTTGGGGGAAGTTGGAAAAAGTCTCTCCCACCCAGAGATCAATCAAGCCAAGTAAGTGGCCAATTAAGGGCCTCTTCCTTTTTTCATTAGCCTTTTACAGATAACGGTTGGGCCTCCACCAGATGAAGATCCTACCTGATGGCCTCTCTGCAGAAACCCTGTTATTTGGACACTCTTGGGCACACACAGTGGTCCAACAGTGGCAATGTACACTACCGTAACACCCCCATGACAGAACCTCATCACCTTCACCATCACCCACCGCCTTCAATTGCTGGGGCCTGCCTGACAGGCCCCAGTGCCTCCATATCCGACTTACCTGGTTAGAAGGGCGACATTCTTCCATGGCATCCTCTTCATTCAGGTGGTGTCCCCGAAGTGGCCACTGTTCACGGTAGTGCTGCTGAGGAAGTGTGGGCCTTCCAATTACCTGACAGCAATTGACAGCAAATACAGTGATAAAATTCAACCCCAAAAGTGCAATTGAATTAAAAATCATTTTTTGTGATGCATTCAATGATAGTGAAGTAGCTGAAACTTTCCAATGGAAGACGTGGGCAGGCTTCTCTGACCTCCCAGCTGCGTGTTGCTCGGCAACGGGCGTCGGCGCGCCGTTCACTGGCAGCAAGATTCTCTGTTCCCGCTACCATCGATGGGAATTCCCATTGAAGCCACTCCACGCCACTGGGAAACCTGCGGGAGAGGGTGCACCATGAATGAACGGCCATAGAATTCCGCCCATGATGTTGTAGGGCCTGACTGATGAGTTCAGTAGGAGGGTTCCATTCAAATACAACAGGTAAATTGGCGTGGCCACCAGTTAATTGAAGCCTGCAGCCCCAAAAAGGGAAATGCACTTACAACTTTCACCATGCAGCTGTTAGGCTGGATCAAAATGGGCCGATATGCAGTCTCTTGGTCCCATGATCTTGCTTGTCTTGGATGTGCTTGGAGACTGAATGGACAGGAACTTCAACTATATTATGGGGATTCTGCACCTTCAGTCCACTCTCCTCCAGGTTAGTGGGTTTCTCAAAACAGTCCAGAAATATTTGCACAATGGAAGTGGAATGTTTGTCCTTGTCTGAGGATAGCAGCCGTGGCTACACCCTTGCCAACCCCATCACCGATGACTACCTTGGTGCCCAATATCCAAACCATTGTAGTCCGGAACTGGTCCTTAGGCCCAAAATCATCAAGGTCTCCAACCATCAGCATGTCAAGTGCCTTGTCTGAGGAACAGCATCTTTCCAGTTCTTTGGCAGCGGAGACTTTGGGATTATCTTGGAGGAGTAATGGACTAGCAGAGAGAGCCCTCAAAGACATTCCCTCAGACCTCACATCCAGAATGTTAATGAGTGCTGGGGACTATTAGCAGCTCTGACTCAGGGAACCTATTTTGAAATCCTTATGTGCAGAATGGGCAGCACGGTGGCACAGTCGTTAGCACAGCTGCCCCACAGTGCCGGGATCTCAGTTCAATTCCAGCTTGGGAGACTGTGTGGAGTTTGCACATTCTCCCCATGTCTGCGTGGATTTCCTCCGGGTGCTCTGGTTTCCTCCAACAATCCAAAGATGTGCAGGTTAGGTGGGATTACATGGCGGGGGAGCGGGCCTGGGCAGGGTGCTCTTTCAGAGGTCGGTGCAGATCCAATGAGCCAAATGACCTCTTTCTGCACAGTTGGGATTCTATGGAAATCTCACTGGAAGATTGACTCGAATGATGTAAAACGTGAAACCCCTTAAATGTTCACAATGTTGTGCAACCATTGCAAGCAGTTGCAAATCATCAAAATAGCAAATCAAAAATTACTATGAAGTGCAAACAAAATGTCTACAATATTTGAATTGAGAGAAGGCCTTTTAAGTACCAATGGAAATGGCTGCCTATGGAGTGGTTGCACCACTCACAATTAATGAATGGATTGTAGAACTTGTGGTACCAACATAGAATAAAGGCGACACTGTGGTCCTGGCAATGCTGTTTAACTCCAATTCACATATACCTTTTTCCAGTGGGAGCTCTGGTTACTAACCCTAACCCTAACTTGGGGTCAACCCCAAAAATCCAGATAGTTAGTTGTCCAGCACTAAGCCAGCAATTCAATGCCTTATGTGATCTTGGTCCCACTCCCACTGCGTCTTTAAGGCACAAAATGCTCACTTTGCAACTTCTCCCTCGTAAGACTGCTTGTATTTCTTGTGAAACTGCTGCACAAGATATTACTACAAAATAAGTATCTGAGTGTTTAGCTCATCTTATGTGACCCAATGCAATGCTCTTAATGATGCAATTAACTGAAATGTCTTGTTTGGTTTTATTCGCGTACAGCCATCCACTCTTTATCCTGGCCAATTATGGACCCATTCAGTTATTGATCTTGTTTGCACTTGTGATCTCACCTTCATAAATCACTTACAGTGAAATCCACAAACCATTTCGGAAAGATTGATTTCCATTGAGTAGCATTGATGTGTTTGGACTGATAAGTGAAACCCTTGCAATCGGAAGCAGGGTTTGTTTATAGAAGAAATACAATTAATTAATCTGGTGGCGCATTCTGACAGTGAATGTAATTCTGAGAACAATCTAAGCGGGTAGAGAAAGCAGATATACTTCGACAAGCCTTATATTGTGTGCTTGAACTTTAATTAATTTCCCATGGTTCTAATATACTAAAATGCCGGTCTATATCTTGCAGAATAGTCAAGATGACTTTGATCCTGAAAAATACTCAGCTTTTTCTGACTTGTTGGTTTATATTTATGTTGCCATTTGGATCAATAGATGTGTCCTCTGAAAATGAGGAATAAGAGTATTTATATTAGACCGCCAACGGACAAGAAATCAAGCCTCCGCTTATATGTTTTTTCTCTATATATCACTTTGTTTGTCCAACATTCTGTGCTTATTATGTAATAGGTTGCAAAAAATTCCTGCTGTTGACTTTTTCTTGGAACAGTCCATTCACAACCAAACACCCCCATAGAGACAATGGACCAGTTTCCTCAGGGGGGGGAATTTACTCTGCTCTGAAATGGCCATCTTGCCCTCAGACTACTCCAACTGATGCACGGTGTCTCCCATTCTACCTTTTGATTTCGTTGAGAGGCTATATTTCCATTGAGAAAATGTTGTATAGCGTAGCCATGCAATGAAAGATTCTTATTCGACATGCGAATTTGACTATGATTGAGATGTGTTATGGGTCAGGGTTTAGAGAACCCCAAAGTGTATCATGGAGTTCACCTGGCCCACAACCTTTATTAGATTGTGGTATGGGGAGCACACGGCCCACTCTACAGGTGTGGTACAGCAGAAATGAACAAGTATTTTAAAAAACGAAACAATGTTTATTCTATGAACTCAAGTTAACCTTTCTAAAACAAACAGTAAATATCTTAGCAACCATTAATTCAAAAATAACCCCCAAAGACTACAACACTAAATAATCCTTTAAGCTGCCCTTTTAACATCCAAAAGACTTTACAAACCTTTAACAGGAGCACATTAGGTTCACATTCACTATTGAGAATATTTATAATTCTGAATTCACCAAATGATCCAAAAATAGTCTTTGGATGGCAGAGATCAACAGTACATCTCTTTGTTGAACTTCAGCTGCAGCTCAGTGGAAAACCCAGACACACCCAAGCTTTTTCTCAAAGCGAAACTAAAAAGCAGAACCAGAGCTCAGCTCCACCCACAGTCTGACATCACTGCAGTAACATTAGCAGCTAAACATTTCCGAAAGCGACAGTCTCATGATAGATGTTCTAGAGCATATTGACTTATTATTCACAGTGACTTTACTGAGAAAAGCTGCTATTCCTCCATGCATTGAACCAAGCTACGATTATATAATATCCAACGACTAGGATAACCAAAATGTATATAGTAAAGGTAGAGTTCAGTATTTAAACATTTATTTGGTGGTTTGTTGCAATGTTTTAATGCTTACGATCCATTTGATGTAGTCTTAAATTTGAGGTGTAGTATAATTTTGTTATGAACAAAAGTTTATACTCATTAGATTCTGTGAAGCTAGGCTTATCATTGGAGCTTGGCTTATCTGATTTATTAGAGAGATGTGTAAAATTGTAACACTGCAATGAGATGGTATTACTGTATCTGATTTGATCTTTAATATCATTGTACTTACATGAGCAATTTTGCAATTGTGTATGAACTACTTCAACCTATACGCAGTGTCTCCCGTTTGTTCTTTTGTATGAGGCAATTAAAAGAAAATCATTCATGGAATTTGGGTGTCACTGGCTGTGTCAACATTTACTGCCCATCCCTAATTGCCCTTGAACCGATTGGCTCGTTCACCCATTTCAAAGGGCACTTCAGAATCAACCGCATTGCTGTGGGTCTGGAGTCATATGTGGACCAGACCAGGTAAGGATGGCAGATTTCCTTCCCTAATGGATATGAGTGCATTTTTACGACAATTGACAATGGTTTCATGGTCATCATTAGACTTTTAATTCCAGATATTTGTGAAATTCAGATTTCACCTCCTACCATGGTGAGATTTGATCCCCGGTCCCCCTAGCCTTAGCCTGGGCCTCTGGATTACTAGTCCAGTGACAATACCACTACACCACCGCCTCCCTATGGAACACATCATTATCTCACCCCTCGCAACCCACCCCCTCACCCATCTTCTGGGCCTATGCAACAATAGTCACCAAGAATTTTTTCCAGAAATCAGATTATCCCACATGCAATATTTGGAAAACATGTGAAAAATGTCCGAAGTTTATATTTTATTGACTTAAAAATGTTAGCATTATACCACCGACCCAAATTCTTTTGACAAGGTGCCTTACAGGAAACTGCTAAATAAGATAAGAGTCCAAGGTGTTAAGGGTAAGATATTGGCATTGACAGAGCATTGGCTGATTGGCAGAAGGCAGAGAGTGAGGATAAAGGGGTCTTTTTCAGGATGGCAGTCGGTAACTAGTGATGTTCTGCAGGGGTCAGTGCTGGACCACACCCATTCGCAATATACATAAATGATCTGGAAGAAGAAACTGAGGGCACTGTTGCTATGTTTTCAGATGATACAAAGATAAGTAGAGGGACAGGTAGTGTTGAGGAAGCTGCAAAAGAACTTGGACAGGCTGGGAGAATGGGCAAAGAAGTGGCTGATGGAGTACAATGTGGAAAAGTGTGTGGTTGTGCACTTTGGTCGGAAGAATAGTGGCATGGGCTATTTTCTAAATAGGGGAAGTCTTTGAAAATCTGAAGAACAGAGGGACTTATGAGTCCTAGAGGATTCTCTTAAGGCAACATGAAGGTTTAATTGGCAGTTAGAAAGGCAAATGCAATGTTAGCATTTATTTTGGGAGGGCTAAAATACAGGAGCAGCAATGTATTGCTGAGGCTGCATAAGGCTCTGGCCAGACCGCATTTGGAATATCGTGAGAAGGTTTGGGCCCTGTGTCTGAGGAAGGATGTGCTGGCCTTGGAGGTGATCTAGAGGAGGTTCACAAGAATGATTCTGTGATTGAGGGCTTGTCAAATGAGAGGCGGTTGAGGACTCTATTAAGTTCAGAAGGCTGAGGGTGGATCTCATTGAAACTTTCAGAATATTGAGAGGCTGAGATAGAGTGGACGTGGAGAGGATGTTTTCTCTAGTGGGAGAAACTTTAACCCCAGGCCACAGTCTCAGACTGAAGGACAATCCTTAAATACTGAGATGAGGAGAAATTTCTTCAGGGTGGTGAATCGGTGGAACTCATTGCCACAGGAGGCTGTGGAGGCCAAGTCACTGAATGTCTTTAAGACAGAGATAGGTTGGTTCTTGATTAATAAGGGGGTCAGGGGTTACAGGGAGAAGACAGGAGAATGGAGATGAGAAACATATGAGCCATAGTTGAAACTCAGAGCAGATTCGATGGGCTGAATTTGCTCATTGTGCTCCCTTATCTTTTGGACTTATGGTCTTATTCCAAACTGCAGTGCAGCAGAATTTTTGTACCTATTGAATACTCGACTCTTGTTTTGAATGTTATTCCCCTCCCTGTGTCTGCGTGGGATTCACCCCGACAACTTAAAGATGGGCAGGTTAGGTGGATTAGCCACACTAAATTGCCCCTTAATTGGAAAAAAATAATTGGGTAATCTAAATTTATTTTTTTTAAATTCCCCTATTTTAGAATACATGAAATGGATCTAATTTGAATTACTTAAAACAAAAGCAGTAACATCATGTTTTCAGTAACACAGATGTCGATCTTCAGTCAATTTGATTCACTCCATGTGACATGAAGAAATGGGTGAAGGCACTGAATACTGCACAGGCTATGGGCCCTGACAATATTCTGGCAGTAGTGTTGAAGACCGAGCTCCTGATCTTGCCATACACCCTTAGCCTCCAACATTGGCATCCACCCAGCAATGTGGAGAATTGCCTGGGTAGGCCCTGTTCACAAAAAGCAGGGCAAATCCAGCCCTGCCAATTACAGACCCATCAGTCTGCTCAATGTTCAGCCCTTGACATAGAGGCAGCATTTGACCAAGTGCAGCCTCAAGGACCAAAAACAATACTGGAGTCAATGGAAATCAAAAGGTTGGAGTCATAGTTGGCACAAAGGAAGATGGTTGTGTTGGTTGGACATCAATCACCTTAGCTCCCGGACATCACTGCAGGAGTTACTCGGGGTTGAAGCCTAGACCTAGCTGCTTCATCAATGGCCTTCTTTCCATCATGAGGAGAGGTCTGGGATTCTCCGGTCATCAGGATTCTCTTTCCCTACGGGCAGTGCACCCCCGCCCATGGATTTCCCAGTGGCATGTGGTGGCATCAAATGGGAAATCCCAAAAAACATGGAGCTGGGGAAACAGTGCATCCACCCCAGAAATGGGGATGTTCTCCGATGATTGCACAATGTTCAGCACTACTGTCAGCGACTCCTCAGATACTGAACCAGTCCATTTCCAAATGCAGCAGGACCTTGACACTATCT
This sequence comes from Scyliorhinus canicula, assembly GCF_902713615.1. Classification (NCBI taxonomy): domain Eukaryota; kingdom Metazoa; phylum Chordata; class Chondrichthyes; order Carcharhiniformes; family Scyliorhinidae; genus Scyliorhinus; species Scyliorhinus canicula. Next base: position 162,972,996 of record NC_052155.1, on the reverse strand, counting down.
AGGCTTGGGTTCACAAGTGGCAGGTGGCATGAGCTGCACACACCTCCAGCAATTGAAAATCTAACCATTGCCCTTTAACATTGAATGATATTACTATCACTGAATTCCCCCACTGTCAACATCCTGGGGTTTACGATTGACTAGCTTTAGTTGTACAGGGCAATAGTGAGACTGTATTTGGAGTGTTGTGTACAGCACTGGTCACCTTAGTCAATGAAAGATTTGAATGCATTGGAAGCAGTTCAGAGAAGGTTTCCCAGACTAATACCTTGAATGGGTGGGTTGTCTTATGAGGAAAGTTTGGACAGGCTAACCTTGTACCTGCTGTAGTTTAAAAGAATGAGAGGCGGGCTGATTGAAACATATAAGACACTGAGGATTATTGACAGGGTGGATGTGGAGAGGATTTTTCCTCTTGAGAAAAAATTTAATATTATAGGTTACTGTTTGAAAACAAGGCGTCACTCATTTAGAACCGAGATCAGATGACATTTTTTCTCTCAGATCGTCGTGAGTCTTTGGAACTCTTTCCCTGAAAAGTTGGCAGAAGAAGAATCTTTGAATATTTTTAAGGCAGAGATAGAAAGATTCTTGGTAGCAAGGAAGTGAGAGATTATTGGGGGTAAGCAGGATGCAGGTTTGAGGTTACTAGCAGATCAGTCATAATCTTATTAAATGGCAAAGTAGGTTCAAGGGGCTTCATGGCCTACTCCTGTTCCTTGTTCTTATATTCATATCTAGAAAATGAACTGCACCAGCTGTATAAGTACTGTGACGACAAGAGCAGGTCAAAGGCTAGAGGAGGAATATTACGGTCCTTGCCATTGGCGGGATCTTTCCGCCGTGCTGAAGGTGACCCCCCTCCCAGCAGCAGGTCCCCTGGTGGCGTGGGCGAGACACACAAATGCCACAGACGTCGGTGGGACCAGAAGATCCTACCAGCAGTCAATGGCAAGCAGGCTCTGCCGCCGGAAAACATGTCACGAGGGGCCCCGAAAATACCGGCGTAGGAATAATTCAGTGAGTAACTCACCTCCTGACCCTGCACAGAATGTCTACCATCTGCAAGGCATAAATGAGGAGTGTGATGGAATACACTCCACTTGCCTGGAGGATCTTTTCTCCACAACACTGAAAAACCTCAACACCATCCAGGACAAAGCTTGATCCATAAACATCCCTCCACCTCCAATGCACAGTGGCAACAGCGTGTATCATTGACAAGATGCACCACAACAACTCACCAAGTCTCCTTTGACAGCACCTTCCAAACCTATGAGCCTGGCCATCTAGAAAGACATGGATAAGAGACACATGGGAACATCACCACCTTGAAGTTCCCCTCCAAACTGCTCACCAACCTGATTTGGAAATATATCGGGGTTCCTTCATTGCACCAAAATCCTGGAACTCCCTCCCTAATAGAACTGTGGATTTATATATACCACATAGACTGAAGCGGTTCAATAATGCAGCTCACCGCCACATTCTCAAGGGTAATTAGGAGTGGGCAATTAAGTTTGGACGAGTCACATCTCATGAATTAATAAAAAAAGGGTGGTTAACCAAACCTCTAGGAAGTCTTCTTGTACAGTAGGCAATATCCCTGCTCTGTGCCAAAAGTTCCGGGTTCAAATCCTCTATGGCTTGATGGCCAAGAAGGTTGCATGCATAATGTGGCCAAACAGGTTGAGTATCAAATTGTAGATCCCTCCAACGCATGTCGTTGCAAGCGGGAAGGGCAGAAAAACTCCTGCTCAGACATATGATGAAAAGGAAATGGAGCCTCTATCTACCATCATCATCCATAGCTCCAGGCTACAACATGCATGTAAAAGTGTATATTGCCAAGGTGACTTGGACTCTTTTGGGGGTCGGTTTTCTCAGTTTGCTGGGCGGCCAGTGTGAGTCAGATTGATACCAACAGCACAGGGTACAATCCCTGATTGGCTGGGTGGATTTGAGACCTGCCTCCTTGCTCTACCTATGGTGGAAATTGTGGCATTATGGGTTAGAAGAGTACTCTGCAAAGAACTCAAGAAAAAGACTTTTATGTTCAATTATGGGTTGATTTTACATCCTTTTCTTGGTTATTACAAACATGCTAAATTGCCTCTTAGTGTCCAAAGATGTGCAAGTTAGGTAGGGTTACGGTGTGGGGCGGGGGAGTGAGCCTAGTTAGGGTGCCCTTTCAGAGGGTCAGTGCAGTCTCGATGGGCTGAATGGCCTCCTTCTGCACTGTAGGGACTCAGTGATTCTAGGATGGGTGGAATTTTCCTCCTCCTCTGCGGCGTGATTTGCAGTGGCGGAGGGGTGTAGCCATCTGGGATGGCCACTTACAATAAGGAACATGGACGGTTGCAAAGCATAACGGGAATGCCCTGTCGGCATGACTGTAATATCCAACCAGCGTGAACGGCCAGAAAATACCCACATTGTTTAATTTTTGTTCCTTTGCAGACATCTAACAGTAACTGAACATTAATACAAATATATTTACTCAGTAGTTGTGTAATATTAATGTATATCCATCTAGCTTGCATAAGCATGAGGCAATTATATCCAAACATGTTATTGACAAAAAAAATTGGTATTTGGATTATGGATATTTTTGATACTGACCTGGGGCGGGATTCTCCGATCCCCTGCCGGGCCGGTGAATCACCGGTGGGCAGCGTGAATCCCGCCCCCGCCGGCTGCCGAATTCTCTGGCGCCGGGGTTTTGGCGGGGGTCGGAGTTGCGCCGTGCCAGTCGGGGCCACGGCGATTCTCCGGCCCGCAATGGGCCAAGTGGCCGCCTGTTTTAGGCCTGTCCTTCCAGTGTAAATTAGACCAGATACTTACCGGCGGGACCTGGCTCTGTGGGTGGCCTCCGGGGTTCTCGGGAGGGGGGGGGTGCAGGAGGATCTGGCCCCAGGGGGTACCCCCACGGTGGCCTAGACAGCGATCAGGTCCCACCGATCCGCGGGCGGGCCTGTGCTGTGGGGGCACTCTTTCCCTCTGCACCGGCGGCCGTGGACCTCCGGCATGGCCGGTGCGGAGACGATCCCCCCCTGCTCATGCGCTGTGATGACGCCAGCACACGCTGGCAATCCCACGCATGCGCCAACTCGTGCCGGCCAGTGGAGGCCCGTTCTGTGCCAGTTGGCACAGCGCCAACCCCACCGGCGCCAATCCTCGGCGCCGCGACCACCCGTCCTGTCGAGTAGGGGTGAATCCCGCCCCTGATCTTTTTTCTGTGAATATCTTTCTTCACACGGCTCTAATAATCTGTGGTTGAGTTCTAATAGGTCAAAGATAATACTGCACAACTTTGCAATGTTACGAATGATGCAGAATTTTTTTCAAAATCTTGCAATCTTGTTTTATTGTATTCTGCTCCTCCAATCGAACTCAGTGTATGTCTAATTTAGAATATTCTGGGTTAAGTTAATATTCCAGGTTTGGAACCTGCTATCTGGACTAACAATCCAAAGCAATCCTAATTTTGTATTGTATTACTGGAGTTTGTATTTCAAACTGATACTCTTTATGTGCTTGACCAGGTGGGCGGAAATGTTGTCAGGGCTTTTTTTGCAGAAGACAACCAGGGAATTATGTTGGCCAATCTTTATCTCTCAACCACAAAACAGATTAACCAGCCATGCATCTGATTGCTGGCTGCATTTGCCTGCAAACAATAGTGTCTGCACTTCCAAAGTAAATCTTCAGCTGTGATGTGCTTTGGGATGCCCTATGTCATCCATGAAGAACATTCATCAAAAATATAGACATACCGGTAAGTAATAGGAATTCTACATGTTTTGCCATGCAGTAACTGGCAATTTTCATTGCGCACTGTCATAACCTGAGGTTACGCAGGTCATGGGACACTTATGAGACTGGGGGATTGATATTCTCAATGGGGACTATGGGGAATACACATTCCCCACTGAGGGGCGTGGCACCCCCTTCTACACCCTGTATAAAACTAGAAGGCCATGAACTGTGAGCTGGCTCCCTGTAGTAAAATAACTGCTCTTTACTCTTGTTCTGTTGCATTGCACCTTTTTCCTTCGGCTCAACCTGTTCAGCTCGGCGCGGACTCCTTTCCAGACCTTATAATACATAAGTTTCATGATTGCCAAGATTAATGAGTCCTGGTTACTCCCAGAATAATTGGTACATGCCTGCGCCGTAATGTCCATGGACATTATCAGTATGGAGGCTCTCCTCTTATAACAGATCTATATTTTGGTATAGTTGATGCAATTTAATAAGGTTAGAAGTTTAGCAATGGTAGAATGTAATTTTTGCTCCACTTGCAGGAGGAAAGAACGAACAACCTGCATTTACATATTTCCTTTCATGACCATTGAACATCACAGAAGGCTTTTTACTCAATGGAGCTAGTAACTGTTTTAATCTAGGAAATGTAGCAGCGAAATGTGTGCACAGCAGGATCCTACAAATAGCGATGTGATAATGACCAGATAATCTGTGCTGTTGATTGAGGAACAAGCAGAATACCGTGGATAACTTGTCTGCTCTTCTTCTCAATCGTGCTGTCGGGTATTTAACATCCATCTGCTTGATGCTGCATTAAAGTCTATTATTTTAAAAGTTATTTTGTATTTTGTGGGCTCATTAGTAACTAGTTATTCATTCAAAATCTAAGAGTCAATCCCAGTATGGGAATGTGACTACAGATATTACCTTTAGTTTTACATGCAAAGCTAATCAGGTTGTGTCTGCCACTTAAAATGCTGCCCACAATATTGCTTATTGAAACAACTTTTCAACAAATAGTGGGCTGATTTGTTTTGTGCTGCCCTATCCAAAATCAATCCAAACGGGTGGAAATGGCAGACAAGTAAGACAATAAGCCTTCCTCCCATCATGCTGCTTCAACCTTAATTTCACTCCCATATAGACTATCAATCAGTCCCCATCTACCACTTTCCTGGAGAAAGTCCACAGTGATTCTCCATTTTGCATGGAGCTAGCAGGGCCCCGGAGTAGTCCTCGCAGCTCCGGCTGCCGACATAGGGCCCTGCACGTCCGACCGCGGCTCTACGCATGCGTGTGGCAGCGGCCCCGCGCAACATGGCGGACCCACACCGCAGGCCAGTCCCATAAATAAAGGCCCCTCCCAGATCACGCACGCGCCGCCGATTCGTGGCCCCCGATCGCGAGCCTGGCTGTCCTGGAGACCATCCCCAGTGCCGGATCCCTCCGCTACCCCACAAGAGCGGCCACGAATTGGGTCCGCAGCTACCACTCCGAGCTCCTGCCAGGTGGAACCATGTGTGAACTCAGCCGGCGGGAACTCAGTTGACGGTGGAGAATCGCCGCGGGGGCCTCTTTTAATGGGCTCCGACCAGCACCGGGTCGACCGCACGCATGCGACTGGCGGCGATTCTCCAGTCCGCAGAGAAGGTATCAGACCTGATCGCGGGCCTGACGCTCTATTCACGGCCCCTGCGCCATGCGTGATTTTGGCTTGGAGAATCCCGCCCATGAAGCCTAATATCATGTGCATTTCCCTCAGGGATTATTCACTGGGACTGCCAACTGGGTGGCATTGATTGGGAGGGGCAATACCATGAAGAATGGACCAGTTAACTGATGACTGACAGTTATCTGTCCAGCTTTGTTTAAATTCAAGCCAGGCAGGTTGACTTTGATTGGTCAGGGCAGTGTCCTGGGAAATGAACCAGAGAAAGGCTCTTTTCATTCAGTTGAAATGTGTGTACATGTTTTATCTACATGGCATTTTTTCTCCAAGGCAATGCTTGCACCAACCACATGACAAACAATCAACACTCCCTTCTCATGAAGTATAAATTGTTGTTTCCTTTATATTTGATATCCTTGTGAATGCCCTGGTGAGTGCAAGATGAAAAGCTTTGACATATGTCTTTTTTTAACGATACTCAAATTCCTATGATAATGAAATGAGAGAGACTCTATTCTGATGATAGCTAAATGTAAAATGTGGCCGTCATTATGTAATTATTAATGACTTGATGTTCTATCTGTTCCTCAAAATAAGTTCAAAGAACAATTGAGCTTAAATATTCAGAGGCCAAGGGTTTATGGCCCCACCATGGCAGGTCTCCCACACCCCACCCACGCCCCCCAACACTCTCCCCACCCTCCACGCCTTCACCACCCCCGCCCCCCGCCTCCCCCCGCATTTAAATCTCCATTTAATTTGGTAGGCCCATATATCCTGCCAGGTGAAAGGGGCTGTAAAGCCCCTGGCCATAGAGTTATTAAACATGCAGTCGATGCAATAAAGTTTGAACCTGAACTTCACAGTAATATTTACAATTACGCCTGATGGTTTAATAAACAAATGCATTACCGTTGTGTGTTTCTGTGTTTAAATGCATTCGACATGGGACTCTGTTGCAATTAGGTTAGACCAGGCCCAAGATCTTCTGACACTTTGTCAAAAAAAAGCAGGTGAGCATGTTTTGTGGGGTTGGACCTCATAGCGCCAGGAAAACCAACTGTTTTTAAAGGGAAAGTAAAGGCCCTCTGTCCACCACCATTGTGGGCACGGGGCTTCAGTGCCCCTCCCCCCACCAAGATCGTCGTCATCCACATAGTGGGTACACCTCCCCAAATGGAGCCCCCACCCTTGGCCCTACTCCTGCCCCTGGCATCGCCACCTATCCCCTCTCCCTGGCAGTGGCAGCTTGGCAGTACCAGGGCACTGCCTTGCCATATCCGTTACGATCCAAGGGCCAGACTGGCTCTGCGCCCTCAATGTGGTCATCTCGACTGCTGGAGAGCAGTACTGATTCCCGCTGGTGTTATATCACATTAGGAGGGGGGGAACATCTGATGGAGAACTGTGTGGAGTTTGCACGTTCTTCCCGTGGCTGTCTGGGTTTCCTCCGAGTGCTCCGGTTTCCTCCCACAGTGCAAAGATGTGCAAGTTAGGTGGATTGGCCATGCCAAGAAAAAAAAATTGCCCCTTAGGATGGGGTGCAAGAATAGGGCAGGGGATGTGGGCCTGGGTAGGGTGGTCTTTTGAAAGGTATGTGCAGACTCGATGGGCCAAATGGCCTCCTTCTGCACTGCAGGGACTCTCTGTCCCCGGAAAATACGGCGATATGCCTTGGAATGCATGCAAATAAATTGTAATCAGGTTTTCATCCTCATTAGGCATGAAGCTGCTGGTGGAGGGCGGCGAAGATCTCATTCTGCGTTCACCCCGGTGAAATTTCCATTCTGGCCCTCTCGCGAGAGTTAGCAAGCAGAACGGGATTTGTGCCCACAATGATCAGGTTCAGAAAATCTCCCTAAATATTTATCTAGCTATCGTTCTTTTACAAGTCCTTGCATTCATGTAATTAATTACAGCTCCCTGACACATATGTCTTTAATTAAGTAACCTCATTAAGTGGGTAATTAGTTCATATTGAAACCTGTCGCAACTTGTAGGGGTTACTCCCAGTTCAAGGGTTCAGTGGTCACTGCTTTAAATTCAATCATGCCTCTCCACTTAAGAGAGGCTAAAAGCTAACATTGCTACAACAGAAAGAAAAATCAATCACACTATGACATTGGCACACTAAAGGCTATCTAATTAACTCTTTCTTTACAGTCACCTTCACTGTTGGCTTTAGAGCATTTAAGACCACTGAATAAAACATCACTTCATCGCCATCATGGATCTGTCGCTATTGATTCTGTAACACAAATTCTGCCCATATTAACATAGAAACTTTGTGAAGTTGAATACACAATGTACAGGGTGTGCAGTTTCCCTCTCGACTTTAGATTTGGTGCAATTTATAGATACCGTGCTGGATTCCCCGTTCTGGAGACTGAGTCCCCACACCGGCGTGAAAAAGGTGGCGTTTCATGCCGGAAAAATCAACGTGAAACAGCCACCGATTCTCCATTCCGGGAGTGGCTACTAGTCAGGCAGCGTAAAGTACCCGGCTCCAGCTGCCGATACAGCCTGGAGAGTTGCCGGGTCCGTGGTCGCTCATGCGCACGGCGGCCTGCAGCGATCGCACCATGTTTCACGGCGGATGCCGCTCACGGACCCGACCCTCAATATAGTCCCCCCTTCGGCCGGCTCGCGCGCCCCGGACCGCCCCCACGCAGTGCCCCCAACCCCGAATATGTCCACCCCTGCCCGCTGATCAGCCCTCCCCCGACTGGTGGCGCTGGACTGAGTCCGCAGCCGCCAATCCGTGTTCCCGACGGGTGAGAACACCCGTGTCCCACGCCGTCGGGAACTTGGTCTGTCGGGGATGGAGCATCAGGGGGCGGGCCTCAGCCAACGTACGGAGGCCATGGATACGGCGTACGGTGTACTCTGCAGGTATTCCGCTTTTCAGGGGGTGGAGCATCACAAAAGCAGCGTCACCCCGATTTCGGCATCATCGGGGATTCTCCATCGCCGAATGCGATTTTGGCATCAGGAATCGGAGAATCCAACCCACCATGCGCAGGATTCTCCATCCCGACAACCCCATTTTCCGGCACAGTCCGCTGCCGCCGGCACAGGTATCCTCCATTCCCGCAGCCGGCCAATGGGGTTTCCCATTGTGGCCACCCCCACGCCGTTGGGAAATCCACGGACGTGGTTGTGCTGCCGGTGATGCGGAGGATCCTGCTGACGGAGAGTCTCGCAGCGCATGTTCAACCCTATCCTGATTGTTTCATCAATTTGCATGTAGACGTTATTTTTTTCATGGTGAAGAGAGTACTTTTCACAACCTGGTCAGTACCTACAAAGATATCCAGGCTACCTTGCAAGCGTGGAAAAGACTCATGCCAGATGTCTCATTCTGCATGATCTTATAATTCCCTGCTCCTGCAGACGTAATGTGTCGTCCATGAAGTAAACAATTTGTAAAATGCATGATGAAGAAGCACTGAAGAATGGAGTCCAAACATGTTAAGTCAACTGACACAAGAGACTTTATAAGGCTCAGGAAATGTGAACGTATAATGCATTACTATTGATTATACTAATTTAGAGCTTTAGGAGAAAGCTGACCATTCTTAAATGCAAATTTCCTACTTTTATTTGATTGCTTATAAATAAGTTTTGGTGGATTGTTCCGAGGTGACTTCTGCTACTTGTGGGCACAATTGCATGCTTCTTCCCAACCGCATTTAGTGGTACAATTTTCTTTCTTCTACCTCATGCAGTCAGTACTCTTGTCCTGTCCATTTAAGTTCCACGCTCCATAATATTACCATACAATTTTACCATGGGCCCTGGAGGAATCTTGCAATCCAATCTAATTATTATTTCTCATCCAAACACAAATCAGTAATTCCCTCTTCGTTTGGTCCAATGTTTTATTAATATATGTTTTTAAGTTTTGTTAAACTCTCTGCTTGGACTCTTTCAAAAACCATGCATATTGTTCATGGTTAATATTCAATCAAGTCAGTTCCTTGCTTGCTTCTTGTCACTACCTTGACTGCCTTTCATCATGTTATATGGTTCTTGAGTTTATTTTATCTTTTCAAGATTGTACTGAATCCAGAACTGGAATCCAGTACAGTCTCATACGGCAAGATAAGGGATGTTAATTAGCTCTAACCATGACACCAGGATTAGTTTAGATTGAACTGATCTTGTAGTACCAGGGAGATAACTAAACTATCAGGACATATCCATGTCCAATGAGCGTTTTTCTCTTTGTTTTCATCTCTCTATGTTTGGAAACTAATAATAATAATAGTTTATTGTCACAAATAGACTTCAATGAAGTTACTATGAAAAGCCCCTAGTCGCCACATTCCAACGCCTGTTCGGAGGCCGGTACAGGAATTGAACCCGCGCTGCTGCCTTCTTCTGCATTTCAACCCAGCTGTTTAGCCCACTGTGCTAAACCAGCCCCTATTAGAGTACTCGTCCAGAACACCTCAGGCCAGAACTGTTCCAAAGCACAAAGGATTTGATCCCAATCGACCTCTTTCTTATCTGCAATTATACTGCAAAAATCTTTCTCCTTGAGATATTGGGTTGGATTCTCTGTCGGTGGGATCTTCCGCTTTGCTGGAAGCGCAGTCACGCCTGCGGATTTCCCGATGACGTGGGAGTGTCCACAATGGGGAACCCCGTTGGCCAGCTGCTGGGAAGGAGGTTCCCACTGCCAGAGGGGGCGTGCAGCACCAGAAAACGGGTGCGGCGGGACAGAGAATCCAGCCCTTGAATCTGAAGATATTGAGCAATTGAGCATCATCCTTAAACTGTCTCTCTGGAGCCAATAGATTTACTCATTTTCCAAGTTCCATTTCAACAAACAGGTGTGGATTTAATTTTGCTTTCCAAACATAGGCCGGGATTTTTGTTGTGTGGATTCGCCGACTGGAGTGTAAAATCTTGCAAGAACTCCCAAATCGCATTTATTACTGACATAAATGCGTGATGCGGTTTTCCCCACCCCCAACAGTGACAGGACGTGTTTCCTGACGTTCAACATCAGGAACATCATGAGGAAACATTAACATCTCATTGTCAGGCCTCTACGCATTACAGCGCAAATCACGACTGGTCTCCAAATGTGTATATCCGGTGAATAAAAATGGTGCTTGTTATTTATCAGAGAACACAATCCTGCTGGCTTTGCATCATAAGGTATATAGTGACGTCAGCAGAGTATTTTGTGCGGGCTTTGGGCAGATCACCAACTTAATTGTATGATCAACACCCTTAATAAACCTTTCATTCTGTTTTACAAGAACCCAGATTGTGGCCACCTACATAGCTCATACACTGACGTTGGCCGAAACACTGCTGTCAGTGTGAAGATTTAACAAATATTTTGACAGCAACTGTAAGGAAGGAGACCATCAGTTGCTTGCGTTGACGTGAATGGGGTCTGGGCTGAAGGGAATGAGAATGTGGCAAAGCTACCCGAGCTTTAGAAGTCGACCAACTCTGAATACGTCACTACTCGGGGATATAGTCAAACTAGTCAGACAAAAATATACAAGAATTCCGAGTTGCTTTCAAAAGGGACTGTTTTTGCCACCATTTCCATTACAAATCAGAAGGAAGGGAGGAAGCATAGACGTGAGGAGCTGGGATCCAAAAATGGTGAGGAAAACAGACACCATGGATGCGTTTGATGAGCATTATGAAACATGGAATTCAGATGAGGAATGATTCCAATTATATCTGGAGGACCTGAAGGTTGCAACATTTCTCAGTTCAATTGGCCATAAAATGTTAATGCTGCCACACAATCTACTTCACCCAGCCAAACCAGGAGAAAAGCGCTATATTGAATTAATGAAAAGCTGAAAGGGATAATTCTCTCCTCAACCGTTATTGTTTGCAGAAAGGTTTTAGTTCCACCGCTTTAGCCAGGAAGAAGATGAATGCATAAAGAATGTGTCTTTAAGAAGATTTGCGAGTTTGGCATAACACTTGATGATGCTATTCGTGACAGGCTGGTTTGTGGACTCCACCGTGAAGCTATTTAGAGGAAGCTGCTTAAAGTGATCTAACTCTAAAAGCTGCCCTGGAAGCTGCCATATCTATGGAGCTAGCAACAAGAGAAGCTTCAGGAGAGGCTTGGAATGAAGATCCACAAAACGGATACCTCAAGGAACAAGGCTACAAAGAAACAACCATGTCACTGTTGTTCACAAATTGGACACTCAGCTGGAGTAAAATGAGTACATGCAAGAACTGTGAAAAGAAGGGTCAAATTGCCAAGACAGGGTGGGCTCAGAAATCCTCTCCTACACCAAGAAAGTGCAAGAAGAACAACACAAGTAAACAATCTAGTTGCGTCCATGAATTAGTGGATGAAGCTCAATATCACTCAAAAGACAGCAAAACTGAGCTACTGCAAGAGTTAAAGCTCTTAATGAACCTCTCTTCATGTTTTACAAGAATCCAGAGTGTGGGTACCTTCATACCACATCTCTTTATGGCAATAAAAAACATAAAAGTAATCTGTCCGAAGCCACTGCAAACACTCTGCAGATGTTACTACAGATTGCATAACACTAAACCAGCAGGAATGTATTCTCTGATACATAGCAGGAAACCCCTTCCTCTGAGATTATGCCCTCTGATCCTAGACCTTCCCACAAGGGAAAACATCTCAGCATCTACCCTGTCAAGCCCCCTGAGAATCCTATGGGCGCGATTCAACTAATTGGGAACTACGTTGCATAGTGAACGCGGTTAGCTGCATGTTTCCCAGCACTCGTAGCGGCAAGAAACACATGGCTCATGTGGTAGTCAGTATTAGGGGTATTACGGTACCCAGGTTGATGCTGTAAGACCATTGGTGTGGGAGGTACCTGAGACACAAGACCATTGGTGAAGCCTGCCTGCTGGTTCCGCCCAGTAAGGCGGAGTATAAGAGCCTGTGTCTCCCCAGCTGCTGCATTCTGTACCTGCGTTGCTGGGGGAAACATCTAGTCCAATAAAGTCTTCAATTGTCGCCCAATCTCGCTTCTGGAGTCATTGATCGAGCATCAATTTATTAGACTAGATTTTAAAGACTGGAGCTCCGAATCAAGGCAGAGTGTTTGCAACTCAGCCCCCACGCGGCAAACTCATACACAGCGACAGGGGGTCCTCCTTTATGAGCGACGTCAATTCCTGCTGAGCAAGGGCATTGCCTCGAACAGGATGACCAGTTGCAACCCCCGGGGACACGGGCAGGTAGAGAGGGAGAATGGAACGGTCTAGAAGACCGTCCTACTGGCCCTACGGTCCAGGAATCTCCCAGTCTCCCGCTGGCAGGAAGTCCTTCCTGATACACTCCACTCCATCCGATCACTGCTGTGTACTACGACAAACGAAACACCTCATGAACGCCTGTATGTCTCACCTGGGAAGTACTCCTCCGGGACCTCGCTCCCAACCTGGCTGGGTATCGGGCGCAGATGTACATGATGTGCAGCTAGTGGGTGAACAACAGCTTCACGTTCAAGGATTGGAAGCCCTTCCTGTTGATGAATGGCACTCCTTGTTGGGGCCGGTGCTCAGAAGGGGACGTGTGTGCCATTGATCATCCCCTGAACCTGAGGCAGGCGAGCAATGGCAGTAAATCCTGTTATCCGGGCATACTGATGGGCCCGGTCCAGGCTGAAGTTTATATAGACTGCTGCCCGGGTGTATAGGACATTCATCACAAGGCTGCATGGTGGCACAGTGGTTAGCACTGCTGCCTCACAGCGCCAGAGACCTGTGTTCAATTCCAGACTTGGGTGACTGCGTGGAGTTCTCCTGTGTCTGTGTGGGCTTCCTCCGGGTGCTCCGGTTTCCTCCCACAGTCGAAAGACGTACAGGTTAGGTGGATTGGCCTTGCTAAATTGCCCCTTAGTGTCCAAAACATTACGTGCGGTTACTGAGTTACAGGTCAGGGTGGGGGCCTGTGTCTAGGTCGGGTTCTCTTTCAGAGGGTTGGTGTAAACTCGATGGGTCAGATTGCCTCTTTCTTCACTGTAAGGACTTTATGACAGTGCGGTAGGAACTGTGTGCGGGTGTCTGAGAGATCCCAGACACGTCTCGGTCAGCCCCTGGAAAGCCACAAAGACATAAATGTTCAGGATGACCATCAGCATGACTGCCACCAGGAGCGGATATTTGCTTCCATACCCCCCATGGTGCCAGGTGCGCCATCTTCTGGTACAGGTGTCGCACGGTCTCACTAGTCAGCCACATTCTTTGGTGGCACAGGCAGTCTGGCAGCTACTCGAAGGACAGACGCTGATGGTATACACGTGCCCTGATGTGGCACTCCCATCACACCTCCTCCTCGGCGTGCTGGACAGCTTGACAACTTGAACCTCTCCAGCAGCCCGGGCAGCAGTCTATATAAACTTCAGTCTGGACCGGGCCCATCAGTCTGCCCAGATAACAGGATTTGCCGCCATTGATCGCATGCCTCAGGTTCAGGGGGTGATCAATGGCACACACGTCCCCTTCTGAGCACCCCCCCCCAACAAGGAGTGCCATTCATCAACAGGAAGGGCTTCCAATCCCTGAACGTGAAGCTGTTGTTCACCCACTAGCTGCACATCATGTACATCTGCGCCCGATACCCAGGCAGCGTTCATGTCGCTTGCTCTTCAGAGGCAGGCTCCTCTTGTGCAGGGTCCTCGCCGGAGGCTGCCACAACCCATGTCAGGGATAGGCCCTGCGGCCCTTGTCCTGTGTGCCCAGTGGGGCCTACTGTGAGTGTCCTCATTGGGTGAGCCATATGTTATGCCCCCTGCAGGGAGGCACCTTGTTGTGCGGTGGAAAAAGTGACCTTGTGCCACCAATTGCCTCCATGCTTAGAGGCTTTTGTGTGGGAAGGTCCTGCAGGTGGGAGTGAGGCAGGGAAGTGTGCGTCTGCTGGGAGTGTAGCTGCCGTGTGAAATGGGTCCTGGTTGTGACACGCAGGTTGTGACAACCTGTCCGGGGGCAGGATGGATGGGAGCAGGAGCGTGGTGGACGGGCAGGGCTTGTTGACAGCTGGTGGTCCTGCAGAGTGGGCTAGCTGATAGTGTGACTGCTGTGGCCTCTGCTCTGAGAGAGGCAGGGTGCCAGGTAAGGTGCCAAAGGCCGCGGTGCATGTGCCCTTTGTTCGGGGTGAGCTCTGCTATTCCCCTGCTTCCCTGCAATGGAGCCGAGCTTCTGATGAGTGCAATGAGGAGTGGCAGCACCTGATATGCCACTGATTAAACTTGGCCACGCCCATCTTGTTGATGGGTCAGCTGGAGTCAGAGGGCTTCCAGAGGGGCAGCCTGAGTGGGTTCCCAAATGACCAAAGGCTCTGTGAACATTTACAGGACGCAGTGAGCAGTCAGCAGAGTGAGCAGCCAGGGGCCTGTAACTTGTACCAAATGGGTGTGTTTAAAACAAATGCTGCAGCAATGGTGGTCTGAGCCAGGCCACTCTGATCCCGAGCAGGACACACTGAATCCATGGAGCTGTCAGCAATTCACTCGCTGCTACTCTTCCTGGTCCAGGCAATCACCCTCCAGCAAGTGCGACAACTTTTAACAGTCTTTTAATCTTTGCTTACCTTCTCTCACCCCCTCAGCAGCCATGGTGCCCAGAGCCCCGTTTGCAAATACCCGTTGTAAACCGTTCCCATGTGACCTCCACCTGAGAGCATCACAGAGGCCTAGAGCATGCTGGGTCAAATGCGCTAATACTTTTAAATGCACGCAAAAGCTGGCTTTGCAAGCACCTGCCAGCGCAGGGTGCAAACCTCGATATCGCCACCAGCGAAGGACCAGAGTATGGTACCCTAATCGGCATCGGGCGTGGACCTCGATTTTAGCTGGATGCTCGATTCTCTGCCCAGTCGCGGTTCACACTTACAGTGTGGCGGGGCAGAGAATTTTGCCCAGAGTTAACCTTTCCACCCTATATGTCTCTTCCTCAGAGCTTTATAACCAATTGTGGTTTTATCAACTGAATTCAAATTTCCAAACTGCCGTGGTGGGCTTTGAACTTTCAATGCTGTCTGGATTACTGGTCTGGTTCCCGAAACACTGCGTAACCCGTGAGGCAACATCAGCCAACATGCATCAGAACCCAGCAGTACACAGGCCACTTTGACTCCGATTTATTTGACATTGGGTCAACTCACTGAGCATTGCTGGTTAGAAAAAATTGAAACCTGAATTGAGGTTATTAGTGAGGAAAGACTTTGCAGAGGTTGGGACTGTCATGAAGCCTGCACTCACTAGATTAATGGCAGCATCCAGTTTCAGTGACACCTCAATGTACTGAGTCAGCATCGTGATCGACGGAGTATTAGCTCTGATATCAACAGCACATAAACAGTGTTACAGAACTAAGCACTCTCCTGCTCCATGGCTCCTATTCTTTCCTTGAGAGAATTTGGTCTGTTCTTCACAAAAAGAAAATACTGCACCACTGGAAATCTGCAAGGTCATCCATCTTTTTGTTCTAATTACAACTGTTCGGAACAGTCCATTGTGGCTGTTTGAAAAGGTAAACATGTATAAGCAGTTGGGGCTCCTTCATTACATGTTTTTAAGGTAAAGATAGATAGTTTTTTGAAGAATAAAGGGATTAAGAGTTATGGTGTTCGGGCCGGAAAGTGGAGCTGAGTCCACAAAAGATCAGCCATGATCTAATTGAATGGCGGAGCAGGCTCGAGGGGCCAGATGGCCTACTCCTGCTCCTAGTTAGACATAGACATAGAACAGTACAGCACAGAACAGGCCCTTCGGCCCTCAATGTTGTGCCGAGCCATGATCACCCTACTCAAACCCACGTATCCACCCTATACCCGTAACCCAACAACACCCCCCTTAACCTTACTTTCATTAGGACACTACGGGCAATTTAGCATGGCCAATCCACCTAACCCGCACATCTTTGGACTGTGGGAGGAAACCGGAGCACCCGGAGGAAACCCACGCACACAGGGGGAGGACATGCAGACTCCACACAGACAGTGACCCAGCCGGGAATCGAACCTGGGACCCTGGAGCTGTGAAGCATTTATGCTAACCACCATGCTACCCTGCTGCCCCTGTTCTTATGTAATTCTAAATGTACTTATGACCCCAGACCCTTTGGTAGTGTTCTTAACCTTGTGACTGTCCATTTTAAAACATAAAAGATAGTTCCAGAAGCTTCCACAGGAACACACTCCATGTCGGAAGCTATGATTGGACATGCCTTCCACATGGCATGACACAACTGTGCTGTGAGAGCTTGTTGTCAGAGAATGCTGCTAATCCCCACCACCCCGCCCCCTGTCCCTTCCCCCCCAACCCAAAGCCGATTTTATAATTCAAAGCAAAATGCTGCAGATGCTGGAAATCTGAAATAAGAACAGGAGTCAGGCACGACGGGGCCATTAGATTGCGCCCACAGTTTGAGTCAAGGTGCCCATCAAGTTGAGGGTTGCCCTGAATTTCTTAGCCGCGGGGTCCTTCCAGTTGTGAGTGGGGAGCTGTCCAGGATTCCACAGACCTCGGTGCACAGGTGTATCTGTGCCGTCACAGAGCTCCTAAATACCCAGTTGGCACAATACATCCATTTCAATGTGGACCGAGTCCACCCGGGGTGCGCTGCCATGCCAACATGCCCTGAGTCCAGGGGGTCATCGATGGCATGCATGTTCCCCTACGCGTACCTGCAGATGACAGGCCATTCTACACCAACTGAAAGGGTTTCCACTCGATGAACACGCTGCTGGTGTTTTACCGTCAGCTGTGCATCATGCATGTCTGTGCCCGATACCCGATCAATGCACACAAAGCCTTCATCCTGGCATGCTCAACCGTTCCTGGCCACTTTGCGGCACACCCGGGCTGAGGGATTGGTTCCTGGGTGACAGGGGTCATCCGCTGCGGACGCGGCAGATGACGCCTATCCGGAGGCCACAGACCGACAGACCCATTACAGCGTCACCCTTGTCGCGACCAGGAGTGTGATTGAGTGGTGCTTCGGCAAACTGAAGATGCCGTTTGGGTTTCTGGAACTCCCTGGATGGTCCATTCAGTAGAGCACTGGAAGGGTTGTCCACATAGTGGTGTTCTGCTGCATCCTCCACAATCCCACGCAGCAGAGGGCTGATGTGCTGGAGGAGGAGGGTGAATGTTAGTCTACATCCGATGAGGAGGATGCAGGGGAGAGGGAGGTTGGGTAGTACATGGGACCTGGGCAGGCACGGGAGGCCGCACAACGTGTGCGCCAGGGCAAACGCACATGCTGTGGTGAATGTGATTCACACCGGATTATAATCTGTATATACATGTGCCTATATTGTAAGTGCAGTTGCACTACCTGACCACCAGGGGGAGTAGCTCTGGGAATGCTCGAGAATTGTACTGGGCTTCTCCCTTGATTCCGCCCAGGACTCCTCCCCCTGGAGCTGCTGTATAAAGATCAGTGCCACATGGTCAGCCGGCCAGTTCACCGAAAGTTCAATGGCTAACCGGCTGGCTCTGTTGTGAGTATGTTAAAACCACTATTCTAATCCTACAAGCATGTGTCCGTAGAATTGTTGGTTCCAACACATGGTACGGTCTAATTGTCTCCAGGTTCACTGACTGGGGGTGGGAGTGGGGAAACTGGCCAGGGGCATGGACACCGCATCCCACCTCTGCCGAATCCCCCCCCCCTCCTCCGGCCACCCCTCCGGCCACAACCCCGCCTGCAATGCCCTATATGATACCTACCTGCTGCACTACAGGGTGTGGGCCCTGGGTTGGCTGTAGCAGCGAGCCTGCCCCATGGGTTAGAGGATAATGACAACCCACTCTGGGATGAGCTCTGGTACTCCGCATCTTTTGGGAATTTTCCATTGTCCACCTGGGTGATCCCTGCACTTGAGCTGGCCATTCCACCGCACGGTCCCATCGATCCCCTGGTGTGACGGAGGTGGGGACAGTAGGAGAGTGGGTGTGGCATACCGGAGCGGGGAGCACTGACTGAACTGCGGACCCTGGGCCAAGCTCTCCCCCAATGTCTGCCCATTCCCCACCTCCCCCTTACGCCCCTCTGTGGCCAGCCCAGACCATCCCACCCCTCACACCCTTCTGACAGAGCATGAAGACAGGTTGGAACATTGTGCTTAATGTGAGCAAATATATACAGGTTTTTGCTCTAGACCCTCACACTATACTGTGCCCTGCATCCGTACCAACTTAACTGGTGTTGGCTTTTTTGGCCTTCCAGACCATAAAGGTAAGCCCAGTTGAATGCCAGTCATGCCCCAGAGTGCCCAGATCTGTGACCTGATCCCCATTTGGTGGCCAACTTCTGAGGCGACCGGGTCTGGACAGGAACAACTGCTGCTCGGGTGTCCCAGGTGATGTGGTGCCACCCTGCTTTTGCCTGCTTCCCATGTGGTGTGCCGGGGACAGGAGGGGTGGGGGAGTCTGAGGTGCTGCAGTATTCCCGCACCTCCCCTGCGGCAGACGTCGGCACAGGCCCCATTACCCCTCCGACCATGTCTAGTGTCCTCTGCTCTGCTGCGGTGAAGGGCCACAGGTCTGGTAGTCCCTCTCCAGTCTTCTCCCGCTCCTGGCAGTTGTGCGCAGCCTTCACCTGGGGTTGTGGGGGGTAGCACAGAAAATGCACAGTCTTCGACAGTCAAAGGCATGCAGCCCAGAGGCTGGGTAGCAGGTGGCCAGGGCACCGGGCCATGTCGACCGGTTAGGTTGTGCATTTTTTTCCAACACGTCTGGTTGGTCCGGACGGTGGTGTCCACGGTGATGACCACCTCTGCCACCTGTGCCCAGGCCCGGCAAACTGCGGCAGTTGGCAGCCTTCTACCCACCCCTGGGTAAATGTTTGCCTACCTCTCCTCCACGGTGTCCAGCAGGGTCTCCAGTTCCGTGTCAGTGAATCTCAGGGCCATGTCTCTTGCTGCCATCTTGTTGGCTGGGATGGTGTTTATGGGGAGGGAAGTGTGTGTATGTGGCTGCAGATTATCAGCCTCCTGAGTGCCAATCCCAAACGCTGCGAATCCCGCACCATTTCTCATTGGAATTCGTTTTTTTCAATGTGGCTCTGGTGCTAGCCCCTTAACAGTCGTTGAATTGGTCAGATTGAGTTTTTTCAGCACTCTCTATTGAAAAAAAGATTTTGAATTTCAGAAAAATAGATGGAAATGAGCATGTCAAATGTTGATGTGGTAGATTTAAACATTTTTTGCATGGTACATCTGTCCTAGTGATAGTTACAGTGAGCGTATCAGCGAGTCGGATGTTTGACTTAAAACTTGTGGCTGACTGTCAGGATGCAATTTAATAATAATCTTTATTGTCACAAGTAGGCTTACATTAGCACTGCAATGAAGTTACTGTGAAAAGCCCCTTGTTGCCACATTCCGGCACCTGTTCGGGTAAACAAAGGGAGAATTCAGAATGCCCAAATTACCTAACAGCACTTCTTTCGGGACATGTGGGAGGAAACCGGAGCACCCGGAGGAAACCCACACAGACACAGGGAGAACGTGCAGACTCCACACAGTGACCCAAGCCGGGGATCGAACCTGGGACCCTGGCGCTGTGAAGCAACAGTGCTAACCACTGTGCTGCGGTGCGGCCCTCTTGTGCTTCCTTTGCCTCGAGCTTTGAAAATGTGTCCATTCTTGGATAAATCATAACATGAAATCAACTGCCTTCTTCGCTGATACTAATCACGTTCCTGTCCGTTGTTGATAGTGTACAAGTTATCGAATAAGCTATATCATATAAGCACAAAGAACAGAGCAGTGATTGTCAAAAAGAGCATTGATTACTGAAAATCTGAAATGAATGTGGATTAGCAAAAGTAACTGATTTGTTCAACACTCCATCTGCCATGACACAAATTGAAAGTAAAGGTGTGGAGTCCCGAGAGTTCACCCTGGCAAATTTTCAATACAACATTCAGGGTGTGTGCGGAAAATGAAGTGAAGCTTAGGTTCCTGAGAGAAATGCTAATCAATCCCAGAGAAGATCAATATATTACAGAGATGACCTGATGGTCCCTTTAGGTGAAGAGTTGTTCAGCTGTTGTACTGTGAGGCCAGGCATGGCTCTTTCCTGTTGTACTGGTGCAGGCCATTGTCCCTTTCCGGGCAACACACTGTGTAAGTGTAATCTGGTCTGGGTGACCTATCGGGACTCAGAGTGGGGAATCAGCCCTGGGGGGGGGGGGGGGGGGGGGGAGTTCTCCTCCTGCAGAGGTATTTTGGAATGAGCTGCAAGCATGCAGTTCCTGAAGATCACTTGTTACTATTATTTTTTTATAAATTTAGAGTACCCAATTATTTTTTTCTCAATTAAGGGACAATATAGCGTGTCCAATCAACCTATCCTGCAGACCTTTTGTGTTGTGGGGGTGGGACCCACGCAGACATGGAGAGAATGTGCAAACTCCACATGGACAGTGACCCGGGGCCGGGATCGAACCCGGGTTCTCAGTGCCTTGAGGCAGCAGTGCTAACCAATTGCACCACCGTGCCACCCTGATCACTTGCTACTAAATCCTGTTTTGTTCTACGAATTAAGTCTCCAGAATTGTATCGTTAAAATCAGAAAGACCTTGATGCATGGAGCCATCAAAGTGGACTCTGCAATCACGTCATAACATCACAAGGAAGGGGCAGTACGGTGGCGTAATGGGTAGCACTGCTGCCTCACGGCACCAAAGACTTGGGTTTGATCCCGGCCCCGGGTCACTACCCATGTGGAGCTTGTACATTCTCCCCGTGTTTGCGTGGGTCTCACCCACACAAAACCAAAAAGGTGTATAGGGGAGGTGGGTCGGCCACGTAAATTGCCGCTTAAATGGGAAAAAAAAGAATTGGGTACTCTAAATGTAAATAAATAAAGAAAAAGGATAAATAAAACACCACAAGGACTCTCTTCCCTCAATTTGGGTCAGGGTCAGAGTCCACAGCTGCCGGTCTCTGGGAGTTGCGCTCCACCACTCTACTGGCAATGGAGCATGTACCCTAAATGTGGCACCAGGGAGTTAATGCATATTTATGTGTCATTGCTTTTCAACTATTTTAAAGTGCGCTGTGACATTGAAAATTGAATCTTAATATCAGAGCTGAATTAAATTCAGTTAATGTTGAGAATACTGTATAATTCAGATTCTATTATCTACGTTAAGCATCAGCTACTTTTAATATGATCATTGTTACTGAACCTTCTAATATTAGTGACAATTATAGGAACGTAGTTCCAGTTAAACAGTGCAATGATGTTGGTGTCATGTCCTTGAGGTCATCCATGTATGATCAGAGTTAACAGCAAATCTTTGCAGTACTATATTATACTCAGATCAACTGCTGGCAGTGACAGTTTATTAAGTCAGTTGATTTATGTCGGAGTCTACTCAGCCAAACAACATTGTATATGAAACCCTGGACGCGATGAATATCAATCCAATTCTTTCTGTGGGATTTTCAGTTCAATTCTCCCTACAGTTAACTATGTTTGTCTGGTGTTCTGAGGTTAGTTAATGGTGCTGATAGCTATGGTTCAGTTGGTAGTGCCAAGAGTTGGCACTGCAGTAATTCATCCTTCAAACATCAGGAATTTGCATTCGCTCGTGTGTTGATCCCGGGAATTTGGCATTGATCAGAAGAATTTTTTTTTTTGCTTAGCTGCGCAAACCACTTGCACCATTGAGGGGAATGAATCACTTCTGGCTGATGAATACCACTGAATTGACTGACAGTACTGGCATCGCCACGAAGATGAGCTTTTCCAAGTCGGAAACTCTGGGGAAGCCAATAACAGCAACAAATTAAAAAACTTTCACTACCTAGCCAGCTGTCTCTTAGAATTCCTCGTAAAAACGATGAATCTGCCAGACTTCTCGAACAGTACATCAGTCAGCTACGGAATACAAATGGCACAGTGCACTAATCAATGCCAGCAAAATAACTGTGGTGCTTGGAATGTCCCTGTAGTTAGGAAATTGATTGTTGCAGTCAATTTTACAGCTTCTTCGCCATTGGCGTTGCAATTCGAGACAGGAAAGATTCCTCCAAATTGGATGCAATCAACTGACACAGTTTTGTTGTTATCTATCTGGCAAGTCTGAGGAGCTATGGAGAGTAATTAATTTCCTGGTGCATGACTCGGTCCTGGTCCTGCTCCTCCTCCATTAAAGCCTCACCATTTCTCTCACATTCTCATATCCTGACTGTTGTAGTATGGCATGAGCACTTTGGTGGAAACCATGATGTTCACTTTTCGGTTAACAGTGGCGGAGGAGAGTTGTGAAGTTCCTGGAAAATACCGGGTCAGGCATGCTAATGATATGCCAATGGCGTTCACTGTATGTGCAGAGTGGAACGTATTGACGCCGTTGTCGCGGTAATCAAACATTGCAAATTGGTGTGAAACCAGCAGCCGCCATGATTTCGACAATTGAGCTGATCCTCCGTCCAATCGCGTTTTGTAATTTCGGCATCGGCTGACGGAGAATCCTGCCCCTTGTATTTATACAGCACCTTTATATCACATGCACTTGCAAAAAGCACAGAGCAAAATTTGGCGTCAAACCAATGAAGGAGAAGGTCCCAAATTTCACAGTGATTTCAGGAGGCTGTGGGGGAGACTAAATACAGAAAAGACAATTCAGAACTTAATAGCATGGCCTCATTTACCTCTTTTAACTCTCCCTCCAGCCCAATGCACAGTTAAATTGGCAGCCTGTTTGGTGGGTAGGATGGAAAAGCAATGGCAGGAAAATACCTTTGGAATTGGTCCCCAACAATTCGGAGTTTGGAGAGGCCATGTAAGCGGAGAGGAAAGGGAGCCCGGAGAGAAAGAAGCCTGCAGTTAGTGAAGCAAGCAGAGGCTGAAGGTTTCTTTGAGGGGCCGGATGTGGTGTTACTTGTGTTGCTAATTTTAGGATGGTTTCCGCAGTGTTCACGAAGACCACAAATAGTTTTACATTGAACAAAGCTATAAATTTATTAACACTACGTAATTGGATTTGACACTTACTCCTATATAATACACAGTTGATAATAAACATATAAATCGGGATTAACTTTTCTGGGGAATAAGTCCCCACGCCGGCAGGAAAACTGGCGCAAACCACTCCAGCATCAACAGCCCGTGAAAGTGCGGAATTCTGCACACTTCCAGGGGCTCGGTGGATGCCGGAGGGGTTGGCGACATGCCAGCTGGCGCCGAAGGGACTGTGCGAGTTAGCGCATGTGCCGCAGGGCCGGAGTGATCTCACGCATGCGTGGAACCGCTGGCATGGTTCAGCGCATGCGCAGACCGGCCGGTATATTCTGGCACATGCACAGGGGGTTGTCTTCTCCACGCCGGCCGTGGCAGAGCCCTATAGGGGCCAGCACGGTAAGAAGGAGTGCCCCCATGTCACAGGCCCGCTCGTAGATAGGTGGGCCAGGCCACCGTGGGCCCGCCCCCCCCCCGAGGTCGGATCCATACACGCCCCCCCCCCCCAAGGACTGCCCCAGCTGACTTACCTGCCAGGTCCCGCCATGTGGGACCATATCTAATCCACACCGGCGGGATTGCCAGAAACGGACGACCGCTCGGCCCATCGGGGCCTGGAGAATTGCCGGGGGGGCCACTGCCAATGGCCCTCAACCGGCGCGGTGTGAACCCCGTCCCCGCCCGAAAACCGGCGCCGGAGAATACGTCAGCCGGCGTCAGGGCGGCAGGGCGGGATTTGCGCCACGGGATTATCCGACTCGGCGGGGTGTCAGAAAATCGCGCTGATAATCTACACTAATCTGCACTATTACATTGACTATGATCTGCTCTCACTCACACTATTCCACCCATCAGTCTGTTCTCTAGGTTTCTCCTCAGCCTCTGACCTACAAGGCTTAGCATCAATGTTTTATATAGTTGCACATCTAGCTTCCTCTAATGTTTGATTTAGACATTGCATTAATCCTTGTAGTTCTTGACATTTATGATAATGTCACACTGGAGGGGCAGCACGGTGGCGCAGTGGGTTAGCACTGCGGCCTCACGGCGCCGATGTCCCAGGTTCGATCCCGGCTCTGGGTCACTGTCCATGTGGAGTTTGCACATTCTCCCCGTGTTTGCGTGGGTTTCGCCCCCAAACCCAAAAAAGACGTGCAGGGTAGATGGATTGGCCACACTAAATTGCCCCTTAATTGGAAAAAATGAATTGGGTACTCTAAATTTATTTAAAAAAAGAAAAAAGAAGATAATGTCACACTGGAGGAACCATTCTGCTGAAAGATGTGTATATACAAGAAGCCGATCTCACTTCTCTTTCATTGCATTTCTTGACGACTTGCAAACTTGCAGTAATGATCGACATTAAAATCGGGCTCACAAGATGAGCTAAGGTGCCTCAAATGAAGAAAGTAAGGGTGGAGGCTGCGGAGGCACTTGCCATTGTTTTTCAACACTCCTTTAATGAGGGAATGGACGATTGGGGAACAGCAAATGTTGTATCCAGCATCTACTGGCAGTGCAACTCAACCTTAGTGGTGGGAAAACCTTCAGAAACCTTTAGATAATTCATAAGTGTGCATCAATTGAGGAAAACCTGCCGGTCTTCTTAAAAACAAATCACGCTTAAATAATGTGATTACGATTTTTGATCAGCGTAATATGCTTATTACAGCATGTATGGACTTTCAAAAGAGGGGTGGCACAGTGGTTATCACTGCTCCCTCACAGCACCAGGGATCCAGGTTATATTCCCACATTGGGTGACCGTGTGGAGTTTGCATGTTCTCCCCATGACAGTGTGTGTTTCCTCCGGGTGCTCCGGTTTCCTCCCACAGACCAAAGATGTGCAAGTTGGCTGGATTGGACATGTTAAAATTGCCCCTTAGTGTCCCAGGTATCTTGCGAAGTTCCAAGTGTTATATTGTGATGCGACCATCAATTCACACGAGACAATTAGTAGAAGTGAACAGTGGTTTTAATAAGCTAGAACTGTGCCTTCCTGCGACTGCTCTGTACTGAGTGCCGCCTACAGGCTTACAGGTTTATATACCACCCCCGAGGGGGCGGAGCCACAGGCGGAGCCACAGGCGGAGCCCACAAGGGCATCAATAGAATACAATACAATACCGTGGTGAATTGTAGTAGCAATACGTTCACCGCATATTGTTACATGAAGAATGAGCAGAGACAATAGAAAATAAGAGGTCCAGCTTTAAACAGGGTACAATAATGAAGAGAGGCCTGGGGGTATATATGCACAAATCATTGAATGCAGCAGACACAAAAGCAGAAAATGCTGGACAATCTCAGCAGGCCTGACAGCATCTGTGGAGAGAGGACTGAGTTTTGAGTTTGAATTACTCTTTGACAAAGCTCTTTGCCTGCGTTGACGAAGAGTCATCTTGACTCGAAACGTTAGCTGTCTTCTCTCTCTCCACAGATGCTGTCAGGCAACCTGAGATTGTCCAGCATTTTCTGTTTAGTTTGAATTCCAGCATCCACAGTAACTAGCTTTTATATTATTGACTGTGGCAGGGATGTTTGAAGAAGTGGTTACAAAGGTACGCAGAACTCCGGGCTTTATAAATGGAGGCATCGAATATAAAAGCAAGAAATGTATGCTGGGCTCAACTGGAGTATTCTGTCCAATTCTAAGCACCACATTTCAGGAAGGACAT
This sequence comes from Scyliorhinus canicula, assembly GCF_902713615.1. Taxonomy (NCBI): domain Eukaryota; kingdom Metazoa; phylum Chordata; class Chondrichthyes; order Carcharhiniformes; family Scyliorhinidae; genus Scyliorhinus; species Scyliorhinus canicula. The sequence goes on along the minus strand of NC_052155.1, from coordinate 162,946,918 downwards.
GAAAGTTTTTAAGCGTGCACACAAAAGATTTCCAGGATTGACTCTGAGGGACTTTAGCTACAAGCGATAGATTGGAGAAACTGAGGTTTGCCCTCTTTCGAGAAGGGAATATTGGGAGGGAATTTAATGGGGGTGTTCAAAATTACCAGGGTGTGCAGATGGAGGAGATGGATAAAAATTAATCCAATTGAAATAAGGGAATGAGAGGACACAGTTTCAAAGTGATTGGCAAAAGAACCAACAGCGGCATGAGGAAAAGCCTTTTGATGCACATTGTTAGGATCTAGAATGCACTGCTTGAGATTATAGTTGAGGCAAATTCAATGTGACCTTCAAAAGAAAATTGGATAAGAGAGAAGCACTCCTTTAGAGCTGAACACTTTATTTTCCATTGTCTCTGCTCATTCTTTCTGAAGCAATGTAACACTTGGCACTTCTCTGCATTAACATTCAGCTGTCACAAGTGCACTCATTCCATCAGCCGATGTCCTTTAAAGTCGACCACTATCCTCATCACAGTTTGCTATGTTTTCAATGGTGGGGCAGCAGGGCCAGGTGAGTTGCTCTTGCAGATAACAGGCAAAGGTTTCCCAGGCCAAAGAAGTTCATTCGGTAGCATAGTGGTTAGCACAATTGCTTCACAGCTCCAGGATCCCAGGTTCGATTCCCGGCTAGGGTCACTGTCTGTGCGGAGTCTGCATGTTCTCCCCGTGTCTGCGTGGGTTTCCTCCGGGTGCTCCGGTTTCCTCCCACAGTCCAAAGATGTGCAGGTTAGGCACATTGGCCATGCTAAATTGCGCTTAGTGTCCAAAATTGCCCTTAGTGTTGGGTGGGGTTAATGGGTTATGGGGTTAGGGTGGGGGTGCGGGCTTGGGTAGGGTGGTCTTTCCAAGAGCCGGTGCAGACTCGATGGGCTGAATGGCTTCCTTCTACATTGTAAATTCGATGATTCTCTGCTGTAATCATCCAATGATTTTAATTGCACTTGGGGAAACCAATTTAAATTTCCTAATTAAATTAAGGTTAAGATTAATTAAAGCTCCACACTTGGTCACCTGGACATCCCTGCATCCAGTACTTAATAGAAGAAATGGTAATCAAACACTTGCACGATTGGTTGGGAATTGCATTCCCATATTTAACATTTTTTCTCCAACTCCATCGTGCCCCTGCCCATCATATGTTGTTTATATTGAGGTAATTGAGTCATGTAACTAAACGTTTGGTCAATGGTTAAGGAAGGTCATAAAGAAGAAGAAAGAGGCAAAGAAATAAATGGGAGAAATTCATTTGTGCTGTGTCATTTCTAGCAGCGCTATGGGGACAAGGCTGGATTCTCCGACCCTGTGGCTATGTCCGCAGGATCCATCTGGTCTTACGACCAGAAAGTCGGCGCTCACCACGCACCGATGGGGGGCTAGCTGCTGCGCTCCATAAAGACCCTGGCTTTACCTGCCGATACGGCCGGAGAATGGCCGGGTCTGTGGCCACGCATGCACGCGGACTCGGCCTGCCAAAAACTGTCCCCCATTAATCAGTCTGGTCACCACCGGACCACCCCCCACCAGTTCTCCCAGCCCCCGCCCCCGCCAAAGTCCTCCCAGCCAGCGGAACGGCTCTCCCGCAGCTGCCATGCGAGGCCCCCGAATGACACTAGCGACGCCATCGGGTACTCGGCCCATCGGGGGCGGAGCATTAGGGGAGGGCCTCAGGTTACGTCTTGAGGCTGTCCCGACGGCATGCCGCATACTCACCGAGGGGATTCTTCAGCCGATCGCCGAACGCGATTTTGCCGTCCACGAATGGAGACTCCAGCCCTGCTTTCCTCCCAGAGCTGGCTGTACGAGTAGAACTTCCTCTTGGAATTGTGCAGGGATGAGAGCATGAGCAAAGGCTAAGCAGAATAAGCTGCTAGAAGAGGGGGGAGGTTGAGCCCATAACCGGGTGAGTAAGAGGGTGTCGGGAGCAATTCTCAAACACACAATTTAGTGGGGACAATATTTGAGACATATGTGCTTCACCTCAGAGGCCATTACTGAAATATACCTGGTCAATGACCAATATCTTTGCAGCAGTCACATGAGCAGGATTCTCCGTTGGCTGACCCCAAAAGTAGCAAAACACTATTGGGCGGAGAATCGGTTCGATGCCAAAATTGGGGTGGGCACCGATTTGGCGTCAAATTGCAATTCTCCGTCACCTCGACAGCAGCATCAATGCATACTGGACTGCATGTACAGTAAACACGATTTGCATATCATTAGGGGACCTGATATGGGGCCTCCACTAATCTCCTCCTCTACGATTCTCCTCCTCCAATTGGCCGAGTTCCTGATGGTGCGCTTCACTCCTGCTTTTAAAAATCGTGAAGTAGGCGTTGTGGCTACTGAGGGAGAGAGAGGGAGTATGGAAAGTGTCCAACATCATCTGCATGGTTTGCTGATATTTGTGCCATTCGCCTGGGAGCTTCTACCAGGGCCGGGGGGGGTGGGGTGGGGGGTGGTAGCGGGGGGTGGCTAGGAGGTGGGATGTGGGGTTGGGGTGGATGGACACGGAACACCATTGCCACAGCTGACAAGGCAGCCATGTAGCTGCGCATGCCACTGACAGCCCACTGTGAACTTAGTGCACCTTAGTGAACTTAGGTGGTATACGTGTCCCCGCATGCCATCCCCCGGGTGCCCTCTGGCCCCAGCCAACCCATCAGCTGAATGGATGCATCCCAGCACAACCAGTGCTATCTTGTTGGCTGGGATGAGTGTGTGTGGGGATTATAATGTGTATGTGTGGCTGCAGCTTGTCACCCCCCCGGGTGTCAGTTATGGACCCAGTGAATCCCGCACCATATTTCATTGGAATCTATTGTGTTCCATGCGGCGCCACTGCTCGCCCCTTAACAGTAATGGAATCGGTCCAGTTGCGGCGCCAGTTTTGCTGTTGTGAAAGTCCACAAATCCTGCGTTGGCATCAACAGCTAGTCTCAGGAACGGAGAATCCCGTCCAGTGTATCCATCATCCTGCATTTCAGCCAAGTTCACAAATCAGTGGGTATCTTCTAGGCAACAAGGTCCGATGACAGAACTGTTAACTTTAGTTCACAACCCACGCACATGTCAGTGGCATGCACGCAATGAAAGCCAAGTTGCCACATAAAATCTGATCGAGAAGACCACTGGTGTCCTTAAGCAACAATTCTGCTGCGTGGGTTTTCCTCTAGGATTTCTGAAGCATTCAGCCCACTTGGTTTAGGATTTGTGATGGTAAGCCGCAAGCTACAAGAACTTGAGGGGACATTGTCCGCCACCCGCTGCCGGGAGCAGTGTTCCCGATGTGGCGGCGAAGCTCAACTCGAGCAAAAAATAGGATTTGCGCCGGTCCCCTGCTGGTGGCGGCTTTGAGGTCCGTGCCCCTCCCCGACAGAAGGATGCAAATATGTTATTGGAACCAATTTGCATCCTATTAAAGGGATGGACACCAGGGGCTGGATTCTCCGACCCCCCTCCGGGTCGGAGAATCGCCGGGGGCTGGCGTGAATTACGCCCCCGCTGTCTCCCGAAGTCTCCAAACGCTGGAAAGTCGGCAAATCGGGAATCGTGCCGCGCCGGTCGGCGGGCCCTCCCCTTGATGATTTTCCGGCCCGCGATGGGCCGAAGTCCCGCTGCTGTAATGCCTGTCCCGCCAGCGTGAATCAAACTACCTCCCTTACCGGTGGGACTGGTGGCGCAGGCGGGCTCCGGGATCCTGGGGGGGGGGCGCGGGGCAATCTGGCCCCGGTGGGTGCCCCCTCGGTGGCCTGGCCCGCAATCGGGGCCCACCGATCCACGGGCGGGCCTGTGCCATGGGGGAACTCTTTTCCTCCGCGTCGGCTGACGCGGAAGTGACCCCCCCGCGCATACGCGGGGATGACATCAGCAGCCGCTGACGCTCCCGCGCATGTGTGGACTTCCGCCGACTGGCGAAGTCCCTTCGGCCCCGGCTGGCATGGTGCCAATGGCCTTCCACGCCAGCCGGCGGGATGGCAACCACTCCGGCGTGGGCCTAGCCCCTCAAGGTGAGGGCTTGGCCCCTAAAGGTGTGGAGAAATACGCACCTTTGGGGCGGCCCGACGCCGGAGTGGTTCCCGCCACTCCATCACGCTGGGACCCCCCGCCCCGCCGGGTAGGGGAGAATCCCAGCCCAGATTCTCCACACCTCCATGATGCTCCACCCCTCTGGGCTGGGATTCACACTGGTGTGGATTTGTGCAAGTAATTGCGTGCATCACCCTGACACGGTGGACCTTGTAGTCAGCCAAGTGGGCAAGTATATAAAGTAAAACGGCCACACCTCCCCCCACATCGCAAATCCTGCCCACCCAACTCCCCCGAGCTCCCCATCAGACCCCCCCCCCCCATCGGACCCCCCCCCCACTAGAGACCCTCATCACGCTCCCTCCATCAAACCCCATTCAGAGACCCTCATATCAGTGACCCCCATATCAGAGACCCCCATATCAGAGACCCCCATATCTGAGACACTCACCATAGACCCCCATCAAACTCCCCCCAGACCCCCTTCTGACCCCCCCATCAGAAGTCTTCCTATATTAAAGTTCTCCCACATCAGATTCCCTCCATAAAAGAAACCCTCCATGAGTCACCCCTTCTCTGAAGCTAAACAGCAGTCCAGGTGGAAACAATTACTAATCACTGATTTTTCACTCACGTGACCCCTACACCGACTGCCTCAGACAGAGTTGTAGAAAGCAGCAGATGTAAATTCATTGAAAGCCAAAACCACATCACATGGCTTTAAACCCCCTCAAATCCTTTGATCTGCAAACCCACTTTTCACTTTTAAAGAGAAATAGCTTTCAGATCTCTGCTACATACAAATATTCCAGAGAACCATGGACTGGATTCTCCAACTGGGAGACTAAGTCCCCATGCCAGCGTGAAAATGGTGACGTTTTACGCCAGGAAATCTAGCGCAAAATGGCCACTGATTCGCTGCTTTGCTGGGGGCTAGCAGGAAGGCAGCGTAGAGCTCTCAGTGCCGTGCTTCATGTCGGACTCAGCCCGCAGACCCTGACCACGAAAATAATCTCCCGCTTCGGCTGCCCGTGTGCCCTGGACCACACACCCACAGTGCCCGCAGTCCCGAATGAAGCTCCCGCCCCCTGCCCTTCGATCAGCCCTCCTCCGACTGTGGCGGCGCTGAACTGAGTCCACAGCCACCATGCGAAGTTCATGACAGGTGAGAATCCCACACCGTCGGGAACTTGGCCGGTCGGGGACGGACAATCGTGGGGCAGGCCTCAGGTAATGACTTGAGGTCATGGATACGTGGCGCAGCGAGCTCCTAGAGTACGCCGCTTTTCAGGGGGCTGAGCATTGCAAAAGCGGTGCCGCCCACGATTTTGGCACCGTCGGAGATTCTCCGCCCCCTCACCAAACGTGGTTTCTGTGGCGGGGTGCAGAGAATCCTGCCCAATGTGTCGGGATTCTTGATTTTAATTTCCCTTCACACTTGAATGCATCTCACGTACCCTGCTTTGAACCTAATCTCAATGTTTACAAACAGCGAGGAGTCAAGTTATTTTGCTTCCTCTTTTTCTCAGCAGAAAGCACTTAACTGCTCTTGATGTGGTCATGAACTGTCAATCATAGCTGGATGGGTGGGTCTAATGTGTGGATCTTTGGGAGGAGGTCTCTGGTGGGGGGGTCTTATGGGGCTCTCTGGTGGGGGTGCGTGATGGGGTTTCTGATGGGGGTTACAGGTGGGTGTCTCTGGTTGAGGGAGTCTGATAGGGGTTTCTGGTGGTTGGTTTCTGGTGGGGGGGTGCTGGTGGGTTCTGATGGGGGTTTGATGGGGTCTCTGATTGGGGGTCTTGATGGGGGGTCATGGGGGCTGGTCATGTAACCCTCATGCACCCACCATGATAGTGGGTGACCCCGCATTTCCCCTGGTGCAGGGAGAGCAGGATTTGTCTTGCAGGGGTGGAGGGGGTCCACCATCAGAAGTCGCTATTGGGCCATCCGCTTAAAATGATGGCTCGATACAGGCGGCATGGTGGCGCAGTGGTTAGCACTGAGGAGCCAAGATCGATCCCGGTCCCAGGTCACTGCCCGTGTGGAGATTGCACAATCTCCTCTTGTCTGCGTGGGTCTCAACCCCACAACCCAACGATATGCAGGGGAGGCGGATTGGCCACGCTAAATTGCCCCTTAATTGGAAAAAAAAGAATTTGATACTCTAAATTTATATTTAAAAAGTGGCAGCCCGATAGCAGGATTCGGAACAGAATCCCTTGTGCTCCCCACTGTGCACACATTTGCATGGAAAAGGATAGTGAATTTCTTCTGGGCGCCACGCCTAGTGCCAGCACACACCAGGAGCTGTTCAGCTCCGCTGGGAGAACACGGGGCCAGATTCTCCAATTCTGAAGCGAAGTGCGGAGGAACTGTAGCATTTTATGTGATAAAAAATCGGCTCAGCCCCCTCGTCCATGCTGCGACTGGTGAGGGGTGAGCAGCTGTGCCATGTAAAATTCCCAGCATCCACTCAATAAATGGCCGGAGAATTGCCGGGTCCACGGCTGCGCATGCGCACAGTGACGACCTGCAGCGGTCGCGCCGTATAACATGGCGTCAGCTATGCGCGGACCTGACCTGAGAGATATGCCCTGTACACCCCCTCACCAGCCCCTGGCCAGTCCCCCACCCTCGCCTATGCCCTCCCATCAGCATTACGGCTCCTGCTTGGTTGGGAACACACGTCAACCTGCGGTCGTGAATTTAGCCCATCGGGGTGAAGCATCGGGGGAAGGCCTTCAGGTGACATCTGAGGGGGTGGAGCATGCAAAACCTGTGTAAAACCAGTAAAAAATAGATTCTCTGCCCAATCGCCGATTACAAAATCACCATCAGGAAATGGAGAATCTCGCCCCTTGTCTCCCAAATGGAGAATCCAGCCCGTTGTCATCATCAGGGTAAAAGGCCTTATCACCATTTATCAGCAGTGGGGCAGGTGAAGTAGAAAAGGGCGAGGTGGAAGAAAGAAAATGGTTGCTACATGAACAGCTCCTTTCTGGCAGCGTTGAACTTGAAGAACTAATCCAAATACAATGCCAGTAACCCCAACCACAATTGTCCATTCGCCAACTGTCTCACACACTTTACATTTCCTCTATCACTGATTACCACATCACCATTTTGGTAAAAAGGGACCAAATAAAATCATACCGTGTTGCAAAGAAAATAATCAGCCTTGTGCATTCTCCAAGTGCTTGTATTCTGTGGATCTTTTCCTCAGTGAAATGCTGCCTCAGTGACTATACCATGGCTGGTGGAAGGATGTTTATTTCCAAAAGGGAAGACTTCAGAAGACCTTGGTGGGCACCCTTGAGCAGGTCTTCATCTGGCTGCACCATCTCAGCAGCAGTGGTCATTTGGGCTGTCTGGCCGACAAGCAGCAACAAAGGCACTGGTCGAGCGTCAGGAATGGGTGCATTAACGATGTTGTCGAGAGAGAGGACAATATGTTCATTCTCCACAGCATCACTGTGAGTCACCCAGCGATGGCAGCTCACCATTCCGAGTAATCTAATGGAGTATAGATTGTTGTACAGCTTTGAAACCCTGGAAGCCCCATTGAACACTATTATCCAAACTCGTGATGGAAGATGTTGGATCTTCCACTGGACCGCACAGAGGTTGGGTTTCTGCTCCGTTAAAACAATTGGAAGCCTTGACATTTGGCATTAGAAGATACCTGGTAATTTGATTCACAATAATGTTCATTGAACTTGCTATCAGTTCCAACCTGGAATGAACAGGCTCCAAGCTCTGTGTAAAACCTGCTAGCTGTTGGTGACAGACTCTTCTGCAGACTTCTCAATGTACCAAGCATTTGGGACTGCATATCTGTCTGCCTTCTTCAGTTATATCAAAGTCTTCAAGAGTCCTTTACAACAAAAGGTCTGGGCAACTCTCCCCGGCAAAAAACTGTCTTCTTGTTCTTCATCCGCTGCCTGGGACAGTGGCAGTTTTAGGATATCAGAGAGCAAATTGGATCACGGCTAAGAGTCAACTGAGTCACAGGAAGAATTAAGAAGTACAATGCTTACAATATCTGCAACTTGTGTGTCAGAAGAGGTTGCGGGATGACAGCAAAGTGAGATATGAGAAGAATAACCCAGAATCACTGCAGGATTCTCCATTGGCAAGATCCTCCTCCCTGCCGGCAGCATATCCATGCCTGCGGGTTTCCCAATGGTGTGGGGTAGCCCATAATGGGAAAGCTCATTGGCCAGCTGCACGAACGGAGAATCCCGCTGGCGGTGGAGGCTCACCGCACCAGAAATGGGGCTGTCGGGACAAAGAATCCTGCCCTCAGTCCCACTGCTGGCCAGATCCTCAGCAATGGCCCCTCTCATTATAGCCAGCTGTTTCTGCCATGGCGGCTATAGAACATGCAGCCTCAGCCTTTGTGCTATGGTTAGTTACTGTTACCTCTGGCTGTGTGTCCTGCAAGAGAGCATGAAGTGTATTCGTATGTGTTGTGCCATCTATTCGAGTGGTGTGGCTGTCATGGTTGAATAACTGGCAATGTCTGCAAGCTGTGAAATGTGGTTGTGAGCCTTACAGCAGTGCTAAGTCTGAGAGGTGACATGAAACATATGAGGTACAAGTTCTGTTTGATAGAAATTGTTGGTAAGAGAATTATGGAAGCGTGCTGACTTAAGTAGATAATGAAAAGATGGGGGCTGGATTCTCCGTTCCTGAGGCTGCCCCATCGGGAACTCGGCCCATCGGGGGTGAAGTATCGCCGTGGGTGGGATGGACGATGATGTGCCAACGGCGTTGCAACGGCACTCAGCATGTCCCGATGATGATAGTTTGGAGGGGGCGGAGCATGGCGGACTAGCGTCAGAATCCATTCTCCGTCCGATCGCGAACGGAGAATCCGCGGGAGTTTCACGACCGGAAAATCAGCGCCAAACCCTCACCGATTCTGATGAGCAGCTAGTGCCGGTGCCTCATGAATCGCACAATCATGGATTGTGCCGAAAACGGCCGGAGAATCGGTGGACCCCGGGCCACACATGCGCAGGGCTGATGACCTGCACCGGACGTGCTGGAAAAAATGGCGCCAGCCGTGCTTGAACCCTAACCCGCTGATGTACCATCAATTGTACGCGAGGTGAGTGATTTACCAAAGTCTGGCTCTAATTGACTAGAACACAGCTCTGCGATCGTCTACAATGGAAAGGGACGATCATCAGGCATCTGACCATTTATACCTCGTTATAATAGAGGCGTGGTTAACTCAGCCTCTCGGCCAATCGGTCGAGAGGCACATGACCGACCAGGGCCAATGGTAAGCCGACGTTCTGGCCCAATGGCAGACAAGTATGCAGATCATATCACCACACCCGCCGACCACAAGTCCACAGCCCACCTCCTGTCCACCCCACCATTTCCCCAACCCTAGCAGAAGCCCCTCCCCCAGCCAGCGGCATGGATCCCGGACAAGTATGGCGACGCTGGACACTGTCCACAGCTGGCACGCTGGTTCCCGACCACTGGAACCACGTGTAGCCGGACCCATCGGGAACTCGGCCCATCGGGGGTGAAGTATCGTCGTGGGTGGGATGGACGATGATGTGCCAACGGCGTTGCAACGGCACTCAGCGCGTCCCGATGATGATAGTTTGGAGGGGGTGGAGCATGGCAGACTAGCGTCAGAATCCATTCTCCGTCCGATCGCCAATCACGATTTTGGCGTTGGGCTGCAGAGAATCCAGCCCGGGATTTATTAAATTGTTATTCTTTCATAGGAAGTGGGCAAGGTGATGGTGAGCCATCTTCTCAAACCGCTGCATCCAAATCTTGTTTAGCTGCACTCATTGTACAGTTAGGGAGAAAGTTCCAGGATTTTGACCGAGCAGCAATGAAGGAGTGGCATGATATTTACAATTCAGGATGATGAGTGACATGAAGGGGAACTTCTATATGGTAGTTTCCCCATGTGATTGCTGTCCTGGCTCTTCTGAGTGCTAGATGTTGTAGGTTTGGGAGATACTGTTGAAGGAGCCTTGGTGACTTACTGCAATGCTGTAGATGGTAAACACCACAATCACTGTGCACTGCTGGTGGGATGGGTGAATGTTGAAGGTGGTTGATGGAATGTCTCTCAAACAATTTGCCTTGTCTTAGGTGGTGTCGAGCTTCTTGAGCGTACTGGAGCTGCACTCATCCAGGCAAGTGGAGAGTATTCCATCTCACTTCTGGTGTTTCATAGAATTTACAGTGCAGAAGGAGGCCATTCAGCCCATCGAGTCTGCACCGGCTCTTGGAAAGAGCACCCTACCCAAGGTCAACAACTCCACCCCATCCGCATAACCCCATAACCCAGTAACCCCACCCAACACTAAGGGCAATTTATCATGGCCAATCCACCTAACCTGCACATCTTTGGACTGTGGGAGGAAACCAGAGCACCCGGAGGAAACCCATACGCACACGGACAGTGACCCAAGCCGGAATCGAACCTGGGACCCTGGAGCTGTGAAGCGATTGTGCTATCCACAATGCTACCGTGCTGCCCGGTGTATTTCTTCTAGATCATGGACATACCCTGAGGAGTAAAGAGGTGAGTGCTTTGGTGTAGAACTTCCAGTTTCTGATCTGCTCCCGTGGCATTAGTATTTATACGGCTGTTCCAGTAAAGTTTCAGGTCAATGGTAACACCAATAATGATGACAGTGGGGATTTCAGTGATGGTAATGCTTTTGAATATCAAGGAAAATGGTTAGATTGTCTCTTGCTGGAGATGGTCAAAGTGGCACTCGTATGGAGTGAAAGTTACTTGCTGTTTACCAACCCAAATCTGAATGTTGTCCATTGTTTTTTGCATGTGGATACCCACGGGTATCGCAATCTATGTGATCATTTTCAGGAACTTTCCAATTCAACCCTAGGTATATCTAAAACATGTATCTTTGCTATATTAGTTGACAAAAATGTCAGAAATCTGGGGCGCAATTCTTCCCCCACCCCCCACGCCGGGTGGAAGAATCATGGGGGGGGCCAGGTGAGTCCCGCCACGCCACTCCAGCACCTGCAAGCGAATCTCCCACCCCCCCCCCGAAAAACGGCGCGCCGAGATTTACGACAGGCCGCTCGGAGAATTACCGCTCGCTGTTTGTAACGGGCGAGCGCGGCGATTCTCCGGCCCGAATGGGCCGAGCAGCCTGCCCAATACAACGGGTTCACGCCGGCACCAACCACACCTGGTCGCTGCCAGCGTGAACAGCGCGCGAACGCTGTGTGGGCGACCTGTGGGTGGGGAGGGAGGATCGAGCACGGGGGGGGGGGGTGCTCAGAAGGGGTCTGGCCCGCGATCGGTGCCCACTGATCGGCAGGCTGGAGTCTCTGAAGGACGCACTCTTTTACTCTGCCGCCCCGCAAGATCACTCCTCCATGTCTTGCGGGGTTCCCGTGGGGAGGATGGCAACCGCTCATGCGTGGGTGACGTCATTTACGCGGCGCCGGCCGTGTCATTTGCGCGGCGCCGTTCCTAGGCCCCGGGGGGGGGGGGGGAGAATAGGGGCAAGGAGCGGCCTCTGACGCCAGAGTGAAACACTCCGGTTTTCACTCTGGCGTCGGCACTTAGTTGCCCGTTGGGAGAATCCCACCCCAGTTGTTTTATTTACATGTTTAAGCAGAACATTTGTGCGTCCGGACAGCATCCTATTAATGGGCTGAGCACCATATTCTCTGGGCCTCTGTGATTCTCCAGTCCTCTGGGCTGGAATTCATGTGGATTAGAATTGGTGCAGGCCTTGACCACATTGTCTTGACACGGTGTACTCGCGGTGGGCAAAGAGGGTAAAACTTTACGGGAGTTGGTCCCAAACTCCATCAGATTTCCACTGTTTTTCTCTTTCCAGCAATTGACAGGTAGGTTGTAGCCACCTGGGGAGGCCTCTGCCCAACACAAATGGAAGATTGCAAAGAATGCAGGGAAAATGGACATGTTGGAACGCAAGCAGCTTGCAAGGCGATTGTGTATTGGAACGACTGCAGAAACCGGTTTTGACTGCTGCAGAGACCAGACAGCACTGTGAAAGAAAACCCGTTAACATATTAATGAGGCAATACCGGGCGAGTCCCAGATACAATGGACACAAGTTAACACAAATTGATACATTCTATGGAAGGCCAGACCCAGTGGCGCCAGAGAAGCCCAAAACAAAGGTCCCAAGAACCGCCCCAGTAACCAAGGAACTGCCCTAGGATTGGGGGGTTCAAACATATCGATTGGGAAGAGACCCAATCGATTCCAAGCAGGGAAGGGAGTCCACCCAAAGGGACGCGGACCCCCTGGGACCTATAAAAGACAGGTCCCACACATGGTTCAGTCTCATGTCTCCGGGCTCCTGTCTTCTACAGCCGTCGAGCCAACAAGTAAGTGCCTAACGATGACGACTGCTACCAGACATAGGCAATCCTGACACCCTTGGCAACTGATAGCAATCCGAAGTCTGCAGACCAGAGCAGAGCAAGAGGCCTTGTTCCCTGAACTCGCAGTTCCTTCGAGATAAGTATTAGTTGTTTAGCGGTAGAGTAAGTTTAATTCTTTAGCGTGTGCATGGGTAGTTATTATAATTGTGTTATAATAAACTCTAGTTGTTTGGACTTACTAATTGGTGTACGGTTTTTATTGCTTTGAACTTCACCTTGAAACTTGTGGCGGTGTCTTAACGGCACCTGGCGACTCTAGAGCTTAGAACGAGAAACAGAGCCAAGTGAGTGTTAAGCACACTCACCCAGAACGACCAACAAGGTGCTGCTTCCTCTGCCTGAGCCAGCAGGTGTATTACACAGGTGAGTGTTAAAGCAGTGATTTTTTTCACTGCCTCTGTCTGGATCGCTCCCTGTCTCCCAGACAGGGGTCTCTCATCTGGAAGCTTTCTGGCAAGGTCTCTCCTGTGGGGGGGGGTCTCTGGTTGGGGTCTCTAGGGTGTGTCTGGGGGGAGTCTCTTTCATGAGGAGGTCTCTTAATTTTCCTTTAATGTAAATTTATTTTTTGTGGACCTCACGGTAGCATGGTGGTTAGCATCAATGCTTCACAGCTCCAGGGTCCCAGGTTCGATTCCCGGCTGGGTCACTGTCTGTGTGGAGTCTGCACGTCCTCCCCGTGTGTGCGTGGGTTTCCTCCGGGTGCTCCGGTTTCCTCCCACAGTCCAAAGATGTGCGGGTTAGGTGGATTGGCCATGCTAAATTGCCCGTAGTGTAAGGTTAATGGGGGGATTGTTGGGTTATGGGTATACGGGTTACGTGGGTTTAAGTGGGGTGATCATTGTTCGGCACAACATCGAGGGCCGAAGGGCCTGTTCTGTGCTGTACTGTTCTATGTTCTATGTTCTATGTCTCTTTAATTAAGGGTTCTCTGGCAGGGGATGGTCGGGACCCGCCCTGTATTGCAGAGGGAGGTGGGGGGGGGGCGTGGGGGGGGGGGGTGGGGAGGGGGGGGGGGTGACCCAGAAAATCGTGAGGGTGAGGGGTTGCTCAATTACATTGCAGATGCCGGCTGAATTGTATTGCGGGAGGAGTGGGGTCAATCCGCCAGCCATCGCTTTCGGGCCACCCACTCAAAATGGCGACCTGATAGGATGATTCCGTCACAATCTCCTTCAGGCATAAACTTGCACGCTAAGGATTGGGAATCATTTTCTGATTTGCGCTTCCAGCGTGAGCGTAAATTAGGTGTGATTCAGCTCAGGCAGGAGAGTCTCCCAAACGGAGAATCCCAGCCTTTTACCACAGCAATGTGCTGTGGCCTCAAACATCTTGGCAGAAACCCCTGGAATTTCTTCCCTATTTTTCTTTTTCTTTGCAATCCGCTCTTCTTCTTTATGGCCCTCGTTTAAGTCCTTTTAAATACCTTTCTCTGTGGCTTTGCACCAATATTTGTCTGATTAAATCTTTGTGGAATCCCTTAACTATTTTTCTATGTTTACTCTGAATTCCACCTTACTTATGTAAATAATCTTTATTGTCACAAGTAGGCTTACAGTAACACTGCAATTAAGTTACTGTGAAAAGCCCCTAGTCGCCACATTCCGGCGCCTGTTCGTACACAGAGGGAGAATTCAGAATTCTCAGCTGGTACGGGAATTGAACCCACGCTGCTGGCCTTGTTCTGCATCACAAACCAGCTGTCTATCCCACTGAGCTAAGCCATCCCTCCTGGTTTATGCAGGTTTCCATGCTCCAGTGCATGTCAGTGAGATACTCAGACAATTTTGATATAAGTTGCTGTCACCATTTTTGACAGAGAAACCAACGTTGCTGTGCCAGATTACAAAACAATGCACCCATTTAGAACTGACATAAATGGCAAGATGGCGCTGTAATGATAATGACACTGGACTAACCCAGTTGCCCAGGCTAATGCTCTGGGGACACAAGTTCAAATCCTATCATAGCAGCTGGTAGAATATAAATTCAATGCATAAAATCTGTAATTGAAAGCTTGTCTCAGTAATGGTGACCTTCAAGCTATCATTGATTATCATAAAAGCCCATTGGTCCCATAGTGCCCTTTAGGGAAGGAAATCTGCCATTCTAACTGGTCTGACCTATATGTGACTCCAGACACAAACTAATATGTCTGACTCATAATTGTTTATGAATTGGCCAAAACAAGCCACTCATTTCAAGGGCAATTAGGGATGGAAAACAAACAATGGCCTTTCCAGTGATGTCCAGATCTCATAAGTAATACATTTTCAAAAAAGTTACAAAACACTCACTGGCCATTACCTATTGCTTAGCGATGTAGCTACAGCAATAAGCTAAAACGAAATATAGTACAGAATCAGTGCAATTGGTTTACATGGTGCGGTTCTAATGTAAAATCAACCTAATTCAGTTATCCGCAGATGTCTTCAGAGAAAGCCAGCGACACATGGCTTTCATACTGTTGTTGTTCCAAAAATTGCAAAGAAATTCATGGCCAAAAATGACCTTAATATAATCCTGTTCAAGATACCTCGCACTGGGAAAAATGTATGATAGTTTTGTCCAACTTTAACAGGAGATTCTAACAGCTTATGGTGCATTTGTTAAACAGGATCCCTGCAGAATTAAGGCTGTCTTGTTTGTTGAATTTGGTTTGACCTACCACAGTGTTACAAAATATAACCAGGCACTTCTGCTAACTGTTGACATTTGAACACAAGATGGTACAGGAGGGTAATCTGTCAAACATCACTTGAGCCACCAGTTAGTCTCTTGCCAGAATGTATTGTGAACAGTTTTGTTATTTTAGAAGTGCTGGATTTCCAAACGCTGACAACAAGGACGTGTAACAAATAATACTTTATTTACCAGCCGAGCAACTACGCCACACTTGAGCCCTGTCACGTGACCCTTTTCGCAGCAGCTTCATCACATCATCTCTTGAACTCCCAGCCTATGGTTATATTATTTCCCTTTAAAAAATTATAATTTGTGTTGAAATCTAAGCTTTGCTTCGAAAAGAGCTGTAATTCTGATCAGCTGATTCAATGTAAAGCTACGGATGTAATTTAATCAGCTTTGTCATTTTAACGAAGCAAAGACTTGCATTTATTTAGCTCTTTTGGTGACCATTGCACATGCCAAAGCACATTACAGCCAAGGAAGTACTTTACAAGTGTAATCACTGTTGTTGGAAACAAGACAATCAATGTGCAGACAGCCGGCATCCACAAGCAGCAATCTAATTATGACCGGCTATCTGTTTTCTGAGGTGTTGATTGAGGAATAGACATTGGCCAGGACGCCAAGGATAACTCCTTTGCTGTCTTCAAAATAGTGCCATGGGATCTTTTACATCCGCCCAAGCAAGCAGATGGGACTCAGGTAATTGTTTCTTCTGAAAGACGGCAGCTCCCTAGGCAGAGTGCTCCTTCAGTGCTCTATTGGAGTGTCAGCCTTGATATTTCTGCTCAAGCCATAGGGTGGCACTGGAACCCATAATCTTGTGACACAGAGGTCATTGAGCCATGGCTGACACTCATTTAAGGTGCAGGACAAGGGTAAGTAACATTATTTCTGTCCCAGCTTCAAATAGTTAAACAAAGCCAAAATAGATTTCTAACCTTTCCACTGATTTAACATCAACGCAGTAGAAATTGGTTTCCTCCTGTTTACAGAGCAGCATCTCCAAGACCAAACAAGGGGGACCGAGACTTGTTCACCATAGATCGTAAGTCTCATTTCAATAACATAGGTTGGTGCTTGCACACACACTAAGGCAGCCTACTAGCTTAAACATAATGGGACGATTTTATAGGCCACAAATGAATCCAAACCGAGTTGGTAAATAGAAAATTTGGTCTATTGCAAAGCAATTATATTTACAATATACATCAGATTCCAGCAGATGCTGCTCTGGTAGTTCTATGCTTGGCTGACTTTATGAAGATCTTAACCATGAATGATCTAGGGCTCCCCGCCCTCTTAACAAGGAAGCTCGTAGTCGGTGAGAGTTACATGGCGGCTGATTACTGCAACCCCATAGGTCTCAAGCGGGTTATAACAGAAGAATTTTGCATTGTCTCTCAGGGTGGGTTTGGTGGCAGGGGGCAGTTGATTGGTTAGGAGGGTAGTAAGTGGGGAGCCCTGCCATCTTCCTGCCTCTGCCTCGATTTGGCTTTGGTGGGAAGGCTTATGGATGTCCCTCTGATTAATGCGACAAGAACTAACCTCAAGTCTTAACTATGCTGAGGAGGGTCGAAGCTCAGTCTTCAATTCCTATTAACTGCCTCTATTGTGACGATGGCAAAACGTTCTTGATCCAAATTATTTTACACCTTTTCGTAAAAAGAAAACATTGCAAGGAAGGATGGAGCTGCTGGAGTTCCCTACCTTTGATGTTTCCCTAAATGAAGGCTATTGATACGTCACCTTGCAATGCTATGAGATCTCAATGAAAGAGTTTTTCTTTGTTGATCTAAAGTTCCTCTTACCCTCAATTTCATGATGCTCGAAAGGATATTCTTTTCTTACAAGTGAGAAAACTAACAGCCCCAGGTAAATGTCTAAAAATTGCCATGCCCAAGCGACACCAGCAAATCTTATACAAGGAGGTCGGGTTTGCTGTCAATGCACAGTTGGACTGTGTTAATCTGCTACAACATTGTGAGCGACAGAGAGGGCAGCCGCCAGGAGCAATGATTGTGCTGCTCAAGTCATCACGTGTTTGAGGCATATGATCTTAATATAATCCTATCTAAGATATTTTTTGCTGGGAGAAGTATCTGATAGACTCGTCCAACTTTAACAGTAGGTTTTTAATGGTGCATTTGTTAACACGATCCAGCAGAATTATGGTTGTCCTGGTTGGAAAATGTGGCCTGACCTGACAGTGTTGCAAGAAATAACCAGTGAACACAAGAGGGACAGAAGGGTAACCTGTCTAGACTTGCTTGGACCACAAATATATCTTGGTGTATCTTATTGACCTTGTTTTTGCTTTATTTTTGGATTCTTTATATTGGATTATTTGATTTATCGAATGCTGCAGCAATGTGTTTTTGGTTGGTGATTTTTCATCCTTGTTCATTTGGGTTCTCCCTATTGATTTGTTGTTTATTAAAAACAACTATTTTAAAGACTGTAATAGGACATGATGCCAAATCAGGTGCAGTCTCTCTGTTTTATTTCTGTTCACTGAATGAATACAAGTTATTGATGGGAAGGGTTATGTAGAAAGAATGAAAGAAAAGTTTGTTCAAATACCCAAAATAAGGTTATGTAATGGTGAAGAAATATTAACCAATTGTCTCATCCCTGTCTTTATAAAATCCAAGAACTGAATCAATACTCCATTGGGAACTGCATTAGAAAACCAATTAGAAAACCCTTGTCCTAGTAAGGAAATGTGGGGAGCTGAGGTCAGAGAAGGATGTGGTGATATGTCTGTGAATAAGATTGTATGCAGTTAGCAATGCGACCTCCAACCAGCTGATGGCGTCAGACCTTGGTCACGTGATGTGGCAGACTCACCAGTTGGTAGTAAGGTGTACACAAGGACAGTCGCACATTGGGTGGTTCCAGAGCAACCTAGTCTGTATAGCATTCTGCATGTTCTCCTTCCATGTGTTGACTAATAAATCATCATTCTAAGTAACTCATCAGCAGTTCTATGAGCACCATCGCAACAGCAAGAGAACAGAACACAACAAAGGAGATGACCACAGAACTTTCCAGGACACCAATGGTGTTGGAATTGGATTGAGAATGGAGAATTGGATTGTTGTTATTAGAATGAATAAAATTGAGGCATGGCCACGGACCTGGCCATTCTCCGGGTATTTATATCGTAGGAGCTGGGTGTTTTACTCGGCATCGCTGCTATTAATTGGTTAATATTTCTTCACCATTACACAACCTTATTTTGGGCATTTGAACAAACATTTCTTTCATTCTTTCTACATAACCCTTCCCATCAATAACTTGTATTCATTCAGTGAACAGAAAAAAAACAGAGAGACTGCATCTGATTTGGCATCATGTCCTATTACGGTCACAGGATTGATGAGGAGTCAGCGCCAATTTTGGTGGGGTAAAACGCCACAGTTCCTCCGCTGGTGTCTCAAAATCGGTGAATCCAGCCCGACATTTCAGGCCAATGACCTTTCAGATTCTCTCAAGGGAACGATGAGAGTCATGGAGCAGGAGAGTCCTGGATTCTATAACACTGTGTGTGTACTGTTGATTTTCAAGCAAACGTTCTGTCCCCTGTGATGCTGACTCAGTACATTGAGGTGTCACTGAAACTGGATGCTGCCATTAATCTGGTGAGTGCAGGCTTCATGACAGTCCCAACCTCCGCAAAGTCCGCACTGCTAACCTCAATTCCCGGTTTCAATTTTTTTAACCAGCTTTCAGCAGTGCTCAGTGAGTTGACCCAATGTCAAATAAATCGGAGTCAAAGTGATCTGTATACGGGATTCTAATGCATGTTGGCTGATGTTGCCTCATGGGTATAGTTGAGCAGTGGTTCGGTTACCAAACTGGTAATCCAGATATTGTAAACTCAAATCCCACCATGGCAGCTTGTGAGTTTGAATTCAGTTAAAGAGGTCTGGAAATGAAATACTGGTGAGCTGTCTTTAAAATGTGACCCGTTCCACAATGTCTGTTCAGGTAATCCCTCCACTAAGTGTGACTGAAGTCCTGCACATTTAATGTGGGCCATTAACTGCCTTCTGAATTGGCCTTGAATATTATTGAGTTCTATCAGCGGTGGGCAGACCGTGCCAATAATGGCCACATTCCAAGGATGAATATTGTTAAATATTGGATACTTTAGCACAACCTGAACCATTGATTGGATATTGGGGGATATGAAAGCTCGTGCACAAGATATGGTGAAACTGTGCATTTGCAACATTCATATCTCTATCTATTGGGTTTAATGATAAGAAAGTGTAGACAAGAATATACACCTGGATCTAATATTAACAGTATGTCATTAAAGGTAAGTCCTGAGGTTATCCAATGTTTATCTGCATGATAGCCAAGTGGTGTGAATTTACTAAGATGACGGTTGTGACCTACTGCAGTTGTGTTGCCGAGGGGATATTATTGTGTGGACAATATTATTGTTGCAGGTTTTAAAATGTTGTCAAGGTACCAAAATGGCTGCCCTCAAAATGGTGTAGATACTATCAGCGGAAATATTACGACCTTGATGTGAACAATGCTCTGCCGTTAGTCTTTTTGTGTTTTGGGGTAAATGGGAAACAAAATATTAGGTGTCATTCACAGCTCCAATAGTTACAGAGTGTCTTTCTCCTGAAAGTTAGAGATACTGGGGTGGATTCCCCATTTCAGAGACGAAGTGCAAATGCCAGAACTGAATCGGTGGTGTTTTACAACCACGGACGCGGCGCCGGTCCAGAGACATTCAGGATCCGTTAATGGGCTAGTATCGGCGTCACATGGAACTAGAGCAATTCCAATGAAAAATAGTGTCTGATTCGCTGGAGTCAAAATTGGCACTCAAGATCCTGACAAGCTGCAGCTGCATATTAGCACTCCACTCCCCACACACACTCATCCCAGCCAACGAGATGGCAGCATGAAGAGCGGCACCCCGGTTCACAGATGTGAAGCTCGAGACCCTGCTGGATGGCGTAGAGGAGAGGTGGGGCACCCTCTTCGCAGGGCTGGGAAGGAGACTGCCACCCGCTGCCGTACACTGGGCCTGGGCGCAGTTGGCAGAGGCTGTGAGCGCCGGAAGCCCCACTTCCCGTACCGTCCAGCAGTCTTGCAAGAAGCTGCACGACCTCCTCAGGGTGAGCAGCCAGCACAGTGCCCCTGGCGCCAACCCCCATCCCACACACGTAACCCCCTTCCCCTGGCATGATATGCAGACATGCAGATTATGATATACAGACTGGCACAGACAGGCAGCTAATGAACACAGAGAACAAGACATGACCAATGAGCAGGCAGGACACTCAGGGGTGTTATCTTACTATAAAAGGCACAAGGCACTCAAGTGTCATCCACAGGTCCCTATTTCCACTGATGAACGTCTACAGAGTGAGTCAGGGTCTATGTACAGTATCACACCTCCAGCATGGGGATAAGTGCTAGTCTGGTTCAGTCAGACAGAGTAACCACAGTTCAGTTAGCAGAGAATCAAACTCATAGAGAACTGTGCTAACTGTGTGACAGGTTCAATAAATCAAATTGAACTAACTTCAAGGTCTGGAGCATCTTTTGGTTAAAGCTGCATCCACTTGCAGCCAGTGTTATCCCAGAGTACATAACACGACACCCCCCACCCGCGGGTGAGAGAACTCCAGACACCGACAGTCTGATCGCACCCCATCCTGCACCACATACCGACACCCATACCCTCTGCCATGTTTGGGTGCCATGCTCACAAAGGCCACAAGCTGCCCACCGCCTGTGCTGCCCACACCCGACTGCCTAACACTGTGCATTTTCCGTTTGCACTCACCCCTCCTCCAGGAGAAGGCAGTGTATAACCACAGGAAGAGAGAGATGATTGAAGGAGGCCCGTCAGACCTGCAGCTCTTCGTTGTAGCAAGTAGGATAGCATTAAGGCTTGGGCACCGCTCACCGCCCCAGAACCCAGCCTCACCCCCATCTCTCTCCATCCAAAACCCCCCTCTACCCCCCTGCCAACCCCATGGTTGGTGCAGGGAGGGTGGACATTGGAGAGCGAAGTCAGCTGGAGTAGGGTGGTTGTCAAGGTGGGACAGGATGTTCATGCCGCCATTGGTCAGGCCCCCATAGTCGGCAAACCTGGAGACGATTAGAGTGCCCGGTGCGTGGCGGCCCTTGTGCACATGTTGTGCAGTCTCCTGTGTCTGATGGGGCCCCATGCCCTGCCCATCCTGGACATCCCCCGCAACCTCCTCATTTTACGAGGCCTGGCATTCATCCCCCTCCTCCAGCAAATCACCCCTCTGCTGCACGATGTTGTGGAGGATGCAATAGGCCACTACAATGTGGGAGACTCTCCTATCTCTATATTGGAGAGATGGACCCTCCAGAGTAGTCCACGCACTTGAACCGCATCTTCAGGATGGTGGTCCACCGCTCGATTATGGCGCTGGTCGCGGCATGGGCATCGTTGCAGCAGTCTGTGATCTCTGGATAGTCATCATCAGCCATGTCCACAGCAGATAACCCCAGTCGCCCAAGATCCATTCACTCACCCGGGCATGGGTCTCGAAGTCCAGGATGGACAGGGAACCGTCGAGTGTGCCAGAATGAAATCATCATGAACACTGCCTGGGTATTGGGCACAGGTGTGCATGATGTTCATCACGTGGTCACACACCAGCTGCACATTTAGCCAGGGGAACCGCTTTCGGTTTGTGAAGGCCACCCTATCATGCACCGGTGCTCGTAGTTGGGCTTGTATCCTGTCGATCATGGCATGTCCCAGCGATGACAGTTGCCTGGGCAGCTTGCTGGGCTCGTTCCAAATTGGAGCTGATGTATTGTGTTGAAAAGGCATATAGGGCCTCCATTACAGCACAGATGCAGCTGTTCAGTGAGCTCTGTGAGATCTCTTGACAGGTCTCAGCTTGGCAAAAAGGTTCAGGGCGACGGCCACCAGCAGTGGGTGTCCTCCCCCATGTCCCCGCGGTTCCAGGTGAGCCATGATTCCCCTGCTCAGCTGGAGTCTTCGTTGGCAAGTCCGGTCCAGCAGATCCTCGAATGACAGGTGCTGCGGTACACAAAAGACCTGATTTGGTGCCTCATTCCTAACACCTGCTCAGCCTGTTGGGCAACTAGCTGTCCATCCTCACCAGCTGGCTTCTGTTTCTCTGGGGCAAACTTCGCTGCTGCAGGGTCTTCGCCGAGCAACTCCT
This sequence comes from Scyliorhinus canicula, assembly GCF_902713615.1. Lineage (NCBI taxonomy): Eukaryota > Metazoa > Chordata > Chondrichthyes > Carcharhiniformes > Scyliorhinidae > Scyliorhinus > Scyliorhinus canicula. The sequence continues at coordinate 162,924,516 of NC_052155.1, read as the reverse complement.
GCTCGTACAGCCCCAGTGTTTCCCCAGGGCAGCGGCGGCAAGGCAGTTGGCAACCATTCCTCATTGGATTCAGAAATCCATTCTCTGCAGAGGGTGAAAGGCAGACATGTTAGCATGGTGCGAACCCCTGTTCTCCCCCGCCGAAAGCCAGCCACTCCAGCGACAGGACTGGCAGCCCACCGTCGCCTCTCAGGGACCATGATGTGTGGTGATATGCATCACTGTAAATACCTCTCTCTCTTTACTTCCATTATCATAATTTACATCCCCCTCCTCTGTCAGTGATTTTCTGTGTGTGTGGGTACGTAGATGGTGGACATAAGTTAAGGTGGGAAATTAGGGGCGCAATTCTCCGCACTCACGACGGTGCGTAGAATAGCGGGCGGCGTAAATTTTTACGGCCACGCTGGTCCGACGCCCTCCCGCTATTCTCCCCCCCCCCCACGCCCGCCCCCCGACACGAATCGCTGCCCGCCGTTTTTTTACGGCGATCAGCGATTCTCAGCTGGCCGATGGGCCGAATTCCAAGGCCTTTACGACCGTTTTTATGAACGTCAAACACACCTGCTCTCACCATTCGTAAAAACGGCCGTAAAGTCCCGATCTGGGGAACCATGGCACCGATTGGCACGGCAGTACCACGGCCGTGCCAAGGGTGCCATGGGCCCGCGATCAGTTGGCACCGATCGCGGGCAGCGAGTACTTACCCCGCGCACTCTTTATCCTTCCGCCGCCCCGCTGTATCCAATCGTGGGGCGGCTGAGGGGCATACCGGCCCGCTAATGCGCGGGTTTCACGCAAATGCGTGATGATGTCATCCGCGCATACGCGGGTTGGAGTCGTCCAATCCGCGCATGCGCGGCTGACGTCATCTGACGCGTCAGCCGTCGCTAACTCTGGCTAGCGGGCTTAACGAAATTCGTTAAGCCCGCGATGCTGGAGTTCACGGCCGTGGGATGCTAGCCCCGACCGGGGACCAGAATCGGTTCCCGGTCGGGGGGGCGGAGGCTGGCGTCAAACCCGCCCGTTTTTGACGCCAGCCTCACGATTTCTCCCGGGTGCAGAGAATCACTCCCTTGGAATTAGATCATAATCAACAAGTTGTATTTGCTGATTATTTCATTCTTGTTCTTGTTATAAATAGAAAGTAATTGTGTTTAAATTTACAAACCTGGTGACTGTAATTATTGGGCAGCCGGGGACCAAAGACATCAGTTATTGTTCCAAGAATTATTTGTTCATTCAATTGTGTTGCGACTCTTGGTCACAAATGGCTAGGATTGACCATTCCCCAATCCAGGGCATCATAATATCATTTGGGGAATCACCATGATCTTTGGATTGGTAGATGGCACATTTAGGTTACAAATAAAATATAAAGACATCAGATATGTAGTAATATACCAGGATTGCCCTGGAAGCTACTGAGTTTTCTCTTCAGGTGAACGACTTGTCTTTGGTTTATTTAAAAGAACAGCTAGTCTTGAATTAGTCCTGTCCCCGGGACTAGAGAATCGCCACCAATCACGCGCGTGCGGTCGACGCGGCGCCGGTCGGGGGCCATTGAAAGAGGCCCCCGCGCCGATTCTCCGCCGGCAACTGGCCGAGTTCACGCCGGCATGGTTCACTTATGGTTCCACCCGGCGGGATCTCGGAGTTGCGGCTGCGGACTCAGTCTGCAGCCGCTCTGGTGGGGGCGGGGGGTTCCATCATTAGGGGGGGGGAGGGGCCTCCAGGATGGCCAGGCTTGCGATTGGGGGCCACCGATTGGCGGGCGGGATCTGGGGGGTCCAATATTGTTGGTACCGGCCCGCAGTGTGGGCCTGCCATGTTGCACAGGGCCACAACTGCAGGCCGCCACTGTGAGCATGCGCGCACCCCTGGACGGAAGTCACTCTGGACTTTTTCCAGGAAAGTTCAGAGTGATTTGCGCCCGTTTTCTCGTGGGCGTGCGGACATAGCCCCATTATGAGAGAATTCCGCCCAAGGTCTTTGACAAGATACCGCATGGTAGGTTGTTGCCAAAGGTTAAATCTCACGGAATCCAGGGTGAGGTAGCAAATTGGATACAAAATTGGCTGGCGACCAAAACCAAAGGATGGTTGTGGAAGGTTGTTTTTGAAACTGGAGGCCTGTGACCAGTGGTGTGCCTCAGGGATCGGTGCTGGGTCCACTGTTATTTGTTATATATATTAATGATTTGGATGAGAATGTAGGAAGCATGGTTAGTAAGTTTGCAGATGACACCAAGATTGGTGGCATAGTGGATAGTGAAGTAGGTTATATAAGATTGCAACAGGACCTTGACCAATTGGACCAGTGGGCCGATGAATGGCAGATGGAGTTTAATTTGGATAAATGTGAGGTGACACATTTTGGTAGATCAAATCATGGCAGGACCTACTCAGTTAATGGTTGGAAGTTGGGGACAGTTACAGAAGAAATAGACCTCGGGGTACAGATTCATAGCTCGTTGAAGGTGGAGTCGCATTTGGACAGGGTGATGAAGAAGGCATTCAGCATGCTAGGTTTTATTGGTCAGAATATTGAATACAGGAGTTGGGACGTCTTGCTGAAGTTGTACAAGACATCAGACCACACATGGAATACTGCGTTCTGTTCTAGTCACCTTATTACAGAAAGGATATTGTTAAATGAGAAAGAGTGCAGAAGAGATTTACGAGGATGCTGCCAGGGCTTGATGTCTGAGTTATACGGAGAGGCTGGGTAGGCTGGGACTTTTTTCCCTGTAGCATAGGAGGCTTCGGATCTTATAGAGGTCTGTAAAATAACGAGGAGCGTAGATAACGTCGATAGTCAACATCTTTTCCCAAAGCTAGAGGAGTCTAGAATTAGAGGGCATACGTTTAAGGTGAGAGGGGAGAGATACAAAAGAGATCAGAGGGGAAGTTTCTTCACACAGAGGGTGGTGAACATCCGGAACGGGCTGCCAGAGACAGTGGTAGAGGCGGGTACAATTTTTTCCGTTAAAAAACAATTAAAAGTTACATGGGGAGGGTGAGTGTAGAGGGATATGGGCCAAATGCGGACAACTGGGACTAGCTTAGTGATAGAAACTGGGCTGCATGGACAAGCTGGGCCGAAGGGCCTGTTTCCATGCTGTAAACATCTATGACTCTGTGAGACAATTTGGACAAGACTCGAAGGCCAAGTTTAAGGAGGAAGAGATGACTTGTTCGTGGCTCGATTGAGGTAATTCTATTACAGCAGCCTAATTAAAAGCTCACACGGGCAATCCTCTCTGTTTAGCCTGCTCGTGAACTTTAATTAGCTCAAGTAATTATATCAGGCCAAACTCATCAAGTTCAGCTGTTAATCAATCCCCTTTGGGTGCCTTCCCAGAGGAAATGCTTGGAGCATTAATTTGGTGAGTGTCAGTGCTTTCTCCAGAATAACCTTATTCTCCTTCATCATCTGGCATTTTGGCAGGTGTTGCACAGTTTTCATCTATTAAAAAACAAACAAAAGGAAATACTTAGCATTGCAGTCTTTAAATTTGTGGTATTGTCACTGGATCAGGAATCAGGAGACCCCGGGTAATGATCTGCTCCCACCACGGCAGGTGGTGGAATTAGAAATCAATAAAAAAGAATGGAATTAAATGTCGAATGATAACGATGAAGCCATTGTCGATTATCGTAGAAAACCACCTTGTTCACTAATGTCCTTCAGAGGAGGAAATCTGTCGTCCTTACCTGGTCAGGCTGACATGTGACTCCAGACTCACAGCAATGAGGTTGACTCTGGAATGGCCTGGCAAGCCACCCAGTTGCGTCCAACCACTGTGCTGTCTACAAAATAGGAATGAAACCAGATGGACTACCCGGCTTCGACGTCGGTATCAGAAGCAACGATGGCAAACTCAGCCCTGTCAATTCTGAAAAGCCCCCCTTACTAACACCAGAGGGCTTGTTCTAAAATTGGGACAGCTTTCTCACAGACTAGTCAAGCAACAGCCTGTACCCAGGAAGTAACAGAGACGGGAAATATATTGGTGTGATTCTCTGTCCAGCAATGCCGGAATCGTGAAAAGTGTCTGTGTGGAGAATTGTGCATGAGCCGAAAATCTTGGCCGGCGCCGGACACACAACAGAATGCCATGCTCCGGTGTCTCAACTGCAGCAGCAATGCATTCTACTCCGCACGTACGGTAAACACCGTTGGCATATCATTAACGGGCCAGACCCGGCATTCGCCGGGGCTCCTGCGTTGCTCCGCCTCAACCAGGAGGAATTACCAACAGCGAGTATCACTTGTGGTTTCTAAAATCGGGAAACAGGCACCGTAGCTGCTGAGGGAGCAAGAGGTTTGAGGACTTTCAGAGGCGCGACCAAGGGCTGCCAGACCTGCCAGAGCTGTGAGGAGTGGAGGGTGGGGGTGGGGGTTGGGGGCAGCGTCTGCCAGGGTCATGGGTGAGGAGCGGGGGGGGGGGGGGGGGGTGTGATGGGGGTATCCGCAGGATGGGCCGTTATTGCCGCAGCCATTAACTGGTGTCTACCTTTCTGGTCTTACATGCCCTAATACTACGTCTTGGTGGGTCCCTGGCGGTACATCGGGGTGGAGGCAGCCTGCTGCGGTTCCAGCTCTATGACCTGGGTCCCCACAGCCGTCCTCTGGAGCGACCTGTATTGGATGGGCCCAGCAGTCACTCGGGTGTCCCAGGTGACGTGGTGCCACCCTGTTTTGCCCACTGCCCATCAGATGCACCGGGGACAGAATGGAGGGCCATCTGAGGTGCTGTGGTGTTCCGGCACCACCTCTACGCATGTCACCAGCACGTGCCCCATCACCACCTCCTCCCTCAGGGTGCCCAATGACCCCCGGTCTACTCTTTGGGATGGGAGTGCAACTGGAGCTAATCCCTGATGCTCCCCTACCACTTGGCATTGCCAGCCCTGGAGGCCTGCTCCCATCTCGACCGGGGTGGGGGGTGGGGTGCACGTGCAGCAGGGACAGAAAGGGCAAAGTGTTACGCAGTCAGATGCATGCAGGGCAGAGGTTGGGGCGCTGGTGGCCTACATATCCAGGGCACCCGGCAATGGCGGCCGGTATGGGTGCTGGCATGTGGTGCAGGATGGGGACTGCACACACTGTCGGCAGGTGGGGTCCGGTCACCTTGAGGGGAGGGTGAGGGTGTGTGGGATGGGGGTTAGTGCCGGGGGGACAGTGCTGCCTACACACCCTGGCTACCCTGAGGAGGACAGTCGGCACTGCTGTCCGGTCCTTGCGGTGCGGCCCACGGCACATGGCGGCATGAGGCAGCCTCCTTCCCACCCCGGGGCACAGGGTGGCCCGTCTCTCCTCCACGGCGCCCGACAGCGTATCCAGCTCGGCTTCCACAAACTGGAGTGCCGCTCTCCATGCTTCCATCTTGTTGGCTAGGGTGAGTGCATGTGGATAGTGGAGTGCTAATATGCGGCTGCAACCTATCAGCCTCTCGAGTGATGGGCGCTGGTGCTAGCCCATTAACGGTTCATGAGTTCATCCGGGAACAGCATCAATTTTGATGTCATAGAAGTCCATCGATTCAGTCCTTGCATCAGCTTTTTCGAAATTATCCATGCGCTGGTGAGTGTCAAAACAGCAAGGAAAGATAGATTAATGCATGGCTGGAGAAAGAATGCAGGAGGGAATGCATTGGAACAAATTCTGGGTCAGGAAGTTCCAATCTCTGGAGGTAGCTCAACAGGATGAAGTATTAGAAAGAGAATGCATGTTCACGGAGGATTAAGAGAGACAAATAACATTAGAATAAAGAGTAATTCAAAAGGTATCAGAAATGGAGATAATGTACAGCAGATTAAGATAGGAATAGAATGCATGAGCTTAAATACAGGGACTATGGTAAATATGGTTTGAAAGCTACAGGAATAAGCAACCATACATATTGGCAATGATAGAGACCTGGCTCAGCCATGGAAAGAACTGGGAATTTAATATTCCGGGCTACATTACAGGAAAAATAGGGAAGGAACTAAAGGAGATAGGGGTTGAGGGAGAGTGGGTGGTGGCAATTATTATTTCTCAAAGATACTATTAAAACACTGGTAAGGCATAACAAATTCGGCACTCAATTCAAGAATCTGTTAGGTTAGAATTAAGAAGAAAATTTGCAAACAAATGGCAAAAAGGTGCAAGAACCTGAAGAGAAGTGTTCACAGGAACTTTAATTATCCGAATATAAATTAGGAAAGAAGCCATGCGAAGGGCCAGGAGAACAAGGAATTCCTCAAATACTTCTCTGCACAACAGAACCATGGTCAGCAGATTTTCACCCCATGCAGTCCTGGATCTATTTCTGGGGTATAAAAGAGAGCAAGTGGAGCATATTTCATTAGGAGAGCCTTAGGACAGCAGAAATCATTGCATCATTGGATTTCAAGTGCTCATGGAAAAGGCTAGCAGAAACCAAGTGTGAAAATACTCAACAAGGTGAGTCCTAATTTCAGCGAGTCAAGAAGATATCAAACCCATGTGAGCTCGAGTCAATCATTGTCAGATGAATCAATTAATGAGCCCTCAAAGAAGATTGGGGACGGGATTCTCCGACCCCCTGCCGGGTTGGAGAATCCCCGGGGGGGGCGGCGCGAATCCCGCCCCGCCACCTTGATGTCGGCTGCCTTATTTTCCGGTGCTGTTTTTCGGGCAGGGGCAGGATTCATATCACGCCAGTCGGGGCCATTGGCAGCAGCCTCCCCAGAAATTCTCCGGGCCCCGATGGGCCGAGCGGCTGTCCATTTTTGGCCAGTCACGCCGGCGTCAATCATTCAACTCACGTACCGACGGGACCTGCCAGGTAAGTTGGCAGGGGCGGTCCTTGGGGGGGGGGGGGGGCGCGGGGGGACCCGACCCAGGAGGGGGCACCCACGGTCGCCTGGCCCGCGATTGGGGCCCACTGATCTGTGGGCGGGCCTGTTCCGTGGTGGCACGGAGAATCCCCCGTGCATACACCAAAATAAGCCGGCCGGTCTGTGCATGCGCGGAACCATGACGCCGGTTCCGCACATGCGCAACATCATGCCGGCCCTTTGGCGCATGCTCGAACTCGCACCGTCCCTTCAGCGCCAGAGAATTCCGCACTTTCGGGGGCTGTTGACGCCGGAGTGGGTGGCTCCGGTTCTCTAGACGGTGTGGGGACTTAGTCCCCAGAATGGAGAATTCCGGACCCGGTGTTCTTTGTGATTCTAATCTGAGGATAGTTGCCTTGGGGCCATGTTGCCTTGGCACCGGCGCGGAGACGGCAACTACGCGCATGCGCCAGCGCGGAGACAGCCATGGTTTTCGGCACCGGAACAGCACAGCACTCCAGTGCCATTCTAGCCCCCGAGGAAGAGAAGAATCACTAGGCCTGGAGGCCCGTTGTCGCCGGCGTCACTCACGCCGGTTTTGACGTCGGCGTCAACACTTGCCCGCAAAATCGGTGAATCCCGGCCACTATCTTTCCTACAGTCTGTCTTCGAGCCTTCTTCTCAACCTGTTTCCCAGAAGGCTTAGCATTGATGCCTCAGGTTGTTCTGCATCTAGCTCCCTCTAGTGGTTGATGTGGACATAACATTAACCCTTCCAGTTCTGTACATTTATCATACTGTCACAGAGGAGACAATTCAGTTACAGGCTGGATGCATTCTCATGAAGGGAATGGAAAGGCTTTCTGACTGACTGAATATCTCAACCATAAAATGGGCCCAAAGTGAAAAAAAGGTATGCATGGCACTTTCTGACAGTACCGGTGTAGCCTGCACAGCATCCCGTGCTGAACAGGGTGTGCTACATGTGCTCCAGAAGCTTTGGCAGTGGACAGATTGTGACTTTCTAGATGTTTTGGCATATGCTCTGTAAACTTGCAATGTGTAGGTCCAGTGGATGTCTGTGTTAACCGGTCCCAGCTGAGGAAGAAAGGATGCTCTGATTAGTGCTAACGAAAGGATCAGCATCCAACTTGAAGATGAGGTGCTTTTGACTTATTTCTGCTCTTGCAAAGTTAATGGAAGTACTGTGGTGTCTTCGTGGAGGAACTACTGGGTTCGGGAAGGAGGTGTTGGGGAATCCTGACCACACAGCTCTGAGACGCATTGTCATTTGATCACACACAGAGCTGTAACAATTAAGGGGCCTGCAGTGCCTCTTGTTTTGCAACATCACAGCCAAATGGGACTGAGTTTGCAGAGTTTGCAGAGGTGAGAATCTGTGCAAAGAAAGAATTTGTGTTTCTCTGCTGTGTCCTCCAAAACCTTTCCATTATGAGGGTGCCACCAGGCATACAGAGATCAACCACCTCGGGAACAGGAAGAAGAGAAATGCATGAATCCTTCATGGATGTTTTGTCAGTGACCATCATCAGATACTTCAAATGTAATCATTGCTTCATTTTTCCCCAACCTCCCATCCTTCTACAACGTCCCATCTTGGGCAAACCTTTTTATTTTATTAGTTCATGGCAAGGACCATAATTATTATCCATTCCTGATTTCTTTTGAGACGATAGTGGTGAGTTGCCTTCTTGAAATGCTGCAGTCCATGTGGTGTGCAGGTACACCCTCAGTGCAGATGGGGAACTTAGAGGCAGTGATGTTCCCAGGCGTCTTCCGCCTTTTTTGTTCGAGGTGGTAGAGGTCACGGGTTTGGAAAGTACTATCCCAGGATCCGTGATGAGTTTCTGAATTGCATCTTGTAGATGATGCACACAGCTGCTACTATGAGCTGGTAGTGGAGAGAGGCCTTTTGTAACGTGGGAAATTGGGTGAGAGACAAGTGTGCTTTTGTGTCCTGACTGATGATGTTATTGGAGTTGCATTCATCCAGGTAAGTGGAGAATATTCCATCTCATTCCTGACATTTTCCTCTTGGATGGATAGCAAGCTTTGGGAATTCAGGAGGTAAGTTACTCGCCACACAATTATCAACCACTAATGTGGTATTTTAGTCATGGTATGTATTTAGATGGTCAGTTAGGTGTCTGGTCAACGGTAATTCCCAGGATATTGATGGGCATTCAACAATAGTAATGTTCAAAGTCCAAAAGAGATGGTTAGGATCTCTCCAGTCGGAGGTGGTTATTGTCTTGCAGTTGTTTAGCATGAATGTTACTTGCATTTATCAGCCCAAAGTTAAATGCTGTCCAGGCCTCAGTGAATGTGGGTACTCACTGCTTCAGTGTTTGAGGAGTCATGAACAGTGTGGAACAAGGCAATCATCGGTGACCATCCCCATTTCTGACCTGATGTTGGGAGGAAGGTCATTGCTGAAACAGCTGCAGATGGCTGGGCCTCAGATGACATCTTGAGATACTCCTGCAGTGATGTCCTAGGGCTCAGGTGATTGGCCTCTTAGAAGCAAAGACACCTTCTGCTATGCCTCTAATCAGTGGAAAATATTGTCCCTCAGTCCCTTTGACTTCAACTTTGCTTTAGGCTGTTTGAAATCACAATTGGCCAAGCCTGCCTCAACTCTCAGCTCACCTCTGGAATTCAGCTCTATAGCCCATGCTTGGACCAAGGCTTCAATGAAGTAAGGAGCCGAGTAGTCATGGTGAAACACAAATTGAGCATCAGTCTGCAGGGTATTAGTGAATAAGTGCCATTTGATGTTGCTGTTGATGACATCTTCCATCATTTTGGATGGAACATTTCCCTCAAGACCGTGACTCAGGGATGACGGGGACATACAATTCTGAGTGAGGCCAAAAAACGGAAACCCCATCGACAGGAAAACAGTTTGGAATTTCCCCTTCACCACTTTCAGCTCAGTGGGCTAGACAGCTGGTTTGTGATACAGAACAAGGCCAGCAGTGCGGGTTCAATTCCCGTACCAGCTGAGAATTCTGAATTTTCCCTCTGTGTACCCGAACAGGCGCCGGAATGTGGCGACTAGGGGCTTTTCACAGTAACTTCATTGCAATGTTAATGGAAGCATACTTGTGACAATAAAGATTATTTATCTTTATTTTCATGGTAGGATGATGGCGGATCGGGTTTCTTGCTGATCCATGGTGGGAATCCCATTGCGTGCGCCATGTCATGAATGCTTGTTAAAAACTCAACTTGCCGGAATCATGTCGCCCCTCCAAATCATGTGGTATCATCAGTGGGACATGAGATTGGTCTGAAACTTGCTTGGGAATAACTGATGTGTAGCTGTCGGCACCCACTGGGCTCCTGATTTCGAAGTGAGCGTGATGCTAGGAGTCCATCTGCAACAGCACCACTCTGGATTTTCACCAAAGCCAGCGAGATGCGGCACCGGTGGGGGTGCAGGCTTACTCTCGTCACTGGCTTCCTCTGCTATCTTGGAGAGTCAGGGGGCTCAGACGGGGCTGCAAACCAAACAGACACCAGCATTGCAACAGGGAGGAAGAGGAAAGAGACATGGGGGATGTCATAATATACACACAAGTATATGATGGTGCACAGACAGGCATTGATTGACACACAGGATGACCAATGAACACACAGAACACAGCAGCCAATCACCAGACAGGACACGACCACTATAAAACCAGAGGGCACTAGTTTTCCCGCTCTCTTGGGATCCAGCCTCTGGGACAGTCAGAGCTCGTGAGCAGCAACACGAACATCCACCATGTGGTAGTAAGATAGTCTGGTCAGGTTAGCCTCAGGTCTCCAGTCAACTCAGCATAGTGTCAACCCACTGTTAAAGTGTGTGTGATAGTTAAGGGTTCAATAAAATTGAGTTGCATTTCTTCAAGTGTGGGAAGCCTGTCTCTCTCACTGCTGCAGTAAACGCAGCCCTCGCAGATCCAACTTACCCAACACATCAGGAAACAATGGGCAAAGGTGAGGTTAGAGGAGGGGGGAAACGATGGCAGGCAGAATTGGGACAGAGGGTGCGAAAGTCTTGGCCCAACATTAAAGACTGAAACACAGGGACAGCAGGGGTTGAATGAGGTCAGAAGTGCATGAATTAGAGGGGATTCACGCAGACTGTGTAATACGGGGGGGGAGGGGGGGGCTGTTTGTGTCAGTGTTGTTTCTGAAGATGGTAAGGCTTGCAGAGAGGCTAATAGAGGCAGGGGAGGGGAAGAGCTCAGAGACTCATGGAAGTGGGAGAAGAAGACTGTGTTGTGAGCAGTAGCGAAGGAATGGGAGAGTGAAGAGAAAGATGATGATCATCTAAGTAGCCAGGTTGCAAGAGAGAACTTAGTCTTCGTGCTTAATGTATCTGATAGGGTGTGAGAGTGACGTCAATCATGGGGCGTTGCAGGCCATGCTTCAGGGCCATGCCTGGCATGTACATTGTGGTCCCCTGCCATGGAGGGGGAAAGGCTGTGTGGTCAACTGGGCTAACTGGTGGTCATGGTTTTACTGTCATGATCCTGTCTGCTCTGGTACTGGGCTGCAGATGGGATGGTAAGGGTTAGGAGAAGCATCTGCAGCCTGTAAAGGGGGAAAAGATAATACAGAGGAGGGTATTCAAAACTTTCCTGCGTTGGGGGGAGGGATTTCCTCTGCAAGCTCGAGATGGGGAGGGGCGTGGTCCACAGTGGGTGTGAGGACATCAACTGTTGTGAGTTCAGGTGAGTGGGTTTGAATATTGACCACTATAACTATGGAATTCAGGATTGTTTGGGAGAGGCTGGAGACTAATGGGAGGGAACTCTAACGGCTCCAGGAGGATTGGAAGGACAGTAGCACTCAGGGTGATCAGAGTCTTCACTCCAGTCTGCTGGCTGCATCTCATAAATAGACCAGGTATTCCATCGCCTGTCATTGCATCTCCAGCACGTGTGACATGATCTTGCCCAGAGTTGCATCATCAGGCTTAGACTTTGCAGGTGCCTGTTCTCCAGTAGTCCTCAAAGTACCAGAGACCTGTTGTAACTGCCTCCAACTGCTGTAGAGATTAGGTCTGTTAGTTACTCCCCAGAATGTGACTCCAAATCTACTCGGTAAGTAGGAGCCACCAGGGTATGTGTCTCTGAGCTGGTGATGGGTGCAGGTGAATGCTGTGACAGAGCTTCCTCGATGGATCCTCAGCTTCCTCGTCTGAGGTGGCCTTGGGGGCTGGGGTGCATATTCGGTACCACAGGGGACCTGAGAGAGAGCAGTTGGATTTAGTTCAGGAACAGACTGAATATAACAATATTCTGAGTAGAGTAACCCTTTGAGTGCATGATACCATAATGCGAGTGTGGGATTGAAGCGAGGAGAAGGCTGACTACCTGGTGGAGCGGATGGGAGCATTCATCCTCTTCCTGCACTGGATTGCGCTTCAAGGACGAATGGTGGTACGTTCACCACATTCACAATGGCCTCCCAGGCCAATGATTTGAGGCATGTGGACTTCCTACAATCTATCAATATCCCTGTAGTAGAGGGTGTCCTTGTGTTGCCACACACGGTGGCACAGTGCATAGTGCTGTTGCTTCACAACTCCAGGGTCCCAGGTTCGATTCCCGGCTTGCTTCACTGTCTGTGTGGAGTCTGCAAGTTCTTCTCGTGTCTGTGTGGGTTTCCTCCAGGTGCTCCAGTTTCCTCCCACAAGTCTCGAAAGACGTGCTGATAGGTAAGTTGGACATTCTGAATTCTCCCTTTGTGTACCCGAACAGGCGCTGGAATGTGGCGACTAGGGGCTTTTCACAGTAACTTCATTGTAGTATTAATGTAATCCTACCTGCGACAATAAAGATTACTTTACTTTACTTCACACACCCATCTATGAGAGGGTGCCGGAAGCCATGACAAACCCAGGAGTGCCTTTCCCCTTTGCCATTTTGACATGTCTCCTTCTGAAAGCTTGACTGGAAAGAATGAAGATGGCATTTCAATATGGCGGTCGACCTTCAAGCCCATTAGGTGATGGTGGGGCGGACAGATCATTTCCCGACCCACCACACATTTCAATGAGAAACACGCAAATGCAAAGAAGTACAAGATTGCACACAGGGCAGCGGGAAGGGAAATCCTGCCACAGTACTCACCTGCACCATACTCACTTTCAAAAAGGGAAAATTCCATCCTTTGTTCATGATGAGAAATAGACTGAAGGGCCGACAATGCCGTAGGTGGCTGGATTGGATTTTTTCCTTATTTTGTGGGCAGGACCTATCTGAGCAATTTCTCACATTGTTAGGTAGATGCCAGTGTCGTAGCTGGACTAGAAGCTGGGGTCTGACTACTTTTGCAGCACAAGTCTCGAGCGGTGCAGCTGGGATGATAAACCTATAGTCTTTGCTGGATTCATTACTTTCAGCTGTTTCTTGATACCACTTGGAAGCGAATCCAATTGGCTGAAGACTTGCATCTGTGATGTTGGGAACCTCTGGAACAAGCCAAGATCAATCATCCACCCAGCACCTCTGGCTGAAATTGGTTACAAATTCTTCAGCCTTGGCTTTTGCAATTATATGCTGGGTTTTGCCATCATTGATGTCAAGGATGGTTGGGGATTCTCCTCTTCCTCCAGTTAGCTGTTTAATTTTGCACTATCACTCACAATTGGATGGGGCAGGACTGTAGAGTTTTGATCTGATCTGTTTGTGGGATGGCTTATCTTTATCCATCGCACACTGTTACCACTGTTTAACATACACATTGTGCTGTGTTGTCACTTCACCAGGTTGGTTCCTCATTCTCAGATATGCCTGGTTGTCACAACAATCTGGGCTTGTGCGCAGTCAATTCCAGCCCCACTTAACCCAGAGTCTCAGTACAGGTGAAATCAGATTTGATTTAAAATACCTGAGGTCCTTGGTTGAGCCCTATAGACTGCAGTCACCAAGTTTGTAACTTTATCACAAGCAACCTTTTATTATGTCCAGGACTATAATTAAACAGACAGAAAACATAACTGACTATCCCATACCCCTTTCCCACCCACCGCCCCCCTTTCCCAACTATCCTCTGTACACATACACACAGACAACGCAGAGGAGAATGGGTGGTGAAAAAGGAAAGGAAATATTATTACAAATAAAAGGATCAAGTCCTTTGATGCACTGAGATGATTTCTAGTTCGTGCCTTTCTGAAGTTCAACTTTGTGATGATTTTCTCTGGCAAGGTTGTCAACTGTTACGACACCCCGGACGAATGAGCAGTCAATTTCAGTCCCACAAACCCCAAAGTCCCAACATATGTGAAGTATCGAATAATTTGTGTATTTACCTTAGATCTTTGACCCTTGACTGCTCCAATGAGTTGCAGGCACCAGATTTGTCAGTAAAATATTAACAAAACTGATTATTTATAACCAGAGTAAAAGATGAACATATAATGCTTAGAATGGAACAATGGTCTGCTAATCTAATTATTCCCAAAACCCTGTCCCACCCAGTTGATGTATGAGTCGTTGAATTGTAACTGGTGCTTTTGTAAATACGAATGGCATCATTTTACACTCATACAATTCCCTTGAATTCAAAAAGTCAGATATTGGTTTCGCCCTGGGCAGTAAAGGAACCTGCCTCTTGACGTTCCTCAACTTCCGCCTCTAACTCCAACCTTTAATAATTGATCATCTCTCTCTCTCTCTCTCTTACTCTCTTTTCCTTTCTTCTATTTCTAATATTTCCACTTCCACATCAGGTTTCACCATTTCAATTTCCTTTTGAAAAGCTCTTTCTTCAGTTTTTTCCTGCACCTCCCTTTTTGAAAATTCCCTCTCATGCTCGAACTGCAAGTGAATTGTTTCCAGATTGGTTTCACCACCAGAAAGTACTTCTGCCGCTACACTACCTGGACTGCTTGCTTGAAATGAAATGAAATGAAAATCGCTTATTGTCACGAGCAGGCTTCAATGAAGTTACTGCTTGCTTGTCGGCTCTCCTGTGTTTCTCGCAGACTGAAGCATTCAACGAATACATTGTAAATCTCAGCCTTTTCAGCTTTAACAGCATATCTACGTTTAATTCAATTGCCATTTCAATTAACTGGTCTTTTTGAAGTCCTTGTAAATAAACAAAAGACAAGGCCTCCACCTGAAGAAAGAACTTAGTAGTTTCCAACTCCATCCTAAGCTGTTACAAACCTGGTGCCTCTTTGACATATACGGGAGCCCAAATCCGCACTGTCTACCATTCCAAAGATCCCAGAACTGTGCCCGCAATCTATGTCATGACACCCTGGTCTCGGGTATGGTTAATTCCAGCTCCACTTGATCTGGAGTCACAACACAGATGAAATAAGATTTTATTTAAAATACTCGAGTTCCTTGGTCCAATAAGCTACAATCACCAGACTTGTAACTGTAACACACGTATACTTTTATTGGAACATTATTAGAATTTAACAGACAGAAAATGTAACTGACTGTCTCATACCCCTTACCCAACCCCCCCCCCCCCCCCGCCCCCCCACTTCCTAATTACCCCCATTCTCCACACATACACACACACGGACAAACAACACAGAGGGGAAAGGGTGGTAGAAAAGGAAAGAAAAATATTAATAAAGATAAAAGGATCAAGATTGTCATGCTAGGATGGTGTCCCAGTTAGTTACTGGAAAACAATATTGACAAAAATAAAAGGATAAAGATTGTTAAACTGGGATGGTGTCCCAGTTAGTTACAACGGCTCATTTAAACACTGGATTCACCCCTACCCGGTACTCACCAACTGTTCCTGGGGTTCTTCGGTTGGGCATTGGGCAGGTAGTACCCTGGCACTCCCACTGGCACCTGAGCACCTTGGCACTGCCACCTGATACCTAGGCACTTGCACCTTGGCATCCTTCCAGTACCACCCTGGCATTGCCAGGTACCAGATTTCCAATGCCAGCATTCCTTGCCCAGAAGAGGTGGGGTGAGGGGGGTCTTGAGGACCCCAGAAGAGGTAAGTTGGGTGAAGTAGCAGGGACCAGAGGCCGTGGTGGGACTGATGAGCAGGTTCGAAAGATCCGCCTCGATGTGTGAGCAAGTGACGTAAGTGCGGCCTGGACAGTGCATTCCTCACCAAGGCTAAAAAACCGGCAAAGTGCCACTGGAAACCAGGGTCATCGGGCACCACAGGCACTGAGAAGCACCCAGCTAAATGTGTTTGAAACCGGACATAGAAATGTTTCGGTTGAATCGCGCTAAATCCCGCGATGGAAATTAAAATAAAGGATTTGAGACAAACTCAGTTGCACAAACCCCTTCTTCCAAGTGTAAAGGCACAGGCACACTGAATTGGGAATGTTTCAGAATAAGTACACTCGCCAACTCTGGGGAATATAAGTCCAATTTACTTAGCCTCTCAGAAAAGGACAACCCCCTCGTCCAGAAGCCATTTTAGTGAACCTTTGCTGTACTTCGTCCAATGCAATTATATCTGTTTTAAATATGGAGACCAAAACTGCCTCTAGTACTCCAGATGCGGTCTCACCAAATCCTCTACAATTGCAGCAAAAATTCTTCATTCTTGTCCTTCAGTCACCTTGTAATAAAGGCCAACATGTAATTTGCCTTCCTAATTGCTTGCTGCACATCTGTGTTCTTTGTCAAGCACACCAAAGTCTCTGAACATTTACAAGTTTATAAGCTATTAAAAGATATTCTGTTTTTTTATTCTTATGACCAAAGTGAGTAACTGCAAACTTCCCCATATTATGCTTCATCTGTCCTCCTGTTGCCTTCTCACTTAACCTGTCTCTGTCTCTTTGCAGCCTCTCTGTGTCCTCAGGACTTTGACCCAGCGACAGTGAATGAATCGTGATGTAGCTCCAATTCAAGATGCTGTATGTCTTGGAGGGGAAACGAATGATCATGTCCAACTTATGGGGACCAGAAGACAGAGCATGGTGGTAGTGGATGTCAAAGAGTAAAAGCACAAACATTTTAAATAAATTTAACGCTGAATTATATTGATTAATTAACCCACATTAGTGCCAAAAAGAGAGGGCATAAAACTGAGTGAATCATTAAAAAATTAAATAGCTATCACAGCAATAAACACACAGCTCCAGGATAAGATGGATTGGGAGGCTGATAATGTTACAGAGGCAATGGAGATGTTTAAAACGAATGTGGGCTGAAACTCAATGGCTTCTGAAAGGCACTAGCAAACAGGAAAGGGTCAGCTACATTCTTTTGTGGGCAGGAGAGAGAGGGTTAAATTTGTTTAATAGCTGAGTCAAGGTGAGTACGGAAACCCAGACTAAATCTTTGAAAAATTCTGCACACATCTCCAGCCAAAGTCAATTCATCGGCTCCGTCGATGTGAATATCAGGCGAGCCGGTTGACAATTTCGCAACAAGATTGAAAAGTGCAGACAGAAAATGGAAAGCTGAGGACTCTAAGATGAAAGACTGCTGGATGAGCTCTTTTGGGACTCTTCACACTCTGAATCACAAAAAATAACTAATTGGAAAGTCCAAGATCACAGTATTGCAGGCTATAGACGCTGGTAGAGAACATGAAGCCACAGGTAGGCAGATGAAGGTGCTGACTACCCAAACGGCTAGCTTTGAGTTCAGCCGAGGGAAGGGCAGCAGAGCTGATGGCAGTGAAACAACAACAAAACAACGTGTAACACAGAGACAGAAACATCCTGCATCTGATCAAATTGCTGAGCTTGTGGACGGTCCCCGAAAAGATGAAAATGGTAAATTAGTTATCAGGGATAGAGAAGTAAAAAGAACCAAAACATCCATAAACTGGAAGATTACAATGAGTTTGAAGATATAATCGGCATAGGAATCATACAGCTGCATGAAATGGCTGGACAGGACACTTCCGAGAAAATAGAAGTCCACACAAACATTCAGATCAGGAAGGGAATTGGAAATAAGCCCCAAACCACGAACCTGAAGTCAAACCCTGATACCAAAGTGCAGAGTAACATCATATTTTTAAGTAGAATTTACAGTGCAGAAAAAGGCCATTCGGTCAATCGAGTCTGCACCGGCCCTGGGAAAGAGCACCCTACTTAAGCCCACACTTCCAACCTATCACGGTAACCCATTAGAGAATGAGAGAAAGCTAGCTAGAAATATAAAGTCAGACAGAGGGTAAGGTTTTCATAGATATTTTCAAAAGAAGAGTGAACAAAGTGAGTATTAGTCCTATAGAAACTTAATCTGGGGAGTTACTAATGGAGAATAAGGAGATGGCAGATGTATTCATGAAATATTTTACATTGGTCTTCACATGAAGGATACAAAAAACAGCTAAAAAATAGTAATAAATCAAGAATTGGAAGGGAGGGAGTAACTCAAGAAAATTACAATCACCAGGGGAGTGGGACTTAGCAGATTTATGGGACAGAAGCTCGATAAGTTCCTGGGTCCTGATGGATTTTATAGTAGGATCTTAAAAGAAATGGCGAGAGAGATAGTTGATGCGATAGTTTTAATTTTTCAAAATTCCCCAACTCGGGAATGTTCCATGCGATTAGAAAATAGTGAATGTAACTCCTTCATTCAAGCAGGGAGGGAGACAGAAACCAGGAATTCATAGGCTACTTAGCTTAATGTCTGTTTTTGGAAAAATGCTAGAAGCTATAATTAAAATGCTACAATGGGACACTTCGATAAATTCAAGGTAATCAGGCAGAGTCAACATGATTTTGTGAAAGGGAAATCATGTTTAATCAATTTATTGGGGTTCTTTGAAGGACTCACATTTTCTGTGAATAAAGGGGAACAGGTAGATGTACTGTACTTAGATGTTCAGAAAGCATTTGATCGGTGCCTCATAAATGATTCTTGTGGAAAATAAAAGTTCATGGTGTAGGGGGTAACATATTGCCATGGATAGAAGATTGGCCAGCTGGTAGGAAACAGAGAGTAGGCATACATTAGTCATTTTCTGGTTGGCAGGATGTGATGAATGGCGGACTGCAAGGATCAGTGCTGGGGCCTCAACTCTTTACAACTAATATAAGAGGGCAGCACAGTAGTACAGTGGTTAGCACAGTTGCTTCACAGCTCCAGGATCCCAGGTTCAATTCCCGGCTTGGGTGACTGTCTGTGCGGAGTCTGCACGTTCTCCCCTTGTGTGCGTCAGTTTCCTCCAGGTACTCCGGTTTCCTCCCACACTCCAAAGATGTGCAGGTTAGGTGGATTGGCCATGATAAATTGTCGTTAGTGTCCAAAAAGGTTAGGTGGGGTTACTGGGTTATGGGGATAGGGTGGTGGAGTGGGCTTAAGTGGGGTTCTCTTTCCAAGGGCCGGTGCAGACTCGATGGGCCCAATGGCCTCCTTCTGCATTGTAAATTCTATTATTCTCCGAAACGATTTGGATAAAGGGACTGATGGTATGGTTGCTAAATTTGCTGATGACACAAAGATAAGTTGGAAATAAGTCATGAAGAGGACAGAGAGAGGCTATGAAAATAGATAAATATTCTACTTCAGTAAGCAAAGATCGAGCAAATAGAATTTTAGCAAGAAAATGTAAGGTTGCCCATTTTGACAGGGCAGATAAAGCATATTCTGTAAATGCAGAGAGAAATTGCAGAGCTCTGAGATGCAGAGGGTTCTGGGTAGCTTAGTGCCTGAATCGCATTGCAGCAAGTAATTAGCTAATCGAATGTTGGTGTTTATTGCAAGGGGAATTGAATACAAGAGTAGTGAGGTTATCCTTCAGTTATACAGGGCGATGCCACGATCACATCCGGAGTACTGAGCACAGTACTAGTCACCCTATTAAAGAAAAAGTGTAAAAATGCATTAGAAGCAGTTCAGAGAAGGTCTAGGAGATTAATAACTGGAATGGATAGGTTGTTTTATGAGGAAAAGGTGGACAGGCTGGGCTTGTATCCATTGGAGCTATGAAGAGTAAAAGCCAACATGAGTATAATATATGAGATCCTGATGAGTCTTAACAGGGTGAGGGTGGTTCCTCTTGTGGGAGAATATAGTGGCCACTGTTTCTAACGAACCCATTTAAGACAGAAATGAGGGAAACATTATTCTCTCAGAGGTTCATGAGGCATTGTCATCCTTTTCCTCAGAAGGTGATTGAGGCAGTCTTTGAATATCCTTAAGGCAGAAGTAGATAGATTCTTGATAAGCAAGGGTGTGTAAGGTTTTGGGGTAGGCATGAATGGAAAATTGATGTTAAACCGAGATCGGCCATGAACTTATTGAATGACAGAGCAGGTCCTTATGGATGAGGGACCTACTCCTGATTTGTATGTTGGTATATAGTCCTGTACAATGGTGGCAAAAGATCCCGAATTCATATTCCATACCCCTTGAAATAAACAACAACATTCCATTTGTTATCCAAATTATTTGTTGTACCTTCCTACTAACTTGCCAGGACATCCAGATTCCTCTTTACCTCAGAGTTTTGCAATCTGTCCCCATTTAAATAATACATTATTTTTCATTCTTCCTGCCAAAGTGGCCAAGTTCACATTTTCCTACATTTGCTCCATCTGCCATATTTTTGCGCACTGACTTTTGCTATCTGTATCCCTTTGTAGACACCGTGGGCGGGATTCTCTGATTCTGAGGCTAAGTGTTGACGCCGTTGGAAACACCGTCGCGTTTCTCGACAGTGTTGTCACGGCTCCAGGATCAGCAATTCTGGCCCCTACAGTGGGCCAGCAGGGTGCTGGAGCTGATCGCGCCCCTCCAGCTGCTGATCCGGCCGTGGAACGGGCGCCGGGGGATGCATGCATGCAGAGTGGGTCCGGCGCGAACCTGCGCATGTGCGGTCTCACCGGCGCGATTTCCTTGCATACACGGTGTCTCTCTTGTCCACACTGGCCCCGACCCAACATGGCCCAGGAGTGCAGGCGGCAGTGCGAAAGAAAGGAGACGGGAGCCGATCGGTGGGTCTCGATCGCGGGCCAGGTCACATTGGAGGCCCCCCCCCCCCGGGGGTTGGACACCTCTCCCCTCACCCCCAGAGGCCGAGGTTCTGCTGGCTCAGAGCATGTTTGAACAGCGCCGGCGGAGCTCGCGTAGAGCGGCCCCCGATCAGCACCACGCCGACCACGCCGGCCCCAGTGCCGCCGATTTGCCTCTCTGCAGATAATCGCGTCCCAGCTTCAGGACGGCGTGGCGCAATTCGCGCAGCCCCCCGGCGATTCTCTGACCCCGCGTCGGGTCGGAGACTCCCGCCCCTTGTGTCATCTTTACGACTTACTTTCCTACTTATCTTTGTGTCATCAGCAAATTTGCCAACCATGCATTCAACCCCATCACCCAAATCAGTAAGATGGATTGTAAATAGTTGAGGCTCCAGCATTGATTCCCATTAATTACATCTTGCCAAGCCGAAAGTGACCCATTTATGCTTACTCTCTGTTTACAAATCCTCCATCCGCGCTAACATGTTGCACCCCAACACCATGAGCACACACAGTGTAGCGGGCAACTAATTTTGCATCATGACCTTTGATGTGGCAGCTTGTCAAATGCCTTCTGGAAATCTAAGTACACCACATTCACAGATTCCTTCAAGCCACATTGTTTGTTACTTCCTCAAAGAACTAATAATTATTCAGTATGATTTCCCTTTCACAAAACCGCGCTGACTTTGCCTGTTTGCATTGAGATAAGTGCCCTACTATAACCTCCTTAATAATCCAAATAGATTCCAACATTTTCCTCATAACAGATGTTAAGATAACTGACCTGTACTTTCTTGCTTTCTATCTTCCTCCTATCTCAGCATTACATTTTTCAATCTGATGACACCTTTCCAGAATCTGGGAACTTTGGAAAATTAAGACCAGTGTATCTACTCTCTCAGAGGTTACTTCTTTAAGACACTCAGATGAAATCTATTAGGACCTGGGAACTTGTCAATTTTTCACGCATTGATTTTCTCAGTATTCTTTCCCTGGCAATTGTAATTGTTTTAAGCTTAACCCTCCCTTTCACATCTTGATACACTTTTGTTTCTGGAGTGTTATTTGTATCTTCTACAGTGAGGAAGATTGCAAAATATTTATTCCATTTATATGCCATTTCCTTATTTTCTATCGTTATTTCACCAGGCTCACTCTGTAGAGGATTAATGTTTGCTTCACTTACCCTTTTTCTTCTTAAATACCTGTAGAAACTCTTACCAGCTGTGCTTATATTTCTAGACAGTATCCTCTCAAACTCTAATTTTTCCGTCCTTGTCTTTTTTTTTTAGCCATTCATCGTTTTTATGTTTTGCCAATCTTTTGACCTGCTACAAATCTTGTGCACTTTTTCTTTCACTTTGATACTGTCTTTAATTTCCTAAGTGAGCCATAGATGGTATGTCCTTCCCTGGTCTTTCTTTCTCACTGGAACGTATCTTTGCAGTGTTACAAAATATCTCCTTAAATATCTGGCACTACATCTCTACTGCATTACACTTTAACCCAATTTCCCAGTTCACTTTACCCTCATAGTTTTCCCTTTACTGTAGTTCAAAACATTAGTCTTTGATCCTTTCTTCTCTACTTTGTACTGAACGCAAAAATCAACCATGTTGTGATCACTACTGCCTCGGGGCAACTTTACTATAAATCGCATCTTCAATTACTCCTGTCTCATTGCACACTACCAGATCTAGTATAGCCTGCTCTCCAGTTGGGTCTAGCACATGCTGCATTAAGGAAGTGTCCCAAAAATGCTCTGAACTCACCTTCTTGACTATCTTTGCCAAACTGATTTGCCCAATCTATAGGCGGGATTTTCCACTCACCCGGCTCGAGACTGGAAATTCCCACCTGAGGTTAACAGACCATTAAATGATCCATCAAAGTTTCTATCCTGTCTATGACAATTCCAGGGGTGAGACTCTTTGCGAGGGCCAGATAATTTACCCCTGTATGTAGATTAATATTTCTCATGGTTATAGAATAGAATAGAACAGTACAGCACAGAACAGGCCCTTCGGCCCTCGATGTTGTGCCGAGCAATGATCACCCTACTTTTTAAACCCACGTAAGCCGTATACCCGTAACCCAACAATCCCCCCATTAACCTTACACTACGGGCAATTTAGCGTGGCCAATCCACCTAACCCGCACATCTTTGGACTTATCACAATACCTTTCTCACAAACCACCTGTGAGAACTTCCTGTATTCCTGTACGACAGTGTAGTTGCAGTTAGGGGAGCTATAAACTAATCCCACATGTGAACGGTAGCACGGAAGCACTGTGGCTTCACAGCGCCAGGGTTCCAGGTTTGATTCCCCGCTGGGTCACTGTCTGTGCGGACTCTGCACGTTCTCCTCTTGCCTGCGTGGGTTTCCTCCAGGTGCTCCGGTTTCTTCCCACAGACCAAAGACGTGCAGGTTAGGTGGATTGGCCATGTTAAATTGCCCTTAGTATCCAAAAAGGTTAGGAGGGGTTATTGGGTTACGGGGATAGGGTGGAAGTAAGAGCTTAATTGGGTAGGTGCAGACTCGATGGGCCGAATGACATCCTTCTGCACTGTATGTTCTATGTTCCATGTGACTTCCTACCTTCAATATTTCTTACATGGAATTTATATATGAATAACTGGTTTAGAGAAAATAATGAAATGGTCAGCAATATGCACCTAAAACAATGCATATTCCTAATTTTGCTTATGTATATCTGTTGACATGTTTCCAATTGTCTCTGCTACGACGCCCTGGGCGAATGCATGGTCAATTCCGTCCCCACATTCCCCGGAATCATAACACGTGAATTAAACAATAATTCTTATTAAAATACCCAAAGTCTTTGGCCCTTGGCTGCTGAATTATTACAGTCACCAGGTTTGTAAGCATAAACACAATTATTGTTTATTTGTAACAAGAACTATAATAGGATAAGTAGTGAATATAACTAGTTAACTATCATTTAAATCCTGAATCCCACTTTAAAAAAAATAAATTTAGAGTACCCAATTCATTTTTTCCAATTAAGGGGCAATTTAGCGTGGCCAATCCACTTACTCAGCACATCTTTAGGTTGTGGGCGCAAAACCCACGCAAACACGGGGAGAATGTGCAAACTCCACACGGACAGTGACCCAGAGCCAGGATCGAACCTTGGATCTAGGGGCCGTGAGGCAGCAATGCTAACCACTGTGCCATCGTGTTGCTCTCTGACTCACACTTTAACTATCCCCAACCTCTACCCACACACACAAGACAGACAAAGACAGAGGGGGGAAAGGGGTGAAAAATAATAAGGATGGGAGTAAAAGATAAGAATATTTGCTTTTGATGGTGTTTCTTTTTCACAACTATGCTTCAATACTGGCTTTCAGTTCAAGGCGTTTGCTGTGGATTCATTCAGGTATCTGTGGTTTCAGAAATAAACACTCGCAATCACTCAAAAAAAGTAGATCACTGTTTTTGTGCACAGTCCGTGATAACTTTCCTGTAGATTAACTCAGAAGATACTCCATCGTTTAAAAATGCAGTGTCCACAACATTCCTGGAGAAGCATCTTACTTCACATCAAACGTGGCTTTCAGTTCAGTTTGGCTTGAGGCCTCTGTAGTCTCAGAAAAAAACAACACCTGGAGGCTTTCTGGAGAGAGAGTCAGCCCTCAAAGTGGCTTTCTGGAGAGAGTTAGATTGCTCTTTGTGGAGAGATCAAAACTGAAACCAAATTCAAACCTTGGAACTCTAAAAACGCCCCAGTAGAATAGGGCCCAATCATCATTGTTACCGGGCAGAGCACAGCCTCATGGGCCAATTCATTAGCCACCAGCCAATCAATCAAACCAAATCCCAACCCACCTCTCAGTCACTGATGCCAGCCAGTCCACGGCTTCTGTTTAAACCAGCTTGGCCTTCCGGATTCTTCTTGCTTGAATTAAAGAAACAGGCTTGTGGTCTTAAAAAGACATGTTCAATAATTATTTATGGATCAAAAATGTGATGGCAAAAATAAAAGACAGGTGAAATAAGGGAATAAACAGGGAACAAACAGGAAGGACTCGGACCTCTCTGAAATATTACAGATAGGGATCCAACACTAATTCCTGTCTTTGTTACCTTTGGACTTGACTATTACAATGCATGCCCACATTCCACACTCTGCAACCATTTTTATTGATACCAGCTATTAATTTCCAACTTTAATTAATCAAATCAGATTCTCACACTCTAAAGCTTGGTAAAAATACTACTTGTGTGCCATCAACTGATTCAGAAAAAGACAGTGAAATGCTCAGTTACATCCACCTCAGAAAGTTCACAGATCGGAGTTGGCTTGTGTTTGAAATGATATTCTCTGGATTACTGGTCCAGCAACAGCTTTGCAACCTCTCTGAATTTAGTTTCATCAAGCTTGCCATTATGAAACTTCACACATAGCAATATAATTGTTATCTTTTTTTGAGAAATTTAAAGTGCTCGATTCTTTTTTTCCCAATTAAGGGGAAATTTGGTATGGCCAATCTGCCTACCCTGCACATCTTTGGGGTGTAGGATAAACTTGGGGAGAACGTGCAAACTCCACACAGAGAGTGACCCGGGGCCGGGATCGAACCCGGGTCCTCGGCTTCGTGAGGCAGCAGTGCTAACCACTGCGCCACCATGCCGCCCCCGAAATTCCATTGTCTTAGGCGGGTGTCAGCACCATATAAAGTGCGCCATGTGCTGTACCTAATTTAATTGGCCACAGCGGATGAAACATTTGTAGTCTTGTATTATTTATAAAGTAAATTTTATACTTACAGGCAAATAAAAGAAATGACATGAACAAAGACAAAGGATAAATCTGGGGGAGTGATTTCAAGGCCTTGAGCTCATTGAGAAGCACAGAAGACATTGAAATGAGAGAGTCAACTGAAGTAGTTCACAATCACCATCTGAACTCCCGAGATTAAATTACACCTTTCAAATCATTCCTTTCTCTTTTCTATTATTTATATTATGAAGTATTTCAATTTTATGTGGGAATCGTATTCTGTTAACTTGTCAACAGATGTGCTGATATAATAGATGTCAGTACATACACCAGCTGACAGTGAGCTCTGTGTCCTTGATAATGTTCCCTTCAAAAGGAATAGCAATTATAAAAACCATTACTTTAGATTTATAAAGAAATAATTTATTCCT
This sequence comes from Scyliorhinus canicula, assembly GCF_902713615.1. Classification (NCBI taxonomy): domain Eukaryota; kingdom Metazoa; phylum Chordata; class Chondrichthyes; order Carcharhiniformes; family Scyliorhinidae; genus Scyliorhinus; species Scyliorhinus canicula. The sequence goes on along the minus strand of NC_052155.1, from coordinate 162,898,573 downwards.
GTGAAATTTGATGACCGGTATACGCTGTGAGAGTTTTCACTGTGTATATTAATCATTTTCTTCCCCGACTTGTCAATCGCCTGGTTTTTATTATCTTTAACTGTAACTCTTATGCCTGCTGCTGGTGTGTAGTTGCCCATGAATGTGAAAAGATTGTAGGTTTGTTCAAATGGCATTGCCCTAGACAGGTTTGTCAAAATTCATTCATGGGATGTGGGTGCCACTGACAAGGCCAACATTTGTTGCCCATCCTTAACTGCCCTTGAACATGTGATGGTGATCCACCTTTGTGAACTGCTGCAGGCCATCTGGTGGAGCTCAGCTCAGAGTGTTGTGATTTTCACTTTGCAGGTTCGGCACAGTTGGCTGTGCCATTGTCACTTCTGGGTGGTCTGCTTATTCTTTTTTTGTCTTTCCTGTCAATGCCTGTTGCAACTGAGTGGCTTGCTGGAGAACATCAGAGGGCAGTTCAGAGTCGATCGCATTTCCGTGAGCTTGGAATCGCATGTAGGCTGGGCCAGGTTTCCTTCCCTCAACAGCATTAATGGAACAGACTGGAGTTTATGATAAACGGCGAGTTTCATGGTCACTGTCGCTGAAACAAGTTTTCAATCCCAGATTTTTAAATATGACGAATCAATTGAATTTAAATTTCACCAGCTGCCGTGGATGGCCCCTGATGATTAGTCCGGGGCCTGGGTCTTGTCCTATAACATTGCCAATGTGCCATTTTATCTCCTAAATATCGGAAACACTACAAAGATTTTGCTTCATTTACAGCTCCCTATGAATGGGGAAGTCATTGCAACCAGATGCATAATTGCATTACTAAAAATATTTTTAACTACAGTTATAAATGTCCAATTATTAATTAATAATTTCATTAATAGGTACACATGATGTTAGGAGCAGGGGTAGGCCATTCAACATTTTGAGCATGCTCCACTATTCAATATGATCCTGGCTGTTGTGACTGGTTTCAACTCCACTTTCCTGCCTTCCCCCCATAACTACCCTGTCAAGTTCCGTCAAGATCTTAAATGTTTCAGTAAGGGGCTGGTTTAGCTCACAAGGCTAAATCTCTGGCTTTTAAAGCAGACCAAGCAGGCCAGCAGCACGGTTCGATTCCCGTACCAGCCTCCCCGGACAAGCGCCGGAATGTGGTGACTAGGGGCTTTTCACAGTAACTTCATTGAAGCCTACTCGTGGCAATAAGCCATTTTCATTTCATTTCATTTCATTTCAAGATCACCTCTCATTCTCCTAAGCTCCAATGGGTATTGGTCCAACCTGTTCAACGTCTCTTCAAAGGATAAGCCCATCAACTCGCAAATGAGTCGAGTCATCCTTCTCTGTACTACATCCAACACAATTCTATCCTTTTTCAAATAAGGAGACCAAAAATGTGCACATTTGTTGTGCTTTTGTGCCCACATTCCCACAAAGGCATATGGCAATGTGGGCGCAAAATGTCACAAATTATCGGAAACGAGAATCTCCGTCGTGAGATCTTGTTTGTCAGTTCTTCCCATCCCCCACTGGTGCTGTAAACAAGATTACCACCCTCTCATTTCAGTACATTCTAATCTTTTTTAAAAATTAATTTAAAGTACCCAATTCATTTTTTTCCAATCAAGGGGCAATTTAGCGTGGCCAATCCACTTACTCTGCACATCTTTGGGTTGTGGGAGCGAAACCCACGCAAACACAGGGAGAATGTGCAAACTCCACACAGTGACCCAGAGTCGGGATCGAACCTGGGGCCTCGGCGCCGTGAGGCAGCAGTGCTAACCACTGCACCACCGTGCTGCACTTAAATTCTGATCTAAGTGAGGGGCTCCCTGCAATACCATCCTCCCATTTTAGGACCCCCACATCAACATCAACAAGATTTGCAGCAAACCTTTAATAATGGGTCTGGAACCTATTGGTGGGTACATGTATGTCGAGCCCCCCCCTGAGGGAACGCGAAATGGACAGGTAGTACCCTGGCACTGCTGACTGGCCCTGTCCCCTGGCACTAACCCTTGGTACCTTGGCACTGCACCCTGGCATTTCCTGCAATGCAGGGGGAACTTCTGAAAAGCTCCATTGGGGTGGTTCCCCTTTTTGGTTGGGGTGGGGGTCTCCATGTGCGTGTTTAGGGGAGGTTCCCTGTTTCCATGGGGGGAGGTGTCCCACATGCCCATGGGGCGGTGTTCCCTGTGTCCATGGGAGAGATTTCCCATGTGCGTGTGAGGTGGGGGAGGGGATCTCCGTGTGCGGGGTGGGGGTTCCTATTTTTTCTATGGGAAACCGAGGCACCCCAATCCCTGGATTTCCGACGATGCTGATTTTTTACGGCCCCATTCAGGCAGCGTAATGGTGTGAGCCACAGCTGCAGATTTTGTCCTTCAAAAAGTGCCGGTTTATCTGGTGAGAAAAGCTGACTGCGGAGTTGACGAGCTGCATGCCGGTGTTCTTGCCTCCGTCAGCGCTCCGTAAAAAGTGAAAAATTCCACCCAGTGTTCCTGATGCAGTCTCATCAATGCCCTGGACAGAGTAGTACAATTTCCATACTCATTAGTTCCAATCACCTCAGAATAAACAGCAACATTCCATTAACCTCCAAAACACTTACTGTGCCTGCATAATAAATTTGTGATTCATGTACCAGAACACCCAGATCTGTCTGTACCATTGAGTTCTGCAATATTTATCCACTGAAATAACATAATGCTTTTCTATTCTTCCTGTCTAAGTGGACAAGTTCACATTCGAACATTATATTTCATCTGCCAATTTCCCCCTTTCATTTAACGTGTCCTTTTCCCGCCAACTCCACCTCCTCTTGATAACTTATTGTCCTACCTATCTTGGTGGAAATTTAGCTACCATTTGGTCCCTTTATTGCAGAACAACGCCAGCAGCGGTGGTTCAATTCCCCTACCGGCTGAGGTTATTCATGAAAGCCCCGCCTTCCCGTACCGGCTGAGGTGTGTTGAGCCTCAGATTAAATCACCACCAGTTAGCTCTCTCTCAAAGGGAGAGCAGCCAATGGTCCTCTGGGCCTGTGGCGGAATTTACATTTACATAGATTGTAAAAAGTTGAGGCCCCAGCACTGATCCCTGTGGCACTCACTAGTTATATCACCCCTGTGGTAGTCACCACTGATGTATATATTGTCTCCAGAGGACGTCGGCATAGGTGTTTTCTGGTAAGGTCCCTGTACTACAGGTACGGGGGTAGTTCCCTGCCTGCTGGCTCCGCCCAGGAGGCGGAATATAAATATGTGTGCTCCCCGTACAGCAGCTATTTCGCCAGCTGCTGTAGGAGGCCACACATCTCAGTGTAATAAAGCCTCGATTGCACCCAACTCTTGTCTTTGTGTAATTGATCGGCTTCAATTTATTACACTAAGTTTTCAGAAGATGGACCTCCGCATCAAGCCGGATCGCCTGCAGCCGGATCCGCAATCAGACAACGCCAATAGGGACTTCCAACATTGGCTAGCCTGCTTCGAAGCATACATCGGGTCTGCACCAGACCCAATTTCAGAAGCTCAGAAGATCCAGATCCTCTACACGCGGCTGAGTTCCAACGTCTTTCCACTTATCCAGGACGCGCCGACCTACGCAGATGCAATGGCGCTACTGAAGGAAACCTACGCTCAGCGGATTAACATGCTCTACTGCAGGCACATCCTCTCCACTCGTCGTCAACTTCCTGGTGAGTTAGTGGAAGATTTCTGTCGTGCCCTGATTCCCCTAGTTAGAGACTGTGACTGTCAGGCCGTCGTGGCCACGGAACACTTGAACTTGCTCATGAGAGACGCTTTTGTCACAGGGATAGGGTTCGATTACATCTGACAGCGCCTCTTAGAAGGGGCCACGCTCAACCTCGCGGAGACAAGAAAGCTAGCGCTCTCGCTTACGGTCACTTTGCGCAACATCCAGGCCTACGCACCCGGCCACACGACCTACCCCTCCTGCGCACCATAGACTCCGCAGACGGCTGCCCCATCGTGGACCTCACCAGTGACCCCCCTCAGCCAACCCCGCGCCTTTGCCGCGCAGCAGCCAACCAACCATGGGGGTCCCAAATTATACTTCTGTGGGTAGCCTGAACACCTCCGACAGCGCTGCCCGGCCCGGAGCACCCTTTGAAAGGCCTGTGGCAAAAAGGGACACTTCTCTGCGGTGTGCCAGGCCCGCGCAGTCGCCACTATTGTTCCAACTCTCGCCACATGCGACCAGTGGGCGCCGCCATCTTCCTCTCCTCGGACCACATGCGGCCCGTGGGCATGGCATCTTGTTCTTCCCAGGATCATCAGGCGCCGCCATGTTACCAGGGCCCATGCCCTCCGGGCACCTCATCGCCTGCCACCATCGACGACCAGCCGCGTCTCGCTTCGGTCACGATTGACCAGTCTCGCCCACACAACCTGTCAACTGCTTCTACCAATGTGAAGATCGATGGGCACGAGATCTCCTGTCTGCTGGTCTCCAGGAACACCGAGAGCTTTGTTTATCCCGATACGGTAAGGCGTTGCTCCCTCGCGGTACACCCCGCCAACCAGAGAATCTCCCTGGCCTCTGGGTCCCACTCCGTGGCAATCCGGGGGCACTGCATAGCCACTCTCACTGTCCAGGGCGTGGAGTTTAGCGGCTTCCACCTCTACGTCCTCCCCAACCTCTGCGCTGCCCTGCTACTCGGCCTGGACTTCCAGTGCAACCTCCAGAGCCAAACACTGAAATTCGGCGGGCCCCTACCACGCATTACTGTGTGCGGCCTCGCGACCCTAAAGGTCGACCGACCTTCCCTATTTGCAAACTTAACTCTGTATTGCATACCCGTCACCACCAGGAGCAGACGGTACAGCGCCCAGGACAGGACCTTCATCAGGTCCGAAGTCCAGCGACTGCTTTGGGAAGGCATTATCGAGGCCAGCAACAGCCCCTGGAGAGCCCAAGTGGTAGTGGTGAAAACTGGGGAGAAACACAGGATGGTCGTGGACTACAGCCAGACCATCAATCGGTACACGCAGCTCAATGCGTACCCCCTCCCACGCATATCTGATATGGCCAATCAAATTGCACAGTACCGGGTCTCCTCAACTGTGGACCTGTAATCTGCCTACCACCAGCTCCCCATCCGTAAGGCGGACCACCTATACACTGCCTTCGAAGCAGATGGCGGACTTTACCACTTTCTCAGGGTTCCATTTGGCGTCACCAACGGGGTCTCGGTTTTCCAATGGGAAATGGATTGAATGGTTGACCGGTACGGACTGCGGGCCACCTTCCCGTACTTGGATAATGTCACCATCTGCGGCTACGATCAGCAGGACCATGACGCCAACCTTGCTAAATTTCTCCACACCGCCACTCTCCTCAACCTAACTTATAACAAGGAGAACGTGCGTGTTCAGCACGAACCGCTTAGCCATCCTTGGCTATGTGGTCCAGAACAGATTTCTGGGGCCCGATCCCAACCGCATGCGCTCCCTCATGGAACTCCCCCTTCTCCGCTGCCCCAAGGCCCTCAAACGATGCCTGGGGTTCTTCTCTTATTAGGCCAAGTGGGTCCCAAACTATGCGGACAAGGCCCGTCCACTCATTCAATGCACTCTGGCCGAGGCTCACCAGGCCTTCAACCGTACTAAGGCTGACATTGCCAAGGCCGCGATGCACGCAGTCGACGAGATGTTACCATTTCAAGTTGAGAGCGACGCATCAGACGTCGCTCTAGCCGCCACCCTCAACCAGGCAGGCAGGCCCGTGGCATTTTTCTCACAAACTCTACATGCCTCCGAAATTTGGCATTCCTCCGTCGAAAAAGAGGCCCAAGCCATCATTGAAGCTGTGCGGCATTGGAGGCATTACCTGGCTGGCAGGAGATTCACTCTCCTCACTGACCAACGGTCGCTAGCCTTCATGTTCAACAACACATAGTGGGGTAAGATCAAAAACGATAAAATCTTGAGCTGGAGGATCGAGATCTCCACCTACAACTACGAGATTTTGTCTTGCCCCGGTAAGCTCAACGAGCCCCCTCGATGCCCTATCCCGAGGTACATGTGCCAGTGCACAAGTGGACCGACTCCGGACTCTGCACGACAACCTCTGTCACCCGGGGGTCTCACTTTTTTACCATTTCATCAAGGTTCGCTATCTGCCCTACTCCATTGAGGAAGTCAGGGCTATCACCACAGACTGCCAGGTCTGCGCGGAGCGCAAACCGCACTTCTACCGGCCAGACTGTGCGCGCCTGGTGAAGGCGTCCCTTTGAACGCCTCAGCGTGGACTTCAAAGGGCCCCTCCCCTCCATCGACTGTAACACGTACTTCCTCAGTGTGGTCGATGAGTATTCCAGATTCCCCTTCGCCATCCCATGCCCCAACAATACATCTGCCACAGTCATCAAAGCCCTCAACACCATCTTCGCTCTGTTCGGCTTCCCCACCTACGTCCACAACAACAGTTGGGCCCATGTCAGAGGTCCGTCTCTGACCAGAATGTCCTCTGAGAGTACAGAGGATTCTGTGTCCATATCAGACTGTGAGTCGCTCAAGTTCCGCTGACCTGGGCGCAGGTCCCAGCGGTAAGTACACCTTGTTTCAAAAATGGCAGATGAGGTGGGACAGTGGGGGCGAGGGGGAAGGGACCAATTCATTTGACGTACTTCTTTCTGAGGCAGGCTCGCTGCCTTTAAGGTGATCCATGTGTTTCTGCATGGTCTGTTCTCCAGTCTTGACCGCGTGGAAGACTGGCCCCGCTCTGTCCACTATGGTCCCTGGAATCCACTGTGTGCCGCCCCCGAAATTTTGAACGTGGACTGCGTTCCCAGGTTTAAAGCTTCTGTCAATGATTGTGATTCCTCTTCTGGAGGTCCTGCTTCTTTTCCACCATCTAGGCAAGGTTCGGGAACGCCACATCTAGGCGAGTCTGGAGATATTATTGGCAGCACGGTAGCATGGTGGTTAGCATAAATGCTTCACAGCTCCAGGGTCCCAGGTTCGATTCCCGGCTGGGTCACTGTCTGTGCGGAGTCTGCACGTCCTCCCCGTGTGTGCGTGGGTTTCCTCCGGGTGCTCCGGTTTCCTCCCACAGTCCAAAGATGTGCTGGTTAGGTGGATTGGCCATGATAAATTGCCCGTAGTGTCCTTAAAAAAAAAGTAAGGTTAAGGGGGGGTTGTTGGGTTACGGGTATAGGGTGGATACGTGGGTTTGAGTGAGGTGATCATTGCTCGGCACAACATCGAGGGCCGAAGGGCCTGTTTTGTGCTGTACTGTTCTAAAAAAAAAAAAAATTTGTCCATCAGCACCTCTGCCAGCACTATCCCGGTTGCAGCACATGGTGTAGCCTGGTAAGTAAACAGGAATAATGTCAGCTGACTCTGCAGTCTGTTTTCTTATGCCCTGTTTAAATGTCTGAACTGCCTGAACCACCAGACCGTTTGAAGATGGGTAATTTGGGAAATCTGGAGGTGTTTAACCCCTTCAGTGTGCATACTTCGTTGAAATTCCCCATTGAAGAAGGTACGACTGCCACTAACCTCTGGAATTCTATTGGTGCTGAAGGACTGGCACAACATCGCCATGGTGGTTCGCAAAGTGGTGGAAGGCATCCTGTGCATGTCCATCCACTTTGAATGGCAACAATCAGGAGGAGATACATTGACCCCAAGAATGCCCAGGGAAAGCATCCTGGGGTGTTCCAGCCACTGCCACGGGTGGAGTGAGGCTGATGGAGGGAGGTTCTGGTGCTACTGGCAAGCCGCACATTGCTGCACCATTCGCTCGATGTTGCATCCCACGTAACCCCTGGTGAGCATCTTCATTTTGGAAATGCCCATGTGTTCGCTGTGCAAGTCCTGCAAGATGGTTCGCTGATCTGGCCACGGGACAACCATGTGGGAGATCCATAGCGTGATGCAATTCTCCATGCTAAGCTCCTGCTGTCTTTTTGCATAGGCCCGCAGTTCCTCTGTGAGCTTCCCTTGCAATCTGCCATGTAGGACGGCGTGGCACAGTTTGTCAAAGTAGAGTCCTTTTGGGTCCACATGCGGATTTTTGCAGCCGTGGATGGTAATGTGTCCAGAAGGTTTAAAACCAAAATGATTTTGCCCGCTACTGGCGGGGACAAGGGCTTAGCCGAAGGGCATCCATTCCCCAATCATTACACAATCGACAAAGCTTTCATCATGATTAAAATTTTAATTCCAGATTATTATTGAAATCAAATTTCACCACCTGATATTGTGGGGTTTGAACCTGCTTCACCAGGATCTCTGAATTACTTGTCCAATGATAGCACTGCCAAGCCACTGCCAAGCCACTGCCTACCCTTAAGCTGCAAGAACCTCAAACTTGTTGGGATACTGAAAGGGCTAAGGTTCCTCCACATCTACCTTCCTGATCTCCTCAACTGCCACACTTGCAGCCACTCCCTCCTGTCTCTGGCCACTGGCCAAATCAGATGACCCTAACCTAAGGGATATGACCACCTCCTAGAACATAGTGTACAGGTAACTTTACCCTTCCCTGATGAATGGCAGTGATTACAGCGTGGCCTCCAGCACAATTACTCTGAGCAGAAGCTCCGCAAGCTGCTAACACTTACAATGGATGTGTTTGTCCAGAATCACACTGGCGTTCAGGAACTCCCATCTGATGCAGTTGCAGCACATCTCCTGCCCTGCCATCTTTATTATGTTTTAATTAATTCATTATTATTTTCTTAATAATTTATAATTAATCCACTCTACTATTCTCTATGAGCTCAACTCTGCTAGTAAACTTTATTACCACTAATAGAAGCTTATAATTAATCATAAATTAACCATGTTTTGAAAGGTAAATGAACAAATACTCACGAACCAATTACTTACCTGTATCCCTCCTCCCTCGCTGCACATGATTCCCTGACTCATCAAATTCCCAAGTTCATACTCTATGACTAGCTGCACTCAGTGATGAGATGCTGTCTTCATGCTTGCCACATTGATGGCAGAGATGTAGGCTTGGAAGAGGATGCAAGCTGGTTGATGAAGTTAAAACCAAGACGCAGAGCTTATATTTACAAGAGAGTTTATTGACTTTGTTCAGTCTTACATCTATGAACGCAGATGTGGCGTTCCTGAACAGTCTGAATTATCCCCTATTTATGTGTGCACAAAGTACTTATTTAAACATTGTCCCTCCCCTGTGTACATCTAACAATAGAATTCACCCACTATTGATATACGATATTTGTAAAATAAAATTTATTTTATATTAAATGCATATAGACCACAGCGTGTATATAAAGCGGTAAAATCATTGGACTCTAAGTGTAACATCAACTTCTCACTAGGCTTGAAGAAAATACCAATTCAGTCATTTGAATTCAGAATCATATATTAAATATTTGTCAATCGTCCAACTGTTGCAACAAGAAAGTGACAAAGAAATTGCCTTTTATGACTTGTATCTGATATAAAATGGGGCTGCGAATACAACAGGAAAAGGTAAACTGCAGTGCCTCTTTAAACCTGCACTCATTTCAGTGTCGTGTGGATAATCACAGCAGATGTATGTATAGTTAGGCAGTAAATCAGTGGTCATCAGGGAAAGTAGCCCAATGTATGGGTGAAATTTTAGTCACAATATATAAAAGAAAAGTGATCAAAGCTGAACTGGCCTAACAAACTGAGGCATTATGAAATGTTCATCTAATTCCCTTCTAATATGTAACAGTATCATTTGAAAAGAAATCATTTCTGCTTGTTCTAAAACTGAAAATGATCTCCATGCAAATTACCGTTTCAGCTGGTAATTGGACAGACACAAATGAAAAAAAAGCCATTAAAATTTAAAACAGTGCAAAAGGAAGCAATTCATACTAAACTCTGGCTTCAACCATGTGTTCTGGTGCCGAAAAATAATATTTTAAATGCGTAGTCTGTTTACTTACACCCGAGAACAACTACAACTATTCATTAGCTTCCACGCATTTAAAAAAATTAATTACATATTTTGTGAAACGTTCATTTAAACGCAGATTTTAAAATTTGTATTTGCTTTATTTATGTTAATTCAAGGATAGGGCTCACTGATTCTATAATTAGTTAAGATAGTGATTATTTAAGGTTGGGATTCTGATCGTTATCCTGTTTATGATTATCTTGGCTTTTTCTATTAATAACCCCACTGATATTCCTGAAGAAGCGTGCTGTCTCCATTAATGGTACTGAGTGATATAATCATGTAATTTCCATTTTTTAATTGAATGTATTTAAAACCTTTTTGTCCACTGCATTATAATGGCCATTTTATTGAAACTGCAAGGCAGAAGCTGCAGTATACTTTGCTGTTGCTCTTTTTGTGTTGCATTACAGAGTTTGGATGTTACTTCACTGCAAACTGATCAAGCAGTATGCTTTGTCCTGAACTCTTGTCAAATTTCTTGACTGTTGTGTTGTGGATTATAATCCTGCAGCCCTTTTTTGGGACATTCCTATCTCAGGTGATTCTTCTCAATTTTAGGTGAAGAGCAAAGTATCCAAAAGACGCTAAATGTGTCTGAAGGAGTGAGCCATCCTACCCCAGAGAAAGGGACCACCTGAGAGGATTACCATCTATCGGGGAGCCTTTTTAACAAGTTTATTACTAGTTGACTTTCCATGGCAAAAGCCAACTTTTGTTCGTAACCAGAGTACTACAAATTTGGTTTGACTGTACCTGGAGTACAGCAGTTTTGGTCCCCTTACCTTGGGAAGGATATTTTTGCCATTGAGGGAGTGCAACGAAGGTTCACCAGACTTGTTCAGTGGATGGTGGGGCCGTCTTATGAAGCGAGATTGGCAAAAAAGGTCTGTATTCTCTAGAATTTTGAAGAATGAGAGGTGATCCTACTCAAACCTACAACATACTCCAATGAATAGACAGGGTAGGTGCAGGTATCATCCCAGCGGTGGGTCGGAGAATTGCTGGCGTACCGCACGAATCGCGCCATGCAGAGAATCGGCACCATTGGGGTCGGTGTGGTCGGCGCGGCGCCGGTCGGGGGCCACTCTACACGGCTCCCCCTGCAATTCTCCAGCCTGCATGGGCCACGTGGCCGTCAAAAAAAAACCAAGTCCCGCCGGCGCCGTTCTAACGTGCTCTGAGACCTTGCCATTAAAGAGTCGGGTGGTGGTCTGTGAGGATGGGGGCGGGGGGGACCCCGGGGGGGAGCCTCCGTTGTGGCCTGGCCCACGATTTGGACCCACCGATCAGCGGGCCAGCCTCGCTGTCTCCTGGCCTCCTTTCTTCCTCGCCGGTGCCTGTACTCCTGCGCCATGCTGGGTTGGGGCCGGCGCCGACAAGGAAGACAACACGCATGCGTGGAAATCGCACCAGTGGAACTGCGCATGCACAGTTCGCACCAGACCCACGGCGCATGCGCGCATCCCTCGGCGCCCATTCCATGGCTGGATCAGCAGCCGGAGCGGCGTGAACCGCTCCGGCGCCCTGCTGGCCCCCTCTAGGGCCAGAATTGCTGATCCTGGGGCCATGTTGACGGCGTCGGGAAATGCAACGGCGTTTCCGACGGCGTCAACACTTAGGGCGGAATTCTCCCATCGGGAGACAAACAGCCGACGCCGGAGTGAAACCCGGAGTGTTTCTCCTCGCCCCCTATTCTCCCCCCCCCCCCCCCCCCCCCCCTGGGGGCTTGGAGCAGCAGCGCATGAATTCCGTGTGCCGGGCCTTGACGCTTGCGTCAAAGCGGCGCCGAAGTGATGTCAGCCGCGCATGCGCAGTTTGGCCGGCGCCAACCCACGCATGTGCGGTTGCCGTCTTCCCCTCCGCTGCCCCGCAAGACATGGCGGCTTGATCTTGCGGGGCGGCGGAGGGAAAAGAGTGCGTCTTTTAGAGACGCCGGCCTGACGATCGGTGGGCACCGATCGCGGGCCAGACATCTGCTGAGCACGCCCGTGGTGCTCGATCCTCCCTCCGCCCCCCACAGGCCCCACACTCACTGGTCACGCGCTGTTCACGCGGCAGCGACCAGGTGTGGTTGGCGCCGGCGTGAACCGGTTGGGTTCGGCTGGCCGCTCAGCCCATCCGGGCAGAGAATCGCCGATCGCCGTGAGAAACGGCGAGCGCCGATTCTCCGAGCGGCCTGTCGCAAAACGCAACACGCCATTTTGGGGAGGGTGGGAGAATCGCAGGGGGTGCCAGGGCGGTGTGGCATGATTTGCCCTCCCGCGATTCTCCCACCAGCCGTGGGGAGCGGAGAATTGCGCCCTTAGCCTCAGGATCAGAGAATCCCACTCAGTATTTCTCTTGGTCGGAGAGCCTAGAACCAGGGGGCGCAATTTCAAAATGAAGAGGGATGCCATTTTGGACCGAGATGAGAAGAAATTTCTTTACACCGAGGGCTGTGAATCTTTGGAATTCTCTATCCCAGAGGGCTGCGGAACTGAGTATGTTTCAAGCAGAGATTGACAGATTTTGGATTAACATGGGCGTAAAGAGATGTGGGGATAGTGGGTGCTAAAGGTATTGAAGTGTCCAATCAGCCATGATCATATTAGATGGTGCAGCAGGCTCAGTAGGCTGAATGGCCTACTCCTGTTCCGATGTTGCATGTTCCTCAATTTAAACTCATTTCACTGTGGGGTTTTTTCTCATAATTGACACAAGATTGGTTGAGTGCTTTATAATTTTAGTTGCTGGGGTCATTTGAGTAAAGAAGCATCAAAAGAGAAAAAGAATGACGATGAGATGCAGAAAGGACATCCTGGCACAATAAAGACGAAATTGGAAATATGCAACAATGAAAATAGTAAACAACAGTCATTTTCTTTGAATAATATTAACATAATACTTATTTATTTTTCCTGAGACGATTTTGCTTCCTCCTTACATGTGGAGTTGCTTGACTGTTTTGTGGTGAGACAAAATTTGATTTTAAGTCACGTTCAGTTCTTTTAGGCTCCTGACACATCCACTTGTTTCTCACTCCAATAGAACATAGAACAGTACAGCACAGAACAGGCCCCTCAGCCCTCGATGTTGTGCCGAGCAATGATCACCCTACTCAAACCCACGTATCCACCCTATACCCGTAACCCAACAACCCCCCCCCCCCAACCTTACTTTTTTTAGGACACTACGGGCAATTTAGCATGGCCAATCCACCTAACCCGCACATCTTTGGACTGTGGGAGGAAACCGGAGCACCCGGAGGAAACCCACGCACACACGGGGAGGACGTGCAGACTCCGCACAGACAGTGACCCAGCCGGGAACCGAACCTGGGACCCTGGAGCTGAGAAGCATTTATGCTAACCACCATGCTACCGTGCTGCCCTTAAATATTCCAGATTTGCAGTCACTCGTGGGCTTAAGGATGCTTACAGCCTCTTTCCTGATGTTTTGGCTCTCCAAGCCCTGACCCCCATTGATAACTTATTATTAAAAAAGTGCTGCAAAAGCAAAGGCAAGCCTGAGCCAGGAGATAGAGTGAAGCACAGTGCAGCAGAGGTACCTGGTCCACAAGAGGGAAGGGAGCTCGAGGCTCCAGAAAAGGGGCGCCAGACACGCTGAAAGCAACAGAGTGAAAGAGAGACTACCTTTATGAGGAGAAAGATTACTCCAGTAAGCAGAACCTCCCACGAGATGACTGGAAGGTACGATGGACAGAACAGGTCAAGTGCCCATCTGGAAGAGGTAAATTATGAGCTCCATATTTTAGATGTATGTGTACCTAGCTGTGCAAGTGAGACAGAACATACAATATACGGTGTTGCTGGTGAACCATCTTTCCCTTTAATGGCTCTTGCCAAAGATATTGAAACTGTTTGTGGTAATGTAGCTGATCTTAGGAATGAAAAGCTGTAAGAGGGCAAAATCAGACAATTAGCAAACGGCGTTGCACTTTATTTGAAGGCTAACAGATTTAACTCGGTGACCCCTACAATTATTTCTGTCTGGTTTCTGCATCCCACAGCAACAACCCACAGTGCTCCATTACGGGTATCAGCATAGGAAATGGCTAACGTAGTAATTACTCAAAGTGCATGAAACCAGACGAGTATGATAAGACAATCTGTCAGTTCCCTGTTTTCTTAGCCTGAGACACTAGTTCCTCATTAGCTGCAGAGATGGGGGTTATAAAAGAACAAAGTGGGAGCAGACGCATGCCAAGTGCTCAGGCATCCGGTCCGCAGGAGATAAATACAAATTAGACTCCCACATCAGCGGCTGGGGAGACGGCAGGTTTCAGCCAAGTCCCTTTGGAAGCTGTGAAACTAATCAGATTTTCCTCACTATTTCACAAACTAATCGTCAATATTTCCACAAACAAAAGTACAGCGCAAATGAATGTGTAATTGCTTTCAGCGGTGTTCAGAGCAATGCTGAAAACCTATCTCCTCAAACTGAAAAAAATCAAAAGGTCATCAGGCAACAGGACTGAAGCCAATGACACTAATACGAGTGCCCAGCTGAATGGTAAGAACACAGCAGCAAACAGACAAAACAACATGTTTTAATTTTAAGGGCTCCCATTAATGCCCATTGCTGTATGTTACCATTGATTCTTTTGGAAAATCTTCAGTTGCAATTCACTCCAGTATGATAACAGGGTATGATTAGGTTGCAAGCTCTTATTGCTTCATACTTGGAGATTCCCTCGTGTCAATAATGGCAGCGAAAGGCCTGTTTCATCAATAAACAAAGCGAACTGTAGGAAAATTATCAGACAATATATGTTTTGTTTTATACTCGATCAGCAAGATCAGGAGTGGGATTCTATGTCCCGCAAGCCCCGTTTACCAGCGCGCCCCCCCCCCCCCCCCCCCGCGCCAGCAGCGGGATTCTCTTTTTCCGCAACTGGCTCATGGGGTTTCCCATTGTGGCCACCCCAAGCAGTCGGGAAACCTGTGGGCATGGATGCTCTGCCAGCGAAGCGGAGAATCCCGCTGACGGAGAATCCTGCAGCCGGTTTCTGTGTAAAAGGGTATTTTCTCAAAGTGCCTGGGCTAAATTTTCAAGTCCGGACAATCAAGGGTGACACGGCAGTAATCGGCAACACGGTAACACAGTGGTTGGCACTGCTGCCTCACAACGCCAGGCCCCACTTCGATTCCGGCCTTGACAGTGCGGAGTTGTACATGCTTCCATGTCTGTGTGGGTTCCTCCGGTTTCATCCCACAGTCTAAAGATGCGCAGGATAGGTGGATTGGCCATGATTGGAGTGTATCGGAGTGGGCTCAGGTGGAGTGCTTTCTCGGTCGGTGCAGAGTCGATGGGCCAAATGGCCTCCTGCTGCACTGTAAGGATTTGATTAGGGGGCAGCACGGTAGCATGGTGGTTAGCAAAAATGCTTCACAGCTCCAGGGTCCCAGGTTCGATTCCCGGCTGCGTCACTGTCTGTGTGGAGTCTGCACGTCCTCCCCGTGTGTGCGTGGGTTTCCTCCGGGTGCTCCGGTTTCCTCCCACAGTCCAAAGATGTGCAGGTTAGGTGGATTGGCCATGCTAAATTGCCCGTAGTGTCCTAAAAAGTAAGGTTAAGAGGGCGGGGTTGTTGGGTTACGGGTATAGGGTGGATACATGGGTTTGAGTAGGGTGATCATTGCTCGGCACAACATCGAGGGCCGAAGGGCCTGTTCTGTGCTGTACTGTTCTATGTTCTATGTTCTATGATTGATATCTTCTAAGGCATTTTTGCTCCAAAATTCCTGAGGGATGTCTCACCATTTGGGTACCAGTGAATTTGCTGTTGATAAGATTTTCCCAGGTCCTAGGTTAGGTGACCTGGAAGGTTGCCTGAACACAGCAGAAGACTAACCCGTGATATACAGATCGGTGCGCAATGATATAGTTGGGACCTCAGTTAAATTTCTGGGTTCCAAAATTGAGGGACGGGTGAAGGGCTAAACCTTACCAGAATCCTTGATGGTGAAGGTCAGAATCGACCTCTAGGAGTTTGCATTTAAAGTTGTTTGAGAGAAAGCAGGTCAGTACTTTTGCCAATGCTGAGATTTCGGTATTGTGGAATGGTTTGCAACATGAGGAAGTGATTAACAAAGCAACTGTTGTCGGAATTCTTTCTTAGCCGTCAGGGGGGTTGAGTGAGGAGAGGACAGATGGAAGCCATTCTTAAATCCAAATTATGACATTATGATGACCATCCATAGTGAGCAGTTATTGTCCTTGCCCTACCTCGAGGGTCTGCAGAGAGGCTAGAAACGGGAGTTGTGGAAATGTCATTTTCTCCAACACTAAGTGTCGTAATATGCCTTTAAAGGATAACAGCATGACATTACTAGAAGGGAAATTAATCATATGATCCAGTCTTGGTTTCACTCTTGCTTTGAGCAGAGCGCACATTCACAGTTCTGGGACGTGATTGAACCAGAAAACTCTATGTCTTGTTTTGGCCGTGTTCAGCAGGGTGTCCCTCGGCGGTTGCAGTGCAGAGAAAATCCCCGTAATTCAACGGCACTTTGCACGTTTTTTTGGTTCAGTTTCTCTCTGCAAGGTCATACTTAGAATCAAAAGCTTGCCAGCAGGAAAGGCTCTGCTCCGATCGGGGCGCCATTTTGGAAGGTTATACTGATCTTTCCCGATTCCCCCTTCAGCTCAAACCCCTCTCCTCCCTCAACCTCGGGGTGGACCCCAGGACCTCCCCCCCCCCCCCCCCCCCCCCCCCTACACCTGGTAAGTTCCACCCCTGGCCTGATCCCTGGCAGAGTCAACCTGGAACCCAGACACCCTGGCAGTGCCACCCTGACAATGCCATGGTGGCACTGCCCTAAGGTGCCCAGGTGCCAGAGGAAGTACCAGGGGCCACCCTGCTATGTCCCTGGCTACCCTGGGGTCTCCACTGGCCTGGGAGATCCCTTTGTTGCCATTATTACTGGTCCACATGTGTGGAAACCAGTACTAAGCGGTGTCCTGGTGAAGTCTCCCAGGCACGGCCGTGAGGTCCTGGCCACCGGCTGAATCCCATGAATGCATATTTAAATGAACACAGATCTGCGTCACGCCCAATGAGGGTGAGATCCAGATCGCGACAAGTCGCAAGATTTCATTAAATCTCATGAGGCATTTTGAGCATCGTAAATCATGTGAGAGGCTTCTCGCAAGATCCTACGGCCTCCCAATACCAAGTCAGCGTGACAAAGCTGTCAAATCCTGCCCCTGATATCTTCAAGCTTTGTACCTGTGTACAACTGTTCTCATGTGCCTAGTCTTAATAAATGCACCCACAACATGTTTACCCAAACCTTTATGAGTGATTGGTACCTTGTGTTTTTTGAAGTAACTGCGGTCAAGATATTGGGCGGGATTCTCCCCTACCCGGCGTGACGGAGGGTCCCGGCGTAGGGGAGTGGCGTCAACCACTCAGGGGTCGGGCCTCCCCAAAGGTGGGGAATTCTCCCCACCTTTTGGGGGCCAGCCCCACACCGGAGCCCTTGGCACCAGAAGACTGGCGCAAAAAACCGGCGCCCCCGGCAGCAGGGCTGGCCGAAAGGCTTTCGCCGGTCGGCGCATGCGCCGGCGGTGTTGTCAGCGGCCAGCTGCCGCTGATGTCACCATCGGCGCATGCGCGGTGTGGGTTTCTCTTCCGCTTCTGCCATGGCGGCCGCGGAAGAGAAATAGTGCACCCAGGGCACTGGCCCGGAGTCTGAGCGGGGGGCCCCGATCGCGGGCCTGGCCACTGTGGGGGCACCCCCCGGGGTCCGATCGTGCCCCGCCCCCCCCCAGGACCCCGGGGGCCTGCTCGCGCCGCTGATCCCGCCGTTACAGAGGTGGTTCAATCCTCGGCGGCGGGAGAGGCCTCCCAGCAGCGGGACTTTGGCCCATCCGGGCCGGAGAATGACCGCAGGGGCCTCGCTGATCGGGGTGGCGAGATTCCCGCCACCGCCACTTCCCGGGTGGCGTAGAATCTCTGCCACGGCGGGGGCTGGATTTTAGGCGGCCCCAGGCGATTCTCCGACCCTGCTGGGGGTCGGAGAATTTCGCCCATTATATCATTATAATCACACAATATGATGATCAGTAGTGATAAGGTAGGTGGCAGCAAGATTAAGTACAGATGTGACATGGTGAATAGCATTAGATCGACAACAAGGTATAAAAGACCTTGCCATTTTGGTCAGACTAGCAACAGAGTCACAGTGTCGGAAATTGTTGAAAGATCCGAGTGGTGACTGCAAAGAAAAACTTAGCAGATGCAACATTGAACTAGTGCTCAAGTAATGAGTGAGTAAACAGATGACATTGTGGTGAGATTGCAGCAAACAATCTGTTAGTTCGCTGAGTGGGGCGATATGTGAACAGGGTGTTTGTCAGATCGGTAGTGAGGGAGAGTCAAACAAAATGTTATAAAAATCAGGCCAAAGAAGATTATAATAGGGGCGTTGGGAGCTGCTGAACAGTAAATTGAATAAAAAGTGAAGGTGCCTTTACTCCGCAGTGCACTCCCACCACAGCCTGTCCACTTGGACGGAACTTCATAAATGCTCACGACAGAGGCTTCAGTGACCCACAACCCACGTAATACAACAGGAAATATTGCAAGCCATTCATTCATTTCCCGTAGTGGACTGTGATAGACAGCTTCCACACACTCACATGCACACACACACGCACACACACACGCATGCACACAGCTGTCAGCCTTGCTTCATTCACCTTCCTTCATGTTTGAGTTACTCTAAAGTGCTTTGACCACAATGTTTACAAACAACAACCATTTCGAAGAGAGTCAAAGGCTGAACACTGGGCTCAGAAAACCCCTCCTACACCATGAAAGTGCAAGGAGATTAACACAGAAAAGAATCTTCTGCAAATTAGTGGATGAAGCTCAAGATCACTCAAAAGACAGTGAAACATAGCTACTGCAAGAGTTTAAGCTAGGTGTTTCGTCAATACAGGAGATCAACAATGTGTTTGGGCATATCCAAACTTGAAGGTCATGAAACTAAAATGGAAGTGGATACCGATGTACCAGAATCTTG
Organism: Scyliorhinus canicula; assembly: GCF_902713615.1. Classification (NCBI taxonomy): domain Eukaryota; kingdom Metazoa; phylum Chordata; class Chondrichthyes; order Carcharhiniformes; family Scyliorhinidae; genus Scyliorhinus; species Scyliorhinus canicula. Next base: position 162,879,593 of record NC_052155.1, on the reverse strand, counting down.
AATACCTTAGACAATTTATCATCAAAAGCTGAGGCATCTGCCTTTAAAATCATCAAATATGATCCGAAGGACATGCACTGTGGAGGTTGTACTATTAAAAGGATGCATTGTGGTGAAAGTGAAAGCAAAAGGGCAGACAGCGAAGTTGCCTCTTCACATTATCCGTGGAAACCTGCCTGCTCTATTTCGCAGGGCATGGTTGGCTAAGATTAGGCTTCACTGGAAAACAGTCAATCAATTTGTGGATTCAAAGAACAACTTGCAACAGCTTCTGAAGAAGTACAAAAAGGTGTTTGAAGATTCACTAGGCTTGGTGACGGACGTTGAGCTACACCTAACAATCAAGCAAGACAGAAAACCAAAATGTCTCAAAGCTAGAACCGTACCATCAAGCCTCAAATTGAAGAAGAACTAGACATTTTAAAACTACTATTAACCCAGTTTTGTGTGTAGATCATTATCCATTTGTGCTGGTTGAAAACTTGTTTGCTGGACTTTCTGGAGGACAGAAATTCTATTCAATTGATCTTTCACAGGCATATCTGGAGGTGAATGTGGCTGCAGAATCACAGCCACTACGTACCATCGTAGTGCACCGAAGTCTGTTTTGTTGCAGAAGACTTCCTTTTGGAATAACATCTGCGCCGGCTCTTTTTCAAAGATTCTAAGTGGGATGAATGAAGTGCAATGTTATTTAGATGACATACTCATCATTGGTTTAAGTGAACAGAAATACTTAGAGAATTTGGAAGCTACCCGTAAGTGGTTACAGAGCCACAACCTGAGAGTTAAGAAGGAAAAGAGTGACTTTGTCAAGCCATCCAGAAATTACCTTGATCATATCATCGATAATGAAACACAAAGAATCGAGAGGCATGGTGGCACAGTGGTTATCACTGCTGCCTCACAGCATCAGGGACCCGGGTTCAATCCTGGACTTGGGTGATTGTCTATGTGGAGTTTGCACATTCTCCCCGTGTCTGCGTGGGTTTTCTCCCACAGTTCAAAGATGTGCAGGTTAGGTGGATTGGCCACGATAAATTATCCCTTAGTGTCCAAAGATATATAAATTAGGTGGGGTTACGGGGATCGGGCGGGGAATGGGCCGAGGTAAGGTACTCTTTCAGAGGGCCAGTGCAGACTCAATGGGCTGAATCACCTCCTTCTGCACTGTAGGAATTCTATGCTTCTAAAATGTCAGCATTTGAGCACCACGTCCTCAAAATGTGACACACTTAAGGTCATTTTCAGGATTGATCAATTATTACGGTAAATTTGTGCCAAATTTAGCAAGATGATTGAAGCCTTTATATACTTTGCTATGTGTCGAACAGCATGGCACTCGTCAGAAGAGTGTGGCAATGCGGACAACGAAATGAAAGAAGCTTTACTGAAGCCGGAGCTGTTGGTTCATCATAATCCCAAGATGAAGTTGCAATTAACTTGCGATGCCTCACTCTATGAGGTTGGTGCAGCCGTCTTGTACATTATGTCTTCAGAAGAGGAACAATTATCAGCATTTGCTTCACGCACTCCGGCTAGCACAGAAAGGAATTACACTCAGCTCGAAAAAACAGCTTTGAGCATCATCTCGGTGTAAGAAGGTTCCACCATTCCCTACATGGTTGTCATTTTACCCTTTTGATGGATCATCAGTCCTTAACTACAATCTCTGGGCTGTATAATGGTATACCTTCTTTGGCAGACAGTAGATTGCAAAGATGATCAGTGATAGTGTCCACACACACTTACACTATCCAGTATCCAGCAAGTCCGAGGAGCATGCAAATGCTGATGCTTTATCACAAGTGCTGTTACATGTCAAGCATGGACCAGAAGTAAATTTTGTCAATATTGTACACAGCTAGCTCATGGATAATGGACCTGGGACTTCATTACAAGTTCAAAGCTATACAAGAACCGATCCAGTGATGAGGAAGGTGATGGACTTGATCAAAAAAAGAGCGCTGCAAGATCTCAAGACCTACACCACATAAAGACTTGATTGCGAGGACAGAATGGAGCTCTATTGTGAGGAATCTGTATCATTATCCCTCTTTGCTTGCATTGTAGAGTCCTTGACCAACTGGATTGGGAACATGATAAGGACGAAGGAATTGGCACGCAGTCAGTTTTGGTGGCCAGGATTAGCTGCTCAAATTGAAGAGAAATTTGGGTTGTCATCGGGAGCATGAGGGGCCTTGGCTGTGGATAAATGGGCATGGGTTGACATGGGAATAATGAGATGCCATGGGGTGAGTGGGGGCATGAAATGGTGTAGGATTGCTTAAATGGGGCATGAGGAATGCATGAGAGTAAAGGGCACGGGCTGGAGGGATAGATTTTGTTTTCATCATTGTTTAATCAAATTCAACAAAACGACAAAGCACAGAGTCAGGTCCACCCAGTGCACCTCCGCACCTGGCAGCCTCCATACCCTTACCAGAGTGGTGGGCCTGAAGTCTAATCCAGCCCATGCCCTGGAACGAAAATCAAAACCAATTTTACCGGTTGGGAGTTCTCCAGATTCTGTGCAATCAGTCTGGGACCGGAAATCTCAGCCTGACTCTCCAATACCCCCAATAATGTTTATGTATTATAAAAAGTATTCTACAAAGTTCCACTCTGAAGGTTGATTAACAAAATTGAGGGTGATGGAAAGTAGGATCAATGTCAACTTCGGTATAAAAAGAAATTAACTTAAGGACAGAATACAGCAAATCATGGAAAATGGTTATTTTTAAGAATGAATAACCTCCTTCATAATGATTCTGTGACTTTGTTCCAACTTTGCTGTCAATCTGTGAGATGATGCTTAGAGACGTTAGTTGCAGAGTGACACTTTGAAAGAGTTCTTCTCCTCCAAGAGCTTCTGCCCAATGTCTTTTCAGTTGATATGTAGAATCTAGAGAAAGGGAGAATTGACAAGGGTTACTAAGGAGCTAACGGCTAATAAAGTAGTTGAAGGCTTTTCGTGTTCAACAGCACCAAAGTGCCATGTAGTCTACATGGAGGACAACAAGAGGAAAAAGTAATACTAACAAAGGACTTCTTACCTTGGCACCAGCTTCACCACCATTTATATGACTGATTGCTTGGTGGTCGGTTATCTTGATGATTTCTTCTCAGCTGCCAGTGGTGGTGGATGGAAATGTGAATCTCTCCACCCCGTCAGGCTTCTCTTATTTTTGCTGTAGCTCACTTCCTCCTACAGTCAGTGTCAAAGGGAATTATTGTTTGTTTGATGTAAACCGCTGTTCCGTTGTGGAAGGCTCCCTCATCCTGAGAGCACTTTGAATGGGAGAAGCAGCAAGATTTTTGAAGGTGCTCGTACGGAGGTGGTCAGCTGCAGTGACAAAAGGTGGAAGCAATTAGCAGAAGTGTGAAAGCCTTTGAATTGTGAGCTGGCAAACCCAGGTGGCTGTTTCTGACTGCAGAGAGAATGTGAGAGCGGACGAGTGTCTATGAGGAGGACAACTGTCACCACAACCTTCTGCAATTGAAGAAGAACTGTGCATAGTGAGAGTGAGGGGGACAAGTGTGAAGCATGTATGAGCAGCATAAGATTATTTTTTAAAAACTGCTCTGCAAAGGTGTGAACTCAAAATGATATAGATGCTCTGGAGAAGGGACAATAAATATTTTCTTGCATAATACCTGGAGTGAGAGACCAGGGGCTGGATTTTTCGATTTTGAGGCTCTGTCCCCACACCAGCATGGGAAAAGTGGCGTTATACGACCAAACATTTGGTGCAAAATGGCCACCGACCCTCCATTTGGCTGGGGGTTAGCAACCGAGCAGTGTAGAGCACCCAGCACCAGCTGCCGATATGGCCCGGAGAATCGGCAGGTCCGTGCAGTGGTCGTGCCATGCAACATGGCGCTGGTTGCTCACGGACCCGGCCTGCGAAATGGTCCCCCTCCCTTTGGCCGGCCTGAGCCCCGGACCATCACCCAACAGTGCCTCCAGCCCTGACAAAGTCCTCCCAGCCTGTGGATCAGTCCTCAACCCGACTGTGGCGGAGCTAGACTGTGCCTGTGGCCGCCATGCCAAGTTCCCGAGTATGCCGCTTTGGAGAGGGCGGAGCATCGCGAAACCGGCACCGCCCCCAATTTGACGTAAACGCCGAACGCAATTGCGGCGTTGGCGACCAAACAATCCCACCCCATAACTAACAGGAAAGGATGGAGGGGTGGGCTAATAGAGGTCTTCAGCATTGTGAAAATGGTTGAGCAAAGTAGACAGAGTGATGTTTCTGCTTATGAGGCACCAAAGCTAGGGCCACAGAAATGTGAGAGACACCAATAAGCCCAATCGGGAATTCAGAAGAAATTCTTAGCGCATATTTAGCACTCAGTACCACATTGAGCTATTGAAACGAACAACATAAAATCCATTTACGGGGAATCTAGTTAAGTATTTGAGGTAAGAAGGAATAAAAGGATATTCTGATAATTGTTGTTATAAATCTAGAGTACCCAATTCTTTTTCTTCCAATTAAGGGGCAATTTAGTATGGCCAATCCACCTACCCTGCACATCTTTGGGTTGTGGGGGTTAGACCCACGCAGACACGGGGATAACGTGCAAACTCCACATGGACAGTGACCTGGGACCAGGATCGAACCCGGGCCCTTGGTGCCGTGAGGCTGCAGCGCTAACCACTACGCCACTGTGTCGACCCATATTCTGATAATGTTTGATGGAGTTGGTTTGTGTGGACAATTTTCTCTGGCTCAGTACTGCTGAGCTGAATAACCTGTTTCGGTGCTGTATGTTTTCTGTAAATCTGTGTGAGTGAAGACAAGAAGACTTGCACTCGATCCTCACTCTCCTGGCTGAAGACTGAAGACTGACTTCCTGCAACAAAGCCTTGTCCTCAGGCCAATCTTTCAGTTTCTCAACATCACAGCACCTACCCTGCAGGACTACAGATATGTTTTTCTTGCGGCATTTTGAAGCCATCCTTTTGGGTAGGGGACATAATTCCTCTCCTTCTCTTGCAACTCCACCACCAATGCCTTCAACATGGCTCGACTGATGCATATACATCTTGGTCTCAGAATACTGCAGAAGCTGCAGGCATGCGAGGAAAGACGAATGTATGCACATGAGTGACACAGAACAAAAATGTAATGTTCAATAATATCACACAATACAGCAACAGAGCTGCCTCTTTCTGAGGGTCACTGAATGTATTGCACTGAAATTACTTCCAGTTAACAGGCAACACTTGCGCGAGGACGATTTGACAAGTTGTGGGAAGCACATTCGCGATTTAAATGCTGAAGGTTCCAGGTGGAAATCCCACCTCCCAGTTGGGTGGTGTAGTGCCTGCCGATGCTCTCAATGCCTGGGCAGGCTGCCAATGACACTGCAAATAAGACCAGGCCTCTGGCCACACTACTACACAGCCAGAACTACTGCGTCACCTAGTGGCCTTCTTCTCACTGCCCACTGTCCGTCGAACAAAGTAAGACGTCATTTTATTGTCCTCATACGTTGAGCGGCACCCATCATTCTGTCGAGCTTGACAGCTTTATTTGCAGCTTCTCCCCCCACTGTTGCAAAGTTGAGGCGAAATTATTCTCAAGGATAGCCTCATCTATTCCGAAACGCACAGGTATTAAAAGAAAAGAAAATTGCGGGAAGACATACCGATAGTTCGGCATCTTTTTCCTTTCTCCTCCACCACCTGACATCGCAACCAGTTTTTGTTCTGCAAGTACATTATTATGCCTTTTGTACCTGAGATGAAGGGAAGGATGAATACCACAAATAATTGGCCCTGAAGGGTTTATCATGCTCTTATACTTTTATTGCTTTAGATTTTCTGATGAGACCTGACAGTGCCAAGTGTCTACAATATATCCAATAGCTGAGGCAGCATTTTGTATTGATCAGCAGTTAAATTCAGCTGTCTCCCCACGATGAAATAGTGCTGATTGCTGGCAAATAGTGATGTAGTTAAAGTAATTTCTCCATAGAAATCCTGTAAGCATTTTATGATTGCAATTGCCAAGTCCGGTACAGAGCAGTAGCAATTACAGATTCCATTAAAGTTTATGCTCATGCGATAGTTACTCATTCCTTGTGTTTTGAAATTTATTGCTGCCCACATTTGCCACGAAGAAGATGACTTTGCAGGACCTTGATGATGTCATTTGAAAAACGTAGTTCAGGATTTCATTATCCTTGGGTTGATTTGCTCTTTCCATTTTGCAAATGGTTCCACTGAGGAAGAAAGGTTTCAGATGATGGCTCTCTGATTATGTTATTGTACTGTCGCTCTCAGTCTGACACCTGTTTTAAAGGTATCGAGTATCGACAGTCAGCATCCGTTTATGCTGGCTGGCCTTGATCAGTAAATTCTGTACTCAGGAACTAGCTGAGTGCATGTGCTGGTGGGCAGGCGCGCCGAACTGCACACCCTGCATTTTAAAATGTGTACATTTTGGAAGTGTCAGCACTCTCTCACCCTTTAAATCAATTCCAGGTTAAATTTCATAAGTAACCAGGGGATTTGCCTGATCATAGTTAAACTACACTGAAGGCAATCTGCTTGAAGAATTTCCACACCACTTCTGCCTGAAGTCATGTCATGCCTGCAAGATTAGGCTACGCCATTAACATGAGTGTAACCACTTACTGATTAGAAAACTGAAGTTCCAATCTAACCCTGTCGTTGGAAGGAAAAGTGGAGTGGGTTTCAGTGCCATGATTGCTTTATTCTTCATGGCCACTAAACCGTTTATTCTTTTTTTCCCATTTCCATGCTCCTGTGACCCTTTGCTGGTCTTTGTATCTATTCCATTGGTTCGGATATGTGCTGTGTTTTGCAATTTTCGCAGCCGTTTCCTTAGTTTTATGCGGTCCCTAACCTCTTTAGTTGTCCATGGCTGTTTTTTATGTGCAGTGGAGCCTTTTTGTTTCAGGGGTAACTACTTGCTCTGTATCTCATTAAATGTTTCCTTAAATATTCTCTACTGATCTTCAGTTGTTTGACCAATTAACAGATCTTCCCAGTTTAAAGAGGACAGTCTCTGCCTCATCTTGTTAAAGTTAGCCTTACCTAAGTCTAAAATTCTAGTATCTGAATCGTGTTTTTCACTTTCAAATGTTCCACCAAATTCAACCATGTTGTGATCACTATTTAGTAAATGTTTGTGTCGAGTTAGGCTGCTAATTAAATTTGGCCCATTACTCATATCTTAATATAATATTGCCTGTCCCCATGTTACATCTAGAACATATTGCTGCAGGAAATTATCCCGGACATTTCAGAAATTCACCATATTTCTGACAGGTATTTGTCTGTCTCTCCCAATCTATGTACGTTAAAATCCCTCATTAACACTACTCTGCCTTAGATACACACTTGCTTAATTTCTGAATTTATACAATCTAACACCTTAGAACTGCTACTACCAGGGGGTCGAAACACAACACCCATTCCAGTTTTAGATCCTTTTTTTGTTCCTCTGTTCCACCCATATGTTCTCCACTGGATGCTTTCCACTCATTTAATCTTCCCTCGCCATTGATGTGATAGTACTTCGAATTAGCCAGGCTACTCCACCCCCTCTGTCGCCTTCACTGTCCCTCCTGTAAACTTTATGACCAGGTGAATTTAGTTCCTAGTCCGACCGACCATCCTGCATCCATTTCTCTGTAACAGCCATTACATCATAATCTTCAATTTGCATTTGCGCCTGCAGCTCATCTAGTTTATTCCTGACACCCCGTCCATTAGTATATAGAATTCTGAATTGGGCTATACCCACTGACCTGCCCCTCAGCACTGACGCTTTAATTGCTTATTTATTATTTTTCTTTTTTAGATTAACAATATACTTCTTGTAATTTTGCCATTGGCAGCAGTTCCTGAAGTTGGGTTCCTGACTATTGCTTTGCTCTCTGCCCTGCTACTTGTTTTTGGAACTTTATTGAGTTCTGCTGAGGTCTACCCCCAGCCCCCCCCATAACCCCCACCTTCCCATTTGCTAGTTTAAAGTTCTTGTGACCACCCTATTTACCCTTTCAGCTAGGACACTGGTCCCAGATCGGTTCATGTGGAAACTGTCCCGACGCTACAGATCCCTCCTTTCCCAATACTGATGCCAGTGCCCCATGTGATGGAACCCCCCTTACTCGCACCATTCCTTTTGCCATGTATTTACTTACATACTTTTCTCATCCCCATGCCAATTTGCGCGTGAACAAAGAACAAAGAAAAGTACAGCACAGGAACAGGCCCTTCAGCCCTCCAAGCCTGCGCCGACCATGCTGCCTGTCTAAACTAAAATCTTCTACACTTCCGGGGTCCATAACCCTCTATTCCCATCCGTTTCATGTATTTTTCAAGATGCCCCTTAAACATCACTATCGTCCCTGCTTCTACCACCTCCTCCGGCAGCGAGTTGTAGGCACCCACTACCCTCTGTGTAAAAAACTTGCCTCGCACATCTCCTCTAAACCTTGCCCCTTGCACCTTAAACCTATGCTCCCTAGTAATTGACCCTCTACCCTGGGAAAAAGTGTCTGACTATCCACCCTGTCTATGCCCCTCATAATTTTGTAGACGTCTATCAGGTCGCCCCTCAACCTCCGTCATTCCAGTGAGAACAAACCGAGTTTATTCAACCTCTCCTCATAGCTAATGCCCTCCATACCAGGCAACATCTTGGTAAATCTCTTCTGCACCCTCTCTAAAGCCTCCACATCCTTTTCGTAGTGTGGCGACAGAATTGAACACTATACTCCAAGTGTGGTCTAACTAATGTTCGATACAGCCAATTTTTCTACTCAATGCCCCAGTCAATGAAGGCGAGCATGCCGTATGCCTTCTTGACTACCTTCTCCACCTGTGTTGCCCCTATCAGTGACCTGCGGACCTGTACACCTAGATCTCTCTGACTGTCAATACTCTTGAGATTTCTACCATTCACTGTATATTCCCTACCTGTATTAGATCTTCCAAAATTCATTACCTCACATTTATCTGGATTAAACTCTATCTGCCATCTCTCCGCCCAAGTGTCCAAATGATCTAAATTCTGCTGTATCCTCTGAAGGTCCGTATCGCGATCTGCAATTCCACCAACCTTTGTGTCATATGCAAACTTACTAATCAGACCAGTTACATTTTCCTCCAAATCATTTATATATACTATGAGCAGCAAAGGTCCCAGCACTGAACCCTGCGGAACACCACTAGTCACAGCCCACCAATCAGAAAAGCGTCCTTCGTTGCTACACTCTGCCTTCTATGACCTAGCCGGTTCTGTACCAATCTTGCCAGCTCACCTCTGATCCTGTGTGACTTCAAGTGGTTTGGGTAATAATCCAGAGATTGTAATCCTTGGGAACCTGTTTTTACTTTTGCTCCTAGTTCCCTGTATTCCCCAAACAGGTCCTCTTTCCTAGCCTTACCTATGTTGTTCATCCCAACATGGACCACAACAACTGGACCCTCTCACTCGCCCTCAAGCCGGTTAGATATGTCCCTCACCCTGGCACCGGGTAGGCAACATACCATGCCGGACTCTCGGCCCTGCTTACAAGAGATTCCCCGCATTATAGAGTCCCCTATCACTACCACTTGTCTTTTTGTTCCCCCTCGCTTGAATTGCCTCCTACACCACGGTGCAGTGGTCAGCTAGCCCATCCCCCAGTTGTTTTCCATGTCCACACAGGGAGCAAGTACCTCCTACCTGCAGACAAGGTCAAGAGCTGAGGCTCCTCCATTTCTGAATTCAGGATCCATTTGTCTCCCTCACTTGCAGTTACATCCTGCTGTCCTTGACCACTGGCCAATTTTGAGATGCTTAGTGAGTTGCTCAACAGCCGAGGTTTTCACTCCTTAATGTTGTGCTGGTCTGTGACCACAACATGAGCTTCCTCTGTATGTGTGCTGGCTTTCCTGGTCTTCATCCCCTGGCAGTGCAGGATTGTGCAGTTCTTCATGCTACATGCTACCCCAGACTCTCTCTCTCATGTGCTCTCTCTCTCGCTCGCTGTCTCTCAGAGGCTGCTTTAGCATAGTGGGCTAAACAGCTGGCTAGTAAAACAGAACAAGGCAGCTGCGTGGGTTCAATTCCCATACCGGCCTCCCCGAACAGGCGCCGGAATGTGGTAACTTGGGGCTCTTCACATTAACCATTGAAGCCTACTTGTGACAGTAAGTGATTATTATTTATTATCAGATTCCACTTTTATCAGATGCTGAGATGGAGGCACAAATTCACTTTACTGCATCCACCTGAGAGGTGTGGATCTTGAAGAGGCTAAGGCCTTGGGAATGACAAAGCTCATCAGAGGAAGAGTAGGAGGAAGATGCAGAGCAGAGAATTGCCCCAGCTGCACAGGGATGTGGCCCATGCAGATGGTATGGTGTGTCAACACCTGGACTCATCCGATCCAGGCACCTTGCAGCTGGGCCCTTGTAACTCATGAGGTTGACATTGAACGGAACTCACTTTGAGTTGCCTGTGAGAAGAATTCCACTGAAGACGAAGCCTTGAATAGATCCATGCTTACCAATAATAGATTCCACATATCTATCACTAATCCCCTTCAATGACCATTGCTTCCCTTCACCTTTTCTCTCTTTTCCAATCCCACCATTAAAGAACGGAAACTTCCAAGCCTGGTATCATAAGTCCATATTTCCTGCTCTTCATCGTCTGGATTGTGTTGAAAGGAAGGAGGAGGGGGCCACATTAGCTGTGTTCTCGTTGCCACTGACTCTCCAGCCATTTAATTCCATCCAATGCATCGGATCATTAACCTCTGATCAGAACATATCTGTGCAGAGGAATTCCTGGATGATGCTTTTGAAACTGAATATTAAAGAAAAAAACTCCGCGACAGAAAGGTTGTGACTCTTTGTGTCTTTTCTTAGTCTGTTGTCTGTTGTGAATTTAAACTGAGATCGAGACAGAGGGAAATTATTTATTTACCTCATGGGAGTTAAAGCGTTAAGAAGCATATTATCTGTTAAATAGTTGGAGTTGTATTGCTGAGAGGTCACTTTAAGAGTCCAGTTACGTGTATAGTTTGTGACATCATCGGCTGTTTCATGGGATTTGCCACAGCCTAGATCATGCCTCTGTACAGTTAACAATTCTTCAATAAACCAGCGTTGTATTTGCATTCAACCCCACATGCTTCAACTTCACGTTCTGTTGTCCTGCGAGTGCGGAACATAACAAGGTAAAAAGAATATTGGCGGCGAGGAACTGATTAAAATTATTTTCAAACAGGAAAAGAAAATTGAAGCTTTCAACGCTGCAGCAGAATCAACAGCCCGTCCGCCAATTGCACTTGGCATCTGACCAGTGAAGTTGTGGGGCAGAAGGAAAAGGCCCATACTTAAAATTAAAACTGGCACCGTGAGGAGTTCAAGTTGCAGAGCTCGTCACGTACACAGTTAGATTAAGGCACGGAGGCAGCGTGAGCCAGAGAGATTTTTGCATTGCATTAAATCCGAGACAAGCTGCTGCAATTGGCTTACATTGCCAAACAAACTGGACGATTTATGTTAAGGAAAACTCCTGAACGGAAGTAGCGAGCAGAGCCCAGTATTACTGTATAAGGTCGGTGCAGTTTAGCGCCTTTGGACCATTCAAGGAAGACTCCAAAAACTGGTAGTCATATGTAGAAAGATTTCATTACTTTATCTGAGCTAACAAGATTTCCAAGGATATAGTAGTCCCTGCTTTCCTTAGCATCATTGGCAGTAAAACTTTTTACCTACTCCAAAGTGTAGTACAGCCTGAGAAACCCTATAGCAAAACACTTCCAGAATTAACTAAGATACCGGAGGACCATTATTCACCCAAATCATGAATCATTGCGAAGCGTTTCAGGTTTCACAGATAAACTCAACCAGAAGCACAGTTTGTTGAGTCACTAAGGCACCTCACAGAGTATTGTGAATTTGGTGATTGTCTGGATGATTTGATCGGAGACTGCCTGGCTTGTGGGCTGAGGAATGAGGCCACACAGCAGAGATTGCTAACTGATTGATATTGAATTCTTAAAACAGTCTTAGAGACAGCTGTTTCGATGGAGCGCACTGCTGAGGAGGCTTCTCAGTTCATAGTAACCATAAGGATCCATAAAATGGCTGCCACCCAGAGAAAGTCTACCCATCAACAGGTGAGTCATCGCTGTGCAAAAAGGGGCCATTTACAGGCTGATTTCTGGATCAAGGATAGCCGGTACAAAAATTGTGGCAAAATTGGCCACACAGCACAAGCTTGCCAGAGTAAACCAGTTGCTCCACAGAAGAACTTCCAAAGAAAGAAACAGGACGCACCTAAAGGGAAAAACAAAATAAATGCCACCAAAAGAATTTACAATGTGGAAGAGAAAAATAATAAATGAGATAGGCAGGTCAGGTGTCTTTCGCACACCAGTGCAGACTCGATGGGCAGAAGGGTGTCTTCTGCACTGTATCCTTCTGTGATTCTGTAAATAAGAACAATGGAGACACAGAACATCAATTTGATGAACAATTTAAGTTAAATGTACTTTCAGTTCAAGGAGAATCGTATTAGACCTGGGTAATTCAAAAAATAAATGGACCACCTATAAAAATGAAGGTCAGTACGGGAGCTGCCGTCTCCCTAATTCCTGAGCCCACCGACGAGTAAAAATTGAATCGCTTCCTATTCAAGCCAACAGATGTCATCCTAAGGACCTACACCGAGGAAATAGTGCCCCTAAGAGGATATATCATTGTCAACACAGAGTTAAGGGAGAAAACTGTGTGTTATCCGAGGAAGTTTTCCAGCTCTGTTTGGTAACTCTTGGCTGGAGAAGATAACATTGAATTAGAGTGCTGTGAATATGTTAGCTCATTCTAAAACCAATTTACAGAAATTCAGTAGTGTCTTTGAGGACACACTGGGGTCCGTGAAAGTAGCGCAGGTGGCACTCAAGATCAAGTAAAACAGCCAGCCTGAGAGTATCAAGGGTAGAGCTGAACACCACGTTATATGTTCAAAGGTAGAATCTGAATTCATGATATTTGTGGATACCAGAGTCTTAGGACCTATCACCACTGGTGATTGGGCAACCCTTATTGTGCCTGTTGTGAAGCAGGACAGGACCATACGCATTTACAGAGATTTCAAAACAATCATCAACCCGGTTTTATTCACGGGTCAATACCTGCTACCATTGATTGAGGATTTGTTCACTGGCCTATTAGGAGGACAGAGGTTCAGCAAGATTGATCGATTACATGCCTACCGTAAATGAATGTTGCAGTTAAATCTCAACACCTGCTCACCATTAAACCGCATAAAGGTCTATTCCATGATAACAGATTTCGTATTGGGATAACATCGGCACCCATTTCCTTTGAACAGTCATGGACCAGACCTTAGGTTGTCTGCAAGTGTACGGCATTAACTTGATGACCTACTGATCTCTGGTATCAATGAACAGACGCAATTATGTAACCTAGAAGCCGCATTAAAATAACTTCAGACATTTGGGCCTGGATTCTCCGCGACCCACTACCCGTAATGGGGTTCCTGATGTTGAGGATTCCTAGGGCAACTCCCTCCCAACTGTATACCACTGTGCCACCACTTTTGCTGGGTCTGTCCTGCCAGTGAGACAGGATATACTCAGGAATGGTGATAGCGGTTTCTGGGACATTGTCTATAAGGTATGATTCTGTGAATATGTCTATGTCAGGCTGTTGCTTGACTCGCCTGTAAGATAGCTCTCCCAACTTTGGTACAAGCCCCCAGATGTTAGCAAGGAGAACTTTGCAGAGGCGACAGGGCTGGATTTGCCGTTGTCATTTCTGGTGCCTGGGTTGATGCTGGGTTGTCCATCTGGTTTCATTCCTTTTTTGTGTTTACATAGCGGTGGAGTACAACTGAGTTGCTTGCTGGGCCATTTCAGAGGGCATTTAAGAGTCAACCACATTGCTGTGGGTCTGGAGTCACATGCAGGCCAGGCCAGGTATGGATGACAAATTTCCTTCCCTAAAGGACATTAACGAACCAAATGGGTTTTTTGGCAATAGACAATGGTTTCATGATCATCGTTAGAATTTTAATTCCAGATATTTATTGAGTTTAAATTCCACCATCTGGCCATGGTGGGATTTGAAACTGGGTCCCCAGATCATTATCCTAGGTCTCTGGATTACTTGTCCCATGACAATATCACTATGCCACCGCCTCCATAATATTTCCAAAATGTAATCATAATCAGTGAAAAGACTCATCTAGTTCAGATTCTCAATACGTTTTATTTAATACTATCCAAACCCTGAAATCTTGCCTGATGTAACATTGCACCAATCGTGTTGATTTAAAATATCAGATATTTTGCTTACTCTACCGTATAAAATCATCCAATAAATTATTTATGAGACTACAACTGTCTTTATTTTAATATCTTCGAAAAGCAATGCCAGTGCTAAACAGCTTGTTACTCTAATTTCCTGTGTATCGGAAAATACTTAATTAACACCCCCTTTGCCAACTATGGCATGTCATCCTGCAGCATTCCTAGTATTCATTCACCAAACAGATTCCAGTCCAAATCTGGATAGGAATCGATTTGCCCTGTCACTGAAGGATGATTATGGGAAAGATGGAGTGATGAGTCAGTCTCCGAAAATAGTCAACACAGGCTTTCATAGTGTTTGCTAACACATAGGCCCTCTGAGAATATAACCAATAACAGGGTAGAATGTACTGCCAATAACTGAACGGTGCTGTCTTTCAAGGAGGGAATGTAACTAAATTCTTGTGTGGAGCCTGGCAATAATTTTGGGTCACTTTAGCATTTTTTTTAGCATTGTGTCACTTTAATCCTAATGATCACTGAAGTATTTTTTTTAAAGTATGAAATACCCATGTATCCTTGCCTCCACATTGTCCAACGGAGCTAATCTGGCAGGTTAGGTTAATGATTAAAATTCATTATAATTTATTACCCAGTGAAGTTGCTTTCTGCCTCTGTCATCATTGCTTGAATGACGTTTCTTTGTTATACAGTAGGAACTATAGAGCTTCTTCGGCTGAATTAAGCAAATTGCCTTGGTATGGGATGTGAATGATAATGGATAATTCAACGATTGAAATGTCTATGTTATGACACCTTGGGCGAGTGCGCGGTCAAGTCCAGCCCCATAGACCCCTGAGTCCCAACACAAGTGAATTAACCAATAATTTATGTATTTTCCCAAGGTCTTTGACCCCTGACTGTCCCACTGAGTTACAATCATCAGATTTGTAAGTTAAACATTAAAAAACTGTTTATTTATAATAAGAAAAAGATACACATATAATGCAAACACAGAACAATGATCTGTTAATCTAATTATTCCCTGACCTCCGTCTCAACTTGCACCCAGACACACATAACGCAGATACATTATGGGGGGGGGGGCGGGGGGGGGGGGTAGAAAAGGTTCAAAATAGCCGGGAATAAACGGGGGATGAGAGATGGATCTTTGCTGCTGAGGCTGGAGACTTTGTACTTGCCGATCTTCCAAAGTTGCAAAATATTGCAATCATAGCTTGGTTTGGATCTTCTAATGTTTGACTTCCATTAGAACATGCAGGCTGTAGAATTCTCTCTGGGGAATCACTTACAGTTGTACAGACCTCCACCAGGCTGGCTCATAGACTCATTGAGATAATATTCTAATTCTCTACCTGAGAATTTAAAAGCAGGTTGTCCATCCACTGAAGATCAAGATTAACTGCAGTGAAGTGAAAGTAAAAGGCTTTTTTCCAGACTTCTAGAGATCTTAGGGGAGATCTACTGGCACTGTGCATCCCCAGCCTTCCAAACAGAGGTTAGGTCACAGCCCTGGCTGAAGACTGTTTGCAGCCTTTTGATCAGAAGTTACTTTCACAGGCATCAGCATTTCAAATCGCCATGCAGAGAGTTGAGATGTCTGCTTTACCATCCAGTGGAACTTCCAAAGTCTAGCTGGGAGCATTTTAAATTTCCAGAGAGAGAGTAGAGAGAGAATTGACTTTCTGGTCGGGATTCCCCGACTCCCCGCCAGGCCGAAGAATCGCCGGGGGGGGCGGCGTGAATCCCACCCCGACGCCAGCTGCCTGATTCTCTGGCGCTGGTTTTCAGCGGGGTGGGAATTGCACTGCGCCATTAGGGGGCCGTTGGCAGCAGCCACCCCCGACGATTCTCCGGCCCGTGATGGGTCGGGTGGCTGCCCGTTTTTGGCGGATTCCGCCGGCGTATATTACACCAGGCCCGTACATAGTGGGCCTCACGGTAGCATGGTGGTTAGCATCAATGCTTCACAGCTCCAGGGTCCCAGGTTTGATTCCCGGCTGGGTCACTGTCTGTATGGAGTCTGCACGTCCTCCCCGTGTGTGCGTGGGTTTCCTCCGGGTGCTCCGGTTTCCTCCCACAGTCCAAAGATGTGCGGGTTAGGTGGATTGGCCATGCTAAAATTGCCCGTAGTGTAAGGTTAATGGGGGGGATTGTTGGGTTACGTGGGTTTAAGTGGGGTGATCATTGCTCGGCACAACATCGAGGGCCGAAGGGCCTGTTCTGTGCTGTACTGTTCTATGTTCTATGTACCTGGCTCTGTGGGTGGCCTGCAGAGTCCTTGGGGGAGGAGGGGGGGGGGCAGGATCTGGCCCTGGGGGGCGGTCCTCACGGTGGCCTGGCTCGTGATCGGAACCCACCGGTGTAACGGTCTGCCATGGCCGGCGCGGAGAAGAACCCCCCCTGTGCATGCGCTGGGAGGATACCAGCAGACGCTGTCGCTCGCACACATGCGCCAACTCGTGCCGGCTGGCCCTTCGGCACTGGTTGGCACAGCGCCAAGTCCTTCATCACCGGCAGGTGCGGAGCCATCCCTGCCGGTGCCGGCCTAGCCCCTGAAGGTGCAAAGGATTCTGCACCTTCCAGGCAGCCCGACGCCGGTGTGGTTCACGCCACTCCTCAGCGCCGTTACGGCCCACCCCGCCAGTTAGGGGAGAATCCCGCCCACTGTGTGCTGCCGTTCAGGTCAAAGTAGAAAACTGAAAGCCAAAATGCCTGGGTTTTCCAGAATCTTCCAGAAGCTTCTGAAGGGCTCCACCAATCCCAATCAAAAAGAGAAAATGTCCTGGAATTTAAGAAGAGGGGATTGGCTGCTGACCAAGTTCATCAAAACAACATCACAAAATTTGACATAAAGCACATTGATTCAAGGGGCCAGACTGCCTGGGCCAATCTAAATTGCAGCTGGCAGCCGGGGGTAGGGGGAGGTGAGGTTGGGGGTGTGGGGGGACGGGGATGGTTTCAGTTCAAATCCAAATGTCTGTAGTTTTAGAAGCAAGGTTTACAATTCTGGGACAGCCAGCAAGGCAGAAATTCCTTACATCTACAAGAATCCATCTGACCTAAAGTCAATTGGTTCAGACACAGTGAGGCAACATAAACCAAGGAGGTCAGTAGGTGTGGACGGAGAAATCTGTGCACAACCGTGTCACTTTTAATGGTCAGGTCTCATTACTATGCAGCAATATGAAAACTGCCTGAACCCAATGGGAATGGTGAGGTTGCTGGGAAGTGTGAGCATCTCTATCAAACAGCAGGAGGACAGCACCCAAGAACAGCCACTGGCATAATGAATGCAGTGGAACCCGAGGAACCCGGAGGTGGTCAAAGAAGAACAAAGCTAGTCATGGAGAAAGCACAGCACAAGATTTCTGTCTGGTGGACGGAGGAACACACCATTCTCCTGCTCCTCCCAGCCTACAAGGAAACATAAAAGAAATTAAATAACTTAACTTAATGGAACTCCTCTGGCCTCACATCTGTTTGATTGGCTTTCACTGGTGGCTCTGGCATTGGCAAGATTGGCAATGAGCAGCACTCAAACAACAGCTTGAGGTTCAGAATTGCATCAATAATGCCCCCAGCTGCTTGTAGTTAACCAGGTAGTTAAATTAGCTTTGGGTCGGGCAGCACAGTGGCACAGTGGTTAGCACTGCAGCCTCAAGGCGCCGAGGTCCCAGGTTCGATCCCGGCTCTGGGTCACTGCCCGTGTGGAGTTTGCACGTTCTCCCCGTGTTTGCATGGTTTTCGTCCCCACAACCCAAAGCTGTACAAGTTAGGTGGATTGGCTACGCTAACTTGCCCCTTAATTGGAAAGTATTAATTAGGTACACTAAATTTTTTGGGTAGGAGCAATGTGGTTTATGGATAGTAAAAACACTTGTCCAATTTTAACCTGCTTCATAACCCATTTCCATTCACCAGGGTTGCAAAGAATAATCCCCATTTAGTCGATATTAACCTTGGGCCATCTTCAAACTCAAAGAAGGAAATAGCTAAAGCAAAGGGGGGATGATTTTGTGGGTCCGTTAGCCATGAGCCCAAATCCTGGAATGGCCGCAAAATACCACGAGAGGCCAAAAATGGGATTTGCGCTGGCAAGACTACCGATTATGATCTGCATTTAAAGCATTTAAAGTTCATCTTGTGGCTATTCATGAGTCCTAAGTTTAAAGGCCTGACAGCAGTGAGATCTTGGGATTATGCAGCCTGAGTAAGAATGGTGGGCTGGATTCTCCATTTCAGCGGCTAAGTGCCGGCTTGAACGGAGAATTTGCGGGAGGTTTCCGATTAAAAAATGGCGCCGACCCCTCATCAATTCCAAGACAGTTGAGGGGATAGCAGCGGCGTCGGGTGAAACCCCCAGCTAGCATGCCGAAAGCGGTGGGAGAATGGACGGGTCGCTGGCTGCGCATGCACACGGCTGACAACCTGCAGTGGTCGCACCGTGCAAATGGCGGCGGCCATGTGCGGACCCGACCCGCCATCCGCGGCCCCGCAGGCCAGCCCCTGGCCACTCTCTGACCACATCCCACCAGTCCCCCCATCCCTCGCCGAACCCACCCCTCCCCCGCCGAACCCACCCCACCCCCCCCGAGTGGGGCGGTGCTGGACACAGTTCCGCATTCGCTATGCGGGTTCCCGACCGCTGAGACCACATGTGTCCCATACCGTCGGGAACTCAGCCCATCAGGGGCGGAGCATTGTGGGTGGGCTGGCTGATGATGTATCAACACCATTGTAAAGGCGCTTGGCGTGCAACTATGCCATCTCCGAGAGGGACAAGCAATGAAGTTGGAAGGGCACCATGGTCAAACTGGCGCCAGCCCTGATTTGGGTGTCGGAGTCGATTCTCCGCCCGATCGCTGATTATGATATCTGCGTCGGGCAATGGAGAATCCTGCCCAGTGTTTCTTCCTCTTGCCTATCCCTGATTCAGAGAGCAATTGTGCCCTCTAACATTCCTGAGACTCATGTGCATCAAACAAATTGGCCATTATGAGTTAACCCTTAACAATGTTCACTGTCCACATTCGCAAGGGTATGGGTGAAACTAATGTTTCAAGGATAAACAATTGGGTGTAGGGGATCAAGATAGAATGTTTAAGCATAACTTCCGAACCCCAGTGCCTGGCATAGAGGATCCATTCGCCCTCCAGGTATACATGAGTATCCAGTTGACCCTACCTATGAGGGATGGGGCACCATTGAAACAGCCTGTCATAACCCCCATATTAAGAGAGGGGTGACCAGGGGAAGGCCACAGGCTACTCTGAAGCGGCGAGGGCATTGACCGAGGTTAGGCAAGCAATGAAGTTGGAAGGGCACCAGATATGTGAGTGAGTGTTAGCCGTAGTGTACAAATGGCTATTTCTAGGAGCCAGAGGACAAAGGTGAGGGGAAGGTCTGAAGCTAACTGGCTGGGACACCATCCGGACTGTGTCTCTCTCTCTCCCTCTCTCTCTGTCCCTCGCTCTTTCTGTGTCTCTCATCCCTCGCAGCTTTCCAAGAGATTTTGGGATGGAGTCGATTCTGGAATATTGGGTCCGATGGACACCAATTCTACTCCCCCCCCTTATAACCCCTGCAACCTCCCCCACTCATTACCCCTCCACCAACCCCTGCACTCCCTCTCCTCCCACCCTCCCCATCCCATCTGATTCAGCGGAAGGGTGGGGGGTGAGGGAAATGGTTGGATGAATTTTAATGTCTCACATGACAGATGCCCCTCCTGACCTGTGGTAAGACGATGGCCTTAGACAGCGACGAGGATGTCACAGTGTGGGGACCCTCCATGCCACTGGGTAGGCTGCGGACCAAAGAGATGAGTTTTCCTCATCGCCTCGACTAGTGATAGAAACTGGATGGCCTGGACAAGCTTGGCCGAAGGTAAACATCCATGACTCTATGGGTGAAGATGGCAATCTGTTTATTGGGTGAAATACTGCACTGAAGGAGCACAGACTCCAACAGCAATGAGCAGAAGGACCCTAGCACCAGGAGGCCAGGGGGCAACAGGGTAGCCTCAAGGGCTGGACGCAACACAACCTGAACAAGGAGGCTTGAAGGCAAGAAAGGAAACTAATGGTTTTCAGGACCTGGGTGTCCCTCATCAAGCTGTCGGACAGCATGTGCCGCAGGAGTCTCCACCTCAACAGGGAGATAATGCTGCACCTGTGCCACATTCTTTCCAACTTGGCGCCACGTGGAGAAGAGGGCGCCCATTCCCTGTAGCTGTGAAGGTAGCGGCAGCTCTAAACCTCCACGCCACGGGATCATTCCGTGGCTCAATGTGTGACCTGTGTGGCATCTCACAGTTATCTGCCCACAAATGCATCCGTGACATCACAGAAGCACTCATTGCCAGGGTATCGGATTACATTAATTTCAAACTGGACTAGGCCCATCAGGACGAAAGGGCTGAGGAACGTGGCACCATAGCTGGTGTACCGCGGTGCAGGGGGCCATTGATGGTACTCATGTGGCTCTACGAGCTCCATGGCATCTGTGAGTCCTGTTTATTAACAGGAAGGGGTTCCACGCTCTTAATGTCCAGATAGTCTGCGACCACCAAATAAGGATCATGCACGTGAGTGCACATTTTCCAGGGAGCATGCATGATCGCTTCACCTTTAGGCAATCCCAAATCCCTGGGATATTCGAGGATCACCCCAGGCTGCAGGGATGGCTCATTGGGGACAAGTGATACCTGCTGAGGCCTTGAACGATGTCACCAGTGGGAAGCCTGCGACCAATGCAGAGGTCCGTTACAAGGAGGCTCACAATGATTGAACGATGTATTGGGATGCAAAAGATGCATTTCAACTGCCTTGATAGGTCCAGTAGGATCCTGCAGTACAGCCCCCCAGAGGGTATCCGGCATCATCACGGCCTGCTGTGCTCTACATAACTTGATGCAGCAGTCGGGCAACGTCCTTGATGATGATGATTAGGAGGAGTGGAACATCTCCTTGGATGAAGAGAAGGTCCAGGAGGAGTGGGTGTACGCCAGGCAGGAGCAAGGGTTTATTTAGGCAGCAGGACGAGTGGTGCTCTCATTGCTTCCTGTTTCGCAGAATATGACCATCATTTTGTCCGAGAGCTGTACAAGTGACCCCCCCCCCCCCCCCCCCCCCCCCCCCTCGGTCGCCCAAGACCCATGTGACCCCTCCATGACCAAAATCAAATCTTATGGATGCTGGACCTGGGGACTCGTGCCTGCTTCGTCTGTCAATTCAGGAGGGCAATGGTGACTCGCAGTGAGGAATGGTCTGTGATGCTCTTCAGCTTTTGCTTATGTCTGACTCCTGTCTGTCTGCTGCCAGCACACTGATTCCTTGGATTACGTGCGAGTGAGGTTTGGGCATACATAGATACATTCATAGATACAGAGACAATCAGAGCAGGAGGGGGATGCCTTTTGGTCCTTCGAACCTGTTCTGCCATTCGTCATGATCATGGCTGACCATCTAACTCAATAACCTATTCCTGCTTCCTCCCCATAACTTTTGTTCCCATTCTGCCCAAAGTGCTATATCCAGCCACCTCTTGAATATATTCAATGATTTAGCATCAACTACTTCCTGTGGTAATGAAGCCCACAGGCTCAACACTCTTTGTGTGAAGAAATGTCTCCTCATCTCTGTCTGGAATGGTTTACCCTGAATCCTCAGACTGTGACCCCTGGTTCTGGACACACCCACCATTGGGAACATCTTCCCTGCATCTACCCTGTCTAGTCCTATTAAAATTTTAGAAGTCTCTATGAGATTCCCCCCTCATTCTTCTGAACTCCGGCGAGAACAATCCCAACCTAGTCAATCTCTCCTCATATGACAATCCTGCAATTCCTGGGATCAGTCTGGTAAACCTTCGCTGCACTCACTCAAAAGCAAGAACATCCTTCCTCAGAGAAGGAGACAAAAACTGCACACAATATTCCAGGTGTGGCCTCACCAAGGCCCTGTATAATTGCAGCAGCACATCCCTGTTCTATACTCGAACTTCTCGCAATGAAGGCCAACATACCATTAGCCTTCTTTACCACCTGCTGCACCTGCATGCTTCCCTTCAGTGACTGGTGCTCAAGGATACCCAGGTCCCGCTGCGCACTCCCCTCTCCAAATTTTCAACCATTCAGGTAGTAATCTGCCTTCCTGTTTCTGTTTCCAAAGTGAATAATCTCATACTTATCCAAATTATACTGCATCTGCCATTAATTTGCCCACTCACCCAACGTGTCCAGATCATGCTGTAGGATCCCTGCATCCTCATCACAGTTCACCCTCCCACCCAGCTTGGTATCATCTGCAAATTTGAGATATTACATTTTGTTCCCTCATCCAAATCATTAACATATATTGGGGATAGCTGGGTCCCTGTACCGATCCCTGTGGCACCCCATCAGTTACTGCCTGCCAATTTGAAAAGGACTCATTAATTCCTACTCTTTGTTTCCTCTCTGCCAACCAGTTTTCTATCCACCTCAATACATTTTCCCCAATCCCATGTGCTTTAATTTTGCACAATAATCTCTTATGCGGGTCTTTGTCAAACGCCTTCTGAAATATACCACATCGCCTGGCTCCCCCTTGTCAACTGTACCGGTTACATCTTCAAAGAATTCCAACAAATTTATCAAGCATAATTTTGCCTTCATTAATCCATGCTGACTCTGACTGATCCTGCCACTGCTTTCTAAATGTTCCGCTATAAAGTCCTTGATAATGAATTTAAGAACTTTCCCCACTATCGATGTTAGGTTTCCTTGTCTATAATTCCCAGCTTTCTCTCTACCTCCCGTTTGAATATTGGGAGTGACGTGAGTTACCCTCCTACATCCCTTTGTTGCATAGCACTGGAGGGGAATGAGGGGTGAGAGGCTGGGGTTCATTGATGAATGCCTGAGTCCTTCCAGGTTTCAGTGTACCTAACTGTTTCCCTTACATTGCGGGCCTTTGAGAAAAGCTGTGCCCAGGTGAGGTGAAAACCAAGTCGGAGGAGGGTGAAAGAGAGTGAAACCTCAAGGTTGTGAATAACAAAAGGTTTTCATAAGGTAACAAGTGCAAATGTGACAGTTCATAATGACGCCAGGCTATCTGCACCAAATCTTACCCATGCCCACTCTGTGCCCCTTCATCTCCTTACACTTAAGAACTCTCCCACTACATCTCGGTGTATTGCCAGGATGCACATCAAAAATGGAGAAGGCTTGCTGTCTTCTGCCCACTGTTGGCTGAGAAGCCCTTGGTGCGTACCCGCTGCAGTGCCAGGGTACTTTTGGGTGCCCCTGCTGTTGCCACATCACCCGGTTCTGCCACTGCCCCTGAAATGTGCCAGTATCAGGAAGGGGAGGATTCAGAATGGCTGGTCACTCCTAGGGTCTCCTGGGTGGAAGGCCCTGGGATTTGCTCCAGTGCTTCCTCCTCCCTTTGGACGCATGTGGGCCCCTGGGTTACTCCATGGGAAAGAAGGACGGCTGGAGTGAGCTCCAGAAGCTTTAACATCATCTGACGCTGCCAGTCCTGGAGGCACACTAGTGTCTGCCTCATGGTGTCGAACCCCTCAGCCATGGTCTTCAGGGACGTACACATGATTTCAAGTTCCCCAATCACAGCTCTGATAACTTGCCTCAGGATTTCCATGATGTACACCACTCTTGAAATATTGACCAGGGTGCCACGCAACACTGGCAATATCTCCTGTGACTGAAGGCTTTGGGTCTCCTCAGTTGCAGGAATGTGGGGTTGACAGCAGAGGTTCATCGGTTGATGTTCCTGCAAGGCAAGGGACATTGGGAAGCGGAGGGTGGCGGAAAGGAGTGTGGCGGCAGTGGGGCTGGCGGTGGGGGGGGAGGGGGGAAGATTTTCCTGCCATTGCCACGCCGACCTGCCACTTCCAAGTTGGCGGATGCTGCCTGCTTGTTTCTGACTAAGTGTCTGATGCACAATCAATGGACACGAAACGTCGATAAAGTCCGAACGATAGGCTTTAATACACAAGAAGTGGACCCGGCAGCAGACGTACAGAAGAATGGCAGACTGCCGGGGAACATGGGTTATTATACCCCGCCTCATAGGCGGAGCTACCTACCTCTCAGCCAATCGGCTGATAGGCACATGACATACCTGGGCCAATGGGCAGCGAGTCTTCTGCACCAATGGCAGCTCACACTTCCAGGTACCGTAATACCCCTAGTCATACTACCACAGTGTCAGAAGATCTGGAGAGAAAACTTGGGCGGGATTCTCTGATCCCCCAGCCGCATGTTTCTCGACGGCATACCGTCCGTTACTTGGCGGGATACGATCTTTTCGCCGCTTGTCATTGGTTTTCCCATTGAAGCCACCCCACGCCACTGCAAATCCTACTGGTGAAGGTGCACTGCCAGCGAGAAAAGTGAATTGTGACGATCAAATAATTGCTGGTCCTGTACCTTTCTCTCGGGAGAAACATGAGTTTTCAGTCAGAGCCTGACACTTTTCCATTTTCTGGGAAAATTGCTCCCACAGTTTTAGTTCATGGCCTGGTCAAGGGTTTGGACAACAATGCCTTCATTTAGGACTGGTCATCTGGATGAAGGTGCAATGGCTCCTCATTTTCCATTGCAGGCCAACCTTGCTCTCCGTGCATGCTTGCTCATGGTCCCCCCGGTGAGCTCCGCGGCCGTCTCCACGAAAGGAGTCAAGATCCCTTGGTCGGACATTCCACCACCCATCTTCTCTCTGTCTCTGCAGCTCTGGGCAATCTTCTGCTGCTGGATGCCTGGTGGTGTAGCCACCTGGGGTGACCACTGCCCAAACACAAAATTGAAGATTGCAAGGAATGCAGGGAAAATTGGACAGGTTGTAAAAAGCAAGCAGCTTGCAGAGTGCTTGTATATTTGGACTGCTGCAGAAACCAGTTTGGCTGTTGCTGAAACCCGACAACGCTGTGAAAAGAAACAGTTAGCATATTAATGAGGCAATACCGGGCGGTCCCCAGGCACAAAAGACACAAGTTAACACTAATCGATACATTGAATAGAAGGCCATACTTTTCGGCGCCAAAGAAGCCCAAAACAATAAGTCCCAAGAACCGCCCCAGTGATCGAACAACTGCCCCGCTATTGGGGAATTCAAATCAATCGATTGGGAAGAGACCCAATCGATTACAAGAGTATAGAGGGTCCGCCCAGGTGGTCGCAAGACCCTGAGAGGAGTATAAGACAGAGAACGCTACCCCAGCTCTCTCTCTCTGTCAGCCTCTCCTTGACCAGCTAGCCCTCCCAGCAGAACACCGTTGCAGCAGAAGAACCTTGTGCAGGAGAGGTCTGGGCAGAAGCCGCCAGCAAGTAAGTCACAACGCACGCTACGGGAATAGACACTCCTGATCCCTTTAGACCATAACCACTGGAAGCCTGCGGACCCTGGACAAAGCTAGAAGCCATTGTTCCCTGATCCGGCAGTCCCCTTATCCAAATAAGTATTTGGCCTAGTAGTGGTAGGATTAGCCTAGTCTTATAGTTTAAATGCATGTTTAGTAGATTACTGTAATATAATAAACGTGTCTTGTTTGAACTTACTAATTGGTGTATGGTTTTATTGCTTTGAACTTGACCTTGGAACTTGTGGCGGTATCTTAACGATACCTGGCAACTCCAAAGCTAAGTAACGAAACAGAGCCACATTGAGTGTTAAGCACACTCACCCAGAACGAGCAACAGAGTCTAGGCGACTCTGATTGGACTCGACTAGAAGTGGCCCCCCCACTCCGAGAGAACCCAGAAATTTGAATTTGAAATCCAATTGAGAAAAGGAAAAACCACAAGCGTTCAAGTAGTTCAAACCAATACTCCTAATTCGGAAGTGTGTTTTTGCATGCGTAACTAACAGGGTTGTAAGGTAAAACCGAGAGATTTTTGTTGCGACAAACTGTCGGCAGTTTTATAATTCGGAACATAGCGAAAGCCGTACCCGTATTTTATAAGCATTGCCTTATTATCCCTCGTTCCAAATTTAAGAGAGCATAGGAGAAAAAGAAATGGCCATGCAGACAATGGAACGCCTCATGAACCCAGAGCAGTTCGTGGTCGCAGCGACCAACAGTAGCAGAGTAGGTCAGTGTCCCGTGTGGGAGCTGGAACTCAGGAAGTACCTCAAAGGGAAAGGATGGCCCCTTTGGAGTGAGTTTTGTGTGAATGAGGAGACAGGTCCCGGGAGTATAGGACATACTTGGTGGGAGAACCTATCTGACATTCACAAGAAGAGTTTAGGTAAAGCACGTAAGCCGATGGCAATTGTGTTCTGCTTGGCACAATTGCGAGGAACAGAGGAGGTCGTCAGGACGCTCCGAGCAGAGTTAGAAGAGAAAAACAGAATGAGCAAAGTGGATGTCAGGGACATTGAAAAGGAAAATATAGGATTGAAACAACGACTGGCAGATAAGGATAGAGAGGTGGATGATGCCAAGAGGGCACATCAGCCTTGTCTAGCCCATCTGAGCAGTTCTCAAGTTCAGTATGAAAAGGCCTATCAAGATGTGCAACGTACAGTCTTGATAAGAGAAGAGTCAGAAAAGCAGGTAGAGACACTGAAGAAGCAGTGTAGTGACCTAAAGGCAGCTTTAAGAGCGCTCCATGCTGCCACTACTGAGCAAAGGCAAAGCACAGTGGACCACGCTAAATGTAGGAAGCATATTGCGCAGCTGCAATCTCTGCTTTCTGTGCAGAATGGCTTCCAAGAGACATTTGGAACACAGTTAGAAGAAGAAAATGCCCCAGATTGGCAGGAATTAAGTGAAACAGCGCAGCGATATCTTCAGGGAACATGTGCGCCAGCAGCACAACAGAAAAGGAAAGCGCCCCAACCCCCCCCAGATCAGATAGCACCCGCACCAATGAACCCAGTCACCACCCAACAAAAAGCAACAGCAGAAGGCGCACCCAAGATCACTTACACCACCCCCTTAACCGTGACACAACTAAGGGACGCGTGTGAGAAAATCACCCCGTTCCTCCCCACTGCAGACCCCCACCAATTTTTCACACGAGTGAAACAGCAGGCGACCATGTACGGCCTTGATGCACAAGAGCAGGTTAAGCTCACGGTTTTGAGTTTAGACTCATCGGCAGTAGCAGCCGTCCCCGACCCACAGAACGTTGGAGGGGGCACCCTCGAAGAGATGCATACAGCTATTTTAGACGCGATAGGGTACAACAGAGGAGACCCAGTCGAAGGCCTAAATAAGTGTAGGCAGAAAAGGACCAAGCATTCCACAGCATTCGCAGGAAGGCTGTGGATTCATTTCACTGTCGTTTTTGGTGATTTAGACCGCGCACATTTAACCCGAGATAATATGGTTAAATGGACCCGCACCATCATCTCCCATGACACAGATGCAGGACAGGAAGCCTGCTCTAATTGCGACCCCTCAGAAGAGGCCCATAATGAAAAAAGGGTCTTGAAAAGATTGTCCCGCGGTTGGGAGCAATCCGTCCACAATAAAACAGCATTTATAAATCCCGAGGAAGAGCAGGCAGATGCAGACATGCATCCAGTTAAAACACATCAAAACCCCGCATGTGTAAATGAGGGAAGGAACAGCCCACAGCAGACCAAGTCACAGGAATGTTTTAACTGCGGACAGTTAGGACATTACACTCGAGAATGTCAAGTCGCCCCGAAACAGCAATAGAATCAGCCCACCAATGCCCCCCGAAGCAGCAACGAAACCAACAGCCCCGACCCCCCACTCAGGGAACAATACCCAAGGGAACAATGCACCAGAGTGCCTGCTCTGCCTTATGTGCCTCAGGGGTCATGTTACAACTGTAGGCAGCCAGGACACTTCGCCTGAGATTGCAAGAGACCCCACCACCAGCTAGACCCGCTCCCAGATATGAAAGAGAACACCACCCACAGCAGCTACAAGGTCCCAGCTGCCCCATGCAAACTATGAGCACTTACCCACCACTTCTCATGGCAGGGATACCTCTGCAATGCCAATTCATTTTGTTTGTCTCCTTCCTCTCTTCTTCGGTCACACTGCACTGACTCCATATGCTAGTTACACCCCAAGCCAAATGTAATTTACGGTATCCTTCTTTCTGATGGAACCTGTACGTTGCATGTTTGTTTGTATGTGTTTGTTAAATGTTCAGTATTTAAATTTAAACAGCTTTTCACAGCCCACGCCACCACTGATGGAACCTGCACGAATGTTGGTGATGTTTCTTTGTATGTTAAATGTTTGATTTGGAGATTGGCCACTCGCTTTTCAGCCGAAAAGCTTGTGACCACCTCACATGCACGTTAAGTTTGTTCGCAGATAACTCTGAGAACTTGACTCAGCTGCAATGTCTGGAGCCCAACTTAAGGCTTCACCCTTCCCCCCACTAGGAGCATCTTGGCTCCCCCTTTTTTTAGGTGCCCCTCTATTCTGGGAATAGAGGCTGCAAATTCACAATGAACACATTCATGCCCGTTCGTTCCAGGTCGCTCAGGCAGTGGAGAAATGGCATTGAGGACCCGCTCTGTCTGAGGACCCCCCCCCCCCCCCACCCCTCTGGTCAGCTAAGCTCGGGTACAGCACAGCACGCCCTACCCGGGGATCCTATTCAAATCTTACCCGTCACGGCCCATACGCAACACATTCGGATATCTCATTTCTAAAGTTTGGTTTCATTTTTTGTTTGAGGTAGCCCTTCGGGTACCATTCCTTATGCTATTTACATCCAAGAACATTGGGATGGTAAATCACAAAACCTGCGAGACGGCTCGCAGTAGCAAAGTTGTTAAGTGTATGTCTGGTCCTAAATTCGCTTTTGAAAAAAAAAATGAGGGAGTCACAGGGTGTGACTTGGCCATTCATTTAAGGGACAATTGGAATGAGAGAACAGATACACTAACATTACAGGTATTAAACGAATTATTGACAGATACTATGCTTGATCCCATAACTTTCGAACGTTCGAAGGAAGGATCAGAGCAAGATCAGCAATACAAAAGACCTGAAGGAAGAAAAGAAAGAAGATCGAGATGATGAACTACATGTTTTTAGTTATTGTTTGTGTATGTTTGCGCGCGGACGCAAACCCCTTTTCCCCTATGAACCCCGCCGTTAATGTTTCCCACACACCGACTTCTCAAAGCCCAATAATGAACAGCAATGACCAGACCTGGTGCACAAAATTCATGAACTGGTACGCGCTTTCATACGTCATTGAATCACTTTTGGTGATAACAGTTCTCTGCATCATAGTGCAGACACTTCGGTTAAGAAAATGGAGAAGGAGAGCCTCCCGCTCTTGCGCCTCAACTATTTACAGAGTACAATCCCCTATTTTCGGCTTCCACCAATCCCCCCCAACCCCTTGATGTGTAATAAAGGATTTAATTTGATTTGATGTTGTAAATAAAGACCTTTGCGGATGTATTGTAATGTTCTGAGATCGACTGCCGAGCCAGAAATGGAGTGTAATGAAAATGTTTTAAGGATAGGAAGTTAGAATGTTTAAATGTGTAAGGGGGTGTGGTTAACAAAGGATAGTTAGAGGTTCCCGAGTAATGCATGGCCCCTTTGACACAGCACCAA
The DNA here is from genome assembly GCF_902713615.1 of Scyliorhinus canicula. Taxonomy (NCBI): domain Eukaryota; kingdom Metazoa; phylum Chordata; class Chondrichthyes; order Carcharhiniformes; family Scyliorhinidae; genus Scyliorhinus; species Scyliorhinus canicula. The sequence continues at coordinate 162,849,680 of NC_052155.1, read as the reverse complement.
CCAGAGACTGTTAGCTAAAAAAATTTTTGTGCCATAATTGAGGAAAGTGTAGAGGCCATGGGACTCGCTGAGATCAGGGAACCCAAAGACACTGAACTTGGGTGATCCTTCATGATTTCTCATGAGGATCACAAGGAGGGAGTGTAGCCACCTGGGGTGACCACTGTCCAAACACAAAATGGAAGATTGCAAGGAATGCAGGGAAAATTGGACAGGTTGTAAAAAGCAAACAGCTTGCAGAGTGCTTGTATATTTGGACTGCTCCAGAAACCAGTTTGGCTGTTGCTGAAACCAGACAACGCTGTGAAAAGAAACAGTTAGCATATTAATGAGGCGATACCGGCGGTCCCCAGGCACAAAAGACACAAGTTAACACTAATCGATACATTGAATAGAAGGCCAGACTTTTCGGCGCCAAAGAAGCCCAAAACAATAAGTCCCAAGAACCGCCCCAGTGATCGAGCAACTGCCCCGCTATTGGGGAGTTCAAATCAATCGATTGGGAAGAGACCCAATCGATTACAAGAGTATAGAGGGTCCGCCCAGGTGGGCGCAAGACCCTGAGAGGAGTATAAGACAGAGAACGCTACCCCAGCTCTCTCTCTCTGTCAGCCTCTCCTTGACCAGCTAGCCCTCCCAGCAGAACACCGTGGCAGCAGAAGAACCTTGTGCAGGAGAGGTCTGGGTAGATGCCGCCAGCAAGTAAGTCACAACGCACGCTATGGGAATAGACACTCCTGACCCCTTTAGACCATAACCACTGGAAGCCTGCGGACCCTGGACAAAGCTAGAAGCCGTTGTTCCCTGATCCGGCAGTCCCCTTATCCAGATAAGTATTTGACCTAGTAGTGGTAGAATTAGCCTAGTCTTATAGTTTATATGCATGTTTAGTAGATTACTGTAATATAATAAACGTGTCTTGTTTGAACTTACTAATTGGTGTATGGTTTTATTGCTTTGAACTTGACCTTGGAACTTGTGGCAGTATCTTAACGATACCTGGCAACTCCAAAGCTAAGTAACGAAACAGAGCCACATTGAGTGTTAAGCACACTCACCCAGAATGAGCAACAGTGGTTCAGAGGTCGAGGATAACTGGCATGTGTGGGCACTGTGCTTAAGCAAGGAGAGGCTCTGATGAGGAGGGCAGTGTTTGAGGGTGATGCTGGGAGTTTGGGAGCTGGGATCCTGTGAGGCGGCAGCATGTGAGTTCAAGGTGACACACCGGGAGTTGACTGACGAATGGAGTGCCCAGGGCAGACAAGGGGCACTTACCCTGGCAGATCGTAGTGGGTCATTATTTTGTTTTACCTATATTGAACCCCTGTTCTCTTGCTCAGGCTGTTGACACTGACCAGTGCTGCCACCGTCTTCCAGGTGGGATTGGTGACCTTACTGGTGAACCTCCTGCCAGCCCATGGATAGATTGTTGCCGCACCTCCTCCAGGGCATACAACTATCTAGTGAGGGCCCCCTCTGAGAATTTGGGAGCTGGTCCTGTCGCTGCCATTCTCCTGGCTTGAATGAAATCAGGTGCTGTGGAGTTGTCAAAATGTAGCGCCCCCTTGATTGAAATGCTCAGGTGATCCCCGAGGAGGGCGAATCACGTGCATTATGCCTCAGGCGCGGGGTATTTTCACGAGGGGAAATTAATTTTTCAAAGTTCCTAAAGATTGCGAATGAATCGCACATCTGGCTGATGGGATTCACACCAATGTTCATGCCGGATATGACACTTTATCATGGTTTGGGAAAACCCTGCTCAGGAATAGTGGATGATTATTTGGGTGGCATTAATTTCTATTATCTGAAAACATCAATGGGCCATCAGATTCCCTGCACGTTAGTTGCATAAACAGTTGATGTGAAGGCCTTCACCATATGTTGAGCTTGTGAATTGCTGAAGCAAACTGTAGTCTTCCCATTCATCTTTCATAGAAGGAAGAAACCATTGCTGAATTTGCGTAGCCATTATCACTAGCTGTTTAATGAGAAGGATACAGCTGTCTTTATTTTCCAACCATCTGTCTGCTTCTTTATGTCTTTCTAATTATCCTTAACAAATCCAGTGATCCCAGGGAAGAAATCTTAACTCCCTTTGCTGACTTATGTCAAGTAAACAAGTTGCTAATTCTGCTCTCCAACACACAGCTTTAATGGTCCAAGAAGAGAGTCAGGGGCTCCCTTATATGGCCTGTGCTTGTCTGACACCGTGACCTGCTCGAGAGGAGGTATACAAACAGCACATGGTTATCATATCGCTGGTTCATCTCTCTGGAGAAAACAAGAAAAGAGCATATTGTTCACTTACAGCTTGCATGAACAACCAGGAGGACAATCAGAACTCTTGACGTGGGGCAGTTTAGTAAATGAGTAAAGTTTGTTTCAGTTTCACCATTGCCGAGACCAATGTTGGGCTGGACAAGGATGAGCCTCCCTGAAGGTATCCTCAAACTGATTCTCACAATTAAATGTATCACCAGTTCAGTAATTTCACTCAGATTCACAGAAAAATACAATGCAGAAATGGCCTATCAGCCCATCAAGTCTGCACCGCTGAATGCAGTTTTGTGTTAATGCAACATGAAAACATATGGGCGGCACAGTAGCGCAGTGGGTAGCACTCCAGGGTCCCAGGTTCGATTCCTGGCTTGGGTCACTGTCTGTGTGGAGTCTGCACGTTCTCCCCGTGGCTGCGTGGGTTTCCTCCGGGTGCTCCGGTTTCCACCCACAAGAGCCGAAAGATGTGCTTGTTAGATGAATTGGTCATTCTGAATTCTCCCTCAGTGTACCCAAACATGCGCCGGAGTGTGGTGACTAGGGAATTTTTACAGTAACTTCATTGCAATGTTAATGTAAGCCTACTTGTGACAATAATAAAGATTATTGTAGAAAACCCTTGCATTCATTCAAAATATTGCAATAGAGCTGGGCCACCTGTCATCCCAGGTACATAGAGTTGCCTGTGAGAGGTAATTCATCTATCTTGAACGATTGTCAAACAACTGATAAAGTCAAACGCTTAGCTGATTGCACTGCTTAAGGAAATGTGTCCCTTCTGAACCAAGGACAGGGACCTTAATAAGTGGAGAAACATGCAGATCATATATGTTCTCTTTTGCTTTGTTTCACACAACTTTACTTGGCTAACTGCGTAAGCATACATCGGAGAAAAGGGAAGAACTGGATAACAAAATAAAAATGTTCTTCACTGTATAATTGCAGCTAAATTAAAGCTTGAGGTCTGATAATCAGATAGATAACCTGCCAGTAGAAAGCCAATGGAAAAATGCCCCATTGAACCAGGCTTGGTGTGAGTGAGGTTCAAACCAAATGATCTGGGTGTATGTCTCTTGGGTGATTGATTTGATATTTGTCCCAAAGCCCTTCCACTTAAGTTACTGGAGCCTTTACGAGGAAGATGGAAAGAAAGTCGCACCTGGAATTGTCTAGTTTTCATCACCTGGATAGGGTGGATGTTATTCTTCTCCTGGAATTCCTTACCCATCTTTGGTGTTTGGTTGTCAGATGTATTCTTGTGGCGGAGAATGCAAGTGTGTGGTGTGTCCAGCAACTGTTTGCATCCCACATTGTGTGCATATGTTTCATGTTCTGGTCACAGACAAAGACCATGGGCGGATCTAACGGCCCCATCACATCGGGCGCGATTCGACCGATCCGGAGAGTCCGAAATTGGGAATCACGTCGGGCACCAATCAGTTTCCGATCTAACCGGCTCACTCCTATTGGCGAGATCTGGAACCCGCCGTAGCATGGCAAAACCAATAATCACCAATTAAGGCCAATCTCCATCCCATTAACGGGAAGGACGACCGATCAAATGGCCCCCTGTGATCTAACCGGCTCCCCAACGAGTGATAATGCAGGCGCCATTTAGCACACCCATCTAAAAACATGAAGTTAGTGCAATGGCTGCTCAGAAAATGGGAGGAGATATCTTGGAAAACGGACAGCTAGCTCAGGGGCACAAGTCTGCTGCCTCAGTGCTCAGGGGTTCGAAGCGGGGGGGAGGGGGGGTTGCAAAAGCACCCGGTGGGGAGGTCGTGGGGGGTCAGCCGCCATCGGTTGGGGATCGCTTCTGAGCTGGAGCGGGGAGGTGGGTGAGGAGTTCACCACCCATGGTACGACATGCCGTCCCTGGATCGTGTTTACCTATACCAGGGGCAACTTCAACATCTGTCTGTCCGTCCCATCGATAGCACCCAGGACAGAACCCTGGCCGTGGTAATATGGTGCAGATCACTTTAACCCCCACTGATCATGGTGGCCTCTGGCCACACAGCTAAAGGCTATCACCAATAGGGAATTGGCACTGTTAGTAATGTGAGCTCGGCACAGCCCTCAAGTAGATTTCCATGGGTAGAGATGCCATGTCGCTGTTGAGTTTTATTGCCTAGAACCCTGATCAGATTGTGAGGCCTGGACACTAGGGGCTTCAAAACCACAGGGTCAGCAGCCAATCATCGAACAGCCAAGAGCTGGGCCACAGCACTGGGGATAGCCCCGTGACCAGAGGGTGGGTGTGTGGCACGGGGGGGGTGAGAGGGGTGCCTGAGACCGGTCCCAGTGCTGTTCCCAGCAGAGGTATGGGGTCCGGTTCCCAGGGTTCCCTGCTGTCACTGGGGGTGTGTGTACAGGCCGAGGTCACCCAGCACGAGCGACACATTGGATGGCACCCTGAGCGATGGCAGGGAATATAAGGGTGGGGGAAGCCTGAGAGATTCAAGGATACTGGGGTGGAAGCTCCAGCGGTTCTCAGTCAGACACCCTCTCCAATTCCTTACAGACATCACGGATGATATTGTGGACCCGCAGCAGCTGCCCATGCGGTGGTAGTTCAGGCGGCCAGGTACCAGAAGATGTGGCGGTAGACAGAGGCTCGAGGCGGCAGACTATGTGCATGGGGCCTATCCCACACGCTGCCCCAGCTGTCCATCAGGGGGAGGCCACCTACAGCCCAAGGTGTACAGGCATTGCTTTACATTCGAAGAGATGTCGGACAGAATGAGCAGCAGGAGGCTCCGCCTCAACAAGGCGCCGGTGCGGCACTTGTGCCATATCCTTGAGGACTTGGCACCTCTTGGAGGAGGAGGATACACGCTCCCAGTGGTCATTAAGGTCACCGCAGGCCTGAACTGTTCAGCCTTAGCTTCATTCCAGGGCTCGATTGGGGAACTGTGTGGCATATAAACAACAAAGAACAAAGAAAGTACAGCACAGTAACAGGTCCTTCGGCCCTCCAAGCCTGTGCCCACCATGCTGCCCGTCTAAACTAAAATCTTCTACACTTCCTGGGTCCGTATCCCTCTATTCCCATTCTATTCATGTATTTATCAAGATGCCCCTTGTGGTGGTATGATTTGCATAGCTGTCTGCCATTGGTGCAGAACACCGTCTTACCATTGGCCCTGGTCGGTCATGTGCCTCTCGACCGATTGGTTGAGACCAGTCATGTGATGGCTCTCCGATTGGTCGAGAGGCTGAGTTAAGCACGCCTCCATACTGAGGTATAAATAGTTAGAACGCCCGTCGGTCGTTCATTTATTGTAGTCGACCGCAGGGCTAAGTTCTAGCTTATTAAAGCCTAACTTTTGTACAGCAACTCGTCTCACGTGCAATTGATGGCTCATCAATTTAATAAGCTAGATTTTTGAAGGTGGAGTTCCGAATCAAGCCCGAATGCCTCCGCATCAGCCCGCAAACTCAGAACGCTTCAGAAATATTTCAACGTTGGCTGGCATGTCTCGAAGGATACCTGGAGTCTGCAACCAGCCCCCCCACCATGGCACAGAAGCTTCACATCCTCCACTCCAGCGTGGGCATAGCAGCCTACGCGATGATCAAGGAAGAGAAAGATTATGATGCCGCCATGCTTAAGCTGAATGGACAATTTCTTAAACCAGTCAACAGAGTGTTCGCCCGACATCTGCTGGCCACCAGACAACAGCTCCTCGGTGAGTCATTAGACCAATTTTACCAGGCCCTCGCTATCCTGGGGAGGAATTGATCCTGCCTCCCAGTTTCTGCTACGGAGCACATAGAACTGCTGATCAGATATACTTACGTGGCTGGGATGCAGTCCCCCGCTATCCGCCAGCGGATGCTGGAGAAAGACGACCTCAGCTTAACTGAGGCACGGACTCTCTCCACCTCCCTGGAGGTCACCGATTTAAATGCCTGCACCTATGTCCCCAGCCGCGCTGCAACACCCTGGGCCTCCTGGCACGCTTCCCCACCGCCATCCGCCGCTCCCGACCTCCCTCAGGCCTGCGCCGCGGGACGCCCCGACAAGTTCACGGGGCCCCGCTGCTATTTTTGTGGGTTCACAAAACGCCCTCGCCCGCGCTGCCCAGCCCGCTCCGCCCTCTGTAAGAGCTGCGGGAAGAAGGGCCACTTCTCCTCCGTCTGCCAGGCCAAAACGGTCGCTGCGCGGAACAGCGCCGCCATCTTGGGACGCCGACCCCACGTGTGGATCCTGGGCGCCGCCATCTTGGGGCCCCGAATCCACGTGCGGGTCCTGGGCGCCGCCAATCTTGGGATCCCGACTCCACGTGCGGATCCTGGGCACCACCTTCCGGGACTGGCACGCAAGGTTCTTCCAGCATCTACTCGGATGACGACGACGAATATGGATTTTCTCCACGGCTCGCGGCCATTCAGCTCGACCAGTCACGTCCACGCACGCTCGCCAAAACGGCAACGCTGATCTACCTCAACGCCCATGAGACGGGCTGCCTGCTGGACTCAGGGAGCACGGAAAGCTTTGTTCACCCTGCCACAGTAAGACTCTGCGCGCTCCCCGTCCATCCTGTAAAACACAAAATCGAGTTAGCCTCAGGTTCGCACTCCATCCACATCACCGGCTGCTGTATCGCGGACCTCATGGTCCAAGGGAAGGTTTTTGAAAATGATAAACTCCTTCTCCTCCCTGATCTTTGCGCACCGGCACTCCTAGGACTGGACTTCCAGTGCAACCTGCAGAGCTTGACCTTCCAATTCGGCGGCCCTATACCCCCCCTCACTGTCTGCAGCCTCGCGTCCCTCAAAGTGGACCCCCCCTCCTTTGTTGCTAATCTCACCCCCGATTGCAAACCCGTCGCGACACGAAGCAGATGGTACAGCGCCCAGGACCGGTCCTTCATCAGGTCCGAGGTCCAGAGGTTGCTGACGGAAGGGGTCATCGAGGGCAGCAACAGTCCCTGGCGAGCCCAAGTGCTGGTGTTCCGGACTGGGGAGAAAAACCAGATGGTCATCGACTATACCCAGACCATCAACCGGTTTACGCAACTGGACGCGTATCCTCTCCCCCGTATTTCCGCCATGGTAAACGATATCGCGAAATACAAAGTCTTCTCCACTGTGGACCTTAAGTCCGCTTACCACCAGCTCCCCCTCCGTGCGAGTGACCGCAAATACACCGTGTTTGAGGCAGATGGGCGCCTCTACCACTTCCTTAGGGTTCCATTTGGTGTCACAAATGGGGTCTCGGTCTTCCAACGGGAGATGGACCGAATGGTCGACAAGTATGGATTACGGGCTACCTTCCCATATCTTGATAATGTCACCATCTGCGGCCACGATCAGCAGGACCATGACGCCAACCTCCAGAAATTCCTCCAAACCGCAAAACACCTTAACCTCACATACAATAAGGATAAGTGCGTGTTTAGCACCGACCGTCTAGCCATCCTCGGCTACGTAGTGCGTAAAGGAGTGATAGGCCCCGACCCCGAACGCATGCGCCCCCTGATGGAACTCCCTCTCCCCAATTCCCTCAAATCCCTGAAACGCTGCCTGGGTTTCTTCGCTTGCTACGCCCAATGGGTTCCCAACTACGCTGACAAGGCCCGTCCCCTCATTCAAACCACGACCTTCCCGCTGTCGACAGAGGCCTGCCAGGCCTTTAGCCGCATCAAAGCGGACATCGCAAAGGCCACGATGCGTGCCATCGACGAGTCCCTCCTCTTCCAGGTCAAGAGCGACGCATCAGAAGTAGCTCTGGCGGCCACCCTGAACCATGCGGGCAGACCCGTGGCCTTCTTCTCCAGAACTCTCCAGGCTTCCGAACTCCGCCACCCCTCTGTGGAAAAGGAAGCCCAGGCCATAGTCGAAGCGGTGCGACATTGGAGGCGCTATTTAGCCGGCAGGAGGTTTACCTTCCTCATAGACCAACGGTCAGTAGCCTTCATGTTTGATAATGCACAAAGGGGCAAGATTAAGAACGACAAGATCTTATGGTGACGGATCGAGTTGTCCACGTACAACTATGAGATCTTGTATCGTTCTGGGAAGCTCAATGAGCCTCCTGATGCCCTGTCCCGCGGTACCTGCGCCAGCGCGCAGATAGACCACCCCCGCTCCCTCCACGCAGACCTCTGCCATCCAGGGGTGACCCGTTTCTACCATTTCATTAAGGCCCGCAACCTGCCTTTCTCCAAATCGGAAGTCAGGACAGTAACCCGTGACTGCCACATCTGCGCAGAGTGCAAACCGCATTTCTACCGCCCCGAGCGCGCACACCTGATCAAAGCATCCCGCCCCTTCGAACGTCTCAGCATTGACTTCAAGGGGCTCCTTCCCGCTAACAACCGTAACATTTACTTCCTGGCGGTAATCGACGAATTCTCCCGCTTCCCCTTCGCCAATCCCTGCCCCAACATGACCACATCGACCGTCATTAAGGCCCTCCTCTCCATCTTCTCCCTGTTTCGGCTACCCCGCGTACATACACAGCGATCGGGGGTCCTCCTTTATGAGCGACGAGCTGCGTCAATTCCTGCTCAACAGGGGCATTGCCTCTAGCAGGACGACCAGCTATAACCCCCAGAGTAACGGACAGGTCGAGCGGGAGAATGGTACCATCTGGAAGACCATACGGTCCAGAGATCTCCCTATTTCCCGATGGCAAGAGGTTATCCCCGATGCCCTACATTCTATCCGCTCACCGCTCTTACCGCAACAAATCAGACACCTCATGAACGTTTTCTTGTCTTCCCCAGGAAGTCGTCCTCCGGATCCCTTCTCCCGACGTGGCTGGCCGCCCCCGGACCCATCTTGCTCCGGTAGCATGTACGGGTGCACAAGTCCGACCCGTTGGTGGAACAAGTCCAGTTACTCCACGCTAACCCGCAGTATGCGTATGTGGAGTACCCCGACGGTCGGCAGGACACGGTCTCCCTCCGGGACCTGGCCGTGCGGCCTCCCTCCCCTTCACCACAGACCCCCCCTTTTTTTCCCCCCCAGCGCCCCACCCAGGCCACCCCTTCCCCATCCATGGCGTCTCCACAGCCAGCTTGGGTGACGGAGACTGTTCAAGGACCATCGCTCCCGGACTCCAGGACGTCAGCGGAACCACCACCATTGGCTGAACCGACGTCACCTACTCCACTGCGGCGGTCTGCCAGAGCGTCACGGGCCACGGAAAGACTGATCGAATCAATTTAAATTACAACAGCTCCATGGACTTTGTTGGGACTTTGTGTACTATTGTTAATTGTCTAGGCCAGTGGGAAGCCAAAATGTAATAAAAGAAAAGAAGAGAAAATTTTTGTTTTCCCGGCTGCTACTCATACCACCAGTTCTCTCCCCCCCCCGGCTCTCGTTGATACACCCCCCCACCCCCCCCCACCCCCGGCTTCTTTCTCCGCAAGGGGTGAATGTGGTGGTATGATTTGCATAGCTGTCTGCCATTGGTGCAGAACATCGGCTTACCATTGGCCCTGGTTGGTCATGTGCCTCTCGACCGATTGGTTGAGACCAGTCATGTGACAGCTCTCCGATTGGTCAAGAGGCTGAGTTAACCACGCCTCCATACCGAGGTATAAATAGTCAGAACGCCCGGCGGTCGTCCATTTTTTGTAGTCGACCGCAGGGCTAAGTTCTAGCTTATTAAAGCCTAACTTTTGTACAGCAACTCGTCTCACATGCAATTGATGGCTCATCACCCCTTAAATGTCACTATCGTTCCTGCTTCCACCACCTCCTCCGGCAACGAGTTGCAGGCACCCACTATCCTCTGTGTAACAAAACTTGCCTCGTACATCCCCTCTAAACCTTGCCTCTCGCACCTTAAACCTATGCCCTTTAGTAATTGACCCCTCTACCCTGGGAAAAAGCCTCTGACTATCCACTCTGTCTATGCCCCTCATAATTTTGTAGACCTCTATCAGGTCACCCCTCAACCACTGTCATTCCAGTGAGAACAAACCGAGTTTATTCAACCGCTCCTCATAGTTAATTCCCTCCATATGAGGCAACATCCTGGTAAATCTCTTCTGCACCCTCTCTAAAGCCTCCACATCCTTCTGGTAGTGTGGTGACCAGAATTGAACACTATACTCCAAATGTGGCCTAACTAAGGTTCTATACAGCTGCAACATGACTTGCCAATTCTTATACTCAATGCCCCGGCCAATGAAGGCAAGCATGCCGTATGCCTTCTTGACTACCATCTCCACCTGTGTTGCCCCTTTCAGTGACCTGTGGACCTGTACACCTAGATCTCTCTGACTTTCAATACTCTTGAGGGTTCTACCGTTCACTGTATATTCCCTACCTGCATTAGACCTTCCAAACTGCATTATCTCACATTTGTCCAGATTAAACTCCATCTGCCATCTCTCCACCCAAGTCTCCAAACGATCTAAATCCTGCTGTATCCTCTGACAGTCCTCATTGCTATCCGCAATTCCACTAACCTTTGTGTCGTCTGCAAACTTACTAATCAGACCAGTTACATTTTCCTCCAAATTATTTATATATACTACGAACAGCAAAGGTCCCAGCACTGATCCTTGCGGAACACTACTAGTCACAGCCCTACAATTAAAAAAGCACCCTTCCATTGCTACTCTCTGCCTTCTATGACCTAGCCAGTTCTGTATCCATCTTGCCAGCTCACCCCTGATCCCGTGTGACTTCACCTTTTTTACCAGTCTGCCTTGTCAAAGGCCTTACTGAAATCCATATAGACAACATCCACTGCCCTACCTGCATCAATCATCTTTGTGACCTCCTCAAAATACTCTATCAAGTTAGTGAGACGCGACCTCCGCTTCACAGAAGCATGCTGCCTCTCGCTAATACGTCTATTTGCTTCCAAATGGGAGTAGATCCTGTCTCGAAGAATTCTCTCTAGTAATTTCCCTACCGCTGACGTAAGGATAACCGGCCTGTCGTTCCCTGGATTATCCTTGCTACCCTTCTTAAAGAAAGAAACAACATTGGTCTGTGCGGTGGCGTGGATGCGTGCTGTCCGGGGTTTGCTCTGCGGGATTGGTTTAAGTGCTGCTTCCCCTCTTTAACAGGGAGCTGTCAAGCGCGGTCCAGGCGAATCAAATGGCAGAACAGTCATTTCCAGCGTAATTAAGTGCCCTAATTAATGTTAGGTATGGGTGACGGCCTCTCTGAGTTGGCCATCGGGAAACACCTGGCAGTTCCCACCCGCGACCACACTTAGAAACCTGTCCATGTGATTGCACCTGTAGTAGAGGAGGTGCCAGTGTTGGATTAGCAAGGATTTCACCTTGCCTTATATTCATCTTTCCAACAAAAGTGTATGTTTGTGTTGGTGAGACCGAGCTCGGTGAACTTGATGAGGAGGCGGAGCCTGTTGGCTTTTCATTGCCCCACTCCTTCTTTCTCAATGATCCTCCGCCAGAGTGTGTTGTTACATCCAGTTCTGGCATTAAAATCTCCCAGTTGGATTATTCTGGTTTGTTTTGGGATGGCTGCCAGCATGGAATCCATATCTGCATAAAAGAACTCTTTGTTTTCGTCAGGAGAATCAAGAGTGAGGGCGATAGCATAAGATGATTGTGGCCCATTGGTTGCTGCTCAGGTGAAGGCGCAGTGCCTCGAATTGCTTGTTAATGCCTGTTGGAAGCTCTGTAATTAGATCTGTGATTCTGTTTTTAGTCGCAAATCCAACTTTGTGAAGACGAAGATTGAACAAGGGTAGAATATTAGATTGAGAAGTAATTCACCAAAATCAAGGTGCTCTGGGAAACACAAGTGGTGTCTCCGTGAGGAAGGGCACCTTTATGCAGTGTAAAATGTTTAAAATATAGGATGCAATTTTCCAGTGCCTGGGTGGGGGGGAGGTCCAAAAATCATTTTCCCTTTGGCCTATCGTGGTGGCAGGATTTTCCACTGCTGCCCAACATGGCAGGTCACAATTCCCACCAGAGGCCTGTGAGAAGCTGACTTGTACCCCACTAACGGGATGCAGATGAAGGCCTGACTAGAATCACACCCACACCCAATATTCTGTGACACCAGTGGAAAATCGCGGCAGTTCAGAACACACCTGGGCCAACGTGGCATGTAAAGGTCAGGGCTTACCTTAAGAAGTCCTTGTGCAGCTTGACAAGATGAGAAAAAGACAGAGGCCTCCAACATCCAGATCCTGGAATACAAGGGTGCAACATTGTTTGGGTGGGGCATTAATCACATGGATCTGCTTGGGGAGGCAATGGCGTAGGGGTATTGTCACTGGGCTAGAAAACCAGAAACCCAGTGTAATGTTCTGGGGACTTGGATTCGAATCCCACCACTGCAGATGGTGAAATTTGAATTCAATAAAAATCTGGAATTAAAGGTCTCATGCTGACCATAAAACCATTATTCATTGTCGGAAAAACCTACCTTGTTCACTAATGTCCATTGTAGCCACCTAAGATGGACACTGGGCTAACAAAATGGAGAACTGCTAAGTCTGCAGGGAGAAAGCAGTTTTAGCCAAGACAAGCAGTCTGCAAAGACTGATTAGCATTCTGCACGTAGCAAAACTAGTTTATGGCCAGGTGGAAGATCTCAACCAAAGGTGTTAATAGCAAAACGCTTTGCATATTAATGAGGCAATCCAGATCTGGGCACACACAATAGCAACATTTGGTTGTGAATGGATACTTTGAGTGGACGCCCAGACAAAACGGCACCAGAAGTATCCATCACAAAAGACCCTAGAGACCGCCCCACACATCGAGAAGGGACCCTCAGATTGGGGGATTTGTGAGACATCGATTGGGAATTGATCCAATCAATGCATGACAGGCAAAGCCCGCCCCGAAAAGGCACGGACATTGGGGGCCACTATAAAGATAGACCCCGCACATGGTCCTGTCTGTTCGTGCTCCGGCTTGATCTGTTTTGTGCTCCGGCTTGGACTGCTGTTTTGACTTCGACCCAGATCTGCTGTTGTATCCTGACTCCGACTCCAGCCGTTGATCCTGTCTTCCATCACCAGCCGTTGAGCACCAGCCATCGTTCAGTAAGTCCCAAAACGACGCTCGCTACGTGAACTTATACAGTACTCGACTAATAACGAACAGAAGGTGCAGCCCAGAAAGGAACAAAGGCCTTGTCCCCTGACCTTGCTGGTTCCCACTTAGATAAGTATTTAGTCGTTTAATAGTAGAAATAGGTATTTGTCTTTAGCGTTTGCATGCGTATTTATTATATTTGTATAATAAATATTGATCGTTGGAACTTACTAATCGGTGTATAGTTTTATTACTTTGAACGTGACCTTGAGATACTTGTGAGGTGTTTATATACGACACCTGGCGACTCCGAGCTGAAATTACACATACAGAGCCCTAGCAGTGTTAAGCACACGGTCTTTAAACGGAGGCGTGTTAATACACTCCAATAAACGCGTATTACACTCAAGTAAAACGTGCAACACCATTAGGGAAGGAAATCTGCCATCCTTACCTGGTCAGGCCTACATGTGACCCACACCCCTCCAGGGCAATTAGGGATGGCAATAAATGCTGGCCCAGCCAGCGAAGTCCACATCCCATGAATGAATAAAATAAAATTCTCAGATCCCCAGATCTTCATCCAGAGACTTCTCCGGGGTCCCGGACCTTCATCCAGGCACTAATCCCAGGCCCCGGATCTTCGTCGAAAGATTTTTCCTGGGCCCCAGATCTTCATCCGGAGACTTTTACAGGGCCCGGGATCTTCATTCAAACATTTCTCCCAGGTCCGTATCTTCACTCAGAAACTTCTCCCAGATCTCAGATCTTCATTCAGAAGGAAAAATAATAGCGCGGGAAGGAAGAATACTGGTCTCAACTAGTCTTACACAATTTAAAATTGAACGCCAGTAAAACGGGGAAATGAGAATACTGATCCAAACTCTTTTTTCCTTCTGGGCATCCAGAGACTTCTTCCAGGCATTGAACCTTCATCCAGATACTTCTCCCAGCCCTGGATCTTCATCCAAAGACTTCTCCTGGCTCTGGATCTTCCTGCAGAGACCTCTTCAGGGCCCTGGATCTTCATCCAGAAACTTCTCCCGGCCCTGGATCTTCCTCCAGAGACTTCTCAATGTTTCTGGATCTTCATCCAGAGACTTCTCCTGGCCCTGGCTCTTCATCCAGATACTTCTCCTGGCCCTGGATCTTCCTCCAGAGACCTCTCCAGGACCCTGGATCTTCATCCAGAGACTTCTCAATGTTTCTGGATCTTCATCCAGAGACTTCTCCTGGCCCTGGCTCTTCATCCAGATACTTCTCCCGGCCCTGGATCTTCATCCAGAGACTTCTCCCGTGCCCTGGATATTCATCCAGAGACTTCTCCCGGCCCTGGATCTTCATCCAGAGACTTCTCCTGTCTCTGGATCTTCCTCCAGAAACCTCTCCTGGCCCTGGATCTTCATCCAGAGACTTCTCCCGTGCCCTGGATCTTCATCCAGAGACCTCTCCTGGCCCTGGATCTTCATCCAGAAACTTCTCCCGTGCCCTGGATATTCATCCAGAGACTTCTCCCGAGCCCTGGATATTCATCCAGAGACTTCTCCCGGCCCTGGATATTCATCCAGAGACTTCTCCCGGCCCTGGATATTCATCCAGAGACTTCTCCCGGCCCTGGATATTCATCCAGAGACTTCACCCGGCCCTGGATCTTCATCCAGTGACTTCTCCCGAGCTCTGGATATTCTAGAACAGTACAGCACAGAACAGGCCCTTCGGCCCTCAATGTTGTGCCGAGCCATGATCACCCTACTCAAACCCACGTATCCACCCTATACCCGTAACCCAACAACCCCCCCCTTAACCTTACTTTTATTAGGACACTAAGGGCAATTTATCATGGCCAATCCACCTAACCTGCACATCTTTGGACTGTGGGAGGAAACCGGAGCACCCGGTGGAAACCCACGCACACAGGGGGAGGACGTGCAGACTCCACACAGACAGTGACCCAGCCGGAAATCGAACCTGGGACCCTGGAGCTGTGAAGCATTTATGCTAACCACCATGCTACCCTGCTGCCCTGGATCTTCATCCAGAGACTTCTCTCAAGCCCGCACCTGCAGGTATGAGAAGAGAGAGTGAGTTACTGCATGAGCTGCCTCCAACATGGAGCGTACCCTAAGCCATGAGTTTGGATGGAGGCCCACAGCCAGTCTACCGATCTCCATGGCCCTGTCCCACTATACTCCTGCCAGATGGGCTGCCCACTCCTTGAATTCAGTTACTTCTTTCAAGTGTGGCAGACTCCCTCCCACCTTCTCCCTCTCTCCGAAACTGAGAACATGGGGGTGAGAGGAATTGTATTTTGTATCTAATTGTACTTTGAAATTTCACTTTTTCTTCTCATGCTTCTTGCCTTAGAGATAACCCATCCTGGATTGTGTGGCGTGTGATTGATGCACTGCAGGTTGTTCAGAAGGGTTCCTGGCCAGCACACTCCAGAGTGCTAAGGTAATCAGGTATGAGGATCAGGCCCTGAGACGTGTCATTGATGGAGCTTGCTGGTGCCCGAAATGCCTGAACTCCTTTCCCTGCCCTCCTCACCTGTCTCCCCCACCCCGTTCTAGACAGCATGTGAGCTTTCTGTGTGGAAGGCTGAGGGAACCACAGCGGCCCCTTCACCTTCACAGTGAAGGACTGACGTGGGGCTATAAGGCATGAACTTTTTATGTTGCCACTGAGACCCATGTCCCTGTACCATTCATTATGGTTAGTGTAAGCAGCTGAGGGTTCTCCTACCCTGGAGGTGCGGATGAAGTTGTTCGTCCTCTTTAAGCCTAGGAGGGCTGATCTTTGCTGAAGTCCCTGGCAACAGACTGCCCTGGATGCAAGGTTGGTCTCACTGCTCGTCTTCCTCCTCCCATCAGATGGGTCCCTTCTGGCCTCCACTGCATTGAGGAGGTCACCCAGGGAGGAAGCGTCAATCTTTGACACCAGAGATCCCCGCCCATTTCTTGCCAACTCAATTGGCGTGGTTGGTAAATTGCTGTCCAGTTCACTTTCAATTATGATGCCTGGAAATGATGTTGGAGAGCGCTCCATCCAGCCCACTCCATCCGGCAACGCATTGGGAGACCCCTGACTACATAATTAATGAGGTCGGTGTCATGCAATACCACTCAAGTTCCCAATGGCCTCCATGTCAGGAAACACACCCCATCGCACCTCTGCCATGGAACTGCCACCCATTATATGTTGTTTGCCTCCGACAGGATTGGGATGTAAAACAAATGTTCAATTAAAGGTTAACTCCTGAAATAATAAAAGATGGGGTGTTGGGGGGTGGGGGGTCGGGGGAGAGAGAGAGAGAGTCATTTTATATTTTAAAGAAGGAACAATGTAGAAATAGGTGGACAATGCTCAATTGTTCAGGCCTAGACCTCAAATAGCAAAAATGCTTCCAATGGATTCAATGGTTTCAAAACCTGCAGAGCACATTGATCCTAACTCAGTAGTGACAATGATAAAACCAGCAGACTAGTATAATTTTACATGCTTTCTATAGTTTCAAATAGGAAGAAAATAATGATTTATACAGGGAAAGGAACAATTGTTGGGAAACGTATCAATTGAATTCTGATAATAAATTCAAGATTGCTACAAACTCTGAAGCAAGCACTCAAGTTTGCAAGAGATTGGTGCGCAGATTGTTCAAAGTGGATCGCGCAGAATGAGCTACCTTGGCTGGCACGGGAGGCAAATGGTGCGGAATGACAATGGGGAAGATTGAATAGATATTTGCTGTGTGAGCTTTGATCTGGGAATGCACCTTGTTGTCAGCCTCTGAAAACAATCACAGCATCCTGCTGCCTGCTTATCCCGATTGTGTAAAGACATTTGCAGGTGTAATTCTTATCTCTCTGGTACACGCACAGGCTGGAATTCTCTGCTTGTTCTAATTCAGTCAGCAATCCGCCTCCCATCCCCCTTTGTAGATGGGCTGGCGAGCACAGAATTTGAAAAAAAAAACAATGGCTATGTTCGGCGCTTCTATTCAGTCAAGGGGAAAAAAAGATGGCAAGAAATGGTGGGGTTTTCCCTACGCGCCATCCTCATTAAAAATCTTCAATTGATAAGTCAATTATGACAATCGTTGGCATTCCAGGATGAGTCCAGAATATTGGATTCAGTTAAGAGGAAGCTGCAACAGAGGAGGGCTTGCTGCTGTTCTGGAAGGCTGCGATCTAATGAGCTACAAATCTAAGCATATCAGGAGATTCAGTGATCCTACACTTCTGAGTGATAATGCTCAGTAGAAGGGAGTGCAGGTTGGAGAAACAGTTCTTTAGTGTTGTTGCCTTGCACCCTGTGGTGGTATGATTAACATAGCTGCCTGCCATTGGTGCAGAACACCGGCTTACCATTGGCCCTGGTCGGTCATGTGCCTCTCGACCGATTGGTTGAGACCAGTCATGTGACGGCTTCCCGATTGGACGAGAGGCTGAGTTAACCCCGCCTCCAGGGCGCGGTATAAATACCCAGTACTCCCGGCGGTCGTCCATTTACTGTAGTCGACCGCAGGGCTAACATCTAGCTGATTAGAGCCATACTTTTGTACAGCAACTCGTCTTGCGTTCAATTGATGGTACATCACACCCAACCCATTCTCTATGGAGTGTGGCTCCCTCCCGAGGGGCCCAGATTGTTAAATTCATTCAGATTAAAAATTGAAACATTCCTGCATTTGCAGGTGGCTTGCTATTTTCATTTGAGACCAACTTTCACAAGTTCCAAAATGTGACTAGTTTTGAAATCCACCTCCCCCACATCCCACACCACCATCCCGCCACGCAAAAAAAAAAATGGGTGGCCAGCTGTTTGGTGAAATGGTCAATTTTTAAAATAAAATCTCAAACCAGACCAACATATCGATTTCTGGGTTTAAAAGTGGCAGAGGGTGAGCACCTCATCTGCTCCCAGTCGACGGGTTGACCATCTAAATGTTAGGTGAATCTTTGATGCTCTGGAATCACAACCCCTCCTACTCTCCCCCCCCCCACCCCTCCCCCACTCCCCTCACCCCGCCACACCACTTCTGCCTATAAAAACCATCCCGCCAATGTTGAGGTCAAAACCTAATCTGTTTATTTCATTTTCTGCAGTAATTTGGTGCCTTAAAAAGAATTTAGTGCTTTAACTGTCTTCACACCAATTACTATAGCCAATATTCCTTGCTCATCTGACTCCCATAAGACCGAACTGGTCACCAGTTATTATTATTGACCTCATTATGACTGCTGCCGGATTTATGTTGGCTCTGTACGTGCCAGGAGCAACACACTCTCTTTTACTTATATATTTTTGTACACTTGTGGATTTCATCACATGAATGCTGATGGAGTTACTGTCACAGGTGGGAATTAACAAAGCGGTAGTGCTGACAAATGGTAGCTCTGTATAAGTCAAGAAGGGAAAGTGATGACAATGATAATTACTTGTTCCAAATCTCTGGGTCCGGCTATGCCGCCATTTTCACCACGTGCAAAGTGTGCACAGTGAAAGGAAAGTCCGGATACTCTCGTGCAAAAGCAAAATACTGCAGCTGCTGGAAATCTGAAATAAAACCTGGAAATTCTCAGCAGGTCTGGCAGCATTTACACAGAGATAAACAGATTTCCTGGACAGAAATTTGATTGCCAAGGTGCTGACTGGAGATTAAAGACCAGAATAGTGGCTTTTGGTCAGCTACCCAAAATAATCCAGCCCGCTGTCAGGTTTAAACCAGGACAGGCTTTCAGGCAGTGGGGCACACATGATGCGGGCAATTAAAATATTTAACGAGACAATGAACACAGGATTTAACCCAGCATTCTGGCTTTAACAGCCACTGTTTTAAGGTATAAGGGAGCATGCGCCAGCTGCTGATGTCCTCGGCCAGTTTCTTCCACACCTGTTCGGCTCAAGAGGCTGCCCACATCACCAAACATCACCTCATGGCTGTCACACAGCAAGACTTCCAGGTAAGTGTGTGAAACCCAGGAAACAGCCATAATACTTCTCCCTTCCCTTCCTATGCTTATTGAAGACACAGGAACCAATGTACAGACCAACCATTTTGACCTCAGTCTCTTTAACTAGGAATGCTTTCCATTGACAGATTGCCCTGGAAGCCTAAAGTGACATTCGCGTATTCAGGCTCAGATAAAAGTCACGACAAAGCTGACTGCCAGAACTAAGGTGTCCCGACCTGCTCCTGAGGCCTCACCGGTGACACTGTCAGCTAGCCCACCCCTGAGGCTCACCAACTCTCTCCAAGCCTTAGCTGTCCCCGGCGCCCATGCACCCATCCATCCTGCCCCCAGTCAGGTAGTCACAACTTGTGTAACATACCCAGGACCCCTATCACACTGCATTTAAGCTCCCAGCAGATGCACATTTTCTTCTCTCACCCGCATCTGAAGGACCTGCCCATACACAGGGCTCCAAGCCTGTAGGCGATTGGTGGCATAAGATCACTTTCTAAACTGCACAACCAGGTGCAGCCCTGCTGGCAGGATAACACACAGCCCACCCAGTGGGGAAACCCACAGTAGATTGTGGGAACCAGGGCAGGGATGCTTATATTGGTTGCAACAGCCACTGGTGCCCCTGATTACAGGGCTGTGTGGTGAAGACAGAGGCTCCCCACATTTTGGCCCCATGCCACTCGCTGATGGAAACAGGGGTGCAGTGCGGATGGCAATATCTCAGGGGGACTGGCTGAGGATGATATGTTGGGTATGCTGGGTCTGCGAGGACTGCGTTTACCATAGCAGTGAGAGAGACAGGCTTCCAACACTTGGAGAAATGCAACTCTATTTTATTGAACTCTTAACTATTAAACATACTTTAAGTGTGGGTTGACACTATGCTGAGTTGACTGGAGACCTGAGGCTAACCTGACCAGACTATCTTACTACCACATGGTGGATGTTCTAGTTGTTGCTCACGGGCTCTGACTGTCTCAGAGGCTGCATCCCCAGAGAGCGGGAAAACTCGTGCCCTCTGGCTTTATTGTGGTCGTGTCCTGTCTGGTGATTGGCTGCTGTGTTCTGTGTGTTCATTGGTCATCCTGTGTGTCAATCAATGTCTATCTGTGCACCATCATATACTTGTGTGTATATTATGACAGAGGAGTGGGGTGGGAATGCAGGGCACATGTTGAATGTGGAACTGAAGTGCAACTCAGGGTCACCATGGTGGCATTGGATGGTCAAGGGAATACTCATCTTGCTTACATGTCTTTTCTTTTTTTCCCCCTCAAGGGAATGAATTTCAGAGTACAGCCAGCTTTCCTTGCTCTCTACCTGGCCACAGCTGCCATTGCGGATGCACAGAGGATGGTGGAGCAGGGTTAGCTCAGGATGGGCCCTGCACAAGAGGATCCTGCCCCAGAGGGAGGGGAAAGCCGATGAGTCTCGGGTGCTGACCGCCCAACTGGCTGCGGAGGAGGTCCGAAATAGGATCGCATCCTTCGAGGATCTGCCAGATTGCCTGTGCCACCAAACCTTTGGCGAACCAGTGAGACCATGCGCCACCTGTGCCAGATAGTGGCGCACCTGGCACCATGGGATTTTGGAGGACGCCACCCTTTCCCAGTGGTCGTCAAGGTGATGGTCGCCCTGAACCTTTATGCTTCTGGAGGGGGCCTGTCGGGGATCTTGCAGACATCTGCACACAGATGCATCATTGATGTGACTGATGCCCTACGCGCCCGGGAGCAGACTGTACCTGACCCAGCAGGATTTGCCACTATTGCTGGATGCCCCAGGTCCAGGGAGTGATTGATGTCATGCATGTCCTCCGTCGAGCACCATCTGCCCTTCATCAATAAGTATGCAATGACCAGCTGCACGGCTTGCATATTTGCACTCTAAACCCTGGCAATTTGCGCAATGCTTACATCCTGGCGCACTCTCAGGTTCCCGAACCTTCGAGGCGTTCCCTCAGGTGAGGTGTTGGCTCTTAGGCGAGAAGGGTTACCCGCTGAGGTCATAACTGTAATGATACGTATATAGGCATAACACAAAAGGGTTAATTATTACATCTCAGTGTAATGTAAACACTAGAGGGCACCACCAGTTCCCGGTATAAATATCAAAGCTCAGGGAATCTTGGGTAGTGTCAGCAGAGGACAGAGATAGATCACAACTTAAGGACTAGTTAGGTTAGAGAGAATTGGCACGTATACTTCATTGGTTAATACTTAATCATAGATTATAGTTTAACAGACTCAGTATTACTTTATTAACAGTTACAGCTCAGTTCAGTGTGCAAACTATATTTAATTTAATGGTTATTCAATAAATAAGTTTTGCTTCAAGTTAAAGATTGGTGGTTTTTTGATCATCACACCATCAGACCATTCTGAATCACAAGGCAAAGAGTAACGACATATTACCACAAAGTGCAATATAACAATAACTAATGACGCCTGTACAACAACACCAATGTAACAACCAGGAGCGTAATTGAGTGGTGCATTGGAATACTCAACAGGCATTTCCGAAAGTGCCATTTTTGAGGGGGTGGAGCATCCGAAAAACATGCTGCTCCTGATGTCGGCATAAAAAGGGATTCTCCGGCCAATCGCCAAACGCAATTTCAGGTCTGGAAATTGAAGAATCCAGCCCTAAGCCTTGATGTCGGAGCAGGAATCGTGGAGTTCTACGACTGCAAAACTGGTGCCGCACCTGGATCGATTCAGCGCGAAGGGGCTAGCACCGCGCCACGTGGAACACAATGGATAAACGGTCCCATCGATAGTGGAGATGCAGTCGCAGAACCAGGAACTGCATGAGGGGTTGAGGGCAAGCATCCTACATCTACAAGTGCAGTTCGAGGAGTCCAACCGGATGCAGGAGCAGGAGGTGGTGCGAACCATGCTTGCCACACAGGCCACCATCGCACGGGTGGCATCTGCGGAGGGGACATTGGGATCGAATGTTTCGGCTATGGATCACCATGTCCAAAGCCTGGGGAACTCTGTGCAGGCGGTGGCTAAGCACCAGAGGGTTGCTCCCTCACAGGCAGCCAAATCACAGATCTACCTGAACATTACAGTGGTGCTCCTGAGCATGGCCCAGTCACAGCCGGCCATGCCTGAGAGAGTCGGTGGCATTGCCCAGGCACTGGCTGACGTGGAACAGACAGAGGTAGGTGGTCCAGTCCCAGAGGGAGATGGCACATTCTCTGGCTGATAGGTGCAGTCCCAGATCGAGGAGGTCCAGTCCCTGTGCTCCACATTCACAAACATGCAGACCCTGGTCGAGACAGCAACTGGCCTCCAGGATTGGCAGCACCATGCGGCGGTGGAGTCTCAAGGGTTAGCTTCGCTTGCACACCCATCCCATGGAATAGCCTTGGAGCCACCGGGCCTATCACGCGGATGCGCAGGAACCCTGACCAATGGGAAATAAGCACAATGCCCTGGGAGTGGGGTCCCAGACAGGGCGGGTCCTGGAGAAGGAGTGTGAAGACCTGTTTAGTGGCTCTATGCTTGTGCGTAGTTTACCTATACAAGCTATCAAGATGAAACCTTGTTCAGTTATACTGGAAATCTCCCTGGTATTGCTTCGAGCCATCACGTTGATGACGAATGTAAACTGGATCGATCGCAAGTCACATCAGAATTAGAGGGGGAAGTGAGAAGCCTCCAGAAGAAACACAGCAGTTGAAAAGTGTGGATGGCATCATGAAATAGTGAGTGAAAAGTGCCCATGATTGGAAATCTTGACTCATTCAAACAGGGAGCTGAGACTGGAGTCAACATATTGAGTGTTCTGTGGACGCAGACCTCATAAGGAATTTGCGGTCCTCGGAGGCTCTCATCCGACCAGTTGGTGACTCCGGTCAGGGAGCATTTCAACCTCAGACCCTCAACATACTACAGCGATACAAGGTGAATTCGGCTGTAAAAGACCAGGAGAGATTGCTTTTGTTGCCCGTCTCTGCCAAATTAGCACAGTGCTCGATGACATACTGCACAACTGTTTGGTATGCAGTGTTGACAACATTAGTGCGCTGAAACCAAAATAAAACTAGACAGGACGATCCAAATTGATCAGACATTTGAGTGCGCTGAGAGCAGCATGCCTGAGCTTTAAAGTGTCCGAGAGGGCAGGTGAACCATTTGTGTGGCAGTATGGCTGCAAGACGGGCAGCCAGGTCGACAGACATAGAGGATGTTTGGCCACAATCCCAGGAATTGGAACAGTCAGTGGTCAGGAAGGAAAATGGGTCATCATCCCTGAAGTCAAGGTGATTGCCACCAATGTGGGGGGGACCACCCCCAAGAATCGTGCCGCTGCATAGAGTTCATTTGTTTTCGGTACAATAGGAAGAGTCCGGTGCACGGTAGCATTGTGGATAGCATAATTGCTTCACAGCTCCAGGGTTCCAGGTTCGATTCCGGCTTGTGTCACTGTCTGTGCGGAGTCTGCACATCCTCCCCGTGTGTGCGTGGGTTTCCTCCAGGTACTCTGGTTTCCTCCCACAGTCCAAAGATGTGCAGGTTAGGTGGATTGGCCATGATAAATTGCCCTTAGTGTCCAAAATTGCTGTCAGTGTTGGGTGGGGTTACTGGGTTATGGGGATAGGGTGGGTGCTCTTTCCAAGAGCTGGTGCAGACTCGATGGGCTGAGTGGCCTCCTTCTGCACTGTAAATTCTATGATTCTATGATATCCAGGCAAGTTGCTGCACCAGGCAAATGCACAAATCAAATAAAAATAAGTCATGACTACAGTGAATAAAATAGAAAGAAATTCAGATGAAGAACCTGAAATATACAGATGAAACATGGTGAAAGGGAGTAAAACAGTCTCAATTGTATCAGTCCTCACAGTAAATGAAAGATCACTAAAGCTACGTTGACACCAGGGTATTGGCCATTGTAGATGAACAAACGGTCAAATATCTTTGAGAAGAGGTTCAATCTTTGAACTTAAGTAGGACAAAGGCCAAGTTGATGACATGTACCAAGAAGACCCAATCTTCGGGACAACTACGATACCAGTGTGTCATCAGCAACAGGATGCCCAACTACTAATGATCACTGTTGAGGAACATTGGCCAAATCTCCTGGAACGAGATTGGCTGAGCCAAATCAAGTTAAAATGGTTGAAGTTCTTCAAAATTTTGGGTAGTCTAATGTAAATGTAACTGCTGTAGTGATCGAATCTCAGAGACAATCCTCCACGGATGACAACGTGCTCTCAATGTTGGAGGAGCTGTTTGGGGGCAACATGGCAGTCCATGAGACCCAGAAGTTCACCCGGCAAATTGACATTGCGATGAATTGTTATGAACCCTCACCCCTGTGTTTCCTAATCGTTTCATTGTGTATACTAACTGTACATAACCTGTTCTATAAAAAAGCTCTGAGGGACTTAAGGAGCGGGAGGGATGTGGTAGCACGACCCCCCCCCCCCCCCTCCCCCCTTTGAGGGGCAAGCCTTTTGGTCCATGTGACTGTCTTGTGGCTTATCCTGTGGGAGAACCCGAACCCCGACCGATGCGGAAAAGCGGGAGGCCCTGGGAGCGGGGTCCCGAACAGAGTGTACCCAGGAGCCGAAGAATGAATGCACGTTTCATGACTCTGTGCCTGTGTATGGTTCACCTGTACTTGTTCTCAATAAACCCTTGTTCAGTTATACTGGGAGCCTCCCCAGTTTTGCCTCAAGCCAAGGTCTGCAGGTAATCCTTGGAGGGACCAGAGACAAAGATGTGAGATGGGAGGACTTCAGCAACGTGGACAAAGATCTCTGAGGCAGCACTCAGCAATGTGAGCAGCCAGGAGCCTGTACGTAGCACCAAAGGGGTGGGTTTAATAGAGAGGCTGCAGCAATAGTGGTCTCGGCCAGGCCACCCCAATCCCGAGAGCAACAGTCCGAGTCCACGTTCCTGACACCAAGTTTCTCCTCGCTACTTCCCCTGGCCTGGGCAGCTACCTGCCAGCAAGCCCCACAGTTTTGAATGTTTTTTCAGTACCTTTTAGCCTCCCGCTCTTCCTCCGCAGCCATGCTGTCCAGTCCCCGTTTGTAAATACTTGTAGTAATTCGTGCTCGTGTGCCTTCCGCCTGAGCGAGGCGGAGCATTCTGTGTCCAAACCGCTAATCACATTTAAATGCATACAAATGTCGGTTTTGCATGCAACCCCCCGCCCCCTCATTTTCAACACCAGGGAGGGTGCGGAGCGTGGCTCCAGAATCGGCACCAGGCGCAAACCACGATTTGCCCATGATTCGTCCCTCCCCACCCCCAATCGAGATTCCCGTTTCTGCCGTGAAGAGATGGAAAATCCAGTGCCTTGTCTGGAATCTTAGTGAGATTGTGCAGTTGTCCATTTGGAAGAATTCTGACTCACAGCGATTCATACTTTGTTTCACTGTTTCAAGAGTGTTCGTTTGCAAACCATCTCATCACAATCCTGTTGAAACCCTTTGCGATTCTTCAGCTTTGCCAATATCCTGCTTGCTGACCTCCTATCTCCACACTCTATAATATGCAACTTATCAAATACAGCTCCCTGAATGCTGTTGTTCTCTCAGACCTTATTTTATTTCTAGCTGACTTACATGGCTGTTTTATTTCTGCCAGTATTTCAAATTGCCCGACAATCTCAGTGGGTGAAGTGCACTGGTTCAGTGGTTACAACAACCTAAAGGTGAAGCATTCAAATTTTGCCATGCTACTAGAATATAGAACATAGAATTTACAGTGCAGAAGGAGGCTATTCGGCCCATCGAATCTGCACTGGCCCTTGGAAGCAGCATCTCCACCCTATTCCCGTAATCTCACTTACCGTTTTTGGACACCAAGAGCAATTTATCATGGCCAATCCACCTAACCTACACATCTTTGGACTGTAGGAGGAAACCGGAGCACCTGGAGGAAACCCATGCAGACATGGGGAGAATGTGCAGACTCCGCACAGACAGTGACCCAAGCTTGGGAATCGAACCTGGGACCCTGACGCTGTGAAGCAACCGTGCTAACCACTGTGCTAACCAACTATTGCCGGTTGGGATGCTCGCGTGGTGGTTGCGTGCGGACTCAGTCCGCGGCTGCCCTGTTCGGGGGCGGGTGGATCGGAGACCAGGGGGGCCTTATAAGCGACCTCCAGCAGTCGCATCTGTGCGCATCTATGCGCATGTCCGGCCTCTGACCCGGAGGTGCGGGGGCCCGTATCTGCAGCAGAAGCTGCAAGATGCACTCCAGGTCCCTGCTTGCCCTCTGCAGACGTGGAACTCGTTTAACTTTTTTGCAGCAATTTCAGGAGTGAAACTGCACCGTTTTTACGCCGGCATGGGGACACAGTCTCAATAATAGAGAATCGACCCTCAACTCTGCCCTGGTCCCATGGGGGGATGGGTGGGTGGATTTTGAGCCCACACTAGCTGTGCGAGGGGTTGGTAACACAGGCAGAAAATACAGAAAGATTCGGGAAACATGATTCTCTTTCCGTCCCTCGCCAGCAATGTCACAAGTTTCACGCCCATAAAGTGTGGTCACCTGATTTGAATAGATATTGATGCATTTCTATATTATTAACGGGCGACATGAGCCACCTCTCACAAAATGTTCATACATTGCCGACGTGATGTCACTGCAGCGAGATTTACAACAGATAACAACAAATTACTGTGGATGCTGGAATCTGAAACAAAAACAGAAAACGCTGGACAATCTCAGCAGGTCCGACAGCATCTGCAGAGAGAGAACGGAGCTAATGGCCCTTGGCACAGGTTGGTACTGCCATGTTGGCACAGTGTCAGACTGGCATTGCCGACCTGTGGATGGGGCAGTGCCAGGGGTGGGCCCTAGTGGGAGTCCATAGGGCAGGGAGGTTCATTTATACATGGTGGGGGAGGGGGGGGCGGGGGCAGCGAGACCAGGCACAGGAGGGTTGAGGGGGGGGGAGGGTGGATTGCGGGCGATACTTCCGTTCTGGTGGCGGAGGGAGGGGAATGTCTGCGATAATTGTTGGAGGGAGAGCTCATGATACCTCTGTGGCATGGGCGAGGGGCCGTTCCGTATAAGTGCTGATCAGGTCATCCTTTAAGGATGGCGTTCCAATCACTCATTTTTATTTCCTTTAAAGAGGCTGAATATCTCCACGGTATCACCACGGTAGCATGGTGGTTAGCATAAATGCTTCACAGCTCCAGGGTCCCAGGTTCATTCCCGGCTGGGTCACTGTCTGTGTGGAGTCTGCACGTCCTCCACGTGTGTGCGTGGGTTTCCTCCGGGTGCTCCGGTTTCCTCCCACAGTCCAAAGATGTGCGGGTTAGGTGGATTGGCCATGCTAAATTGCCCGTAGTGTCCTAATAGTAAGGTTAAGGGGGGGAGTTGTTGGGTTACGGGTATAGGGTGGATACGTGAGTTTGAGTAGGGTGATCATTGCTCGGCACAACATCGAGGGCCGAAGGGCCTGTTCTGTGCTGTACTGTTCTATGTTCTATGTTCTATCTGGAGAGAAAACTGGCCTATGCAACTGGAGGATTACACTCCAGTTTTTAACCTGAGCCGGAAACTTTGTCAAATTTTGATAAGATTCTGCCCCATATATCTGAGAATACATTGCCATGATGTATTCACCTTGAGGAAGGAGCAGTGCTCCGAAAGCTAGTGATTTGAAACAAACCTGTTGGACTTTAACCTGGTGTTGTAAGACTTCTTACTGCACATTGCCACGACAAGGCAGGAAGTGAGATAGAATTAGCGAGCTTTCAGTCGTTACGGCATTGTCATTTATGATACTCGACTGTTATTTCAGAGCTTCATTACGGTGACGACAAAATATTTTTCTGTGTATCCTGAAAATGGACTACTTATTTCTTTGGCATCTTGATTAATAGGGGATCAGGGGTTATGGGGAGGAGGCAGGAGAATGGGGATGAGAAACGTATCAGCCATGATTGAATGGCGGAGCAAATTTGATGGGCCAAGTGGCCTAATTCTGCTCCTATGTCTTATGGTCTTAAGGCATTTCTTCACAATTATATGGGCTATAAGAAGCAGAGCAATGTCCTCATGAAAACAATTTCTCTTTTCCCAGGTGTTAGGTTGAACACCTTTCCTGCATTTCACAATGCTCCATTTATTATATTTTAACACATTTTGCAATACTCTTATTTCCTTTAAACTTCACCAACATAAAATACAATTGTGATAGTTTCTTATCAATGCACAGACGTAGTTTGCAAATGTTACACAAAACAGTTCTGGGTTCTTTATCTCAGGGAGGAAAGCGAATCCATTTTCATTTTAAATAAGGCTTCCTTTTTCCGAGGATGGTTTATCAATGTAAGAACATGCACAGAGTACATAAAAAACTGCTTTGCAAAACTCTCAAATGTCCAGAAAAAAAGACAATCTTTCTTTCCTCAATGTCCTTCAATTCGCTGTCTGAAATCGCTGTCAGGACAGATCTCGCGTTGCCACATTTCTCAAGGCAAGCCTTCAGAGATTGCTCCCACACCAGGACACGGCCCTCGGGATTTGGAGATCACTTGCTCATATTCTCAGTCATTTTGACTTGCCAGTACTAAATTCTAGTTCACACGTCTGTCATTCCCCTCTATGGCTTTCTGCAATTTTGATTGTTTCACCTTGCATTTGAGAAGTCTTGCTTGTCTCCTTTGACTTGCTGTGCTTTAGAGCTGTAACTGAGTGTCACACTGCCAGTTGTTCCATTCATTTTCTGCTTGCATCTGCTTCCTTGAAACTGGGGACTTCAACAGCAGCAGTAGTTATGCTTAAGTGTTTTTTTTTCCTGGCATGTGATTCCTAGACAGGTTATCTGACTTTACAGAACAGCACAGATACGTCCAATCCAATTCTGAGCTACCTTATATATTTCCAGTAGATATTCAATCCTGGCATATGAAGAAATTCTTCCCAATCTTAAACAAAAACAGAAGAACAGCAGGTGCCAGAATCTGTGAAGCGGCATAGTAAAAATTGAATAAAATGCTCAAATATCTGAGCATTGAAATGGCTTCAATTGAAATCTTAATTTATTGGTTACCAGACTAACCTTCAGCCTGCTCCCGGCATCTTCTATTTTTGTCTGATTGATTTTCCCCTCTTCAGCATGTGAGGGCTCCAAATAATTAACTGAGATCAGCTAAGTCAGGTTTCGCGCTTAGGTCAGTTCTTGTCTGCTTGTTTTAACACAGTGCTGAATATATATATATTTTTAAAAATAAATTTAGCGTATCCAATTATTTTTTTCCAATTAAGGGGCAATTCAGCGTGGCCAATCCACCTAACCTGCACATCTTTGGGTTGTGGGGGTGAAACCCATGCAGGCACGGGGAGAACGTGCAAACTCCACACGGACAGTGACCCAGGACCGGGATTCGAACCCGGGTCCTCAGCGCCGTAGGCAACAATGCTAACCACTGTGCCACCGTGCTGCCCCTGTATATATATACATATTAGACTTACCCTCGAGATAGGGGCCGTTTGTTGGCAGTGGGATTTGCTGGTCTCGCCGGCAGTGCACTCCCGCCCACCGGTTTCCTGGCAGAGTGGGGTGGATTCAGTAGGAATTCTTATTGACAGCAGTGGGAGCAGAGATTCCCGCCGCTAGTGAACCACATGCCGCCTCCCGCCATCGAGAAAAATGCAACTGGGAGGTTGGAGAATCTGGCCCCGGATGTTGGAATCAACATAATCATAAACATCATCCCTTAATTCAAAAGAACTTCAAAATTGTGAAAGTCACAGGGTGAGCCAACCATGTTTTCTTTGTCTGCTTTCAAAAATTAGCCAAGGTTGTTTGCAGACAGTGTTTATGCCAGAAAGTCATCTAACTTAACAGTTCAGCAGTCAAAAAGCTAGGCCTTGAATTAGCTGCAAGTTAACAAACTGCCACGGTATTTAACAGTAATGCCTTGA
Organism: Scyliorhinus canicula; assembly: GCF_902713615.1. NCBI lineage: Eukaryota > Metazoa > Chordata > Chondrichthyes > Carcharhiniformes > Scyliorhinidae > Scyliorhinus > Scyliorhinus canicula. Next base: position 162,819,509 of record NC_052155.1, on the reverse strand, counting down.
CAGTGGAAGATCCCAGAAAGAAGGGCTCCCTAATTTATTCCACCTTCAAGTTCACTTGAGAACCAGACTCCTACATATTCAACTACATGGAACCTCATAACCTGCTCAGAATCCCTCATCCAATAAGTCCCTTGCTTCAACTTCAAAGCATCAAAGTGTAGCTATCTCAGATGGCCACCTGCAAAGGACCATGAGAATTATGGCCAACCCAGGACTCAGACAGACTCAAAGCTTGTGTGTATTTGCAACCCAGATAGCTGGACGTGATCGAAACTCCCGCTCGTTTGCATTCTAATGGCCCATTTCCCCAGAACAATAGGACTGCACTCAAGAAACCGATACAGCCACAGACTGATCGGCGCCACTCTCTTTACTCAGGGAGCCCAAACAGCCAAGGTCAATGACCGCTAAGGACATGCCCTGCCATCAAGGCACCTGCCCCTTTATTGGCCAAAATCGAAGGCAGTGATCAAAACGTGTCGAATTATTGGGTACAAGTTAAGGACCGCCCCAAAGAGAGCAAAATCCCAGAGGGATAAGAAGAGACACAGCCATGTGCTCGGTCTCTCTTGGATCCGGCCTATGCCAAACTAAGTGCAGCATAACGACCAGACAGACAAGTTCAAGACCAACGATCACTACCAGACAGATGAGCCCAGCAGAAACAGAGCCACTTCTTCCACCCAGCTAGGCAAGATCCGGACAAAGGCCTTGCCCATCTGCATAGAGCAGGTTGCCCTGAAGTTAAGTATAGGTTATTGTAGTTGTTAGGTGTAGTTTAACTTATAGTGTTTTGTGTTGCATGTCAAAGTAATCCTCGTGTGTAAATAAACCATCTTTGAACTTAAACTGACTAACTGGTTGTGTGGTCCTTTGATCGATATCCGGTAAAGCCTTTTGGTGGTATCATTTGATACCTGGCGACTCTAAAGCGCATCATTATTAATTGGCAACAATAATTGGTGACACCGGTGCTGATTGGCAACATTATTAGCGACGCTCGTGGGATAGTATTCCCTTAAATTGACAGCAAAAGCCATCCAGGAAACTACAGGCCTGACGATTGGAGATCAGAGACTGTAAATCAAAGACTGAGATAACTATGTAAGCTGAGAAACACATTCCCTTCACCTGTATCTCAGCTTTGTGTGTGTGAGACGTCAGTATTTAATGTCACATTTAAGTTTAGGGTAAGGGTGTGAGAAGAAATGACCTTCTTTAGTTTAAAGTTCACAAAGGCCAGCTGCTGAAGTTTATTTAATTGACAATTATTTTGAAAGAAGGAATGGTACTTATGTTGATTCCAACATCCTGTGTTGTGGTGAAACATCTTTGACATTCACCCAGACTAACTTGGATGGAGAAAACTCTCTTACTGCAACGGAAGGTCCATTCACTTCTGTCTGCCACCAACTGAGCTTTGGCCTAATCTTTTGTTCAGGGTGAACTTTGGAGACAAGCAAACTGGGGATTCTGCAGCCATTTGTGTTGATCCATCCTTAAACAAAGAGACATGTGAATTCCCTACATGGCAGTTTCGAGACTGGGAACTGTCCATAGTTCAAATGTCAAAGAACGCATGACTTGCAGCAATTGTTTTATTAAACTGCTCGTGTCCAGTTTTTAAAAGTATTAACTTAAGGTTCATTCCATGCTGAGGCATGATACTTGCTTATTTACACATATCTACCTACATTCTGAAGTCATTCCTACCGTGACTAGTTCAATTATTGAAGCTGTCCAACGTGCCCAACTTGAGGAAGGTTTCAAAGTTGAGCTGCATAAGTTTCATAAAGCTTTAATTTGACTCTTCACTGTCACTCAAATTATGTATTGGTCCATTGTTCATGGACAGTGGAAGCAAAGAAACAGCATCCAGCTGAGCTGTTTGAGGTCCTGGGAATGGAGGAACATAGACATCTTGTACAACGCACACACTGATGGGACAGAGTAACAGAAAGAAAGAAAGAACAGAATAGCAATCAGGAAGAAGAGGTGAATAATAGTTCCAAACTGAGGCTGAAAAATAAAAATATCAGGAAGAATAAGAATTAATAAAATGATGGAATTTGTAGAAAAGTAGAAGTCCATGGAATCCAAAGGAACTGGAAAGTTTAATTCAGAATTAATTCAGTGACAGGGGGTAAGGGTGTGGTTGGCCGGTGTTTTTTGTGACTGGGAGACTGTTTTCAGTGGTATTTCCACAAGGCTCAACACTCGTTCATCGACCTGCAATGTTAATTCGGCTTCTCTTCACAGATGCTGCCTGACCTGTTGAGTATTTCCGCCATTTTCCTTTTTTTCCACAGTCCCAGCATCAGCAGTATTTTGGTTTTTTGTGTCACCACTAAGCTCCTTGGGCATGATTCTCCGCTCCCCTCGCTGGGTGGGAGAATCGTGGGAGGGCGAACGGCGATTCTCCGACCCGGATGGGCCGAGCGGCCTGCCGTTCGCGGCCGTTTCACAACGGCAGCAAACGCACCTGGTCGCTGCCGTCGTGAAACGGGAGTGAGAAGCCCGTTTGGGGCTTGTACGTGGCCTAGCAAGGAAAGGGCACCACTATTGTGCTCGGGAGGGGACAGGCCCGCGATCGGTGCCCACCGATCGTCGGGCCGGCGTCCAAATCGGACGCACTATTTCCCCTCCGCCGCCCCGCAAGATCAAGCCACCACGTCTTGCGGGGCGGCTGAGGGGAAAGACGGCCACCGCGCATGCACGGGTTCGTGCCGTCAGCGTCATGACGTCAGCCGCGCATGCGCAGGTTGGCCTGCTCCATCCCGCGCATGCGCGGCTGACGTCATCCGCGTCATTCTTGGTGCGACACCCCCGCGGTCGAGAGTTACGGAGCGCCGCTCCTAGCCCCGCCGGGAAGGGGGAATAGGGGGCGAGGAGCCCTGGTGAGGTCGTGTAGCTTCTTCCTACATTGCTCAGCTGATGCCTTCCTGCCCTCCCGTGCTCGCCTTCCTCGCTAATTCAGTGGCCCTCCTCCCAGTATTCGCCCAACCCTGGCCTTGTTATGGGACAGGTTTAGCACAGTGGGCTAAACAGCTGGCCTGGAATGCAGAACAAGGCCAGCAACACGGGTTCAATTCCCGTTCCGGCCTCCCCGAACAGGCGCCGGAATGTGGTGATTAGGGGCTTGGTGAGCATGGAGCAGTGCGAGGAACCAAGATGGCACCGTAAGCAGCCACAAGGGAGGGCATCAGGGCAAAAGGAGACCCCGGAGGGTAGGGGCGAATCCACGTGGCATACACATAGCTGGCAGACATGTTGGGTGCCCCCTGGACAAAGGGAAACCATTTGTGAGAGTGGCGACCCTGGCCATTTTGGATGGCCCCTAATAAAGGAAAACTAGGGGCTTTTAAAATTATCCCCATAATGAATAGTATAATAGCACCTCATAGCACAGTGGGCTAAACAGCTGGCTTGTAATGCCGAACAAGGCCGGCAGCGCTGGTTCAATTCCTGTACCGGCCTCCCTGAACAGGTGGCGGAATATGGCGACTAGGGGCTTTTCACAGTAACTTAATTGAAGCCTACTTGTGACAATAAGCGATTATTATTATATTAGTTAGTAAGAGGGCAAGGTTTACGGAAAGCAAGACAGTTACAGACCGAGAAGGGGCACCGGTCGTACTGATAAACGTGTACGCTCCCAACTGCGACAACACAGTATTCATAAAGAAGACCATGGCGGAAATCCCTGACCTTGAAACACACCGACTGATTATGGGGGGGTGACTTTAACTGCGTGCTGGGCCCACTGACCGACCGATCAAACCCCAGAATGGGGAAAAAGTCTTGCATGGTTGGTGAGCTAGGAGCCTTCATGGAACAGATGGGGGCGGTGGACCCATGGAGGTTCCTGCACCCGGGAGAAAAGGAGTCCTCATTCTTTTGCAGGTGCACAATGTATATACCCGTATCGACTTCCCTTGGGGAAATCGGTGCTTCCAGGGATCACGGGAACGGAATATTCTGCGATGGGTATCTCAGACCACGCTCCACAGTATATGGATGTGAGGCTGGGGACAGGCCGGGTCCAGTGCCCCACATGAAGGCTGGACTTGGACCTCCTGGCCGACAAAGCCTTCTGCCAAAAGCCTGGTGAAGGAAGTAAGAAAAGACCTTCAACGGTGGGACTTAACCCCACTCTCCTTGACGGGAAAGTGCAGACGATCAAGATGAACATACAGCCAAGGTTCCGCTTCCTGTTGAGATCCATTCTGATCTTCATCCCCAGGACCTTTTTCCAAAATGTAGACTGTCTAATCATGGCATTTGTGTGGGGGGGGGTTTAAGAAACCAAGAATGCCCAAACCGACACTGTAAAGAAGAAAAACCTACAATACTGCCACAGGGCAGCAACGGCAGAAAGAGTGAGGGGATGGATACAAGAACCCGACACAGGTTAGCTACAAATGGAGGAGGCATCCTGTAAAGGAACGACCCTCCGGGCCCTGGCTACAGGAGCACTCCCATCCTCTTCAGCAAGATACACAGCGAGTCGGTGGTAGCGGCCACGCTGAGAGTGTGGTCCCAGTTGAGACAGCACTTCGGGATAACTAAAATGTCCCCTATGACCCCCATCTGCAGCAGTCACAGATTCCCCCCGGCCATGCTAGATACCACCTTCAAAAGATGGAGGCGGGGCGGGAACACACTGATGGTCGGGGAGTTTTATGTAGAGCAAAGACTGGTGAAACTGGTTGAACTGATGAGGAAGTGGAAACGAGCAAAAGGACAGGAACAGAGACACTTCCAAATAAAACACTTCCTCCGCAAAGAGACAGTCGGGCACCCCGGGGCCCCAGAAAACACACTACTAGAGGACCTGATAGGCACAAGCAGCGAGAAGGGCAGGTTATGTGGGAACATATACAGATAGCTACTGGACAGAGCCCGAACACCACTGGAGGAGACCAGACATAAATGGGAGGACGAAGTGGGGACAGAGATAGTGTGGGGACTGGAGTGAAGCCCTGCGCAGGGCGAACTCCACCTCCTCATGCGTAAGGCTAAGCCCAGTGCAGCTCGAAGTGGTGCACAAAGCGCACCTGACCAGATCCCCAATGAGCAGGTTCCGGAGGTGGAGACAAATGTGAGCGGTGCCAGAGGGGCCCAGCCAACCACACCCACATGTTCTGGGCTTGCCTCAAGCTTGCTGGGTTGTGGACAGCCTTCTCTGAGGCAATGTCCAGGGTTGTGGAGGTGAGGGTGAAGCCATGCCCAATAGTGGGAATCTTCGGGGTATCGGAGCAGCCAGAGCTACACATGGGGAAGGAGGCCAACGCCCTTGCTTTCGCTTCCCTAATCGCACGCCGGAGAATCCTGCTCGGCTGGCGATCGGCAGCACCACCCAAAGCTGCAGACTGGCTCGCTGACCTTTCGGAATTTCTCCCCCTGGAGAAGATTAAGCATGCCATCCGAGGGTCAGAGGAAAGCTTCCTGGATACTTGGGGGCAGTCTGTCGGCCTGTTCCAAAACCTATTCGAGGCCAGCAACGAGGAGCATGCTACGAACAAAAAAAACTAGATAGATGAGGAACCAAAGGACTGAGCAACACAGGGGGCTGGGCGGGAGGGGGGGGGGGGTGGGGGGAGGAAGGTGGGGAAACCACAAGAGAACAGGAAGAGTGGTGCCCAAAGGGGGTGGGGAGGAAGGGGGGCAGGAAGGGGGGGGAATTATAGACCGATCCAAGAGCAACAAAATGGGACATAGAGTTAGTTAAATGAAGGACAAAATCAACCTCTCTATACAATAAAGTAAATCAGTGCAGGCAAGAAAAATGTAATGCATACACACAACTGTTTATGAATAAGAGAAAAGTCAATAAAAAGATTTTCCAAAAAAAATGAAAAAGGAGTCAAGGATAGATTCTTGCGGTACACCAGCGGTAATGGTGTGGGAAGAGAAGCTACTGCAGGAGATTATCTGACTATGATTAAATAAATAGAAATGGAATCGAGTGAGCGCAGTCCCATTTATTTGGACAGGTGTCTGTGTGTGTGTCCCGGTGGATGTGATGAGCTGTTTAAATTGGTGTTTACTTCAGCCGGGGAGGAGGGACGATAAAATCCTGGCCGTAGATTTAATCAAATGGATCATGGCAGTTCCTATACAACTGGGACCATAAAATGTCCCATCTGTGCAGTAAAGTTGCCAGGTTTAATAATGGATTTCGAAGTGTAGGTAGATATTGTAGAGCTTTGATTGCTTGCCTGGGGATCAATAGGAAATAGTTTCAGAACATACCTCGTGGGCTAAAATCCATAATAGAGCAGATTGAAGAGGGTAGAATTTTTCATGGCAATCCGGTGAGGTGGTTCATATCCCCTTGATAGTCCCTGCCTGAGATCATTCTTTGATTTGAATGGGTCGAGAAGCAGGCTGGTTTGAATGATTACTACCAAGGTTGTGCAGCCCACCAACAAAGAAGCAGGTCTGATAATAATAATAATAGTTTATTGTCACAAGCAGGCTTCAATGAAGTTACTGTGAAAAGCCCCTAGTCGCCACATTCCGGCGCCTGTTCGGGGAGGCTGGTACGGGAATTGAACCCGTGCTGCTGGCCTTGTTCTGCATTACAAGCCATCTGTTTAGCCCACTGTGCTACGAGGCGCTATTATACTATTCATTATGGGGATAATTTTAACCTAACTTGCTGGTCAGGAACTCCATGGGATAGGCTGGGTGGAAGAGAGGGAGTTGGGGGAAGCAGAAACGTTGGTTTTACACTCTGAACGATATTGTTCTCCAATGACTTAAATGGAAAGTTAAATCGGGCAAAGTGTCAAACCATATTGAACCTGATCCTGTTAGTATTCCAGTGGCTGGGTTAGGTTAAGATCGTCTCCCATGTTCTTATTCTGTTTGAAGTCCTTGTTCCGATAGCAGACCCAGATGTGCTGATGTGAAGTATTACGATCACAGCCCAATGCGCTCCATGTTATATCTGATATTAGTACAATACGATTCATAACACTTTGAAGTAAAAGAGTTGACATGATTATCTTTTAATAAACAGAATTAAAGGTCTTAATAATAATTTCTTGGAGCTTTCAACCCTCCCCAGTGTATAATCAATGCAATTAAATTGTGCTTGGGCATAAAACATTCATGTTCAAATTACAATGGGTGAGAAGGTACAAAGAGAAGAAACATTGTAAGTTCAAAAATATTTGAGGGGAGAGGGATTTATAAATAGACGAACAAAAATGTGGAGATGTTAAACCTACATGAAAATACTTGCTGCTTTCAACACTAAAGCTATCTGACCATTTTACAGACGTTTAGAAATAATGACACTATTTGTACTCCTGACAAAGAGATCAAACTATCAATACAGTGACAGAATAGAATACTAGCAACCAAAAGCTGACAACCATATTATCTTCTTCCTGAAGCTTAACAATTGGGAAGTCACATTAAATGATGAGATAAAGAAATGGTGCCACTGTAGTCAAAAACATAAAAATATTGCCTTTCCTAAAGTTTCAGTGCTTTAAATTTTTTAACCCATAAGTGGCCACTTTTACATTTCCCTCCTAGATACAGCATGTAACATTTCATTTACATTTTATTCAAAAAATTAGATATGAAATAAATTATTTCATTCCACCTATCCTTCTGTTCCTGCATTCGTCTTCCAGATCCCCCCCCCATAGTTTTCTATGTTACTATCTAAAATACACCATCCATAATTCCAAAGAGCATCATGATACAGGTGGACAAGTTGCTTAAATATTATATGCTTATTAATTATTGTTGTTGTTGGCAACATATTTTTTTGAGATTTGTTACGATCACGTGAGGAGGGACAAAATTATTCCACTGCTCCAGGGTTTTTCAATGTGATGGTGTCGTGGGTTGCAGGAAAGTGTCAGAAGGGTCGGAGCGCAATCGGTCGCGCCGTTCCTGTGGTGTTCCCGATCACAGGAGAAGCACCCAACAGCTGCTATCGGTTTTTACATCGAGACTGGTGGCCACTGCCGCATTTGAAATGGAAATAAGTTAAACTGTGTGGCGTCTTCTAGCCGCAAGCGGCAGCAGAGAGCTCTCTTCTCAGGATGGTTACTTTGCAAATCCTTGCACAGAAGGAGGGAGCGAAAGATAACTTTGCTTCAAGTGCCGCATTGTAATCTCTGATCTATCTCTAGTTTTGTAAAACAGTTCTTAAAGTCATTCTGGCTGCATATTCCAGAGGCTTTTGATGCACCCAAGATGTTTTTTTTTTAGAACAGGTAATTGCATCTTGATATCTCATCTCAGAAACCTTTGAAGAGTTTCAGGGTAGTGTGAAAACCAACAGGAGATGGGTAGCAGAATTCCCCATTGGCAGGATCCTCCGGTCTGCCGGCAGCGCACCCGGGCCTGTGGGTTTCCCGACGGCGTGGGGCGGCCACAATGGGAGACCCCAATGGCTGGCTGCAGGAACAGAGAATTCTGCTGCTGGTGGGGCGTGCCACGCAGGAAAACACGGTTGGTGGACCGAAGGATCCTGTCCGGGGTCTTTCATGCTCACTCAGGGGTTTTGAATGCCTAATCTCTCATCATCCCACTTGGGTGGATTGAAAGTTGTGTGTTCTGGCTGGCTAGCAGTCCTTCCTTGTCTTAATAGGATTACAGTTTATTGTTTTTTTTAAACCTAGCCAGAAAAATAGAAAATAGCAAATGCATATTTAAAAAAATATATATCCTCATAACAACTTCCGCAGCATGAAGAATGAAGTAGATTCACTCTAATTTAGTTACAAGACTGGGAAAAACCATAAATAATAAAATAAGTCACATACATTTATTCACACCCTCACATCGTCGTTTTTGTTCTGATGGATCTGTTTCTTAAGATTCAGGTTGTTGTTCCTCTACAGGTTTTCAACCCTGGACAAAGCATCTGCAATTACATCGCAATTCCATGTAATGTGAGTAATTTTCAAATGATATGGTTGGAGGAACACACTCCGACAAAATAGTCTCACATTTTTGGTTTTGAACTTTTCTACAATGGTTCAGAGTTTGTGATCTGCACAGACTGTGGTCTCGGAGTAGCGATTTCACACACATTCCTCAAGGTCTTTGACAGCCAGTAATAATCTTAAAGTTTTTTCTCCGCAGTGGAATAGCTTTTCTGGTGTATTTTCAATTTCTTGGAGAAAAACCCGATCAGTCGCCCCTTGTCTGAGGTCTCCAGCATCAATGGATACTTCAAACACTCTGTTGAAGTCTGGAGCACCGAGTTGTTTCCTGAAACAGCTTTCAGCTTTTCAAATGCTGTTTGGCACCTCTCTTCCACCCTACCTTTGCTTTTTTTTTCTGCCGTATGTCTGTTAGTGGGCTAAAGTAATGAACTTACGGACAAATCTGGAGCTGGATTCTCCAGTCATCGACGCCAAAATCGTGTTCAGTGATCGGCCGGAGAATCCAAGTTCCCGACCGATTCGGGGGCGGCGCCGCTTTCACGATGCTCCACCCCCTCCAAAGCGGCGTACATGCAGAGTATGCCGCGCCACGTATCGACGGCCTCAGGATATTGCCTGAGACCTGCCCCCCTCCCCCGCCCGATGCTCCGCCCCTGACCAGCCAGTTTCCTGACAGCGTGGGAATCGTGTGGTCTCACCTGTCAAGAACTCAGCATGGTGGCTACAGACTCAGACCAGCACCACCACAGTCGGGAAGGGCCGATCCACGAGCAGGGGAGACATTATTCGGGGCTGGGGGCACAGTAGGGGGTGGGCCAGGGCACGCGAGCCAGCCGAAGAGGGGCACTATTTCGCGGGCCAGGTCTGCTGCTGGCCGCCCGCCAAGCGCATGCGTGGCCACGGACCTGGCAATTCTCCGGTGCGTACCAGCAGCTAGAGCCACGTTCCCACGCCGGTGTAGAGACATAGCCCCATAACCAGAGAATCCAGCCCCTGAGGTAGAAACCACGGACAGGATTCTCCGGTCCTCGATCCGCGTGTTTCACGGCATTGCGCCATTCACTGGCGGTGGGATTCTATATTCCTACCGCTTGCCAATGGGATTTCCCATTGAAACTACCCCGCATCTCCAGGAAACCCATCGGCGGGAGTGTGCTGCTGGTGAGAAAAGTGAATCGTAAAGACCAGAGAATTCGGCCCACATATTCATAATTTATTGGGTTTTTTAAAAATCCAGTCAGGTGAAAAAGAATTAGGAAGTGCATCTTTAAAAAAAAACTCTTAACACATTATTCTCAGAATTTATATAGTTGTCCTGTTGATTTTAAACAATATAATGTCCCCAGTAAAATAGAAGACAGAGGAATCCCATACGCATTTGACTTATAGTATTGACAACAATAATTCCTAAACTACAATCTGAAGCTTCTCTTCTTATTTTGCACAGCTACAGCAGCACCTTAAATTTGCAGTTTCTTCTTTTGATTTTGCATCCAGCATTGTGCTCTGGGTTTTTTCTGTCACAAAGATTCCCTTTGATGTGGATAGATTGTTACTCTGGCCTAGGATAGTGGTGGGGTGGTAAAAGAGCTGGGTGCTGTCCAAGTAACTGGGGGCAGAGATGTGGGTGGGTCGCAACTGTACTCCCAGCAGACAAGTACTCCACTGGATGTCAACCAGATCTCTGGGCATTCAGCCATCAGAGTTCTGCACCTGAGGGCAACTTTAGCTGTCCAATTTAGATGCTAAAGAGGTCAAGTGGTGTTCAAGATGGTGAGCAAAATTCTCTGTTTGGGAGACTACGTTCTCCTGCCGGGGCTGAACTGCAATCAGGAAGTGATTTTGCAAAAGGTTCACTCGGTAATTCCACTATTCAGCTGTCATTTTGAACAGGTGGCACGATTGCGAGGCCCCACGGCTAGCCCATCACCACCTCCACCCCCCCCCCCCCCTCCACACCACATCACAATTCAGCCCCCCACCACCCTCCATATCGCAATTCTGTTCCCAACACCCGGATTTTATGGGTTCCCCCTTCTCCCCAAGTATGAGGGTGACCTGACCGATTCCCCCCCCCCCCCCACAGAGACCCCTAGATAAAGAGACCCCTCACAGAGACTCCCTAAGTAAGGAGGCCCCCACACAGACTTACTAACAAAGAGAGCCCCCACAGAGACCCCGAATAAGGAAACTGCTGGAGATGCCCCAAAATAAAGAGAACCACTAAAGATCCCAAAATAAAGAGAGTCCCCAACTGGTGCCCCAGAAATGAGACTCCTGTCAGGAGGCCCCCCAGTAAAGAACCCCTGTCTGGAAGCTAGGGAGCAGTCCAGTCAGAGGCAGTGAAACAATTACTGTTGTAGCACTCACCTGGGCAATACACCTGCTGGCTCAGACAGAGGAATGAATACATATCAATTCCTGGAAAGAGAAAGCCGGTAAGCTGTGTTTAAACCCCTCAGATCCTTGAGTGATTGACAGATTCCATACAAACACACAGCTGTCATCTTTGCTCCATTCATCTACCTTCCCAGTTGAGTAACTCTGAAGTGCTCCAACCACAATGTTTATATCGTCTTTGATTGACAGGGCCTGGCCCACTTCAAACAGAATTAAGTGCTTTCCAATCACCTCTTCATGCTTGAGTGATTTTGATGTGGACAGCTGGAAATTGACAGCACTTAACTCTGTTTGAAGTGGTTGATGATTAATTCGATCCCAACGCCAGCCAGGGGCCGGAGCATCAGAAATGGATCGCTGCCCAGCGCCGATTCCGTTTTCTCCCTGACGATGGATTCTCCGCCTCACCGGGAACTGTGCTTCCGGAGGCGTGAGGCAGGGAATTCCACCCAGTTTAGTGCAAGACCTCATCTTGATATAGGAGCTGAAATATCTGCTAAGAATGGCCATGCCGGGCAGCACGGTGGCACAGTGGTTAGCATTGCTGCCTACGGCGCTGAGGACCCGGGTTCAAATCCCGGCCCTGGGTCACTGTCCGTGTGGAGTTTGCACATTCTCCCCGTGTTTGCATGGGTTTCGCCCCCACAACCCAAAGATGTGCAGGATAGGTAGATTGGCCACTCTAAATTGCCCCTTAATTGGAAAAAAATAATTGGGTACTCTAAATTTATTAAAAAAAAGAATGGCCATGCCGAGGATCACTAAGGGGCTGATTGACAATTAAATTGTCCGCTATCACACATTAAAAACACATAAAGAATTACAATAAATTACCAGCTGTTGCTGAAAGCATGTCACAATGCTAAGAGCCCTCCTTGAACAATAACTTCCAAGCCATTATGTTCAAGATGTCTTGCTCAATATGTGATGTAAATTTAAACTGAAATAAGAACACAGTCAGGTCGTCTCTCCGCTCCTTTTTACGTACACTTGAAGGCCAATGCATCTTGTTCCCCTGACCATCCAACTCAGGCCGGTTGAGAACAGTGCAGTGCAGCAGTTTCCCCAAGGCCTTCAGTCGAGGGCAGCAGATTCAGGCGAAAGGAAGCCAAGTTCCCTTTTTTACGGCACTAGTCAGGGACTCGAGGGATAGTCGGGAGTTGACGGGTAGTCAAGGAGTCTGGTGACTGTGGGGGGGGGGGGGAGGAGTGTCAGTGTTATAGTCACCCAGGTGTGTAGAAGTGCTTTTAATTCTTCTAATCTTTCCTTGATAATTATTCTTTTAAGACTGTCGGAACCATCCAAAGTCCCTGATTTAAATCAGAACACCAGCGTTTCATGTGTAGTTTTTGTGTGAGGACTTCCCGGGATCATCCAGAACATTTTCTGAAGTTTCTTTCCGGGTATGATCTTCCATAAATCACAAGTTATGTGCCATTGTGCATAGTAGAGATGAAGGCTAAAATGATTATTAATGCTGTTCATTGTGGTGTTAATTTCAGGATGGTTTGCGTAGTGTTCACAAAGACCACAAATAGCTTTAAATTGAACAAAGCTATAAATTTATTAACACTACTTAATTGGATTCGACACTTACTCCTCTGTAATACACAGTTGATAATAGACATATAATATGCACTCATCTACAAACAACCTCGGCACTGTTACATTAACTGCGATCTGCTCTCACTCACACTATCTTTCCTTCAGTCTGACCTTTAGTTTACTCGTCAACCTCCCACCCACAAGGCTTAGCATCAATGTCTTATATAGTTGTACATCCAGCTCCCTCTAGTGTTTGATTTCGACATTACATTGACCCTTGTAGTTCTTTCCATTTATGATGATGTCACATTCATTATTTGAATGTGTCCAACATACCACTTTGTTCTATGTATTAGGATTGTGTTACATTAGCTTAGAAAGTAATTTGAGACAATCAGTTGAGGTATTTTTCATGGTTGTATGAAAGGGCAGGTTTAAGAGCCGAAGTTGGGCTCAGTGTTTGACTTCAGCAGTCCAGCTTGCTGGCAACTATGTGAGCAGTTATTTTTGGACGATGTGTAATCATCAAGTGTTTCAACCCTGAAAGTTGAATGCAAACCTGTGAGAGACAGAAATCCAGATGGTCAGGGGCAGGGTACACTGGAGGTGCAGGAGAGTGGCCAACCTGCACAGGATCTCGGGCCTGCTGAGGGCAGGGTGCTGCAAGTGCTGAGACATGGATTGAAGCATTATCCACCCAGTCGCATTTGCAGGGGGAAGATAAGTTATTCCCAAGTGACTGAGATCATGTTGGAGGAAACCCAGACTGTGAAGAGCCATAGTAATCTCTCTATCTGTGATGCTGAATGGGGTGACTGCTTCCAGCTGCATGGCTGGTCATCCAATGCCAATCGCCGGGAAGGTCACTGTAGAGATGAATTCTTTTGCAACTGGATCTTTTTTGGCTGTGTGTGGAGACCGCAGCGGAATACCGTAGCTGATATCCACCACTACACAAAGGTTTTCACTAATGCAATGATCCGAAGGCATGTCAATATATTGCATTCTCCATCAATACCATTGTCAATATGAAGGAACCAGAGGTTTTGAGGCAATGGCAGATTATCCCATGGCTCAGTGAGTGATAGACTGCGCACATGTCACAATAAAGGCTCCAGCAGGCCAGCCATGCACATTTATAAACAGGAAGGCTATCACCCTCCAAATGTGCAATTAGTATGTGACCACCATCTAAGAATTATGAAAGCCTGCAGGAAGTGCCCCGAGAGCAGCCACGATTCCTACAATCTTAGGAACTGTCAGGTGTCAGAAAAGTTCACCAGACCTGGTGCACTGGATAGTTGACTGCTGGGTGACAAGGGCTACCCTTTGTAGAAATGGCTTCTGTTGACAGTGCAAGTTATTAGGAAAGATGCAGAGAGGAGGTGCAATGATAACTGCGGTACAGACAGGGCCATTAGACAGCAGACAATTGGTCTCCTAAAGACGATGTTCTGATCCCTGATCAGTGTGGAGCACCGCAGTGTCATAGAATCATAGAATTCCTACAATGCAGAAGGAGGTAATTCGGGCCATCAAGTCTGCACCAACACTCTGAAAGAGCATCCTACCTCGGCACATTCCCCAGCCCTATCACCGCAACCCCATATCCCCATCTAACCTGCTCATCTTTGGACACTAAGGAGCAATTTAGCATGGCCAACCCACCATGGACTGTGGAAGGAAACCGGAACACCCGGAGGAAACCCACGCAGACACAGGGAGAAATTGCAAACTCCACACAGGCAGTCACCCAAGGCCGGAATTGAAACCGGGCCCTGGTGCTACGAGGCAGAAGTGCTAACCACTGTGCCACCGTGTTACCCACAGCACGTTCCATCCAGAGTGTCATTAATGGTCATTGTGTGCTGAATGCTGCACAATCTTGTGCTGCAGAGAGTGGATGCCCACAAGGCAGAGGAACCACAAGAAATCAGTCAATCCTCTGATGATGAGATCGATGAGGAGGTGGGGGAAACCACCACATGGTGAAATACAAATGCCTGCACTGAAGTGCATAGCTGGCCGTGACACACATGGGGCCTTCATAATGCAAGGGTTCCAGTAGATCATGCGATTAAGACCTCTCAACTACTTACACTCCAGGCTCATTTGTTTCAATCTAGCTCCACCGATAGCCAAGCGCAAAAGTCATTCCAGCTGGCTCCAAAGAGATAGGGGCGTGGGGGAGGAGGACAGGGTGCAACCGCCAAGTTGGCACAGTGCCAACCTCACTGTGTCATTCTGCCAATGACAACCTGTGCCAGGGGGCTGTCCGGTCACATCCTCCTACAGGGGGCTATATTTATCTCTGCATCCCCAGAGGATCTCCTCGACTGCCTCATGTCTGGCCAAATGTGTTTCAAATCTCACCACTGTGACATCACGCTGGCAAGGATTGAAAATTTAATAAGAGGGGATCATGTGACGGGGCATCACTAACAATATTTAAATGCAAGCAAAACTATTAAAATGTGGTTAATGCCCTTTGTGAGGATGAATCTCATTACGTCGTTGGCGAGGGTCGGGGAAAATCAGGAAACGTGATATCTGCAGCGGGAATCGTGTTTTCCAATTGTCGCGAGATTTTCCGCCGGTGGCCCCAATCCTGCAGACGGCAAGTGCTGGCACAAGATCATGTCCCCAGTTGCGAAAGGGACTGCTAGCTTTGTTTCATTGACAGCTTCATGACCTCCCTGATAATAACTTTATCTCTCTTGGGTCCCTGCGTGTTTATTTGGACAAGGTTAAAACTGCCTTCAATGGGAATTTAACTGCCTGTTTACGATTGACAGTTTTATGAGCAGGTAACCCAAACAATGTTTTTCAATGGGAAGTTTGAATGGTTGATTCCTCTTTATCATTTTGTGAGCATTTCAAAGACTTATTATGTGGCTCATTGGTTGTGTACCGAGTGCATTTTTGCTGAGTGCGCATGGAGGCGGCATGGGGCTGGCATAAATTGAACTGGATTGATATCCCAGTAAACAGGGGTGGGCCTTCCAAGCTGCCGACTTTGTCTTCCATCTGCCTCTGTTGTCAGGTCTGGCTTTTCTCTGGGGGCAACGGGCTTATCTCCACGAAAATAGGGTGAACAGTCTCCTCCGAGACATAGATCAGATCACGGCGTCAGGAAATTACCCCACTCCCACTTCTCCTTGATGAAAATATTGCTAAACAAGTTGTTTCTGCCAGTGTGTTTTATGCCTACTGTTCTAACACAGAACTATTTATGCTGACTTTGATTCCAACGTACTTAAAAATCATTTCTACTTTGGCAGGGCCTGTAAGAATATTACTACATGTAGAACAGCAATTCTAACCTCCTCTAACTTGATAAGTAGACAGACATCACTTTCTAGTGTCGACTGTACAATGGTATTCTGATTTACATCTCATTTGTTTTCATCACAGCAGAGAGCTTTCATCCGCAGAATGTATGGTTGGTTACCTGGATACCAACAAACAGCATTAGCATACAGGATCAGGATCTCACAGCACAAGCAAAAAGAAACCTTTTGTTCTGTTTTTGTGCTTTATTTTTTAACAATTGTTCTGTTAACATGCTTTTGTATTGCCTTAAAAATTAACCATCAAAGTGTAAAATTATGAAGTTGGACTTTGGGAGGGAAACATAACAATTGACCTGCTATATCTGATGCATTATTAATAACATTAATTAACGTGTTGCATAATGCTTCAAAATGTCAGAAAGTGTAAGATATAGTGCATGACAATCTCTCCCTCGATGTCAGCAAAACTAAGGAGCTGGTCATTGACCAGGAAGTGAAGAGTCAGATACAGGAATGGTGGCGAGGTAGAGATGGTTGACAGTTTCAAATTCCTGGGTGCGCACATCCCCTGCAATCTGCCCTGGACAATCCATGTCGATGCTACGACCAAGAAAGCACAACAGTGCCTATACTTCCTCAGGAAACTAAGGAACTTAGGGCAGCATGGTAGCACAAGTGGATAGCACTGTGGCTTCACAGCGCCAGGGTCCCAGGTTCGATTCCCCACTGGGTCACTGTCTGTGCGGAGTCTGCACGTTCTCCCCGTGTCTGCGTGGGTTTCCTCCGGGTGCTCCGGGTTCCTCCCACAGTCCAAAGACGTGCAGGTTAGGTGGATTGGCCATGATAAATTGCCCTTAGTGACCAAAAAAGGTTAGGTGGGTTATTGGGTTATGGCGATAGGGTGGATGTGAGGGCTTAAGTGCAGATTCGATGGGCTGAATGGCCTCCTTCTCCACTGTATATTCCATGTTCTATGAAATTCAGCAGTCCAACATTGACTCTTATCAATTTTTACTGATGCACCACAGAAACCATCTTATCTGGCTACATCGCTGCCTGGTATGGCAACTTTTTGGCCCAAGACCATAAGAAACTACAGAGAATCATGAACATAGCCCAGTCCATCATGCAAAACTGCCTCCCATCCAATGGCTCTGTCTGCACCTCCCACTGCCTTGGGAAAGCAGGCAGCCCATTCAAAGACCTCGCCTACTTGGGTTATTCTCTCATGTACCCAGCAGGGTGACCTTCCACCAGAAAGTGACGTCCAAACAGATTCAAAAACAGTTTCTTTCTCCTTGTTACCAGATTGCTGAATGTCCCGCTAACAGACTGAACTGATCTTTCCACGCATCTTCTCTACTGAATAGCACTACACTCCGTAGACTTCATCTGATGTCTGTGTCTATGTATTTATATTGTTTATTTATCATTTGTCCTATGTTTTTCATGTATGCCGCAATCTGCCTGGACTGTACACAGAACAATACTGTTCACTGCACCTCGGTACACGTGATAATAAATCTAAATCCAAAATGATCCGCTGATGACAATTTACTGATCTGGGGCGAAATTCTCCGACCCCCAGCAGGGTTGGAGAATCGCCTGGGGCCGCCGAAAATCCGGCCCCCGCCGTGGCAGAGATTCTCCGCCACCCGGGAAGTGGCGGCGGCGGGAATCACGCCACTCCGATTGGCGAGGCCCCTGCGGCGATTCTCCGGCCCGCGATGGGCCGAAGTCCCGCCGCTGGGAGGCCTCTCCCGCCACCGAAGTTTGAACCACCTCTGGTGGCGGCGGGTTTGGCATCGCGAGCGGGCCCCCGGGGTCCTGGGGGCGGCGGGTGGCGATCGGACCCCGGGGGGTGCCCCCATGGTGGCCTGGCCCATGATCGGGGTCCCCCGCTCAGACTCCCGGCCAGTTCCCTGGGTGCACTCTTTCTCTTCCGCGGCCGCCACGGCCTCCACCATGGCGGAAGCGGAAGAGAAACCCACATCGCGCATGCGCCGACTGGCGAAAACCTTTCGGCCAGCCCCGCTGCCGGGGGCACCGCTTTTTGCACCACTCTTCTGGTGCCAACCGCTCCGGCATGGGGCTAGCCCCCAAAGGTGGAGAATTCCCCACCTTTGGGGAGGCCCAACCCCGGAGTGGTTGGCGCCACTCCCCTACGCCGGGACCCCCCGTCATGCCGGGTAGGGGAGAATCCCGTCCCTGCTTTCTTGGTTATCCAAAAGTTATTTCATGAAAAATCAAGATAGTTTGGAGCATGCACTTTCTGTGTTTTGCACCACTAATATCTAACTTGACAGTGAAGAGATTAAATAAAGTATGGATGGAACTTTCACACAATTTGTTAGAGTGCCAGACGCTGACTGATGCCCGTCGTGTATCTCTCCAGGTGCATAGCTGAGTTTTCCAACCAGACTTTCTGACACTCTGAGTAAAAGGAATTTGTGGACATGTATTACACCGTCACTGTGGCTGGACTGGACCTGATGCCGGCTCCGTAGAGATCAGCGTGCCACCTTTAAAGGACGCTCCGGTCGAAACTAAAGACAAGCTCCCCATAGCACCTATGGACGCGGAAGACTCTCCCTCACAAGCAACGTGGTCTCTCCCACCTTCCTCATCACAACACAAACATCAGGGCCTCTTTCCGTCACCCACCAGAGCAAGCATTGGTGTTCACTCCCTTCCTCTTCCCCAGCAAATATAACAGGGACTCCCTCACAATGGGACCCCTCACAGTGTCTATTCTGGAATAGGTTGGTGCTGTTATGCTGGCACTGCCAAACTGTGAAGGGGCGGTGCCAGGGCACTGCTCATGCATTTCCCACTCCTCCCGGGGCTATACTCAGCTTTGCGCCCCTGGGGGGGACTACCCTCGATTGATTCATACCTTAACACCAGCACGGTAGCATTGTGGATATCATAATTGCTTCATAGCTCCAGGGTCCCAGGTTCGATTCCGGCTTGGGTCACTGTCTGTGCGGAGTCTGCACATCCTCTCCGTGTGCGTGGGTTTCCTCCGGGTGCTCCGGTTTCCTCCCACAGTCCAAAGATGTGCAGGCTAGGTGGATTGGCCATGATAAATTGCCCTTAGTGTCCAAAATTGCCCTTAGTGTTGGGTGGGGTTACTGGTTTATGGGGATAGGGTGGAGGTGTTGACCTTTGGTAGGGTGCTCTTTCCAAGAGCTGGTGCAGACTCGATGGGCCGAATGGCCTCCTTCTGCACTGTAAATTCTATCTATCTATATCTGTTCACAAACTCACCGATGTGATGTTATGTTGATGAGCCATCAATATTAAATGGGGGGATCATGAGGCGAGGGGGCTCATTAATTATATTAAAATTGATTTGAATGTATTGCAATGACTTTCCCACCCTTTGTGGGCAGGAACTTCGTTCCATCACCAGAGAGGGGCATGGAAAATCAGGGAGCCAGATCTCGCCAGTGAGAATCTCGTTTCTTGTCTTCCGAGAGATTTAATGCCTGCACGGGTTTGCACTCACGGAGGACGTGGAAGCAAAATCACCCCCGTATGTTATGACCAGATTATCTGGTTTAGCTGGTTTGCTTGGTTAGTTTGCTTGGTTTGCTAGTTAGCTTGGCTGGTTTAGCTCACAAGGCTAAATCGCTGGCTTTTAAAGCAGACCAAGCAGGCCAGCAGCACGGTTCGATTCCCGTACCAGCCTCCCCGGACAGGCGCCGGAATGTGGCGACTAGGGGCTTTTCACAGTAACTTCATTGAAGCCTACTCGTGACAATAAGTGATTTTCATTTCATTTTCATTTCATCAGGAGTGAACTAACCCCTCTTTCTGTCCTGAGCTGGTTAAAACAGAGTTTGAATTTGGAAAGGAAGTGATATTACCAATTTAATATATACTTAAATGTGTACAGCCTGGTGCAAGAGACTATGTTCCTGAAGTTAGCAAGTAAAGAGTTAGTTTTAATCACTAGACTTCTCCCAGAAGATGATGCAAAAAAATTGATACAAGTTTTAAAGTGTACAAAAATACTACCCACTAATTCAAAAACAACACATACAAACACAATTACCCTGCCCCCTCCCCCCACCCTCAGGCATAGGAAAAAATAAATAGTGGTTGAAAAAAAGACGCGTCGAAGTTTTTCGTCTTGCACTCATCAGAACTCTTCACAAGAGTATCAATACAAGGGGCAAACAAAAATTTATTCTGTATGAAAAGAACGTGCTCATTGGTTAGCAAGTACAATCTGTTTGGTAGAAGTGTTGCCATGGGGTATGCAGCGGGTGACTGACAGTTTTCTGCCAAGCATTGTTTGAAATTTAAATCAGGCAGTTTGACCTGATTGCTCAAGGACTGAGTCAGCCAATGACTGTCACTTACTTTGTTTAGCTGAGACAGACACAATGTGTATACATGTTCTTTCCATCTGTCAAGAACAGGGCCCTGTGTGTTAATATATATAACTTCCAGTGCGTGCAAATGTGCCACACTTCGAACCCGACTGACATTTAAAAATTGGTTGTCAGCCTAAATCTTACGACACTGAGGATTATTTGGCAAATGTTGTGCAACGGTAGAATCGCATCTAATGTTGAACCCTGCGTTTTGAGTATTGCAAGCACGTGCTGGTTGGGTAGAATCTGTACCATGCCTGCTGCGAACAGCAGCTGGATATGTTGTTTGATGCGATCCACCAGTCTTTGGAATGTACATACCTAGCATCACACTGGCACTGAAATTCATAAATCACATTACTCATTTGTCTGATGGTAAGAAAGTAGTTTTGGCTTGATGGCAGCATCCTTTTATTGGTGTATACCACTCGTATTGCTGCTGCATGGTTGCTATGTGAGACATCTACCGCTACCTGTTGCTCGGTATTCTTGTGAGTGCCGTGATTAGTGCAAGACGAAAAGATTCAACATGTCTCTTTTTACAGCAATGCTCAAATAAAACCCAGATATTAAAATCTTGGTCAAGTGACACGGAAAGTCAAAATAAATATATTCAGACTGTCGAGAGGCTGGTTTAGAGCTGAAGGGTCTCTATTCACATTGGAGCAGTGGGTGTGCAGTCATGGCTGGCTGATTCAGAATTATCCTTTAAAAACTCTCAGATTGCAGCAATAAGGTCTTCTGCTGGGATTTTCAAATTACAAACAGCTCAGCTTAGATGGGAGAGGTTTCAGAAGAAAGAAAGATGGGATAAGGCCACTGCCCGGCCGCAACCTCCATCTGACTATCCAAAATCTAGTGGCTGGGTTTCTCTGAAAACACAGCTAAGTGTTAACGCTGGCGTAAACACCGGAGTGTTTGACCACGACGTCAACGGGCCTCTTGGCCCAGCGATTCTGTTGCCCACAGGGGGCCGGCATGGCGCTGGAGTGCTCTGCGCTGCTCCTGCTGCCATACTGGGACACAGCACTGCTCGCCCCAGGTCCACGCACACGCGCGGCAGTCAGCGCGGGCTCGGAGAATCCTGGCCAGAATCTTTTCACCCAAGATCTTGATCATGTGCCCTTACCCTGAGAGGTCAATAGATTCTGTGGTCTAAATTTTCAGGATGGCTCAGTGGGGAACACAACCTCACCAATTTCAATATTGCTATGCCATTTCACACTCCAAAGAGCATTGATTGGCATGAGGCAGGATTTCCACCTTCACTCGGAGGCAGTCCTGCATGGAGAGCTGCCAGCCAATCAGATTGGCTGATAGTTCTCCAGTCCCTCCAGGCACAGTGCTGCAGTGGCCAGAAAAGGTACTGCAGGGAACAGGCTGGAACAAAGTAATGGGACTGGAGAACAGGTGGCGAGAGTCTCAGAGAGCAGAGGGTCGGGAATGGTCAGGAGGTCTCAGGGATTGGCTGGGGGAGGAGGGGGGTTTGGATCACATTCTCTTGGGATAGGCCAGGGAGGGTGAAGGAGGCAATGGGGCCTTAAGGGGAGGGACCCTAAGTCACAAGGTGGCTTCTGATGTTAAGACAAGTATATATGAAGGTTCCATTTGTGAAATATACATGCTCACGAAGAACGTAATGGATTCCTCTTCGAAGAAATGCAGAAATTAAGACTTCAAAAGAAACTTCGAACGCAAAGAAGAATCAGCAAAAAGAATTGAAGCTCCAGATAAGGCATCAGAACAACAAAATGAAATGGCTGATATTTCAATGAATGGAGGAAAAGGAAGTTACAAAAAATGTACAAATCATAATTAATAAGAAGGAGAAATTAATGAGACAATGGATAATAAGCTAAACTACGTAAAAAGCACTTGGAAAACAAGGACAAGTCCGGTGAAGAAATGAATCAGAAGAATAAGAGCTTGAAGAAGGGACGCTTGGCAATGTGAAATTAGCTGAAGAGGTAAAAGCATTGAAACAGTCATTGGAATCAACAATTCAGACAGAGAAAGAAACTGAGATTAGGTGGCAGAACAAGATTGCTGAGATGGCCACAAGAAAAGCACAAGAACCGATATGATGGTCAATGGAAAAGAATGCTGATTTGCAATGCTGGAAAGAGAAGAATCTTTATCTGAGTATCAGAAACAAAGTACCATGATCGTTCCTTTATACGTGACAGACTGAGATCGTGAAAAAAGTGTCAAGACGATATTTGGATCTGGACATAGCTGACAAACACAACTGTTTATCTTTTAACACACAGCCATCTCACTGCAACATTAAAAAAGTCCACATTACGTACATAATATGACCTGGTACTATAATATGAAACTTTGGTAGTGGATCCAGTAGGATCCCCAGAATTATTTGGCTGGATTCTCCAATTCACAACACCTGAAATGCGAATCATGATCGGGCAGAAAATCGTGCAAAGTTGAAAAAAAAATTAGGTTTGCGCCCAACGGTGGTTCTAATGCTGTGTTCCGATCCATCGCTGGAAACAAAATCAAAGTTTGCGTCCCGCACTGGTCAAGTCCATGCAAAACTGTCATTTGCATGGATTTTAATATCATTAGCGGGTTGAACACTTCATGCTCCACCCCTCCGCGATGCTCCACCCGTCTTAGGCGGATGACACGCGGGTGCGAATCGGAGCAAGTATTTACAAGCGAGGCCTGGGTGCCATGGCTGTTGAGGGGGAGAGGGAAGGCAAGAAAACTCTGAAAAACTCTCCAAAAGTGTCCGGCTTGCAAGGGGTGGCTGCCTGGGCTGGAGGGAATAACGGAGAATGACTTGATGCCCAGTCTGTGGACACAGGGTGTCCCCCTCGGGATCTGGGGTGGCCTGGCTCAGACCCCAGTATGTGCACCCCATTGGTGGGTTAGGTACTTTTTGGCGCAGTCATTTGGGCGCGGCCGTTTTGGCGCGGCCGTTTTGGCGCCAACCGTTTTGGCGCCGGCTGTTTTGGCGCCGGACGTTTTGGCGCCAAAATAACATTTCTTTATTATTAGCCTCAGGTGAGTTGGCTGGTGCGGGTGCGTTGAGTTGGGTGCTGGTGCATTCTATCACCATCTGTTTATATATTGGCGTTACTAGCCGGCCATGAACCGCCACAAAAACTAAAAAAGTATAGAGATGCAGATAAAAGAATACATGAAACTGTTCTTAAATTTGAAAACATGGATGCTATCGAGTACTTGAGGAGCCTTGCTCATAATTACCAAATGAACTAAACTAAAGGTTTTTAACTTTAGTTTTTAACTAAATGAACAAATTTAAGGTTTTTAACTAAATGAACAAATTTAAGGTTTTTAACTAAATGAACTAATTTAAGGTTTTTAATTTACAATAAAGATAAAAGAATACATGAAAGTGTTCTTAAATTTGAAAATTTGAGTACTTGAGGAGCCTTGCTCATAATCACCAAATGAACTAAACTAAATGAACTAATTTAAGGTTTTCTGTCGTCTGCGCCCAAACGGCCGCGCCAAATTGGCTGCGCCCAATTGTCCCATGGCGCCCAAACGGCGGCGTCCAAACGGCCGCGCCAAAACGGCCGCGCCCAATTGTCCCATCCCCCCATTGGTGATGCACATAGGCCCCTGGCTGTTCACTCTGCTGACTGCTCACTGTGTCCCGCAAATGTTTTGAGAGCCTCTGGCCATCTGGGAGTCCACCCAGGCCACCCCTCTGAAAACCCCCAGACCCCAGCTGACCCATCAACGGGATGGGCGTGGCCAAGCTCAATTAGTGGCACACCAGGTGCTGCCACTCCTCAGTTCACTCATTAGGAGCTCAGCCCCACTGCAGTTGGCCCTGGGATGACGACTCACTGCGAGGTGAGCTCTGGTGCTCCTGATAGTCTGACAAAGTCTGACTCCTGCCTTTAGGATTACATTCCGCTGTCTGCCTGGTTGACCCCTGCATGTGTGCTGGCCAATCAATCTCATGGGCCCACATATCTTTTGTTGTGTGTGGGGGGGATCATCAGGAAATGGTGAATGGTTAAGTGTCACTCACTGGGTAAGCTGTCCTACATGATGGGGTCATCTCACTCAAGGAATACAGGTTCATAGCTCCTTGAAGGTGGAGTCGCAGGTGGACATTGTGGTGAAGAAGGCATTCAGCATGCTAGGTTTTATTGGGCAGAATATTGAATACAGGAGTTGAGACATCTTGTTGAAGTTGTACAAAACATTGGTAAGACCACGCATGGAATAATGTGTTCAGTTCTGGTCACCCTATTATAGGAAGGATATTGTTAAACTAGAAAGAGTGCAGAAGCGACTTACGAGAATGCTACCCGCACTTGATGGTCTGAGTTGTAAGGAGAGACTGGGGCTTTTCTCGCTGGAATGTAGAAGGCTCAGGGGTGACTTTATAGAGGTCTATAAAATAATGAGGAGCATAGATAAGGTCGATAGTCGACATCTTTTCCCAAATGTAGAGGAGCCTAGAACTAGAGGGCATAATTTAAGGTGAGAGGGAAGAGATACAAAAGAGACCAGAGGGGAAATTTCTTCACACAGAGGGCATTGAGCATCTGGAACAGGCTGCCAGAGACAGTGGTAGAGGCTGGTACGATTTTGTCTTTTAAAAAGCAGTTAGACCGTTACATGGGCAGGGTGGGTATAGAGGGATATGGGCCAAATGAGGGCAAGTGGGACTAGCTTAGTGATAGATACAGGGCGGCATGGACTAGCTGGGCCAAAGGGCCTAATTCCATGCTGTAAACATCTATGACTCTATGACACTCTTCTGCCCTGTGCCCTCGCACATCTTGATGAGGGTGACACCATGTGGGACATTCATGTGTCATGGGTAGTGGTCCGATCCCACCCTCCATCGCCTCCCCCCCCCCCCCCCCCCCATCCCTCAAACTCTCTAAACACTGCATCTGGAACACCCTACACACAGGCCCAGCCTAACCCTAATGCCCATCAGGCAGAGGTTAGAGGCAGGTCGGACTGTTCATGTAACACTGTTTCATGGTGACTATATACATTGTTGCACCATGACCTCTAATTGTCATCCATGTGCTACACTTGTGCCAACATAAATGTTCTCTAACTTTCTTATTTTACGCTCCTTCTAGCTGTTACCCCCCACAGCACATCAATAGTGGAGGCGGCCTGTAGCATTTCTTGCCCCCTGCCCTATGATGCATTTGTTGGCGGCTGTCCTCAAAAGTGCCTGGACCTGCATGGGCCTGGACGATTTACGGGTGTCATAGGTGACGATGCGTTAGTCTGCACATGAGATATGCCTGTGTCAAGTGGGGGCGGGGGGTGATTCGGAAGCTCTGAGCTGTTCCAGCATCTCCCCTTTGGGAGGCACCTGTATGGGTCCCATCACTTCCTCCTCCCTCAGGGTGCTCGAAATGAAAATGAAAATGAAATGAAAATCACTTATTGTCACGAGTAGGCTTCAAATAAAGTTACTGTGAAAAGCCCCTAGTCGCCACATTCCGGCGCCTGTTCGGGGAGGCTGTTACGGGAATCGAACCGTGCTGCTGGCTTGCCTTGGTCTGCTTTCAAAGCCAGCGATTAGCCCTGTGAGCTAAACAGCCCTGGGCTCCTCCATGGGACGGAGGTGTGGCCGGAATGAGTTCCGGAGGCTCCACCATCACTTGCTGCTGCCTGCCCTGGAGAATCCTTGTCGGAGCCATGGTCTCAATGCCCTCAACCATGGAGCAATGAGATTGGGACATGCCTCGCAGCAAGTGAGGTATGTCCCTCATTGCCTCTATCATGCCCTTCACTACCTCGGTCATGTCCCGCTGAGATGTCGCGATGTCCCTCTGAGGCTGTGCCATATCCCTCCGGGCCTATGACATGGTTCTCTGTGACTGGCCAAGATCAGTCAGTGCCGGCCAATGCTCTTGGTGCCCTCAGCCATGGCCTTTTGTGACTCCGCCGAGCTCTGGATCGCCGCAGCAATGTCCATGTGGGCCCGGGACATGTCTGCCTGTGACTGGTCTCCTCTGTCTTGCACCTCAGCTGTTGATCGCCATGTGTCCAAGCCTTGGACATCTTGACTCATGGCTCTGACCTCTTGTGCCAGGCCTCCCACTGCGGACGCCACCTGTTCAGTTTTGGCCTGGATACCATGCATTGCCAGCATCAACTCTTGCGCCTGCATCTGCACCTGTAGGTATTCAAATGCTGTTGAGAGCCCCTTCTGTAGATCCTGCCTCTTCATCCCGACCAGCAGTGGGATCATTCTTTCCAGAATGTGATACCTGTCCGGACTGCAGCTGAACCCTTGGATCGGGCAGCCCCTCTGCCCGCCCACTCCCACAATAGTCCCTGCCTCCACCTGAAGTGCTGCAGCATGTGTGAAGTGCTCATGGGACTGGTGCTCCGGAGCGTTCTGAGGATGTGGCTGGAAGGCAGCGACCCCGAACGGCCAGACTTTGTCTGCTGGCGATCCTGTAAGACAAAAGATATGGCAAGATCTTGGGAATGAGTTGGCTGTGGGAGAAGGTGACTCACTTGCTTATGGAGATATGTGTGTGCAAAGTACCTGGCCAAAGAGGATGACACAGGTGTTGGGGTTTGGAGGAGGGTGGGTTGTAAGGGAGATGCAAGCAGGTGGGGCATGGTTGGCCTCTAGGGGATTGGGGGATGATGTGACAAGTGAGGGATGGGGGTGATGCCAGGGGCACATAGGTGGTGATTCACCCATGCTGCCCTCTGCCACCTTCTCCCAGGCACTGTTGACAACAGCTCGCATAGTCTCCGCCCCATCCTGGGGAAGAGAGTGTCTTTCCTCTCCTCCGCAGCATCTAGAATTCTGTCCAGCTCACTCTCCAGGGAATGTGGTGTCGGTCTCCAGCTTGTCCTGCTCTCCAGCGCTAATTTTGGCCCCAGCGAATCAGGCGCCAGCGGAAATGCAAATTGCTCTGAATTCACTTGGACAGAGTGACGGCCCATTTGCATGTCCTGACTCACTTACTGAATAGCGCCCCCACAGGAACGAAAAGAGTACGCTTTTCAGTCCCAGCAGCAACACTTTGTCTTCCAGATAGAGAATTCTGGCCATTGTCTCTTACTGGATCCCTGTTGTACCAAGTGGACATGAAGAGTGAGAGGGCGGGCTACTCCCATACCTGGCAGGGCGGGGGGTCCCAGTGAGATTGAGTGGCGTGAACCACTCCGGCGTCGGGCCGCCCCAATGGGTTGGAATCCTCTGCATCTTCAGAGGCTAGGCCGGCGCCAGAGTGGTTTGCGCCCCACTGGCCGGTGTGGAAGGCCCTTCCAGCAGGGGCCGAAGGGACTCCGCCGGCCGGCGCGGGAGCGTCAGCGGCTGCTGACGCCATCCCTGCGCATGTGTGGGGGGTTCCCCTACATGTCGGCCATGGCGGAGGACTACATGGCTGGCACGGAGGAAAAGAGTGCCCCCATGGCAGAGGCCCGCCCGCAGATCGGTGGGGCCCGATTGCGGGCCAGGCCACTGTGGGGGCACCCCACGGGACCAGATCGCCCGGTGCCACCCCCACGACCTCGGAGCCCGCCCGCGCCGCCAGGTCCCGCCAGTAAGGGACCTAGTCCAATTTACGCCGGCGGGATCGGCATAGAACCAGCGGGACTTCGGCCCATCACGGGTCGGAGAATTGGCGGGGGGGGTGCACTGCGAGCAGCTGCCGACCAGCGCGGCGCGATTCGCGCCCCTGCCGAATCTCCAGTGCCGGAGAATTCGGCAGCCGGCGGGGGCGGGATTCACACCGACCCCCAGCGATTCTGCGACCCGGCGGGGGTCAGAGAATCCCACTCAGACTGTTTGAAAAACCTGTGGATCACTTGTGGAATAGAGAGAAGCTCTAGCAGTCAGTGTTGCCATCGAGAAATGTTTTTGAACCCGTAAGCGCCAAATTACCTGGTCGACCTGTTATAGACAGAACTGATGTCTGTGTGGAAGCAAATAGAGATAAAGTGCCTGTGCTTGCAGGTCCTGTTAATGTAGATCCTGTGGAAGCATCCCAGAGTCCCGAAAGATGCGCTTGTTAGGTGAATTAGACATTCTGAATTCTCCCTCAGTGTACCCGAACAGGCGCCGGAGTGTGGCGACTAGGGAATTTTTACAGCTACTTCATTGCAGTGTTAATGTAAGTCTACTTGTGATATTAATAAAGATTATTATTATTAGAATTGCACCATGAGACAAGAAACAGAAAAAACCCTCGACAACTCGATTTATAATAGTCCAACTCACGTGTATAATCATGTTTATTTAGAATTTAGGACTGAGAACCTGAGCTATTGAAGATTGTATGAAGGAGTTGAAAGAGGAGGGATGTGGTGCTGTGTGGTGACTGTTCCTTGAAGGACAACAGAGTGGAGTAAGGGTCACATGGTTTAGTTGATCAATCTGGACCCAGAGTGGGTAATCACCGCAAGGGGTGGAATCCTCCTTCGGGCAGGAGATATGTAGGAAATTAGATGCAGCCATGAGGATGCAGTTTTCTTATTAATAAATCATTTTTCTGTTCATAAATGAAGTCTGTGACGTGCATCATTACAAGTATGTCGGTTTTTGCGAGAATGTCATGGTGAAAATGCTGTCTCTCCAGGCAATAGATGTGATACATCCAGTCAGATCATTCACAACACACTCAACAGAAAGAGAAGAGATAATTCTTAAGTGATGAAACAACATCAGCGCCTGCTAAATCCCAAGGCACATTTTCAATTGTGTGCTAGTTGCAGAGTTCACGGGAAGGTTACATTGCAGGTATCTGGAACTGCCAGATGACTAAGCATCCTTTGAATACTCTGGCTGGGATTTTCGACACCCTTTCACAGATGTCTCCAGGTTGTCTGCAAATTCAAACAGATTTGGAGCCTAGCCTATGGGCGCGATTCTCCGCTCCCCACGCTGGGTGGGAGAATCGTGGGAGGGCCCCCCGACTAATTTCACGATGCCCTGGCGCATCCCGCGATTCTCCCACCCCACACTCGGAAGAATCGGCGCTCGCCGGTTTTCACGGCGACCGGCGATTCTCCGACCCGGATGGGCCAAGCGGCCTGGCGTTCGCGACCGTTTCACGACGGCGGCAACCACACCTGGTCGCTGCCGTTGTGAAATCGCCATGAGATGCCTGTTTTGGGGCTTGTAGGGGGCCTGGTGGGGAATGAGCACCACGACTGTGCTCGGGAGGAGACAGGCCCGCGGTCGGTGCCCACTGATCGTTGGGCCGGCGTCTCAATCGGACACACTATTTCCCCTCCGTCGCCCCGCAAGATCAAGCCGCCACGTCTTGCGGGGTGGCTGAGGGGAAAGACGGCCACCGTGCATGCGCGGGTTTGAGCTGTCAGCCATCGTGACATCAGCCGCGCATGCGCAGGTTGGAGCCGGCCAACCTGCGCATGCGCGGCTGACGTCATATAGGCACCGCTATCGCGTCACTCTCGGCGCGCCGCCCACCGGCCGAGAGTTACGGAGCACCGCTCCTAGCCCTGCCGGGAGGGGAGAATAGGGGACGAGGAGCGGCCTCCGAGGCTGCTGTGAAACTCGGCCGAGTTCACGACGGCCCTCCCGATTTTTCCTGGGAGCGGAGAATTCCGCCCTATGTCTTTTAAACTATCTCGAGGGGAAAACGATTCACACTTCCTGAGGTTCATCAAAAACCATTTTGCACCCCATCAGCTCAAAGCACTCACATCAATGCAACCGACAGGTGGGAGGAGGAGCCGGGATTGTAAAGACTGTGTCTTTAGGAATTGAAAAGGTAGTCCTCTTGGGAGCGCACTCTGGGGGCTTCACTTCTTGAGTTTACCTCTGCATGAACACAGCTGGGGGCTCTTCTTAGGCCGACCCAACCAACGAAACGGCGAACCTGAGGACCGAAGGCAGACATGAACGACCAGAACCAACCAACCTTGACTGAGCTGCGATCTTTCAGCTCCAGCGACTGAAAAGACTCTGAAATTACTCGACCCCAGGAGTGGTGAAATTCCCAATTAGCCAGTTGTTGAGGAAGGGTGGTTGGAAATTGTGTAAAATCGTTTAAATCTAAAAATACCCGTTGTACCGTAACAGTCTCTTCCTTCTATAAAATAGTAACTGGCTATGTCCATGTTTACAAGTCTGGTTGATTCCTAAATAAAATTTGGCCTTTTTTGTCACCCACTCGTCTCTTTTTTCGTTCTGGTGGATCAGAGAGCCAGAACATAATTCCGAAGTCTAGAAACGTGGGGGTTCGGGCGCCTTGGAAACACTCACTCAAGCTGGTTCACTGCTGAGGCAGAAACAGTGGCTCACTTTCTCTCTTTCCTGCAAAGTCATCCCAGTGTGACACTTCCGCCATTTCCTCCACCTGCAGGGGAGAGATACATGTCCAAAAGTGGTAGCGGAGACCACTACGTGTGTATTAAAAGACCCCCTCCATCACCAATGAGCACAGTAATGGAATGCTGCACCTGCAGAAGTCCAGGATCGATGTCTTAGACCAGGATGTCCACACTGGCCACCAATCTGTCAGTCTTCACCCCGATGCAGTGGCATGCCAGTGCTATCACCTCATATTTCTCTTTGTCCATTAAAATCTGAGAAATGCAGCTGTCATCCCTTCCAGATGTTCTTGTGGTTGTCCCTGCAACTCAAGATTTAGGACCAAGTCCCAAGGTTCATCATCTGACTCAGACTTAGCAGATTCCTTGCTACCAGCAGCCCACCGAGTGCCGGCGGCCTCGGATGTCACTGCCTCCACCTGCTGTGGACAAGATTATGTACTGCGCTCACCAAAGCATGACCCCAAGGCT
Source organism: Scyliorhinus canicula (assembly GCF_902713615.1). Taxonomy (NCBI): domain Eukaryota; kingdom Metazoa; phylum Chordata; class Chondrichthyes; order Carcharhiniformes; family Scyliorhinidae; genus Scyliorhinus; species Scyliorhinus canicula. The sequence goes on along the minus strand of NC_052155.1, from coordinate 162,788,195 downwards.
GTTCTATAACTAGGTCCAACCAGAGTGTGTGTCTCTGATCTGCTGGAGGGTATGGATGAGCATTGTGATATAGCTTCTGCTATGGTGTCTTTTGGTTCCTCGTCCGAGGTATCATCGGGATGGAGCTGAGGTACTGACTTGTGGATGCCCTCGGCAGCTATCCAGAGGTGCCTAAGAAAGAAAGGGGAGACTATTAATGCATGGCACAGTGACTGTTGAAATCACTTCCAGCGTTCACAGTATGGTAGTCTGATCGATGAACTGATGCCCAGTCAACATTCTATCCAGCCAAATGTATGGCAGCGTTTTCAAACTCCGTGAGGACCTTGATCTTAACACTCCACCCCCAGTCCAGGAACCTTCCTTTTTATTGTATGTGAGCTTGTCCTGCATGAAGAAAGATGGAGTCAGGGTGAGCAAGACACTTTCCATGGAAGATTTAAGGATGTCTGGCATTTGTGGGTGGTGAGGGGAACCACGGATGAGATGACGATGCATGCTCCAGAGGAGATGAGGCTAGATGGAAATGTGAAGGAGTGTGTGAGATAGTAAGTGGTGATGTCCCTTAAACTGGCAGCGAGTGAGATGCCAGAGAATACGTGGTGGGCTTGTGAGTCTGTGAGGTAAGAGTGATGAGATGGTTGACTTACCCTGGCGGAAAGGATCATATCGATTATCTTTTTCCTGCACTGTGACGCTGACCTCTTCTGCATGGATTGGCACTGTCACTGCTTCCCAAGCACGATTTGTGACCTTGCTGTACCTCCTACGGCCAGACCGAGGGTAGAGGATATCGTAGAGGGCCTCGGCTCCATCTTAGAGGTGCTCTTGTGTGGCATCACGGAATTTCAGAGCAGCAAGCTTCTTCCCTTTGGGAGCCATGTCTTCCGTGGAGCAGTCCTGGGAAGAAGACATTGTGAAAGCTGTGCAGGGTGGCGTTTAAATATGGCGACTGGAGTGAGGAAGCGGTGCACTTTTGGCAGTGCGTGCAAATAATAGTCTGTGCATCAATAACCCAGCTTTATTCAGATGCACACATAATCAATGAGGTTGGGAGCAGATGTCATGGTGCCAAAAAAACCCACCATAGCAGTATCAACAATTACTCATCCTACCTGCTGAGATCCCTTACCGCTCGAAATGTTATGAGGCATAGTGCTTAGATATATTGATATGTTTAGCTGTTGGATATATTCATAAACATAGGAAGAGCCAGGTTCATTTTAAGAAAAAATTAAATAACATAGCTTGCAGATTTATTTCAATATTAAGGAAAATATTACTTACAGCTACATCCAGAGCAACTTTATACAACACTCTAACACTGAAGCCCATTTATATTATTCATGGAAGACATTCAAAAGGAATTGTAAATATAGCCATATTCACAACCTATTCTAGATATAATGCTATGACAATGATTTTTTTTGCATGACATTGAGATTATATGATAACTGAGAACAGAAGGTGATGTCATGGCATTGGTACAGCAATGTGCTTCTTACTTAATAATAATCGCTTATTGTCGCAAGTAGGCTTCAGTGATACTGTGAAAAACCCCTAGTCGCCACATTCCGGCGCCTGTTCAGGGAGGCCGGTACGGGAATTGAACCCACGCTGCTGGCCTTGTTCTGCATTACTAGCCAGCTGTTTAGCCCACTGTGCTAAACCAGACCCTTTATCACTTTTCAGCAATTTGTTCAACCAACTCAATGTCAGAATCAAATATTTGCTGAGATTTAATTGCATGTCCTCTATAAATGCAAGTAGATTCGCAGCAAACTCCTATTTTCAATGTTACAGATAGTAACGTATCTTGGACAGTTTATGACTGGTAACTTTGGTCCGTTATTGTTGCATCAACTACATTCTGTTTTTAGGTCTAACCTTCACTGGAAAGATGGAGGCCGAGAGGAGACCTGATAGGGGTCTACAGAATTATGAGAGGCATAGACAGGGTGGATAGTCAGAGGATTTTTCCAAGGGTGGAAGTGTCAAATACAAGGGGGCACAGGTTCAAGGTGGGAGGGGAAAAGTTTAAGGGAGATGTGCAGGCTGAGTTTTTCACGCAGAGAATGGTGGGTGCCTGGAACGGGCTGCCAGAGGATGTGGTGGAAGCAGGCACATTAGCAACATTTAAGAGGCGCCTGAATAGTTACATGAATAGGGAGGAAATAGAGGGATACGGACTGAGTAAGGACAGAAGGTTTTTTCTTAGTTAGGGCATCATGATCGGCACAGGCTTGGAGGGCCGAAGCACCTGTTCCTGTGCTGTACTTTTCTTTGTTCTTTGTTCCAATTTAAGGCATCGACAGATCAAATCACTGAATCTGCAAAGGCCAACATCAAGCATGGAAAGCAGGGCGGGCTTCATGATTTCATGCGACAATAGTGCTGACATTAATATGGCAGATGTAGGAGAACAGAGTGGGCTAGCTTAGTTTGCACCCAGCGTTTCATGTTCTGAGGCCTACCATATGGTGTATGCAATAGACGTAGTTGTCCTTTAAGAATTGAGTAAATATGAACTAAATCTTAACTTCCAGAAATGGGTGAGGAATCTTGACGATATTGGAGCATGGTAGCACGGTGGTTAGCACTGCTGCCTCACAGCGCCAGGTATCTGGATTTGATTCCAGCCTTGGGTGACTGTGTGGAGTTTGCACGTTCTCCCCATGTCTGCTTGGCTTTCCTCTGGATGCTCCGGTTTCCCCCCACAGTCCAAAGGTAAGACCATAAGACAGAGGAGCAGAATGAGGTCATTCGGCTCTTCCATTCTGCTCTGCCATTCAATCATGGCTGATATTTTTCTCATTACCCATTCTCCTGCCTTCTCCCCATAACTGATCCCCTTATTAATCAAAAACTTATCTATCTCTGTCTTAAACACATTCAGTGATTTGGCCTCCACAGCCTTCTGCGGCAAAGAATTCCACAGATTCACCACCCTCTGGCTGAAGAAATTCCTCCTCATCTCAGTTTTGAAGGATGATCCCTTCAGTCTGAGGCCGTGCCCTTGGGTTCTATTTTTTCTTACTGGTGGAAACATTCTCTCCATGTCCACCCTATCCCGTCCTCTCAGTGTCCTGTAAGTTTCAATAAGATGTGTGAGTTAGTTGGATCGGCCATGCATAATTGCCCCTCAGTGCCCAGGGATGTGCAGGTTAGGTTACGGAGGTAGGTTGGCATGGCGGGGGAATGGAACAGGGCAGAGTGCTCTTTCAGAGTGTTGGTGCAGACTCGATGGGCTGAATGGCCTCTTTTGCACTGTAGGAATTCTATGATTCTATGATCACTGGCTCCAGCCTAGAAACATCCTGTAGCATAGACATTGAGGACCACAGTGATGTTGAATGACACAGAAAATGCTGTGGCTGCCGACACAGTTGAAGGAGTTGAGTGTCCATAAAAGCATAAGAAAATGAAGCAGGAGTAATCTATCTGGCTCGTCAAGCCTGCTCAAGCAATCAATAAGATCATGGCAAGTCTGATTGTGGCCTTAATTCCAATTTCCTAGATATTTCCCCTCACCCTTTGCTCTCTTGTAGATCAAAAATCTGTCTTACCCAGGCTAGAGTAGCAAATTCCAAAGATTAGCAACTCTCTGAGAGGAGAAATTCCTCCTCATCATCTTAATCCGGTGACCCCTGATTTTGAAATGGTGCAACACAAGGGGCAGGACTCTTTCCGCATCGACCATGTCAAGTCCTTGCAGAATCCTGCATGTTTCAATAAGATCATCTCTTCTGCTTCAAAGCTGTGATGAATATGGGCCTCACCTACTCAACCTTTCCTCACAAGAAAACCCACTCATCCCAATGATCTTGAGTGAACCTTATCTGAACTGCCTCCAATGCAAATGTATCCCTTCCAAAGTAATGAAATCAAAACTTTAGAGTCTAGGTGCTGTCTCACCAATGCAGTTGTAGACAGACTTTCCTACTTTTATACCCCACGCCCCTTGAAATAAAGGTTAACATTCCATTTGCCTTTCTAATTACTTACTGTATCTGTATACTAACTTTTTGTGATTTCTGCACAAGGACTATTAATCCCTCTATGCTGTAGCATTCTCTCTCCATTTCAATAATTTTCAACTTTTCTATCCTTCCCGCCAAAATTTCAAGCTCGTGTTTTCTCACATTATATTCAATCTATCAATTTTACTCATTCAATGTATCTATAACCATTTGCAACTCTTCAGGCCAGACTTTCATCGTGGAGGCTGGAATCAGGAGTTGAGAATTTTCCACGACATTGCAATCCAACCTCTGTCCCGACAGTGGTGGTAGTCAGGACTTTCATCCTCTTGAGGGGGAGGGTGGGTTGAAGTTGGGCTTGTAGCCTCTGGAGGCAGAGACGGAGGCAGGCTGATCACAAGGTGGCCAAGTTAAAAGATTTGCCTCCATTCACAGAAATGTTGCCCTGTTCTTCAGATCAGTGTAAAGCCCCCTCGCCCTCATCCAGTTACTGCTCTATCCCCTCAAACTCACATTCTCCAAGATAGCTGTGGAAATAAACCCTGTGATATAGACTATCTTCAAAACCATAAGGCAGCAAAAGATTCCGATATCTGCAACAGTTTTTAAACAGCCAGACATATAGTTGTTCTGCAAAGAATAAATGCAAGCCCAGGCTGCTGTCAAAGCTTTTGAACAGCTAAAAGGATGGCTGAACTCTTCTGCAAAGAATGAGGGAAAACCATGGGAAGAGTTTAACAATAAGCTATTGATCTCAAACTAGACGAGTCTTTTAGTATTGTACAATTCAGAATAGTACTTCATCCAGTGGATGATTTTTTAATAATGCATCTGAAAACTTTCATTCTTACAATGTGGTTCTTTTACTTGACAGCTCGGTAGCTGTCAGAATAACAAACACATTATTTAATGGACACTTCCCAGTTACTTTTTTTAAATTATAAATTTAGAGTACCCAATTCTTTTTTCCCAATTACGGGCAATTTAGCATGCCCAATTCACCTACCCTGCCACCTATTTGGGTTGTGGGGGTGAGACACATGCAGACACAGGGGGAATGTGCAAACTCCACATGGACGGTGACTCGGGACCGGGATCGAATCCGCATCCTCAGTGCGGTGAGGCAGCAGTGCTAACCGCTGTACTGCCCCCACTTACCATTTACAATCAGCCCAAAGACTTTAGTATGAACAGCCCTGGCTACAGCATTTCATAATGAACTGTAAAGGAGGCAATATATTTTGACTCACCTTTTATATTCTTCCCACCTCCAATCCACAGCTGATGCCTGCACTCTGCAGGTATGATTCAGGAAGGCTTCCAAAATGTAGCTACTTGAGAAACAAACATCGAAACATATATAGAAAATAGAATCTGGAGGAGGCAATTCGGCCCTCCGAGCCTGCTCCGCCATTCATTATGATTATGGCTGTGTCATGAGAATGTGGCTTTCATATATGTTTGGCTGCTCATGTTACTGCAGTGATGTGAGAGTGTGGGTGGAGCTGAGCTCTGGCTCTGCTTTTTAATTTCACTTTGAGAAAAGCTTGGGTGTGTCTGTTTTGTTTTTGGTTTAGTTTTCAGTGTTGGAGCTGAAGCCAGACAAAGCAGATGTACTGTTGATCTCTCTGCCATGAAAAGACTATCTCTTGATCATTTGGTGAATTCAGAATTATAATTGTTTTCAGTAGGTGTTTCTTTTGTCTTTTGGATGTTTGGGAAGTTATTATACTTAGTGTTGTATTTTTTGGGGGATGTACTTGAATTGATCATTGCCAAGATGTTCACTGTCTGTTTTAAAAAGGTTAACTTGAGTTCATAGCAAAAACATTGTTTTTCTTTAAAAAATACTTTTCCATTTCTGCTGTACCACACCTGTAGAGTGGGCCGTGTGCTCCCCATACCACAATCTATTAAAAGTTGTGGGTCAGGTGAACTCCATGATACACTTTGGCGTTCTCTAAATCCTGGCCCATAACAGCTGATCATCAAGTTCAATAGCCTGGTCCCGCCTCCTCCCCATACCCCTTGACCCCATTAGCTCCATGAGCTACATCTAATTCCTTCTTGAAATTGCACACTGTTTTGGCCTCAACTACTGTTTGTGGTTGCAAATTCCACAGATTCACCACTCTCTGGGTGAAGAGATTTCTCCTTACCTCAGTCCCAACCCTCAAACTATATCCCCTCGTTCTGGGCTCGCCCACCATCGGGAACAACTTTTCTGATAACTGCTGAAGTTTTGAAATGTCCACTTCCAACATGGTGCTGTCAACGTCTAAGGAACAGAATGGGGAGTTGCTCAGCCTTCACATTTACTCAGTCTGCTGAAAATAGCCAGGGGTGGAACTGGAGTCTGGATTTTTACCATTAACCGTTCAGCTTTCTATTTCCTGACTCCATTCCATTCCAAAAGCAAAAATCAGCCCTCTGTGCCAACCTCACAACTTGCGTTCTTACCTAGCTTACTGCTGTCAGCAATTGTGTATGCATTACACTCAGACCTTCATCTAATTCATTAATGTAATAGTAACAAGTTAAGGCTACTGTACTAATCGCTGTGACATCCCAATAGTTACAGTTTGACATCCTAAAAATACTCATTTATCCTGACTCCCCGTTTCTTGGCAGTTCACCAATCCACTATCCATGCAATGATATTACGCCCAACAATGTGAGGCCTTATCTTGTTTGGTAACCGTTTATGTGGCTCCTTATCGTATGCCTTTTGAAAATCCAAATGCACTGCATCTACTTGTTCCCCTTTATCCACCCTGCATGTTACATCTTCAAAGATCTCTAATAGATTTATCAAATATGAATTAACATTAATAAAGCCAGGTTATTGACTTAAAATGTTTCTCTTGTTTCTCTTTCTACAAATGCTGTCAGATCTGTTGAATAATTGAGCAATTTATTTATTTTCAAATTTCCGGTCAACAGGTATTTAATTTTGATTCTGCACACATATGACACCCATGCCATCAGCTTCCTGATATGCTGTTTTGTGTGGACCATGCCAGAAAGTCACATGAGTGAACCTCCTTTGATTGATTGCAGCTGCCATAGCGCCAAACAAAACAGTCACACTTTGGAGCTGAAATATTACAGCCCTGCAGGTTTAGTAGCTGTGGTGATTAACTGCAACTTCATGGAGCCATATACATAGGCTCCTCACACCCACTTTTACTGTAAGTGTGAAATGCACTGGCTTACACACATTGGCCTGATATAGTAGGTTCATGGATAAAGGGAATGGCTGCACAGGTTCTCAGATGCGGCACTGGCAGTCTTGGTGGAGAATATCCAGAGGAGGGGGAATTCCTGTATCTGAGCATAAGGAGTCCATCTTGCCTCCTATTTCTCTCTCTGACAGCTGTTTGTGCTATTTTGCCCAATCTCGTGACCTCCTCCTATTTTTCTTGCAGATTAAGGGGACCCCTAGGAAGGTGCACATGGCGCCCCGATCTGCGACGACTCTATATTGTTGGCCTCACCAACACAAAATTACTTGAATTGTGACCTCAGCAGAGCAAAACTCCCTCAAGCCAAAAGAAAACGCAAAGTGATGTTGAATAGTATGAGTGTTTCTCGATGCTGCAGCCAGTGTGAAACACCCCACTAATCATGCCCATAGATTTTTTTCCCAATGAAATCATGTTCTTTATTTTGGAAATTCCTATTGTACTTCCGTACAAAGAGCTAAGAGCATTGCTACTTCATCCTATTGGACACCTTATAAGAGTCACGTGGAGAAAGGCAGTTCTTGGTCATGGGCACCTTCCTAGGGGTCCCCTTAATCTGCAAGAAAAATAGGTAAGGGGATGTTTTATCTAGCTGCCCTGATCTCCCCCCCCCCCCCACCCCTTTAGCCATTTCCCATTTTTGACCCTCCCCCATCTCAACCTCGTGAAGGCATCCCCCTTACCTCCCCCTCCACCTGGTAAGGCCGCCACCTCTGGGCCTCATTCCTGGTAGTGCCAACCTGGGCACCTTGGCAGTGCCCCTGCCAGCCTGGCAGTTCGACCCTGGCAACATGTCAGTACCAGGGTGTCGCTGCCAGCTGCCAGGATGTGACTACCATGGTGCCTGCGTGGCACTGCCATGGTGCCATGCTGACAGTGCCAAGGTACCTGGGTGCCAGGGGGAGTGGCAGGGTACCACCCTGTCTTGTCCCCAGCTACCCAGGTGTCTTCATTGGCCTGGGAAACCCCACCTCAAGTACCATTACGACTAGTCCATGTTGTGGAAATAAGTACTAATGGGTGCCCTGGTGAGGTCTCCCAGGCACAGCTGTTAGGCCCGCAAATGCGTATTTCAATGAGCCTAATGCCTCATTTAAATATGTTGATCTGGATCACGCCCAGAAAAGGCGAGATCCAAGTTGTGATGTCTCGTGAGGCTCCTTTAACTCCCGCGAGACGTTTCATGTATCGCAAGGCTATTGAAAGGCCTCGTACCGATCTAATGATGAATTAAATAAAGTTTGCACACACTACCCAGTTGTAACTACTAATAAAGTAAGGTTGAATCTGTGAAACAGTAATCCATAATTTAGTATTAACTAATGATGTCCTCATGCTAACTCTAATCTAAACTACTCCTCATGCTGTGATCAATACTTCTTCTCTGCTGACACCTAACTACCCAAGATTCCCTGAGGTCTGATAATTATAATGGGAACTGGTGGTGTCCTCTAGTGATGTATTTCACTGAGATGTAATAATTAACCCTTCACTGGCATACCTATATAAATATAATTACAGTGTCACGCACAAGTTAAACACGTCTCGAATGACCATTAAGAGGCTGGCTTCAACTTCTTTATCAAGATGGCATCTTACAATAAATGCAGGCTAAACTGGCATTTCAACTTAAGATCCCATCTCTGTTCCTCTCTGATGCCTAAAGCATTCAGCAAAAATCATCCCCAGGGATATTGCCTTGAATCAAAAAGAGGAAATTTCTGTGTTTTGTTTTGTTGCAACACCTTTAATATGTAGGAGAATGGAATGAATTGAACTATAATGATGGTGGCAGGATTTTAGCTGCAAGCCCCAGCCAGGCTCTTTAATCTGAATGTTTGCCAGATTGCAGAAGCTTTTTCCAGGGTTAATTAGATTAGACATGGTAAAAGCATTAAATGATTTGTGAGGCAACATGATCTGTAGACACTGACTCACCAATCTGAGGTGGATGTGTTTTTCAGACATTGTTGAGACATTGCCAGCAAAAATTAATACTTTGTGCAATGCAGCGAGGACCAATTCGTCCCTCACTCCCATGTATATTAGATGATATCTTGTGCCCTCCCCTGCCCCAAGTCTGGTGGTGTGAGTCCTTAATCAGCTGGGAAGCCCCGATTAAGTCACCCTCTCGCTCATTGTCTCAATGATGGAGAAGTGTGACTGAGTGAGATCCAATTATACCTTCACCAGCTAGCCAAGGATATGTTGAACTGTTTCAAAAGGACCTGTTACTTTAAAGAATGCAATAAAAGACTCTACCAAAAATGGTTACCAACAGGTAGGGTGGCGTGCTGGCACAGTGGTTAGCACTCCTGCCTCCCAGATCCAGGGTCCCAGGTTCAATTCCGACCTCGGATGACTGTCTCTGTGGAGTTTGCTCTTCCTCAATGTGTCTGCGTGGGTTTCCTCCGGGCGGTCCAGTTTCCTCCCATTGTCCAAAGATGTGCAGGTTCGGTGGATTGGCCATGCTAAATTGCCCCTTCATGTCCAAAAGGTTAGATGGTGTTACTGAGTTACGGGGATAGGGTGGAGGCATGGGCTTGGGTAGGATGCTCTTTCCAACAGCCGGTGCAGACTCGATGGGCCAACTGGCCTCCTTCTGCAATGTAAATTCTATGATTCTATGAAAAGTCATCTAATGTCCTGAATTGCGAGTTGACGTTTTCTGAAAAGTTACTTTATGGATTGGACTGCTGACATGTTACTCGTGGAATTCTGTACCTATGGGTATCAATGTCCACTTCAAAAAGGGGCTCTTGAATTGAAGGCACCAAAAATTCAAAGAGCTGGACCTTAATCAGCTGTAGTTCTGTCAAGACAATGAGAATTACTAACCAGCCAGATACCTAACAGATATTCAAAAGCCCTTGTGAATGATAAAATAACCCAAACTCCTGTTGGCTTCTTTATCTTGAAATGTGTCATAGATTTCTGAGGTGATGGATCTAAAATGCGAATACTTATTCAAAAACAATGACTGCAAGACATGTTAATTGAACTTCTTCTTAGAATATACAAACAGGAGGTTTAAGAATTTGTTTTGCCAAGCCAGGAACAGAGAGAGAAGTCATGTGGAGAAACTGCTGAATAATGCAGAATTAGGAAACTCTTTCTCTCTCTCTGCGAAGATAAAATTGACTCCAGCAAGATACAGTTATTTAAACTTTAATTAAACTCCAAGATTTAAAAGGAAACCTTCAAACATGCACAATATTCAACAATCTATACCTCAGGGATAAGAAAACTTAATCATATATCCTTTCAACTGTTATTTGGACTTGACATGTTTATTTTCCTATGTGTGTGTGTGTGTGTGGTTGCATTTTCCCCCATGTTCAGCAACTGATAAACTTTCTCTTTATTTGACTCAAGAAAAAAATGGTTTGATTGGCTCCTTGTTCAAAAGTAAATACATTTGGATTGGAAAAGGATTGGATTGGGGAAAACACATTTTTAAAAATGTTGTTGCGACCAGGCACAACACCCTACAGTGGGCATTACCTAGCCACTGAAGGGCCTCATCCCATCACCACTGGTATTAACCTGACAACTGGTTGGGGGAGCCCACCATCCAGGCAGCATGACAAGCAAACCCTAGTGTGTTTGCTTGTGAGCTTCGATGGGGTGTCCTTCATTCAAAGGCACTCAATACTGCCCTTGCTGCTGCCTATCAGCTCACAAGCCCTACAACGTTTTCCATGCATTACCTTCAATGGATGGAAAATGCTTTCGACCATGAATGACCTTTTCACCTGAATTCTAAATATACACTTCACAATACACTTCGCATCTAAATTGAAAAGTCTCAAAATTTGCCCATGACCTCCTGTCTATGATACCATAATTGAAAGGTTAGTCTTGTAGGGTGACAATTGCCCAATCATGGTATATAAGTAGACAATTTCAGTTCATTGAGGACTCAGAATGTGTATTGAAACCTCTCTTTGTGGCGAACACAACTTAAAAATGTTTTCCTTCTTCTTTTCATGGGATGGTTTTATATCAGAAAAAACAACTTATTATTAGTACAGCGATGAGTCAGCGGTGTGCACCATGTGACCTGGTGCCTGATTCCCTTTCATCTTTGGCCATTGTCAGAGCACAGTTCCGTGTGTTTTTGTTCACTGCCCAATTATTGGAATTCATCTGCAAGTCAGTGAAGGGATTCTATTATAGAGGGTATAGTAATTCTTGCTTTCATATTCCAAGTGCAACATAAACACAGAGTCAAACTATCAGTCTGTAGTGGTGTCATCTCCTTTCTATGGAGCAGTGTTTAGCTTCCATTCAACAGTTGAGCAACATTGGCCTAACATTTACTTCAAAAATCTTCTGTTCCACAGATGGTGACAAATTGGTTGACTGTATTGTTTATATGGCCTAGCATTGGCTACTTCGCTCAAATGGAGATTATATTAGCAAGTGATGCACTTGAAGAAAGATATTTCTTCTTGATATAAGCTCTGCTTAGCAACAAGCTATAAAAAGAAATAAGCTTTGAAAAGTAGCTGGTGATTTCAAACAAACCCTCACTGAATGCTATCAGACTTTTAACACATCATTTTATTGATTCACAAAGATAAAATAAAATCGCTATGGGCTGTTGAAATCTGTCATAAACTGTACACAAGTCTCAGAATGGATCCTGTCGTACAGAGAACAGAGCATGCTGGGAAATCTCTTCTGGTTCTGATGAACAGCCAAGCAGACTCGAAACATCGACTCTGTTTTCCCTCCCTACAGATCCTGTCAGATGAGCATTTCCAGCATTCTCTATTTTGTTACAGATTCTAGCATCCACAGGTATCTCACTTATTTTCCTGTTGTGAGCAGGCCTCCTTCAACCCTCGTTCAAGCATAGCAAGTGTGCTCAGCTGCATTCATGAAATTTGTGACTTTTTAAAAACTTATGCCACAAACGTACAAATAAAGTTCAGTTGTAAATCTGAGAAGGGACATACTGGCACTGGAGGGTGAGCAGAGGAGATTCACTTGGTTAATCCCAGAGCTGAAGGTGTTGGATTACGGGGGGCAGGTTGAGTAGACTGGGACTGTACTCGTTGGAATTTAGAAGGATCCGGGGGGATCTTATAGGATATGATAGGATAGATGTGGGCAGGTTGTTTCCACTGGCAGGTGAAAGCAGAACTAGGGGGCATAGCCTCAAAATAAGGGGAAGTAGATTTAGGATTGAGTTTAGGAGGAACTTCTTCGCCCCAAGGGTTGTGAATCTATGGAATTCCTTGCCCAGTGAAGCAGTTGAGTCTCCTTCATTAAATGTTTTTAAGGTAAAGATAGATAGTTTTTTGAAGAATAAAGGGATTAAGGGTTATGGTGTTCGGGCCGGAAAGTGGAGCTGAGTCCACAAAAGATCAGCCATGATCTCATTGAATGGTGGAGCAGGCTCGAGGGGCCAGATGGCCTACTCCTGCTCCTAGTTCTTATTCTTATGTTCTTAAAACAAAATGTGGGAAATACTCAGCAGGTAAAGCTACATCTGTGGAGAGGAACAGTGTTAAAAACCTTTCAGGTCAATGACCTTTCATTAGATGATCTGCAGATATTTCTGGCCAAGCCTTCCCACCTTATTCCCCTTCTTGTTGTCTAGTTCCCAGCTTCTTTGCTCAAAAATTAAAACATTTTCACACTCATTTATAAATCCATTCATGTCATCACTCCACCGACCTACTGCAATGTGCTCCAGCCCTCGGGGCTGGTTTAGCACAGTGGGCTAAACAGTTGGCTAGTAATGCAGAACAATGCCAGCAGCGCGGGTTCAATTCCCGTACCGGCCTCCCCAAATAGGTGCCGGAATGTGGCGACTAGGGGCTTTTCACAGTAACTTTAATGAAGCCTACAATAAGCGATTATTATTATGATTAATTCCAATGTCTCCCAATCTGACCTTCGGACCCAGTGCTACTTCAACATGCCACGTTCCTCTTCATAATGTCCTTGGGGTTACCATTGACCAGAAACTGAACTGGACCAGACATCTTCAGCTGCTTCATCAATTACCTTCCTTTCAAAATGATGTCAATTGGTGATGTTCTCTGATGATTGAACAATGTTCAGCACGATTCACAACTCCTCAGACATTGAAGCAGTCCAAATGCAGTAAGACCCGAACAATATCCATGCTTGAGCTGACAAGTGGGAAGTAGTATTGTTGCCACAGAAGTGCCAGGAAATGACCATCTCCAATAAGGGAGAATCTAATCACCGACTCATTGACATTTGGTGGCATTACCATCATTGAGCCCACACTATCAACATCTTGGGGGTTACCAATGATCAGAAACTGAACTGGACTAGCCATATAAATACTGTGGCTACAAGGGAAGGTCAGATGCTAGGAATCCTGTGGCAAGTAACTCATCTCCTGATTTCCCAAAGCCTGACAACCACGTACAAGATGCAAGTTAAGAGTGCAATGGAATAATCTCCACTTGCCTGAGTGCGCACAGCGCCAACAACACTAAAGAAACCCGATACCTTTCTGGACAAAGCAGCCTGCTTGATTGGCACCCCTTCCACAAACATTCACTCCCTCCATCACTGATGCACAGTAACAGCAGGGTGTACTATCTACAAGATGCACTGCAGGAACTCACCAAGGCTCCTTAAACAGCACCATCCAAACCATGACCACTACAATCTCAAAGGACAAGAGCAGCAGACATTGGGAACACCACCACCTGGAGGTTTCCCTCCAAGTCACTCACGATACTGATTTGGAAATATATCACTGTTCCTTCACTGTTGCAGGGGCAAAATCCTAGAACTCCATCCCTATCAGCACTGTGGGTGTACCTAGATCACATGGACTGCAGCGGTTCAAGAAGGCAGCTCACCCCACCTCCTCAAGGGCAGTTAGGGATGGGAAACGAATGCTGGCCTTGCAGCAAAGTTCACATCTCATTTACGTGAATATATTATATATATATAAAAATACTGTGGCTACAGAAACAGCTCAGAGGTGGGGAATTCTGTGGCAAGTAACTAATCTCCTGACGCCCCAAAGCTTATGCATTATTACAAGGTGCAAGTCAGCAGTGCGATGGAATACTTTCCATTTGCCTGGATGATTGCAGCTCTGACAGCACTCAATAGGCTCAACACCATCCAGGGCAAAGTAGCCCACTTCATCCACCATCTTAAACAATCACTTTCTCCACCACTGATGTACAAGATTCGCGACAGCAACTTGCCAGTCCTTCTCAAATGGCCTTTCAAAACTGCAACTTCTACAGGTTAATTCTATTTAATTTGCTAATCAAACACTGTGTACTTTCTGCTACAGTCAATACTGCTTATAGATGGCATGTCCGTGCTAATGGCAACAAATCTATCTGAGTGAACCAACACAGAGTAGTGGTTGATCTCATCCCACGGCTGATATATCATTGATTGATGCTGCCCTGAGTACACAATTTCTGACTACCTCTCAGAATTGTTGATAGTCAACCACGTGAGTGGCGGATTGATTCTGCCTGATGTCTCTATCAGCTGTTCGCACTGTAAATTGAGGAAGAAAAATAAGACAGTAGGCAACAAGAAGCCAGGGAACTATTGGCTTTATTTATCTGGTTTTAATATCAGTTTCACTGGCCAGAGGCGTATCATTCACGAAAGCGTTAGTGACTTCAATGGATCTCTCAAATGCAGGTGTCATTCTAACCCTGGACTAAAGAATTGCAAGAATTACTGCAAGTGCATTGAAATTTGAGATATTTTGTCCATTGTCTTGGTCCTGTAACTCAATAGATTACAAATGCCACCTGTCAGATCTTAAATTGCTGTTGTTCCTGCTTCATAGGAATTCTAGCAGCGGAATTCTCCATCAGTGGGATTCTCCGGTCCACTGGCAGTGCACCCACGCCCGCAGGTTTTCCGATGGAGTGAGGTGGCCGCAATGGGAAACCCCAATGACTGGCTGCGGGAACAGAGAATTCCACTGCCGGCGGGACTGTGCTGGGTCGGAAAACGCGGCTGGCATGCCGGAGAATCCCAGGGGCTGGACTCTCCGAGCCTCCGCGCCAAAATCGCGTTCAGCGCTGGGGCGGAGAATGGGCATTCGCAGGAAATCGTGCCCGGCGCCGCTGAAGCGATTCTCCAGTCCCCGGAGAATCACTTGGGAACGCGCAAGATCTATGCAGTGCGGGTAGGGGGCCATTGACAGAGACTCCCCTACGATTCTCCGCGAGAAACTGAGGGTCAAGCATTCCTTGTTGGCAGCAGCAGGCTCTGTCTTGCTGGGAGGCATCAGAAACAGGCCCAACCCAGTAAAATACATAAGAGTATAAAAAAGTTGTGCCAGCAATGGCACGTTCCAATTCTTCTGCTGACGAACATGCCCCAAAGGCAAATCTCGCCCCATAATGACCAACGTATTGGAAAATAATGTGCAGCTGATTGTCGAGATGAGTGGCGGTACAAGAGAATGATTACAAGTCACAAACTAAAACAGTGACATTTCAATTATTTTGAATTATACTTTAATCCCCAAGAATGGCTGTTAAAAGGAGAATAAAAATGATTCAATGCATTTTTCAATTTGTAGGCTGCCTCCAGGTGCCAACCTTGCATAGTTTATTTTTTACAAAGCTGTGAGCTAATGTTCGTTTACCTCATGACCATACTGGCTGGCTCCCCATAACACTGGGAGGGCCTTGCAAAATGGCAGGCAAGCATATCCCTCAAAAATAGAAATGAATACACCGCAGAATTTCTGATTATTGACCATCCTGTCCACACAGTAGAATTTTAATAGGAAGAAAATACTTTCTGAAGTCAACAAGATAATACAACGCTGTAGATTTTGGTCTCGGTCCATTTCTGTAGGCAGTGTTCGTCTGATTAAGGGAGGTACAAGATCTGTAATGCTTGCTTCTCAGACCTCATTTGCATATCAAGGGCAAGATGCGTGTGCCATTGCTCCTTCATTGCTCGCTTGATTTTGGGCTGCTTGCCTGGCTGGCAGCAGTCCTCAGGTAACTTCCAGAAGGGGGGATTAGATTCTGAAATCGGGGAAATACTCACACTCCTCACTCAATAGCGAAGGTTTAATTTTAACTGGCAATAAGTGGGGCCAGGAAAGAATCCTGATCGAGCTAAGGTTCAATGGTTTATCGCCTCATGGTATTTCATTTGACCATGTAGCACAATGGTTGGCATAGTTGCTTCTCAGCACCAGGGTCCCAGGTTCGATTCCCGGCTTAGGTCACTGTGCGGAGTCTGCACGTTCTCCCTGTATCTGCGTGTGTTTCCTCTGGGTGTTCCCGTTTCCTCCCACAAGTCCCGAAAGACGCGCTGTTCGGTAATTTGGACATTCTGAATTCCCCCTCTGTGTACCCGAACAGGCGCCGGAATGTGGCGACTAGGGGCTTTTCAAAGTAACTTCATTGCAATGTTAATGTAAGCCTACTTGTGACAATAGGTCCAGGTCCTCCTTGGAATTGTTGGCAGACCTGAATGTGCATAAAAAGTGAACACATTCTGTGGAACTGAGAAGTCTCCTGAATCCTTTGCCCTTTTAATTTTGAAAAAAAAAGGCCTGGAGTTGAAAAAATATGGTGCTTGCAATTTCAATAGATATTATTGACACAAACCTGAGAGCAATCATTGTAGGATTATTTTTGCTTCACTGATTCCAGGAGTGGGGATCCTATAAGTATCCACTTTGATTGATAGCTCCAAGTGATCATATTTGCTTTTATGGGGAACTAAGTACTGGAAGTGAATGCTAAGGATTTAAATATATTGGGTGCAACCTAACCCCTCCCCCACAAAAGTCCATCCTGGCAGGATTCACGGTGTCATTTCTGATGCTTGTAGTACTGATGGCTGGGTGCTGCCCATGCAGGAAGAGATCGGGATGGCAATTTTAAATGGTACCCCGATCTCTCAACCCCCCGACGTGACCTCTGGATACCCCCAACACCCCAACTCGCCAGTTTGGGGTCCTCGAGCCACCCTGCACCCCACCTTACATGGCAGGGCATCTCCCGCCCTGATCATGGTGTGGGCAAAATGAAAGCCCAGCACCCAACTGCTAGCCTGGCACTCTGACAGTACCAATCTGGCACTCAGGTGGCACTCCCAGGGTTCAATACTGGCAGTGCCAGGGTGCCAGGCTGGCAGTGCTGAGGTGCCAGGTGGCACCCAGTAGTGTCAGTGTGCCATCCAGCCCACAGGCTGATCACCCGGGGGCCTACAATCGCCTGGGGTCTCGCCCAGGTACCATTCCACGTGGTCTCTGTTTATGGTGGCCGGTACTGAACGGCGCCCAACTGGAATCACCGCAGCAAAGCTGGTAGATGCCTGGCGGCTGCACAGCTAAGTGGGTTTTTAAACTCACTTAGCTGTGCAAGATTGGACCCGCTCATTGTGGGCAGGAACCAGATCGCAACACCTCGTCGCCGGGAGACCGCATCCTGCTCTGATTCCGGTGGGACACAGATTGAATGGGATTTTATCAGTCCAGGAGGGATTCTCTGGCCGTGCTCATCCAGCGACCAGTAATTCCTGCCCGAGGTCAATGGACCTTTACATGGTCCGCATCCCGCCCATGGCAATCTTGCCACTGGTGCAGCTGAAGAATCTTGTCCGTTCTTTTTCAAGTATAGTGAAGGTTGTAATAATTATTTTAAAACTTTGTTTTATTTCATCCCAGTGTGGCTCTTGGTGTCTGCCCATGATGAATATTGGATCAGTTGGCATGGAGAGTGTAAGGGAAAAGGGTGGTGGGTGGGGAGCATGAGTTGGCTTGAGTACCAAAGAAGAACAAGGTAGCCTGCCTCAGCAACTACCGACCGGTGGCCCTGACGTCTGTTGTCATGAAATGCTTTGAGCAGCTAGTCATGGGACGGATCGATGCCAGCCTCCCAGACGGTCTCGATCCACTGCAGTTTGCCTATCACCACAACCGGTCCACAGCAGATGCTATCTCCCTGGCTCTACAATCGACACTGTTTTTTGTTTTATTGTTTCATTGCAATGGGATGAAGTCCCAGAAGACTGAGGTAGGCCTCCTGAGCCCACCTTGTGTCCATCTCTAATATGTTTCCATGCTGTGGCAGACCTGACCTCGTTAACACCCGTCTGACAGAATGAAAATTCAACAATTTGAGGCAATTTCTCTTGAGTTGGGGTTTTGGAGCTGGCAAGTTTTGCAAACATTCAGTCCTCAGCCTTCATGTCAAGCAGGATTCTCACCCTCACATATTTCCTCATCCTTGCAGTTGGTCCACCTGTACTTGGGCAATAACCGATTACAGTGGATGAATGTAATGTTGTTAACGAAAGAGAGACCTGCTGATCTTGAAATGCCTGTCACTGTGACAGGATTCAGGTCATTTTAATGCATGCACAGCCTGACCGCCAACATGATGTACATACAGCTGCCTAACAACCACAGAATCCACGAGCCTAGTGAGCAGAGTACTTTTGTGCATAGGGATTTTGTGAGTTTGTTTTCGTATTTTTTCCCTTCCTTAATCTACTTTACTTTTCATTCTCTCATAATTAAATCTTACATATTTATATATTAAATCATCACAAACATAGTCTTAGTCTATTCAATGAATGTCATAATCTCTGAAATCACTCTGTTTCTCTATAAAACCCATTCCCATTCCTCCACAATTCTAAACTGATATATTATTCAAGCAGATTAAATCCCAACTACCAAGATTAAGTATTTAGATTTTTAAAATCTCATTTAGTTCAGATAAACTTTGTTTCCACTGTTCAAATCTATAGACTTTTATCAATCATGACTTAGAAGGTCAGGTTTTAACTTTAATACTCTGATAAGGGTAAATCCTTCCTCAGTCTTTTTCCTAATGAGCATGCATCCACTGTTCATTATGTTAGGCTGGGTATTACGTTTCAAAAGATATTCAAGTTCATCTCGTTTGTTGATATAATCACTCCATTTAAAAGTTCTGTGAAGTCCACTCTGGTGCATTCACACCACACAAGTTGGTGCAAAGTCAGAAGGTAAAGTAAAGGCCTGAAAATAAGAATAAAAGGATAAAAAAGGTATATGAGAACAAACTAGAGACCATCATAACAGGGAGTCCTTTTATAAAGATATGAATAATAAAAGGGTGGGAATAGGAAGGGCGAGACTGATCAGGGATCAAAAGGGAATAATCTTCTTATTTTTGTACAGGCAGAAGACATGTTTGCGGTAATAAATGACTACCTTGCACTGAGAAATGAGGGGCGGGATTCTCCCCTACCCGGCGTGACGGGGGGGGGGGGGGGGTCCCGGCGTAGGGGAGTGGCGCCAACCACTCCGGGGTCGGGCCTCCCCAAAGGTGGGGAATTCTCCCCACCTTTGGGGGCTAGCCCCGCGCCGGAGCGGTTGGCACCAGAAGATCGGAGTGGCATGATTCCCGCCCCCGCCAATTCCCGGGTGGCGGAGAATCTCTGCCACGGCGGGGGCGTGATTTTCGGCGGCCCCAGGCGATTCTCCGACCCTGCTGGGGGTCGGAGAATTTCGCCCGAGATGAGGAGGAACTACTTCTCGCAGATTGCATTAAATTTGTGGAACTCGCTGCCCCACAGTCCAGTGGAATCTGAATTTCAAGAAGGATATAGATATATTACTGATAAAAAAAATGGTTAGAGGGATATGGGGAACAGGTGGGGAGGTGGATTTGAGACCAAGAAGCGATCAGCCATGATCTGATTGAATGGCGGAACAGGCTTGAAAGGCTGAATTGCCTACTTCTGCTCCTAATTCCTATGCATCTGTTTTTATGACAAAAGAGGATATTGCAAGCATAGCAGTAAAGACGGAGGTAATGAAATACACCCCAAATTACTGAAGCCATTTCAGCTAATTCTCGGACAATAACTAGACAGGCAATAATGGACCCAGGTGAGTACAGTCCCATCCAGCCAGAAGACAGGCATTGGAGAAAGGAATAGGCCTGGCTGCTATAGGACAATTAGCTAAATGTTGAAGATGGCGTAACTTTTGAGACAATAATCTGGCAAAAAATAATTGGTATTTGGAAAACTTTGGGTGGATTGATTTACTTCTTTGATAAAGTGACAGAGAGGTTTGATGAAGTTGATGTTGTGAATCTGAATTTTAGGAAAAGGTATTTGATACAGTGTCATATAATAGAGTTGGTGGGATTAATACGACAATGGGGGGTGCAGATCCAAAAGTAATCAGAAGGCAGAGAGAGTATGTTCTTTTTTCAGACTGGAGGAAAGTATGCAGTGATTGGGTCTCAGATAGAGAGCTGTGTTCAATTCTACGCATTTAATTTTAAGAAGGATGTTGAAGTTTTGAAAAGATATTTTTTAAAATGGCACCGAAGGATCAGTTATGTGAAAAGAGCATGGTGGCTTTTGTCTTTGGAGTGAAGAAATTTTAAGAGGAGAGAATGGGTTTGACAGAATAAATAAAGAGAAACAATTTCTAGCAGCTAAAGGGTTAACAACTGGAGGAGATAGATAAAAGGTAATTGGTAGAAGAATCAGAGGTGACATGATGAAGCATTTTTTCGACAGCAAGTGTGATCTGGAATGCACTACTTGGTGAAAATTCATTCAATAGCAACTTAAAAATAAAGCCTTGGATAAATATTTGGGAGGGGAAAACACAGAGAAAATGCAAGGGGCTGG
The DNA here is from genome assembly GCF_902713615.1 of Scyliorhinus canicula. Lineage (NCBI taxonomy): Eukaryota > Metazoa > Chordata > Chondrichthyes > Carcharhiniformes > Scyliorhinidae > Scyliorhinus > Scyliorhinus canicula. The sequence goes on along the minus strand of NC_052155.1, from coordinate 162,767,317 downwards.
AACAAACTGAATAGCTCCAACAAAGAGCTGGACAAGTCATGATGGACCAAATGGACTTCTGTGCAGCAGGTCCTACGATCCTATATAGTACCAACTCCAAATTTCAGGTGTTAATTGTGTGTCAGGACTCAAATTAACTCTGCGATGAGATTCCCCTTAGTCAGAAAACTGTGGGTTCAAACCCCACTCGAGGACTTGAGTGACACAATCGAGGCTGAAAAACCAGCACAGTACTGAGGGAACGGTGCAGTGCTGCAGGCCATATCATGGATAAGACTTTAAACTGAAACCCCGTTTTCCCGCTCAGAGAGAAGTTGAAGATCCCAAGGCACTATGCAGAAGAATGCAGAAGAAGAGGATGGAGCTATCCCTATTGTCCTGGCCAGTATTTATCCCCTATCAGCATCACAAAAACAGATTGGTCCCAATCTTCTGCAAGTGGAAATCATTGTCAGACTGCCACTCTGCCTGAATATTCCAACATTTCTGGCAGCGTCTTCCACGCTTGACTTCTTCAGTAATGCAGACTGAGCCCCACAAAGAGATCCATCGCAATGCTGTAATGCAAGGCAAACCACACCCTCTTTTTCGGGAACTAGCTGCAGTAAGGTAAATTTAAATGTTCGTGAATAGATGAATGTGTGTGTGGATGAATGAATGAAAAGATGAATGATTGCAAGGGCAAGTTCGTTGGGTTGGTAGACGGATTGAGATAAGGGGGTAGTGAAATTGGGAGATGGGTGAGCTGGCGGGTAGATAGGATCGTAGTTGGGTAGGGTGGCAGGTATGTGAAGTCGGTAAGTAGGTGAGGTGATGAGTGGGCCAGGCATAATCGAGTCGGATTGGGAAGGTTAGTCAGGTCAGTGACTTGTTAGGTCAAGCTTCAGAGGTTAGCTGAGCAGTGAGGATGTAGTCAGGATTGATGGGGGATTGCCAGGTGGTTAGGAGGAGGAGCTGGATCAGGCCAGGAGTATTGGTCGTGGGTTCAGGGGCGGCTACTTGACGAGTCGTCGGGGATCAGTGTGAGTAAGTGGGGGGTCAGTTCTGTAGTTACCCAGAATTTAGATTAGGGTATTTTAGTCAAACATGTCCAGGCTAACTATCTAGATAAGTGCATTAGAACTGTTCAAAATCTCTGGCTCAATCTCAGAGTCTGAGACTTCTGTGTTGAGTCCCGAGAGTGGGGAATTTCCCATCAGAAGTTTGAAAATTCTGGGAAATTCCCACATAGGTCATTGCACCAGGACATTCGTAGGGTCCTGACACATATCTTGGATGGTACATCCAGCCTCCAATGATACAGAGTCCAGAGAATCTGGGCCATTATATGATTGATGTTTGCTCTGGCTTGTATAGAATCTGACCTGCAGTGTTTCTAGCTTAATATAAGGGGCGACACTTCAAAAGTGTTGTGGTAGTATGACTAGGGAGATTACGGTACCTCAGAACCATGCTGCCATTGGTGCAGAAGACTCGCTGCCCATTGGCTCAGGCAAGTCATGGGCCTCTCTGCCAATTGGCTGAGGCTAGTCATGTGACCACCCACCGATTGGCTGAGAGGTTGGTAGCTCTGCCTATGAGGCGGGGTATAAGAACACGTACCGGCTGGCAGTCGGCCTTTCTCTGTACGTCTACTGCTGGGCACACATCTAGTGTATTAAAGCCTGTTGTTTGGAACTACTTCACGACTCGAGTCCAACTGATGGTGCATCAAGTGTTTAATGGTCTGAAAAGAGCTTCGAGAGGTCCTGTGGTCATGAAGGATGCTGTATAAATGCAAGTCTTTTTTTTTCTCCCTTTCTTTGAAAGTGAATATGGGAGGCTGGTGGGGGTGGGTGGGTGAAATCTAATTTCAAGTGGTGGCTGAAAGCAGGTCATCCTCCAGCTTACAATTTTCTTTTCATATGACTTCAATGGGAAAGAATATCAGGTGGGCTGTATCAGAAGTGACCGATCTGTTCGCACTGAAGTTTATCCCAGTATCCATCAAGTTGGTCTTACTTTCTTGTGGTGCCAGATCAGCGCTGAGTTTTAAACAGCTTTTACACTCTGGAAAAGACGCTCCCCCACATCCCCACGCAGTTTTCTGACAGCCCATGAGTGCTGTGGGATATCAGAAAATCTAACTCCATGACTGTGGCACGGTTGCAACTGCAATTAATTTCCTCCATGGTTCAAACACAAAATGCTGCCGTGAATCAATGCAGAAAATAATGGTTCTGTGATTTGATTTTTTTTTAACTACATCAGAAAAAGTCATACCAGCCACATGGGAAAAATCAAATTGCTGTTGCAGAAACACCTTTTAATATTCCTTCATCCAACAAATTGAACATCCCAATTTATTTTATTCATCCCCGAGTAAATCCGTATGGTTTTTCAATTAAAAGTGCATATGTCTTACTTGATGATGCTGCAATGCCGTGACCTCTCAGTATAAAATTGCAGTAGTTTGGAGTTTAAATGATGGACTAAGGTGACAGAGGAATCATAGGTTGAGATAGGTGCAGTGAATTTCCTTGGCGCTGTTCCCACTCCACCACAGTAACTTTGCCAGAGGTGTGGCACTAATCACCCCAGTTGTGCAGATGAGAGAAGCTGTAAGTCAAGACCAGGAATAATGCTTCAGCTTTCCTTTGCCCAGAGCTTTCAAATTTCATTGGAATTCTCCTTAGCCTTAATGCTTGATATCATGTTGTCATTCAATCTCAATCTGGACATCAGCTTTCTGTCCGACATGCATAGCTGACCCCTTGGCCTCACAAACTCAGATCTAACTGTAGTCTAACCCACTTCCAACCCACCCACTTCCAGGTTTAATGGAGGTAGGCCAAGGAATGGGCAGCCAAACCTCTCCCATTAGTGTTGGCCAATAAAGCATTTTAATGATATTGACAAACTCTAATTTAATCTGCTTTACTGGTTTAACCCTGGTCGGTAGGTTTTCCAGGGCTCGGGAAAGCCGACAGCTGAAAGGAGGCAAGGATGACATTAGGGGGAAAGGCAAGTGCGACCCTGGACACCCAGATTCCTGCCCCATCGGACTTTCCTCAAATATAGGGCGGGATTCTCCTGTACCAGGTGGGGCGGTGGTTCCTGACTGGACAGAGTGGCGTGAACCACTCCGGCGTCGGCCCGCCCCAAAGGTGCGGAATCCTCCGCACCTTCAGGGGCTAGGCCTATGCCGGAGTGGTTTGCGCCCCGCCGGCTGGTGTGGAAGGCCTTTGGTGCCACGCCAGCTGGAGCCGAAGGGTCTCCGTTGGCCGGCGCGAGTCCGCACATGCGCGTGAGCATCAGCGGCTGCTGACATCATCGCCGCGCATGCACGGGGGGGGGGTGGGCCACCTACCCATCGGCCATCGCTTAAGCTGATATGGCCGACGTGCATGAAAAAGTGCCCCCATGGCACAGGCCCGCACGCGGATCGGTCGGCCCCGATTGCGGGCCAGGCCATCGTGACGGCACGCCGCGATTCCCGCCCCCGCCAAATCCTCGGTGCCGGACAATTCGGCGGACAGCGGGGGCGGGATTCACGCCGTCCCCCCGGCGATTCTCCGACCTGGCCGGGGGGGGGGGGGGGGGGGGGGGGGGGGGTCGGAGAATCCTACCCATGATTCTTTACTTGTAGAAGCTGTGGTCTCATCTAAAATGTTCTGCAGCCAACTGGAGCCCAGCCTGTCAATCAATTTGACTTTCGGAAGGCGGAAGATATCAAAGCGAATCCATCCATGCTGTGGACTCACAGGTGCATAGCATGTGGGGAAAACTGAATCACTGGTCCTTGATCGAAGCTCAGCTCATCGCCACCAAGGTAACCCACCCTTGCACTGGAACCAGTAGCATGCCACCAATATCCTGCCCTTGATCTCCTTGACATCCGGTACAAATTTTCTATTTTCTTTGTCTCTTTCTGGTAATGATGTAATTTCTCTAGCACGCTTTCCCGAAGTCACGTCCTGGTACCATATATTATTTCCTATGTCCGAATAATGCTCGTAGTCTTCCAGTTGATGCAAATGCTTTATTGAGTAAGTTTGTTCTCTCTCCAGAACTTAAACTCGATGTTACATAAACACGATTGATTGAGAAGTACACCTGTGCTGAGCTCTCTCTGTGTCTTGTCACTAGCTACTGTTCCTGTGCAGAGAGGGATCCTGGCTTCCGTCTATCTATTTATACATCTCTAGTGCTCCCTCTAGGAATTATTTGGTTGTAGTGTATTTACATTAACCCCTTGTGAATATAAAGATATGCAGACCATTACAAGAACATAACATACTTACGCTACCCTGATGACACCACAATACTTGCAGAATCAGAAGATGACTTACAAAACATCATAGATGAAGTAAAATTTAGAAGTTCTACATAAGGATTGAGAATGAAAGCCAAAAAGATAAAAACAATGGTAGCCAGGAGAAACTAGAGTGAGTATTGAAGTGGATGGTGTCACACTGGAACAAGTAGGTAAGCTTGTCTATTTAGGGCAATTGATAACAGAAGAAGGCAGATGTGGCGTTGAAGTTAGATGGAGGTAGATAACCGGAAGATAAAGGATATGTTAGCAAAGCGATAACTCAAGCTTTGAACAAGGAAAAAAGTCATGAGCTGCAACATTCTATCTATTTTCCTGTATTCCTCCGAAACCGGGATAATAAATATAGATCGATAGAAGATCTTGAAATGCCAATTCTAAGATGTATACTGAAAATTCTCTCCACAAGACAAATGAGGAGGTGCCTGAAATTGCAAGAGAAAAACAACTAAAATCTTTAATGTAAACGCTGACATCCAGAAAAGAAAATGGCCGACAGTGAGAATTGTGATTGGGAGGAGAATAACGTGCAGTGGAAAAATCAAGATTTGCTCCCGGCACCGATTCCGCAGCTGTGCTCCGATCCCCCGCTGGTGGTAAAATCAGAGTTTGCAACCCCCTGCCAGCGGGTGCATGCATAACTATCATTTTCTTGGATTTAAATCTCATTAGAGATTGGACACTTTATGCTCCACTCCTTCATGTGGGCACAAATTGATGCAAGTATTTACAATCGGAGACTGGGCATCACGGCTGTTGAGTGGGAATGGGAGCCTACACTGCTAAGGTTGCAACCACAGTGGAAATCCTGGAGCACGATGTCCACATCAAGGCATGGCTCAGTCTGTGATGACCATGGCTGAGGAGCTCGACATCATGTCCCAGTCACTGAGGGACGTGTCCCAGACGCAGGTGGACATTACCAAAGCTCTGCAGAGCATCGGACAGTCACTGAGGAACATCGCTTAGGGTGGCAACATCATGGTACAGCCAATGGGGAAACTCCAGGACTGGCAACAGCAGATGACGCAGATGCCCCTGGAGTTCACTCCAGCTGGCCCTCCGACCCATGGAGTCCTACAGGTGACATCAGGGAGGAGGAAGTGCTGGAGACCCACCCGGCAGCTGCCACCAAGGAGAATACGGTGGTCTCCATTTCTTCCAAATCCAGCACCACCCGATACTGGCGCATCTCAATGGTAGTGGGCAGAACAGTGTGGCACAGCAACACCAGTGAACACCGATAAGTCGTCTGGAGCCCCCCAACTCCAGGCCCTTCAGAGGATACTAAGGGCATCAACGGCCACAGGGTGTGAAAAGCAGTAGGCTGCCTCCACCTCTGATGTGACAAACCTAGATGTAGACAGAGTGAATGGATGGGAGGCGGTTTCGCGTGATGGACTTGGCTATGTTCACGACTCTCTGTAGTTTCTTATGGTTTTGGGCTAAGCAGTTGCCATATCAGGCTGTGATGCAGCCAAATAGGATGCTTTATATGGTGTATCTGTACAAAAAAAGTAAGAGTCAATGTGGACTTGCCGAATTCCCTTATTTTCCTGAGGAAATAAAGTTGGTGTTGTGCTTTCTTGGTCGTAGCGTCGACATGAGTGGACCAGGACAAATTGTTAGTGATGTGCACACCTGGGAATTTGAAGCTGTCAACCATCTCCATCTCAGCACCATTGACACTGGCACGAGCATGTACAATACTTCATTTCCTGAAATCAGTGACCAACTCATAGAATTTACAGTGCAGAAGGAGGCCATTCGGCCCATCGAGTCTGCACCAGCTCTTAGAGAGCGCACCCTACCCAAGCCCACACCTCCCCTCTATCCCCATAACCCAGGAACCCCACCCAACATTAAGGGCAATTTTGGACACTAAGGGCAATTTAGCAGGCCAATGTGCCTAACATACACACCTTTGGACTGTGGGAGGAAACCGGAGCACCCGGAGGAAACCCACGCACACACGGGGAGAACATGCAGACTCCGCACAGACAATGACCCAGGCTGGGAATTGAACCTGAGACCCTGGAGCTGTGAAGCAATTGTGTGAACCACTATGCTACTGTGCTGCCCCCCTTAGTTTTGCTGATGTTGAGGGAGAGATTGTCCTCATTATACCATGCCACTAGGTTCTCGATCTCTCTCCTGTATTCTGAATCATTGTTGTTTGAGATATGACCCACTACGGTTGTGTCATCAGCAAACCTGTAGTTGGAGTTGGAGCCAAAGTTTGTCACACAGTTGTGTGTCTAGGGAGTATTGTAGCTACTACTAAGTACGTAGCTTTGCAGGGCGCCACTGTTGAAGACTACCGTGGAAGAGGTGCCATTTTCTATCCTTACTGATTGCGGTCTATGGGTCATAAACTCGAGGATCCAGTTGCACAGGAAGGAACCAAGTCCTAGGTTTTGAAGTTTTGATTTGAGTGTTGTTGGGATTATGGTGTTGAAGGCAGAGCTGTAGTCAATGAATAGGAGTCTGATGTTGGAGTCCTTGTTGTCAAGATGCTCCAGGGATGAGTGCAGGGCCAGGGAGATGGCGTCTCCTGTGGACCAATTGTGGCGGTCTGCGACTGGCAGTGGGTCAAGGCATTCTGGGAGTATGGAGTTGATGTGTCTCATGACCAATCTCTCGAAGCACTTCACAATGGTGGCATGGTAGCACAGTGGTTAGCACTGTTGCTTCACAGCACCAGGGACCTGTGTTTGATTCCCGGCTCGGGTCACTCTCTGTGTGCAGTCTCTCCGTGTCTGCGTGGGTATCGTCAGGGTGCTCCTTTTTCCCCCCACATGTCCCGAAAAACGTGCTTGTTAGGTAAATTGGACATTCTGAATTCTCCCTCAGTGTACCCGAACAGGCGGCACAATATGGTGACTCGGGGATTTTTACAGTAAACATCATTGCAGTGTTAATGTAAGCCTACTTGTGACAATAATAATGATTAGTATTATTATTAATGATATTCCCCTCTCCTAATTTATGGCCATTCAGATAGTAGTCTGCCTGCACATAATCATGTTCATAATGATAATTTCAAGCATCCTTACCTTCACTCTACTCATTTGCCATCCTTATCTCTCACAAAGCTTTCAGACATCCAGGTCACCCACAATGGCAATGGCTCCTCAGAGGAACGGAGTCACTCTATGGATACACAGGACGTATGTCAATCATGCAACAGCTCAGCGACTCATACTTCATTGGGAACCTTTCGAAAGTTAGTTTTGTTTTCACACATCATCGGTGAGCATAAGCAGTTGACGTAGTCAAGGTCAATTGTGGACAGTCCGCGTCAATACGTACAAAATTATCAAAGTGCAATTCAGCTGGACACAGATCGTGTATGTGCAGGCCGATGACCAAGGGCATACTTCTTGAGCAGCAGTCAAGAATGTGCGCTGTATGGACAGGTTTTCCAGGGACGGCACACAAGGATTGCAGCGTCCATCTCAATGGTCATTGCAATGATGGATTTATTTTTTTATAAAAAGACTGGCCAACTGCATTGGACGTCAAACACAGCAATTATGTAAGTGCAAACAGGCCTTCGTCAATGATTTGCACCTCGGCGTGCAAAAATAGGATGACTGATCCCTAGCCTTGATCACCACATTGATCTGCAGAAAAATATTCGCCAGCACACTGTATGTCTTCTGACATATCGAGGGACCCATGAGAGGGATGATGGTGATAAACATCGGGAAGTAAGCTTTGTCACCCCTTTCTCATTGCGACAAGCAGTGTGGTGCTCCTCTGGACCTAGTACTAGGCAAGCAGAGTGCCCCTCCATATCCTACTGCTCTTTGTGAAAGTGATTTGGGGCCCGATTACATGCACAGGGACCCAAAATCTAATTTTGGAGCAATGTGACCACCATATTGATACAGCAGGAAAAGGATGCTAAAATTTCCCAGAATTCCCAGGCACTATCCTGACATTTCTGCTGGGTTAGAGGCCTCAGAATTCCATCCAGGGCGCACTTTTGAATAAAATTGCACATCAGTGGTTTAATTGGATATCTCAATTGATATTCAAGAAATGAAACCATTTTCAATTATGAAAAGCCTTCATTCTTTGAAAAGCTTAGATTGGTACGTGTGTTCAATCAGTTGATATTTGAAAAAGTCAGCGACAGCACATAACTTTGTTTGCCTTATGATTACTGCTCGAGACTGAGTAAAAACACTGATTTGGATTTGACTTGCTTTTGCAATTGGAAAAAGTTAGAAGTTGAACTGTGCCTTTCTGCACGTTGAATTGGATGGAACAAGATTAGCTCCCATTGAAATTTCAAAGTACGTTGTGAAATAAATGTTGAGGGCCGCAGAAAGTTTCACAGGTACCATGGTGGAGTTATCCAGCCATAAAATACATATGTATTTTAGTTTATTGCACAATCAAATATACGTTCATCTGTCTCACTCTAAGCTGTGAGTTAAAAGCTACAAACTCCGGTGAGGGAAGTTTATGTCTTGAGTTACAGTCTTGAGTCACAGCCAAAAGGGGACAATTTTACACAAACTCACGTCAGGGGGAAACCCAGAATTGGGTGAGTTACTTTATCTATTTTTCCCCAATAAAGGGGCAATTTAGCGTGGCAAATCCACCTATCCTGAACATCTTTGCATGTGGGGTGAGACCCACGCAGACACGGGGGGAATGAGCAATCTCCACAAGCACAGTGACCCGAGGCCAGGATCGAACCCGGGTCCTCGGCGCCGTGAGGCAGCAGTGCTAAAAAATCAAGTGAGTCATGCCACTTTTGCACATAGCCCGATTTCACTTTCTGTTACACTTTCACCCAATCAATAGGTTTTACAACAGCAATTTGGGTTAAAATTACCCAAAGGTTTCCTCAACTTCTCTGTGGAAAATTCACTAGAGGGAAGATTTTGCATTGGGATAAATTCAAGAAATGGCAGGCATTGAACTTGATTTGTGCTCTATGTCAGTGTTGTGTACTGTGTTTCTTCCTCTATTTCATCAACTGTTCACTTTATGCCTCCTGTCAATCCTTGTAATACCCAGAGCGTAGAATGGAACTGTGGATTAATTTTCTTACAGTGATGCACACTATGCCAACACCAATGAGAACCCATTAGGAGCCAAGGAAGTAGTTATACAAGTTCCCAAAGGGCATTGGATGCCTTGCTGATTTGGGGCTGTTTTAGCACAGTGGGCTAAACAGCTGGCTTGTAATGCAGTACATGGCAGCGTGGCAAGTTCAATTCCCGTACCGGCCTCCCCGAACAGGGACCGAAATGTGGGGACTCGGGGCTTTTCACAGTAACTTCATTGAAGCCTACTTGTGACAATAAGCAATTATTATTATTAGTATATAAAATTGAAAGATGTTTGGTCAACAAAAGCAAGGCAAGTGGGGAAAGGCTAGGAAAGTGGAGTTGATACAAAAGTTCAGGCATTCACTGACTGAATGACAGAAGACTCCATGGCTGTATGACCTTTTCCTGTTCCTATTTCTTAGGTTCGTTCAAGGGTTAACACCCATTTGAAGCATCGTTCATTGAAAAGAATCTTGGCAAAATGTGGGTAATTGGCAAAAAAACTGGATTGAAGCCATTAAAAAGATAATTCAGCTTACACAGCTCAGCAGCATGCTGGGGAACAATGAGTGGTCAATGATGTGTTGGGTAAGCTGGGTCTGCGAGGACTGCGTTTACTGCAGCAGTGAGAGAGACAGGCTTCCAACACTTGAAGAAGTGCAACTCGATTTTATTGAACTCTTAACTATCATACATACTTTAACTGTGGGTTGACACTATGCTGACTTGACTGGAGACCTGAGGGTTATCATAATATACACACAAGTATATGATGATGCACAGACAGACATTGATTGACACACAGGATGACCAATGAACACACAGAACACAGCAGCCAATCACCAGACAGGATACGACCACTATAAAGCCAGAGGGCACTAGTTTCCCCGTTCCCTTGGGATGCAACCTCTGAGACAGTCAGAGCCTGTGAGCAACAACACGAACATCCACCATGTGGTAGTAAGATAGTCTGGTCAGGTTAGCCTCAGGTCTCCAGTCAACTCAGCATAGTGTCAACCTACAGTTAAAGCATGTTTAATAGTTAAGAGTTAATAAAATAGAGTTGCATTTCTCCAAGTGTTGGAAGCCTGTCTCACTCCTATGGTAAACGCAGTCCTCGCAGACCCAGCATACCCAACTCATCAAGGCTAACCTGACCAGACTATCTTACTACCATATGGTGTATGTGCTAGTTGTTGCTCATGGGCTCTGACTGTCTCAGAGGCTGCATCCCAAGAGAGCGGGAAAACTAGTGCCCTCTGGCTTTATAGTGGTTGTGTCCTGTCTGGTGATTGGCTGCTGTGTTCTGTGTGCTCATTGGTTCTACTGTGTGTGAATCACTGCCTGTCTGTGCACCATCATATACCTGTATTTATATTATGACAGTCAACACTTTGATCTCAAATAAGTGAATGATTTGTCTCATCAATTTTTTTCATTAAATCTTGCAAGAATTGTGTCAACATCAGAAGTCCTTGCATCAAGCAGGAAGGCAAGGCAGCAGGGCACAGTTAGAAACAGGAGATGATCAAAGAAATGTACCTATACATGCCGACAAGCCCCCTTAGAGAAAACTGAAGATGGGAGGATAAGATTTCCAAGTGTCTATGACAGCGGAACACTTAGGTTTATCATGTGTGCTTCCTGGAGGGAGGCTGTACTGGCAGTGAGTGACCCCAGCACTGATAAACTGCAACAGACCAGCTTCACTAGAACATACAGCAGATCCCCAGATAAGAAAGAACCCAAGTCCAGTCAGTGCCACTCTCCGCATGGACATGCAGTGACAGATGCGGCGACAATGGAAAAGAGAATAGAAAGCAGCCTGCCTGACAACGTCTGGGATAATGGCAACCTTGGTAATGGCTACTGTCTCTCGGGGCTTTCATCGGTCCTACTGCAAATTATTTTGACCTAAGGTTCCAGGGCACTGTGGAACAACGATGGCTGAAGAACAGCTACCTAATGTTGTCTTGTCAGGACAGAAGCACATGTTAAGTCTCCTCCACACAGCACCAGTGGAAGGTATCGGACAATACCAGGATGCAGCCAGCAGTGCCTCCCTCTCAGGAGCAAGTTACTCCAAAACAAGGGCCACCTCAATCCCATAACCCTCTCACGAGCATGAAGAGCTAACCATCTCTGATATTCCAGGCCTTTAGGCTGGACCTAAAAGCTGCACTACAAGAACACCTTGCATTAATAGGCCATGGAGAAAATAATGCCAAGGAGTGTTGTCATGACTTCCATCCAATCCCTTCTGTCAGAAGAAAATTGTGCTATTTGAACATCATCAATATATGGAAAGCAGCAAAGGAAATGCACCCCCTTTGTATAAAATCTGCATGCAGAACAATGGTGAATTCTTTAGTTATTACGTGATCTTTCAGTGCATAATTGTTTGTGTTTGTCAGCCTTCACTACTTCTCCCAGATCTCAGCTACTGTTGCTTCTCAAGAGTAGGCGGTAGAAGAAGGGTACATCATTTTACCCATGCTTAAGGTGTCCAGTAAGTGTTAAATACTGTTTTATTTTAAAGCAGAACTTTACATAGTCAAATGCAAATAAATTTTTAAAACTCGTGAAAAGTAAAATAGGACAATTAGCTATTGTTACCATGTTAAAACCGATACATTTAAAAAGTTGATCATCATGGAACATTTTAAAGTTTGCAGTGGTTAGACATGAACTGCGGAACTGCAGACCAAAATAGCTTCTGATAGCCTTCTTGAGGCAATTTTACATTGTTTGCTAAAAGGACCTGCAATTTGCGAACTAACTATGAATGTACTGTGTCATTCTTTTAGTATGAATGTGAAACCATAGCAACATATAATATGTGTTCTGAATGTTCGAATAACTATCATTAGTGTTCCTTCACCATAATGGTTTCACATTCAAGATTTAAAAAAACATCAATACTCCTACCCCAGTCATACCTGGCACAAAGGTAGAAGGTTGTGGTTGTTGGAGGTCAATCAACTCAGTCCCAGGACATCACTGCACAAGTTCCTCAGGGTAGTGGCCTACGCCCAACCATCTTCCATCTTCAATTGTTTAATCAATATACTTGCCTCCATCGTAAGATCAGAAGTGAGGATGTTTGTTGATGATTGCATAGTGTTCAGCACTATTCACAACTCCCCAGAAGCCCAAATAGATCATATCCATATGCAGCAAGACCTGAACAACACTCAAGCTCGGGCTTCTAAATGGAAAATAACATTCATGCGCACAGGTGCCATGGAATGATCATCTCCCTTTGGCACTCAATGTCATAGACTTTGCCGAATCCTCCGCAATCAATATCCTAGGGGTTACCATTGACCAGAAACTGAACTGGGCCAGCCATATACGTACTCTGGCGACGGGAGCAAGTTCAGAGGCTGGGGACTATTTGGAGAATAAGTCACCTCCTGATTCCCCAAAGCCAGTCCACCACCTACAGTACACAAGTCAGAACTGTGATTGAATACTCTCCACTGACTTGGACGAGTGCAGCTCCAATAACACTCAAGAAGTTTGACATCATCCAGGAAAAAAAGCAGCCTGCTTGATTGGCACCTAATTTTTTTACATAGAATTTACAGTGCAGAAAGAGGCCATTCGGCCCATCGAGTCTGCACCGGCTCTTGGAAACAGCATCCTACCCAAGGTCAACACCTCCACCCTATCCCCATAACCCAGTAACCCCACCCAACACTAAGGGCAATTTTGGACACTAATGGAAATTTATCATGGCCAATCCACCTAACCTGCACATCTTTGGACTGTGGGAGGAAACCGGAGCACCCGGAGGAAACCCACGCACACACGGGGAGGATGTGAAGACTCCGCACAGACAGTGACCCAAGCCGGAATCGAACCTGGGACCCTGGAGCTGTGAAGCGATTGTGCTATCCACAATGCTACCGTGCTGCCTCCTAATCTACCTAATCTAATCTATCACCTTCAACATTCACTCCTCTGCCACTAATGTGCAATGGCAGCAATGTGTACCATCTAGAAGGTGTACTGCGTCAATGCACCAAGGCTCCTTTGACACCACCTTCCAAACTTTTACCACCTGGAAAGACACAGACGATACATGGGAACACCACCAACTACAAGTTCCTCATAAAGCCATTCACTGGAACAATGTCACCAATCTGTCACTGTCACTGGGTCAACATCCTGGAGCTCCCTCCCTAACACCACTGTGTGTGTGTACCTACACCCCATGGACTGCAGAGGCTCAAGAAATTTGCTCACCACCATCTTTCCAAGGGCAATTAGGAATGGGCAATAAATTCTGGCTTAGCCAGCGATGCCTGCATCCCCTCAATATATATATCAAACATGTTAAATGGGCAATTTGTGGCCCTATTCACCTTGTTGGAAAGCAGGGTGGTTTTGTGGGGGTAATTTGGCTGGGGCATTCCTCGCATGTTCTTAATATGGTCCTGCCACCATTCATCCGCCATCGTTTCATCAATTTTAATTACCTGTCTTCAGGCAAGAAAAGCTGTCCAGCCAAAAGGTACAGGAGTCTAAATTTAAACAGCCCTGTTGATTTCTGATAACATCATTAGTATATGCTATGCCTTGTGTCCTTGGTATTAGCAAGAACCCAAACATAAATAAGTCAGTTTAATTTGAATTAAAAGACTTCTTTTTTTTAAAAAAAGAGTACCCAATTATTTTTTTTCCAATTAAGGGGCAATTTAGCGTGGCCAATCCACCTAACCTACACATCTTTGGGCTGTGGAGGTGAAACCCATGCAGACACGGGGAGAATGTGCAAACTCTACACAGAGAATGACACGAGGCCGGGATCGAACCTGAGTCTTCAGCGCTGTAGGCAGCAGTGCTGACCACTGCACTAACCGTGCCGCCCAGAATTAAAGGATTTCTTCAGATGAACGATACCTTGAGTCTCCCCGACCCCTGACTTGTCCCACCTCTCCTGCTTTGCAGTAATTTTGAACCACCAATCACCAATCTCAACTTATCTTTCTGATCTTAGCTTTCATCCAAACAGGTGGCTGGCTCCCAGCCACCCCCCCCCCCCCCCCCTTCCCCCCATGCCCCCCGCACCTTCTCCCACTCCCACCAGCTTCCAGGGTCAACATCAGGACCTGCAAACGATGCTGGAGAGTTAAACCTTCTGGGTTTCACAGTCCTGGGAACCGGACAGTTCACAGCCCCTTTGCCCCTGATTTCTGCCTCTTTGTAATTGACCTTGAAGTAACTATGTGAGAATGTAGGCTAAATACGACATTTCATTTTCCAAACAAGATTGGTTCAATATTTGTCGCAAAGTCACTCTTGATAAATACGTTTATGATTCTGTGACCCAGGAAACCAAGTAATATGCTCTACCTTCATCGATGAGTGTGCGTTTTGGAACAGAGAGTAGAATTTCGCAACATTCAAATGGCTGCTTGCAGGCATTCTGCTTATTTTTCCAAGTCACAGTGACAAACATTTAAGATGGCACTTTTGAGATGCTCTATCTCCCCACTTGGTACATTAGAAAGCTTGTCTCAGTAAAGCCCATCAAAAAAGACCATTTAAATCTGACCATGCCAGTCTGAGGTCAATTTAATATTCACTGAGTTAGAGCCTCAATTCATAGCAAAAAAAATAAATCTGCTGTTGCCAAGGTAATGTAAGTTAAAACTATTAGCCTGCGCATTCTATTCAGCTGACAGACCAAATCAGTTTTCATTTGAACAACCTATACAAAATAGGATACTTGGAATTTCAATTTGGACAGAAATATAACAATGAAGCTTTAGAAATTTCTGAATGTCAACACTGTCAAAGAGTTAAGATTATCTGACATACTTTGTTTCTCCCCATTTATTTCCACTGGCTCTTTTTGCATTTTGTAAAGCAAAATATTCACAATGATATATTTAGAAGAACTGAGCATGGGCAGTTGACACCATAGAGGGGCTGACTTCACACACACACTTAAAATGGGACAATTATTGAAGCACCCACTGTTAATGATTCTGCTGACTGAAATTAATGGCCTTCTTTGTCAGCAAACTCTTCCAAGCCATAACTCTAATTATATCATGAATATCAACTGTTTAAAGGAAAATATTTTAAACAAAATAATATGATCAGGAAAAACAAGTGAATTTTAATTCTTTAAATATTTAAATAATTCTTCAGAACTGGTGCATTTTTGAAAGCAGTATTCATTGCGAAATGTCCTTACTAAAGATAATTTGCAATTATAAAATGTTTGCATACACAGCCTATTTATGTCCTTGTTCTATACACTCATCTAATGCTGAAGCCAACTGACTGGTTAGATGATAACTTGTTAGCTGATGCTCAAAAACCATGGGCGGGATTCTCCGTCCAGAAACGGCGGAATTGCGAGGGAAAATAGGGCGGAAAATTGCGTGTCAGCTGAAAATCTAGGCAGACTCTGGGTGCCCGATGGAACGCCATGCTATGGTGCCTCAACAGCTGCGTGAAAGCAACCTGCACTGCACGTACAGTAAATGTCGTCAACAAATCGTTAACGGGCCCATCCGGTATTCTCCAGGGTCCCTGCGATACTCTGCCTGCACTGGGAGGAATTACCGATGGTGAGGTTCACTTGTGGGTTTAAAAATCGAAAACAGGCACAGTGGCTGCTGAAGGAGAGAGGAGGTAGGTCATGTTCCCTGAAGTGAGACTGTGGGCTGCTGGTCTGCCACTGGTATGGCTGGCGGGGTGGGGGTCTTCCAGGACCAGGAAGAGGAGGGGAGTAACCAGGGAATGGGCCATGGTGTTGGGTGGCTTGGCACGGACTGCCATTACCATGGTCTGCAAGGCAGCCACCTTGCTGCGCACCTCACTGACCGCCCATCATGGCCCATTATTGCGTAGAGTGACCCTGGCCATATGGGTGCTCCCACTCCCCCACACCCACGGGCACGGATGGGGGTGGAAGGAAGGAGGGGGATATGCGGGTGCAGGGGCTGCAGTGTAGGCCAGGGCCAGCGTGTAGCTGGTTGGATCAGGTTGGGCACGGGGATATGCATCACGCTATAAGCCTTTCACCATCCTGCAGGCAATGCAATTCGGAATCCAACAAGAATGCTTACCATCTGCTTTGCCACCACAGCTCTGGAGGATGCACTGAGGCGCTACGAGCAGGAGCTGCTCGCGGTGGACCCTGCAACAGCAGAGATGCACGCAGAGGTGTGGTGATATGCCTGCAAGCAATATGATAGATGGCTGGCGGTGCGACCTCCAACCAACAGGTGGCGGTGCAGGCATGTGGTCTCAAGGCAGTGGTCATGTGACTAGGCACTCCTATATATGTGGGAGCACATCTGCCTATCAGGAGATGGTTGTAAGACGTACAAGTGGACAGTCATGCCCAGGGTAGTTCCAGAGGAGTACAAAGAAACTCCATGATAACTTGCTGTGTAATAGATCGGTATCTTACCACGTGTGATTCAATAAAGATCCTGGTTTGGACAAGTCAAGTTGTTTGGTAGATTGCTTGCTAGTTGTCAAACACCAAACACAACAAGAGGAACAGGAGCCGATGATGATGGAGAACCGGCTGCCCAACAGGCCGTGGACAAGATGGGAAGGTGTTGCCTTATTAAGCCTTGTGTGTATCAGCGGCGCTTGTCATTCGAGGACCTGCCAGACCAGGCATGTTGTCGAAGACTCGGGCTGAACAGGGGGACCGTACGATATAGCTGCTGGATCAGGGTGCACCTCGGACAGCAGGGCCATGGGGGAGGATACCCTCTCACGATGGCTGTCGCCCTGAACCTTCTCGCCATGGGGTCCTTCCAGGCAACACGTGGGGACCTTTTTGGGATCTCACGAACTCGGTGGAGCAGGAGCAAGGAGCACAGGTGCATCCGTGTCGTAATAGAGGCCCTATATGCCCGGTCGGCAAAGTATACATCAGCTTCAATGTGGACAGAGCCCACCAGGATATCCAGGCAGAGGGATTTGCCACCATCACCAGGATGTCCCAGGTTCAGGGGGTGGTCGACGGGACACATGTCCCCCCCCCCCACGAGCATCGTGCATGAGGGGGTGACCTTCACAAACTGACAGAGCACCAAAGCAGGTTGGAACGTTTGTGCTCAGGTGTTTAATGGGAACAGGTGAACATGTTTCTACAGGTTTGTGGTCTAGCCCCTAATGCTATCCTGTGTGCTGCACCTGTACCAACTTAACTAGTGGCTAACTTTCTGGCTTTACGGGACCTAAAGCTCTGTCCGGAAGATTCCCCAGGTGGTACATCTGGAGTGGAGGCAGCCTGCTGTGATTCCCGCCTTGTGACCTAGGTCCCTTTTGGCAGACGTCCTCTGGGGTGATCGGGCCTGGAAGGGCTTGGCAGTCTCTTGGGTGTCCCAGGTGGTGTGGTGCGACCCTATCCTGTGCATTGGATGCGGCAGGGACAAGTGGGAGGGAGTCCGTGGCATTATGGTGTTCCAACACTTCTCCTGTGGCAGTCTGTAGCACAGGCCCCATTACCTCCTCCTCCCTCGAGGTGCCCGATGGCCCCGGCTGCTCCTTGCGATGGTGTTGCGACCGAAGCTGGCCTCAGGGGATACCAGGCCTGGAGGCAGGTTCCGGTCTCGAAGAGCGTCTCAATGCTCCCTGCCATGGAGAATAGGGACTGGGCCATCTCCCATTGGGACTGTGCCACTTCCCTCTGGGACTGGTACAGGTCTGCCAGGGCCCTGGCAATGTCGCCAAAGTCTGCATGGCTGCATATGACAAGGCCGCCCTGTCATGTGCCTTGGCCACCGCCCACACAGAGTTCCCCAAGCCTTGGCCAATAGCTTCGCTCCAAAGGTCTCCACCGCAGACACCCCCTTTGTGGTGTGGCCTGGTGACACACATGGTCGGCACCGCCTCCTGCCCCTGCAAGCGGTTGGAATCCTCCAACTGCTTGTGCAGCCGCTCATGAAGTCACAAGCTCTGAGTCTGCATCTCCATTATCGATGAGACCGCCCTTTCCAGAAGCCCGAGACCCGTGTGGATGGCAGATATTACCAAGAGTCAGGCTGCCCTCTGACCGTCCGCCCCTACCTCCACCAGATGTACCCCTAGATGTGTGTGTTGCGCACAAGATAGTGCCCTAGAAGCCTCTTCACTATAATGTCCAACCGAGGTGAGTGTCTCTGAGAAGGTGGAAGCTGTTGGAGACAGCTTTGACGGAAAGTCGATGTTGTCCCAAAACTGGTGCCGGGGTGTTTGGGGACTCGTGTTGCTATCCTGTGCTGCCTCATCACTGGAGATATCCTGGGGTTGTGCCAAGGAGCAGGGGACACCAGAAGCGCCTGCCTCATCACCAGTTGATCCTGCCAGACACTAGACATGATGCATGGTTGGATTGCGGATTGGGATGAAGGAGATATGCTGGGGTGGTATTGAGGGGATGAGGTGCTGGGGTAGGGGTGCTGTGGGGATGGTGGTGTGAGGGAGGTGGGGTGATGGGGTGGTGGTGTGGGGAAATTGCCGTGGTAGGATGGTGTGGGGGTGATGGGGTTGGTGTGCTGTGGGGATGGCAGGGTGTTGTGGGGGAGGTGGTGTTGTGTGGTGGTGGGGTGGTGTGGGAGGATTGGCATGACGGGATGGTGGGATGGTGGTGAGGTGATAGGATGCTGTGGGGGAGGTGGTGTGGTGGGATGGCATGGTGGTGGTGGGGTGATGTGGTGGTGTGGAGATGGTGTGGGGGAGGTGGGGTAGTGGTGTGGTGTGGAGGTGGTGGGCTGGTGTGGGGAGGGGTGGGGTTTGTGCCACATGTGCCATAGGGACACCACAACTCAGTGGAGGCTCACTTTGTTCCTTGATGCCGACCTCCACCTCCGTGGCAGCTTCTCTCTGGGTCCACCTACCAGGTCCAGTTTCCACTGCTCCACAATGGTGAGGGGCCACCGGTCCAATGGGCCTCTTCCAATCTCATCCTGCGGGTGTGCGCCTCCTTCTCTTTTGGGTGGGGGAGACAGAAAATGCGCAATATTAGGCAGTCAACTGGAGGCAGCACACAGGGTGGGCAGCTGGTGGTCTTTGTGACCAGGGGAACCCGGCCATGGTGGGTGGTATGGGTGATGACAAGTGGTGAGGGTGGAGGGGAGCAGACTGCCAGCATTGGGGTTAGGTTGCCCTCTCAAGGGGGAGCTTACAATTGTGTGGGACGAGGGTTGGTGCCAAGGGCATAGTGCTTGCCACTCATGCTAGCTGCCCTGACGAGGCTGTGCAAATCCCTCATTCTGGGGATTGTTCTTGTGAACCCCCTCTGGAACCCTCCAAGGCCAGCTCATCCTTTCTTAGATATGGGTCACAAAACTACTCACAATACTCCAAATGGGGTATTATACACTCTCAACAGTACATCCCTGCTCTTCTATTCTAGCCCTCTCGACAAGAATGCTAATATTGCATTTTCTTTCCTAACACCAACTGAACCTTCACGTCAACCTTAAGAGAATCCTGAACTAGGACTCGTAAGTCCCTTTATGTTTCTGATTCCTGAAGACTTTTCCCATTTAGAAAACAGTCTATGTCTCTATTCTTCCTCCCAAAATCCAGGACCTCACACTTTTCCACATTCCCGGAAATCCCTTTCAGGGCAGAATATTATAAAGAGAGTCCAACCTCTCCTCCTTCCTTGTCCCCTCTGTGCCTCCTCCTTGGCATGTCAGTTCATGCTGCAAAGCACGTGACATTGAAATTACTGCTCCCATAATTACGCAAGATAATATAAATCTCTGCTTCTCTATTGGCAGAAGAAACCTTCAAATTCCTCCACAAATTGACTCCAGTGCTTCGCCCAACCTTTCCTGAGCACAGTGAACACCTCGGCTTCAATGTTTTGATGGACAATGTTAGTGTTTGTGCACGACCAGCTCACTGACGTCTATAATGTCATGATCTTGCCTCTTAAACGCTGATGGGCATAGATATTTGATCCACTCCCATTGCTCAAACGATCAATAATTTAACTCATTAAATAAACTAAAATTAAGTTCCATTATACTATTTTAGGATCTGCAAAGTAACCCTTGAAAATACAACAGAAAATGCTGGAAATACTCAGCAGGCCAGACAATCGGCTGGATTCTTCTTTTCTGAGACTAAGGGCTGGATTCTCTGATTTTGTGGCTAAGTGCCCACACCAGCGTGGGAACTGTGGTGTTCTACAACGCCAAAATTGGTGCCGAACATTCACTGATTCCGGAACCGGTGAGGTGCTGGCAGCGCCGTCGGATATAACTCCTGTCACCCACACCAAAAGCAGCCGGAGAATATTTTGGACGGGGTAGAGCATTCGAAAACAGGCGCTGCCCCCAATTCGGTTGTAAAAAGGGATTCTCTGCCCGATCGTCGATTACGACAACGGAGTCAGGCAACGGAGAATCCTGCCCTAAGTGTTGATGCCAGGGCTGGATTTGTGCATTTCCACAACAGCAAAACTGGCGCCATACCTGGACCAATTCAGCATGGAGGGGCTAGCACTGGCGAAACGTGGAACACAATCGATTCCAATGACAAACGGTGCGGGATTCGTCAAGTCCATGATTGACACTCAGGAGGCTGACAAACTGCAGCCCATATATACACTTCACTCTCCACAGACACACTCATCTCAGCATACAAGCTGGCACTGGTTGTGCTGGAGCATGTCCATCCCGCTGGTGTGTTGGCTGGAACCAGAGGGCATCTTGGGGGATACCTCGGGGGAGACTTTGAACAACCTGTGGCACTAGGTTTACAGTGGGTAGTTAGCGGCATGTGCAGCTGAATGGCTGCCTTGCAGGCCGTGGCAATGTTGTCCCATGCCCGTCCTCTCTGACCCCACAGCCCACCTCCTGGCTATCCCCGCTACTACTTCCAGCCTTGGTCCCCGGCAAGTGGCACGACTGTCAGCAAACTAGAGCGATGATAGGGCAGCACGGTGGTGCAGTGGGTTTGCCCTGCTGCCTCACGGCGTCAAGGTCCCAGGTTCAATCCTGGCTCTGGGTCACTGTGCGTGTGGAGTTTCCACATTCTCCCCGTGTCTGCATGGTTTTGCCCCCACAACCCAAAGATGTGCAGAGTAGGTGGATTGCCCAAGCTAAATTGCCCTTTCATTGGAAAAAATTAATTGGGTACTCTACATTTTTATTAAAACTAGGGCGATGTTGGACACTTTCCGTACCCCCTCTCTCACCCTCAACAACCACGGCACCTGTGTCACGATTTTTAAAATCACAAGTGAACCTCACCTTCGGGAATTCGCCCCAGTGGAGGCAGAGAATCACGGAGGCCCCGGAGAATACAGGTCAGGCCTGTTAATTGTATGCCAACGATGTTTACTGTATGTGCGTTCTGGAATGCATTTCACGCCGCTGTCGAGTTGACGGTGAAATGCGATTAGGCGCGAAACCAGCACCGGCCACGATTGCGGCGTCAGAACCGATTCACCACCCAATCGCATTTCCCGATTCCGGCGCCGGACAAGGGAGAATCCCGCACAACATCTGTGGAGACCAGTACAGAGACAAGGGATGAGGAATTGCAATAAAGGAATTAATTGGAGAAATTAAATTCACAACTGCAGCACCTGAACATAAGCATAATAAACTAATAGATATTCACCGGAACAAAAGGAAACATTGGAAGGTTAATTTTAGCTTCATTTGTTTAAGAAATGGCCAATCAGAAAATCCATTGCCCCTTTCAGAATGTTTCCATTTTCCTAATCCCATTGTCAGGGTCCTTCGTTGATTCCTCTATTTCCCCTTTCTTTATTTTTTGCCATTGTATGTTGAAGTCAAGCAGCACAGAGTGAGGAATTCAAAAAATTGTAACATAGTATTCGGTGCTAGTTTTCGAACAGCAGATCTCAGATTTTGTGGGACCCGAGAGATGGGTGGGACTTGTTTCAATGAATTGGCCAAAAGGCCATATTCTGCCCAGTAACAGGCGGTGATTGGGTCCTACCCAAGTGGAATGATTTTTCAGAACCCAAGGAAAGCGGAGTTGGGTCCTGGGCACTGAAGGAAGAAGGAGCTGTGACTGCCTACCCTCACGCTCTTCTTTCTCTCTCTCTCTGTCTCCAGAAATGCCGTCAGCTGCTGGATTTGTGAACCTACAGAGAACTTGAATGAATGATTTCTGCAGTGAAAATTATTACAGGCTTAAGACAGAGACGCCGACCTGAAAGCTTAGTTTGAAGGAAGATGTACTTGAAGATAACCATCTGAAACAAAGATTCTTTATTCTTACCTCTCTCTTCCCCTGTGTGTGTGTGTTTAGATGATGGGGGGAAAGTTAAAGCGGGGGATTGGGAATTAGATAACAGTTAACCCATGCAAACACGGGGCAGCACAGTAGCACAAGTGGCTAGCACTGTGGCTTCACAGCGCCAGGGTCCCAGGTTCGATTCCCCGCTGGGTCACTGTGCGGAGTCTGCATGTTCTCCCCTGTCTACGTTGGTTTCCTCCGGGTGCTCCGGTTTCCTCCCACAGTCCAAAGATGTGCAGGTTAGTTGGATTGGCCATGCTAAAGTGCCCTTTGTGACCAAAACATGGTTAGGTGGGG
Organism: Scyliorhinus canicula; assembly: GCF_902713615.1. Classification (NCBI taxonomy): domain Eukaryota; kingdom Metazoa; phylum Chordata; class Chondrichthyes; order Carcharhiniformes; family Scyliorhinidae; genus Scyliorhinus; species Scyliorhinus canicula. The sequence continues at coordinate 162,744,379 of NC_052155.1, read as the reverse complement.
TTATTGGGTTACGGGGATAGGACGTGAGGGCTGAAGTGGGTCGGTGCAGACTCGATGGGCTGAATGGCCTCCTTCTGCACTGTATGTTCTATGTTCTACATTAACTAGTTCTATTAACTGAATATTTTATTGTAGTTCTTGAGTGAAATTCTCTGCTCCCTGACGGGGACTGGGCACCATGGCTGGTGAGGGGGAGAGAGAAGGTAAACTAAGTTCTAAAAACTGTTAGAAATTGTACCGCTTTCTGGGGGGTGGCTACCAGGGCTGGGGAGAGTAGTGGGGAGTAACTTGCTGACAAGCATGGATTTGGGGTGTCCCCCTCGACATCAGGGTGGCGTCGCTCACACAGCCATTGCTGTCATATTTTTTTCAATGCACCCATTTGGTACAGGTTACAGGCCCCTGGCTGCTCACCCTGCTGACTGCTCACTGTGTCCTGTAAATGTTCACAGAGCCTCTGGTCATCTGGGAGCCCACCCAGGCTATCTCTCTGGAAACCCTCAGAGCCCAGCTGAGTCATCGATTGGATGGGCGTGGCCATGCTCAACCAGTGCCACACCAGGTGCTGCCATTCCTCAGTTCACTCATCACAAACTCAGCCCCCTGCAGGGAAAGCTGGGGAATAGCAGAGTTCAACCCAAACAAATGCACCGTGGCCTATGGCACCCTGCCTGGCACACTGCCCCTCTCCGGGCAGAGGTCTCACCAGTGACACTATCAGCTGACCCACCGCTCAGGGCCATCAGTTGTTTCCAAGCCCTGCCTGCCCACTGCACCCCTGCTCCCAACAATCCTGTCCCCGAACAGGTTGGCACTAATTGTGTATCACACTCAGGACCTACATCACACTTCAGCTAATCTCCCAGCAGCCGCACATTTCCCTGCCACCCCCATCTGAGGGCCTGCCCACACACAAGCCTCTAAGCATGGAGGCAATTGGTGGTACACTGTGACCCTTCCCACTGCACAACCAGGTGTCACACTGCCTGTGGGATAACACATGGCCCACGCAATGAGGGCAACCAGAGTAGACCCCACTGAGGAGACAGGGTCCACAGGACATTTTGCAAACACAGGTTGCGGCAGCCACCGATACCCCTGGTGATAGGGATGGGTGTTGAAGATAGAGGCTCATCACATCACAACTAGTGCCTAGTGCCACTCACTGATGGTGACAGGGTTGCAGTGTGGAAGGCAGAATCACGGGGGACCGACTCAGGGTTGAGGGTGGGTTTAGGGAGGCATGTGGAGGGTCGAGCCAAAGTACAATTCAGGGTCACCATGTTGCCTGATGCATTTGGATGAGCAAAGAAATACACATCGTGCTAATAGGTTGTCTATATTCCCTCCCTGCAGAGAATGAATTTCAAAGTACAGCCAGAAATGCTCGCTATCCACATGTCCACAGTTGCCGTTGAGGATGCAGGAGGCTGGAGTCACAGGGCCTGCTCGAGAAGGACCCTACGCAAGAGGAGCTTGCCCCAGAAGAGTATGGGCAGCCAGTGAGGCTCCAGGGCTTGCCCTCTAACAGGCCGAGGGTGAGGTGTGAAGGAGGCGCAGCATCAGGGCAGGCATATATCGTCAGCGCCTGTCCTTCAAGGAGATGCTGGACTGCCTGTGCCGCTAAAGGCTTCACCTAATGTGCAGCCAAGGAGACCATGCCCCACATGTACCAGATGAGAGCACATCTGGGAGTTTGGAGGAGACACCCACTCTCAGTGGCTGTCAGGGTCATGGATGCCCTTACTTTTTATGCCTCTTGGGCCAAGCGGAGACCTGTCTAGAATCTTTCAGACATCTTTACACAGGTGCATCTCTGCTCTGAGAGATGCCCTATATGCCTGGGCAGCGGACTATATAAACTTCAATCTGAACCAAGCCCACCAGGGTCCCCAGGCAGCAGGATTTGCCACAATTGCTGCAATTGCCCGGGTCCAGGGGGTGATTGATGGCACACATGTCCCTCTATGAGCACTGGCTCATCAGGGGGTGCAGGTCTGGGCCTGACATTCAGGCAGCGTGCACGACGCATGCATCCTGGTGCATTCGGCGGTTTTCGGCATCTTCGAGGTGCTCCCTCACATGAGCGGTTGGCTCTTGGGCAACAAAGGTTACCCACTGAGGTCTTGGCCAATGACACCTGTCCAGATGCCCCAGAGCGACATGGAGAGCCGCTATAATGACAGCCATGCAGCAAGGAGACCCTCAGCACAGGTTAATTGAAAGCTCTGGCTATTGCTGTAGATCTGGAGGCACAGGAAAGGATGACAGATTTCCTTCCCTAAAGAATTTTAGTGAAGTGGGTGGGTTTTTAATGGCAATCACCGATACTTTCACAGTTTTAAACTTTTTAATTTTTATTGATTGAATTCAAAGTCCACCATCTGCTGTGGTGGGATTCAAACTCAGGTCAGCCAGAGCATTACCCTAGGTCTCCAGATTCCTAGTCTTGTGCCTCTTCTTTATATTTATGTTTTCACTTTTGAAACAGTTAAATTATTTCTAATGTCATCTTCATATCCACCTGATCTGTTAAATATGAAGCAAAGTTCTGCCATATCACCATTGCTGCCTGTAATTTTATTCTCTGTCCCTTGATGCGCGATTCCCAACCAACTTTCCTTTTTATTTTTTATTGCTGAATATTTTACGATTTTTATCTTAGGTGCCTTGATTACTTAATTTCTTAGTTTCTTCTTGCATTCCCAGTTGTTTTTTGACCTCTTTCCCAATGCCATTGTATTCTCCCATGTGACATTCATCCCTACTCTCCATGTAATTCCCATTATCCTCACCCTCAATTTCTCTCTTATGTCTTTGTTAACCACAGCTGCCCTGGTAACACTGACTTAGTTCCTGTTTTCTCACGGCATTTATTTTTCCTGGAATTTTTAAGATATTAAATTACATGCCTGCCTGCTCAAATGAACGCATATGAGCATGTGAATGATGCCGCACAGGAAATGATCCCCTCCTCCAAAGCCTGTTCCATATAATTGTAATGAAAAAATTAAAATCACTTATTGTCACGAGTAGGCTTCAATGAAGTTACTGTGAAAAGCCCCGAGTCGCCACATTACAGCGCCTGTCCGGGGAGGCTGGTACGGGAATCGAACCGTGCTGCTGGCCTGCTTGGTCTGCTTTAAAAGCCAGCGATTTAGCTGAGTGAGCTAACCAGCCCCTATACCTGTGCATTCGCAATATATACACAAGGGCCAGACTTTTCTGCTCCCGTTCGTACTCAAGCAGGTTTAGCTACAGAAGCGGAAAATATTGCAAGAACTGTATTGTGTTTCACTTCGGTCTAAATACGTGACGTAATTATTCCCTTTCCGCTGTCAGTGATCAGACGCACTTGCTGATGTTCAACATTGGGAACATCATTATCATAAATGAACATGTGAAACTCAGACCCCAGTGCCAGAATTATCCCCCCCCCCCCCCCCCCCCACCCCAACTCCAGGGTCAGAAAATCCATCCATGATGGCAGGATGGTATGAATCATGGCTGGTTTCTGAAGGCATGTACCAAAGACTTCCCGGGGAGATCAGGTAAGCGCAGCATTCGGGGCGAGAGAGGGCTATGCCTGGGTATGACCCAGGCAGCCACAGTACTGCCCTGGCACCTGTACTGGCATCGTTTGGGCACTGCCCAAGCACCTCTGGACACAGTGCCAGGGATCTCCAGACAGTTTCCAGACAGCACCAGGAAGTGCTGGGGGCTGCCTGGGCAGTGTGAGGTACAGTGCCCGGATGGCACCAGGGGGCAGTGCCCAAGTAGTGCCAAGACAGTGACCAGATATTGCCATGGGGACATGACTGGGTAGTGTCAGGTGGCAGTGCCCAGGTAATGCCAGGGGGGGACAGTGCTTGGGCAGTGAGAGGGGTTTCTCGGAGTTGCCTGTGGTGAATTAGTTTGTTCCCTCTGTGTTCGGGGTCACCTTAAAAATGGCGCTTCTAAGTAGCTGATGGGGTGGGAAAATCAGAGGCTGCTCTGTCAGCGATATTTCATGGAACCCGTGATTTAATCTTTTTTTTCAAAGTGTTGCACCGTAGCTCAGAGAAAGCCACCATTCCCATCGGCGGCTTCAACACAACTTTCCCACCCAAGATTGGCACACAGAAATCATAACATCTCCACAGAGGGAAGGTGAAAAACCAGATGAAACCCCTGGCCCAATTAGGGGGAAAAAATGTAAAAAGGTTGTGTTGTCAATATTCAAAGAACAATGACGAATGCTCCCAGTGTTAGGACTGATATTCATCAAACAGCACCATCAAAAGAGTTGTATCTGGTCATTCATTTGATCACTGGTAATGAATTTTTCTAAGTGCAACATCGACACTAAAAATGCTTTTCAAGGAGTCATCCTATCATTGTAAAGCATTTCTAGCTCTCCAAAAGTTACAACAAAGTAATCTTAACCCACCTCGGAAGCACAACAATGGTAGAAGAGTCTGCATTTTATTCACATGTCTATTCAATTGAATCATTTTGTTTTCTTCCCCTGGCATTTTGTGAGAATAGGAACAGAAACTTGTCAAGACGCTTATATGGGGTATCAGCACCCACACAAAGCATTTTAACAATGATATTAGAAAGAGAACAGTACTCAAGGGTAATGAATTAAGAACTCAGTAAAGTTAATATAAATAAGAAAACAGTATCAGAAAAAATAATGGCACTAAAGACCGACAAATCGCCAGGACCTAGTGCTTTTCAGCACTGAATTTTAATGGAATTGGCAAAGAAATTGCAGTAATTTTATCCATAATTGGTTAATGTTCTCTTGATTCAGCAATTGTTTCTTTAGATTGGAAAATTACATTACAGAAAAAAAGTGAGAGAAATAAAGCAGGACGTTGTACAGCTGTTTTTTAACAGCTGTTGTTGGAACCGATAATTATGAAGAGTGAACATCACTTGGAAAGTCTGAGCTAATTAGAGAAAGACACCATGGATTTGTAAAGCGTGGGTCATGTGCAGCCACATCATTTGATCTCTTGACGAAGTAACTAAAATTATGGACTAACTCTGACTGTCATTTTGAAAGGATTTTTGGAAGGCATTCAATATGGTTCCCCAGGCGAGAATGTTGGCTAAAGTTAAAGCTTGTGGAATTGAGGGCAAATTATTGATTGGGTTCGGTGATTGATTAGGTTGTAGAAGAGAGGAGGGTATAGACTCAAATTGGAAGATAGTATCCCACAAGGATCTGTACTCGGCACTCAACTATATTTATTCATGATTTAGAAAACACAATCCCAATTTGCCAATGGCACAGTGATTCATCTCATAGTAAGATGTGGCAAATCATCACATAAAATTACAGAAACTTTTGACAAGTATGTGACCAAAACTGCAGCAGATAACTGACAATGCTGGCAAGTGTGAGATTATCCATCGTGGACCAGGAAAGGTAAGTCAAGTATTATTTAAATGGTGAAAAGCTAGGAACAGTGGAGGTCCAAAGAAATGTCCATGAACACAGACAATTAAAGTTGTCCCGTGCAAAACAATCAAGAAGGCTAAATGTATCTTAGCCTTTATAACCACAGCCTTGGAATATAAAGGAGAAAACATAAACAGGTTACTATTTCTTGGAATGTACAAGGTAAAATAATGGTTTGATTATTTTTTAATTTAGGATTTTGAAAGCAATTGACAGAGTAGTATTATGGGCCAGAGTTTAGAGAGCCCTAAAGTGTATCATGGAATTCATCTGACTCATAACTTTGAATAGATTGTGGTTATGGTGAGCACACGGCCCGTTCTTACAGGTGTGTTGCAACAGAGAGCTAAAGTACTTTTAAATTAAAACAATGATTATTTATGAAACCAGTTCACACTTTATAAACCCACAATAAAAATCTTAACAACCATCAACTAAAATACTCCCCCTAAAGAATACAGTACTCTATAAGTAACCCTTAATCTTTCCTTACAACATCCATAAGACAAAATACTCTTTTTAACAGAGATCAGGTTTAAATTCTCTACTGAGAGCAGTTATCACTTTGAAATCACCCAAATGATCTGGAGACAGTCTTTAGATTGCAGACAGATCTTTATACAGTTGCTTGCTTTTCCTGCAGCTATCCAGCTCTCAAAATGAAACTAAAAACACACTGCAGCTGCCTACTCAAAAACGAAAGTGAAAGACAGACAGCCCAGCTCCACCCGCTCTCTGACATCACTGCAGCTATTCGATAAACACCCATTTAATAAAGGTACACCCACTACAGATATTCGATAAAACACCCATTTCTTAAAGGTACTCACACATGACAGTAGGTAGTTTTTCTAAGGTGGAAACATTTTCTATCTATATTGATGGAATAGATAGATTTTCTATTGATATTGATAGGCTAAATAGAGGGCTGGATTCTCCATTTGACGACGCTGAAATCGTGAAACATGATTCGCCGACAACCCCTCATGTAGTCCCTGGCTCTGCGACTGTATCTCCACTGTGGACGGGACTGTCAGTTCCAGAAGCTCAAGACCCATCTCGACGCTAGCTAGTTCCTCCGGTCAGCCTGCCCTCTGCCCCTTCGGGTGTTCCGACCTCCACCTGCTGTCCCGGCTCAACTGTGTGGTACGCACCAGAACGTACCCCAGGAGCCTCATGACTAACATGCCCAACTGAGGTAAGTGCTTCTGGGATGGTGGAGGGTGTTCGAGATAGCTGTGATGGAAAATCACTGTCATCCTCCGACCTGCGGTCCGGGGTCTCCTGAGTCTCAAACGTAGGGTTAGTGTCTGGGCTGATTTCAGTGTTGGTGGGGGGGGGGTTGTCCGGCTGTGGCACTGGCTGGGGGCGGGGGGCACCAGATGGACCCGGTCCATCTCCGGCTGGTCCTGGAAGGCAAGGCGAATGATTACGCCGAGGGAAAGGGGGGTGCATATGGGTGGGGGGGTGGGGGGTGGGTGTGGTGAAGTTGGTGTATTGTTGGCGGTGGGGTGGTATAAGTTAGTGTGATGTTGGGATGGTGTAGGATGAGGGTGATATGGAGGTGAGGGTGATGTGGGGTTAAGGACAGGGTTGCGAGTGGTGTAGGGTGAGGGCGGTGTGGGGGTGAGAGGGGTGTGGTGGTGGTGTTGGGGACGGGGGGCTTGGCACACATGCCATGGGGACTAAGCGGGGTCTCACTTCCTTGCCCGCGGCCAAGCTCCACCTTGGCGACCTTCTTTTTCTCTGGGACGCCGACCATGTCCTGGGCCCTCTGCTCGGCCACAGTGAGGGGCCTTAGGTCCCCCTCCTGTCTCCTACTGCTCCCAGCAGTTGTGCGCGGTCTTCTCCTGGGGTTGGGAGAGGGGGTGGCGAGAAACAGATGAAGCACATGCAGGCGATGGGTAGCTAGTGGCATCTGTGGTCAGGCCACCCAGCCATGGGGGCCAGTATGGGTGAGGCAGGGTGCGGACATGCCCGCCCTCCGGATTGTGGGTGGTAGGGTTATTGGTGCGTGGGATGCTGGTTACTCACAGGGGCACAGCGCTGCCTACTCATCCTGGCCGCCCTGAGGAAGTTGCGCAGTTTCGTCCGGCACTGCTGACCAGTTCAGGCAGTATTGCGGGTGGCGCTGACCACCCCTGCCACCTGCGCCCAGGCACCACAAACGGCGGCAGTTGGCAGTCTCCTTCCAGGGTCGGGGTACAGAGTCACGGCGCCCTCTCCTCCATGGCATCCAGGAGGGTCTCCAGCTCGGCATCGGTGAAACGGGGTGCCGTTCTTCTTGCTGCCATCTTGTTGGCTGGGATGGTGTGTGTGAGGAGTGAAGTGTGCATGTGCATGTCCAGCTTGTCAGCCTCCTGACTGTCGATTGTGGATCAAGCGAATCCGACACCGTTTCTGATTAGAATTGTTTGTGTTCCACATGGTGCCGGTGCTAGCACCTTAACGGTATCAGCGAAGTCCACAGAATTCTGCATTGGCGTCAGCACTCAGAAACGGAGAATCCCGCTCCGAAAGTTTGAACGTGGAGAAGTCTCAGACCAGGTTGACAAAACCTGCTCAGAATCAGAATATTCAGTCGAGCTGTTAGGAAACAGTTCTTCATGAAAAATGCAGTTGAAGTGTGGAACTTCCTCTCTCGCTAAAAATAGTTGACACAAACTCAATTAATAGTTTTAGATAGGCATAAAGCCTAGGGAGGAATCTTGTGCTCTTTAAAAAATTGGCAAAATAATAATAATCTTTATCAGTGTGACAAGTAGGTTTACATTAATACTGCAATGAAGTAGGGCAGCACGGTGGCCTAGTGGTTAGCACAGCTGCCTCACGGCGCTGAAGTCCCAGGTTCGATCCCGGCTCTGGGTCACTGTCCGTGTGGAGTTTGCACATTCTCCCCGTGTTTGCATGGGTTTCGCCCCCACAACCCAAAAATGTGCAGAGTAGGTGGATTGGCCACACTAAATTGCCCCTTATTGGAAAAAATAATTGGGTAATCTAAATTTTTAAAAAAAAATACTGCAATGAAGTTACTGTAAAAAGCCCCTGGTCACCACACTCCAGCACCTGTTTGGGTACACTGAGGGAGAATTCAGAATGTCCAATTCACCGAACAAGACTGTCTTTTGGGACATGTGGGAGAAAGCCAAATCACTGAGTGTCTTTAAGACAGAGATAAATAGGTTCTTGATTAATCAGGGGATCAGGGGTTACGGGGAGAAGGCAGGAGAATTGGATGAAAAAATATCAGCCATGATTGAATGGTGGAGCAGATTCGATGGGCCAAGTGGCCTAATTTACAAACAATTTACAGTGCAGAAGGAGGCCATTCGGCCCATCGAGTCTGAACCGGCCCTTCGAAAGAGCACCCCATTTAATCCCCACACCTCCTCCCTATCCCCGTAACCCAGTAACCCCACCTCACCTTTTTGGACACTAAGGGCTATTTAACATGGCCAATCCATCTAACCTGTGCATCTTTGGACTGAGGGAGGAAACCGGAGCACTCGGAGGAATCCCACCCAGACACGGGGTGTACGTGCAGACTCCGCACAGACAGTGACCCAAGCCGGGAATCGGACCTGGGATCTTGGCGCTGTGAAGCAACCGTGCTAACCATTGTGCTACTGTGCTCCTATGACTTATGGTCTTATGGAAATCGGAGCACCCAAAGGAAACCCATGCAGACACGTGGGGAACGTGCAGAATCCGCACAGACAGTGACCCAAGTCGGGAATCAAACCCGTGTCCCTGGCACTGTGAAGCCACAGTGCTAACCACTGTGCTACCATGCCACCCATAGTCAGGGCCATTCCCAAGTCCTCTTGCCACACTGACGATCTGTGTGCCTCCCCTGGGATATCAACTATGAGGTGGCCAACTAAGAAGGTGCCATCCTATTACGGGGTCCTACTGCGCTGGAAGGTTGAGAGCCCCAGCAGCAAAGGGGAGTATGTTTAGGGAAACACAGATTATGGTACGATATAACGGAAATGTTTAGTAACATGAGATGACAGCAGGTAGAATTGACTCTTCCCTGATATTAATGTGTGAAAAATGAAAGGCTCTTATGAGGAGATTAAGTATAAGGGATTCAGAAAACAGTGTGGGAGAAACAACTCCCACAGAAAGATTTCAGGCTGTGGGATTCACTTCCAGCAGCCATGCCAACATTCAAGAATTAATTGAACAAGTGGGAGAAGGGTAGTAAACGTTGCAGGTAAATGGGAACAGAGTGGGGAAAATGTAATTGGAGCAATTGGTTTTTAGTGGAACATCAATGCTAACACAGGCTTGTTGGGTTGAATGCATATTTCTACATGGTATGTTCTTTGTACTTTGATGAATTTCCAATGGGGATTGTATCTTTATCTACTGTTTTTCAGTGAAATTCAGAATTTCACCGTTATGACTATCATTCCTTGTTATGGGCCAGGGTTAAGAGAACCCCAAAGTGTTTCATGGAGTTCACCTGACCCACAACTTCTAATAGATTGTGGTATGTGGAGCACAAGGCCCACTCTACAGGTGTGGTGCAGCAGAAATGGAAAAGTATTCTTTTAAAACCAAACAATGTTTAATCTATGAACTCAAGTTAACCTTTTTAAAACACATAGTGAACATCTTAGTAACCATCAATTCAAATACAACCCCCAAAGACTACAACACCAAGTAAACCTTTAAGCTTTCCTTTTTAACATCCACACGACTTTAAAACAAAAGATTTCTCAGAAGCACACCAGGTTGAAGTCACTACTGAAAACATTTATAATTCTGAATTCACCAAATGATCAAGAGATAGTCTTTGGATGGTAGAGAGAACAGTAGGACACCTGCTTGGTCTGGCTTTAGCTCCAACACTGAAAACAAAACTAGAACACACCCTGCAGCCTGCTCAAAAATGAAAGTAAAAAGCTGACAGACAGCCCAGCTCCACCCACTCTCTGACATCACTGCAGTAGTAAACACCCATTTCTTAAAGGTACTCTCACTACAGATATTTATATAAAAACACATTTCTTAAAGGTACTCTCACGTGACACCTCCCCCCAAGAAAAAAAAACCATCAACTTAAAGATGGTTTCATTTTTCACCTTTTCACTATCCTTGAAGAAATACACACAGTAAATATTCTTTTTTGTTTCAAAAAACAGCACATGCAAACAGGTATATTAATATAGTCCATTTTTGGGGCAGCACGGTGGCTCAGTGGGTTAGCACTGCAGTCTCACGGCGCTGAGGTCCCAGGTTCGATCCCGGCTCTGGGTCACTGTCTGTGTGGAGTTTGCACATTCTCCCCGTGTTTGCGTGGGTTTCGCCCCCACAACCCAAAGATGTGCAAGGTAGGTGGATTGAACACGCTAAATTGCCCCTTAATTGGAAAAAATTAATTGGGTACTCTAAATTTTAAAAAAAGAAAAAAAAAATATAGTCCATTTTTTTTCTTCTTCCTCCAACTGAAATCCTTCCTGATTGACAGTCTCTTTGAACACAAAGGCTTCTGCACGATCCATCCATTTCTCTATGCCTCGGCATTTCTCTTTAAAGTCATATACTTTAGTTCAATCTAATCACAGAGACCCTTGCAATTCTCCAACACAGGAGCATTGGTTATCACAGCTTTCAGGCAGTCAAATGCCTGTTAAAACTCCGCTAACCACTGACATTTTTGACATTTCTTCAGCAAGTCCATCCGTGGAGCAATCACGCTACAAAATGTTTGCACAAATGTTCGATCAAATCCATTCATGCCAAAAAATCGCATTATTTCCCTTTGTCTCAAGGGTATTATTAACTCATCAATAACTGTTGGTTTCACATCCCATGTGACCATTCGAGCCTGTCCGATTTTATGGCCAAGGAAAATGACTTGGGCTTTTCCAAATTCACTTTTGGCTAGTTTTATCACCAAACCAGCCTCCTGAAATCGATCGAATAACTCCATCAGATGTTTTAAATGTTCTTTCCATGTCTGGCTGAAAATTACCAGATCAGCGATGTAAACTGCACAATTGGGTAATCCTGAAATAACTTTGTTAGTTAACGGTTGAAATGTGGCTGGGGTATTTTTCGTGCCAAATGGCATGACTTTGAATTGGTATATACCATCTGGAGTCACAAAAGCTGAAATCTCCATCGCTCTTTCGGCTAAAGGTACCTGCCAGTAACCTTTAAGTAAATTCAATTTGGAAATAAAAGCTGATTGTCCCACTTTCTCAATGCAATCCTCCAAATGTGGGATAGGATAAGAGTCTGTTCTTGTAACTGTATTAACCTTTCTACAGTCCACACACAACCGTTGGGTACTGTCTGGTTCAAGTACCATCACTATGGGTGAGCTCCATTGGCTGCAACCCATGTCAATTATGCCATTTTTAAGCATACTCTCAATCTCTTTGTTAACCTGTGCCAGTTTTAAAGGGTTAAGTCTGTATGGATGTTGTTTGATTGGAACAGTATTTCCCACATCTACATCATGTATAGCCATTTTAGTACTTCCCAATTTATCTACACAAACTTGCCCATGTGATATCAATAACTCTTTCAGGTCAGTTCGTTTTTGCTCTGGAAGGTAACTCAACAATTTATCGCAATTTTTAAGAACATCCTCGTTTTCCAATTTAATTTGAGGTATGTCAAATTCACAGTCATTTGGATTTGGTTCGTCACTTTGTGTTAGAATCATTAAAACCTCATTTTCCTCTCCTTCCCTTTCAAAGTACCTTTTAAGCATATTCACATGACACACTCGGTGAGTCTTCCGTCAATCCGGTGTTTTTACCACATAATTCATCTCACTTAATTTCCTTTCAATCTGGTAAGATCCACAAAACCTAGCTTTTAAAGGTTCACCTACCACTGGTATCAACACTAAAACTTTATCTCCACTGGCAAAACCACGAACTTTGGATTTCCTGTCCGCTACCCATTTCATCACATTTTGTGCAACTTTTAAATGTTGTCTAGCCAATTCCCCTGCTCTATTAAATGTTCCCTAAAATTTGACACGTAATCCAATAATGCAAGTTCTGATTTCTCACTCACCAGTTTTTCCTTAAACAATTTAAGTGGTCCTCTTACCTCATGACTAAAAATTATTTCAAAAGGACTAAATTTGGTAGACTCATTAGGTGCATCCCTAATTGCAAACAGTACAAATGGAATTCCTTCATCCCAATCCTCTGGATAATCATGACAATAAGCCCTCAACATTGTCTTTAATGTCTGATGCCATCTTTCTAATGCTCCCTGCGATTCTGGGTGGTACGCAGTTGATTTAAATTGTTTTATTTCTAATCTATCCATAACTTCTTTGAATAACCTTGAGGTAAAATTTGTACCTTGATCTGATTGTATTTCTGTGGGTAGTCCATATCTAGTAACAAATTTAAGTAACTCCTCCACAATCTTTTTAGCTGTAATATTACGTACAGGAATGGCCTCTGGAAACCTAGTAAACACATCCATTATCGTCAAAAGATATTGATTCGCACTTTTCGTTTTTGAAAGCGGTCCTACGCAATCAATTAGGACCCTTGTCAAAGGTTCTTCAAACGCTGAATGGGTATTAAGGGTGCTGGTTTTATCATTGTTTGATGTTTCCCTGTCACTTGACATGTGTGACATGATTGACAAAATGTAACTACATCTTTATGTAGCCCAGGCCAATAAAAATGTTTTCGGATTTTAGCTTGAGTTTTTCTTATTCCCAAATGACCTCCCACTGGTACGTCACGTGCAACTCTCAACACCTCCTTTCTGTACCCTACCGGCAATACTACTTGATGAACTTCTGCCCACTTTACATCCGCCTGCATATGTGAAGGTCTCCATTTTCTCATCAAGACATCAATTTTACGGTAATAACACTCTGGTTTACACTCAGATTCTTCTTCCCCATATGCTTTCTGATACATCCATTTTATTTCTATATCTTTCTGTCGTAACTCAGACAATTTTCCTGAACTAAAAATATCCGCCTCATCCTCCACCTGTTCTTGTTCTTTTTCAACCATCTAATTTTCAACCATCTAATCACAAATCGTTTCTGATAATTGCACTTCACCTTTATCTTCACTCTCTGATTTCTCCTCTTGTCTTAACCTGTGACTTTGCGACCTTGTTACTATACAATCCGGAGAAATCCCAGGATATTCGTCCTTCAGCACTTCAGTTGTCTTATCAACCAGTAGGCAATATTCCCACCTGCGATCCAGCTATATCATTACCCAAGATAAACTGTATTCCTGGACAAGATGGTTTCTAAATTACTCCTACTACCACTTCACCACTCTTCACTAGACTTTCCTTATATAATTGAACACTCGTCTCGCCCTGAATTCCACATATTACCATCTTTTCTGGCAACAATCTTCCCAAACTACATAACTCCTCATCTCTTACCATTAAAGATTGACTAGCTCCCATATCTCTTAAAATTGTGACTTCTTTACCTGTTCCTCCTGATACACATGAGTAAACTTTACCCACACAAGTAAATTATTTAAAGAGATCTTACACCTTCTTATCAATCACCTCTTGATCAGGCTGTACAATATTTAGCACCTCCTTCGCTTCACTTGGGCTTTCCTTTACCACTTTAACAAACCCCACTGCCTTATCCTGTTGTACCACATCGGCCTTCCCAGTGCTTTTCTTCAACCACCAACACTGTGACTTTACATGGCCTAGTTTATTACAGTGAAAACATTTGAAAGTTTCCATTTCTTTTCCACCCTCCTGGATTTATTTTTTAATCTGAGGTACACTCTCCTTATTATCTCCCATCAGATCACTTTTACTTTTACCACTTGAGTATTTCTCATGTTCCCAGTTTCTATCCCTCACAGGCTGAAACTGATGTCAGAACCAAGCTTTGATTTATGAACTAATTCATAATAATCTGCCATTTCTGCTGCTAACCTCACAGTTTTAACCCTCTGCTCTTCCACATGTGTTCTCGCTACATCAGGAATTGAATTTTTAAACCCTCCAAAAGTATAATTTCTCTGAGAGCTTCATACGTTTGGTCTATTTTCAAAGACCTTATCCACCTATCAAAATTACTCTGTTTGAGCCTTTCAAACTCCATGTATGTTTGACCAAATTATTTCCTTAAATTTCTAAACCTTTGTCTGTGGGCTTCAGGCACTAGTTCATATGCACCTAAGATGGATTTTTTCACCTCTTCGTATGTCCCAGATACCTCCTCCGGTAGTAATGCAAACACTTCACTAGCCCTACCTACCATCTTTGTTTGAATCAGTAATACCCACATGTCCTGTGGCCATTTTGTTTGTTTAGCCACCTTCTCAAATGAAATGAAAAGAGTTTCCACCTCCTTCTCGTCAAACCTTGGCAATACTTGGTCATATTTAAATAGATCCACACGAAGCCTTCGACTTTGACGCACTTTCTCATATCCTCATCACTGTCATGCAACTGTTTATTTCCCTTTACATCTGCCAATTTTAACTGACAATCATGTTTCATGGCCATTTTCTGAGATTCAAATTCTCTCTCTCTATCTTTTTCCCTGATCTGCATCTCCCTTTCTCTTTCTTTTTGTTTTGCTAGGGCTAATCTTTCTTTTCTCCTTTCTTCTCTCTCCTTTTCTTTTTCTTTTCTCTCTCTTTCTTTTTCCTCTCTTTTTCTTTCTCTCTCTCTTTCTTTCTCCTCTCTCTCGTATTCAAGCTGCTTGAATTCTTTCTCATGATCCATTTGTTTAATTTGTAACTGAATTGTTGCTATTTCTAATGAGTCAAACTGTATCTCAAGTAATTTTAAATGCTCAGCCACCGCCATACTTACCTCATCTTTTCGCATTTTGTCAGGTAATGTTAACTGCAATGTTTTTGCCAAATCTAACAGTCTGTTTTTAGTCTCTGTCCTTAAGGTGCTGCGTGTGACCGTCTCCACCCTCAAAAACCTCTGGGCCTCTGAAAGAGCCATTGTCCACAACACACTCCCTACTTAAACTAGAATACCACACCTGAAAAGCAACCACAATATGCTCAACCTTCACTGTCTTTAAGTTCACAAAGCCAATCCAATAGATAGACTTTTATCCCCCTCGAGCTCCCAATTTGTTATGGGCCAGGGTTTAGAGAACCCTAAAGTGTATCATTGCGTTCACCTGACCCACAGCTTTTAATAGATTTAATAGACATGGCCCACTCTACTGGGTGTGGTTCAGCAGAAATGGAAAGGTATTCTTTTAAAACAAAACAATGTTTATTCTATGAACTCAAGTTAACCTTTTTAAAACATACAGTGAACATCTTAGCAACCATTAATTCAAATACTACATAGACTACAATACTAAATAAAGCGTTAAGCTTTCCCTTTTAATATCCACACGACTTTAAAACAAAAGATTTCTCAGAAGCACATCAGGTTGAAGTCACTACTGAAAACATTTATAATTCTGAATTCACCAAATGATCAAGAGATAGTCTTTGGATGGTAGAGAGAACAGCAGGACACCTGCTTGGTCTGGTTTTAGCTCCAACACTGAAAACGAAACTAAAACACACCCTGCAGCCTGCTCAAAAATGAAAGTAAAAAGCTGACAGACAGCCCAGCTCCACCCACTCTCTGATGTCACTGCAGTAATAAACACCTATTTCTTAAAGGTACTCTCACTACAGATATTTATATACACACCCATTTATAAACAACCATTTCTTAAAGGTACTCTCACTACAGATATTTATATACACACCCATTTATAAACACTCATTTCTTAAAGGTACTCTCACATGACACCTTCCAAATATTGCTTTATATTAAACGTCTTACATAAATACATCACATAAAGAAGGATGCACTCCATCATAACACAAAGGGTTGTTTGCAACCTTGCCACCTTATTTGAACCTAATCTGATCTTTTGATCCAATGCCCTCTCCATTACCAAAATGTCCGTAACATATCCAGCACTTCCCTTTCCTCAGCCTAATTGTTGTTGAAATGCTCAATCATGCCTTTGTCATGCCAGACTCAGCTGTTTAATACTACACCCTCAATGAGCTTCAGTTCATCCAGCACTTTGCTGCCAGTACCCTATCTTGCACTCATTACCCCTATGCTTTCTGACCTAATCCCTCAGTGCTGCTAGTTTAGTTTTCGCTGCCTCAAAGGTGAAATCCCTTCAAGGCCAAGGCTTTTTCTATATTTTTAACATTTGCTAATCATACAAGCACCACAAAGCTCTTGATTGATCAGACTCATCTCTATTTCATACCCAAATCCCTTCGGCGGGCCAGTGGTGGTCACATTTTCAGCCTCCTGAGTCTCATAATCTAGAATTATTTCAGTAAACCCCATTGGCTCTCTAATTTCCTCTCCCTATTTAAGACCCTCCTTTTCAACCCACGTATTTTTCTTGATAATGTTTTTGTGAAGCCCCTCAGGATTTTTTTCTTTACATCAAAGGCTTTATATAATGCAAGTTATAGTCGTTTAATAGTATAGAACATAGAACATTACAGCACAGTACAGGCCCTTCGGCCCTCGATGTTGAGCCGTCCTGTGAAACTCTTCTAAAGTCCCTCTACACTATTCCCTTATCGTCCATATGCCTGTCCAATGACCATTTGAATGCGTTTAGTGTTGGCAAGTCCACTACTGTTGCAGGCAGGGCATTCCACACCCTTACTACTCTCTGAGTAAAGAACCTACCTCTGACATCTGTCCTATATCTATCTCCCCTCAATTTAAAGCTATGTCCCCTTGTGCTGGACATCACCATCCGAGGAAAAAGGCTCTCGATGTCCACCCTATCTAATCCTCTGATCATCTTGTATACCTCTGTATTTTCTGAAATAGCCTACCGTGGGGAACCTTATCAAACACTTTAGTGAAATCCATATAAACCACATCAACTGCTTTACCCTCATCCACCTGTTTGGTCACCTTCTCGAAGAACTCAATGAGGTTTGTGAGGTACGACCTACCCTTCACAAAACCATGTTGACTATCTCTAATCAATTTATTCCTTTCCAGATGATTACACATCCTATATCTTATAAATCTTTCCAAGACTTTTCCCACAACAGTAGTAAAGCTCACTGATCTATAGTTACCGGGGTTATCTCTACTCCCCTTCTTGTACAAGGGGACAACATTTGCTATCCTCCAGTCCTCTGGCACTATTCCTGTAGACAAAGATGACTTAAAGATCAAAGCCAAAGGCTCAGCAATCTCCTCCCTAGCTTCCCAGAGGATCCTAGGATAAATCCCATCTGGTCCAGGGGACTTATCTATTTTCACACTTTCCAGAATCGCTAACACCTCCTCCTTATGAACCTCAAGCCCTTCTAGTCTAGTAGCCTGTATCTCAGTATTCTCCTCGACAACTTTGTCTTTTTCCTGTGTGAATACAGACAAAAAATACTCATTTAGCACCTCTCCTATCTCCTCGGACTCCACGCACACCTTCCCACTACTGTCCTTGACTGGCCCTACTCTTACCTTAGTCATTCTTTTATTCCTGACATACCTATAGAAAGCTTTAGGGTTATCCTTGATCCTACCTGCCAAAGACTTCTCATGTCCTCGCTTGGCTCTTCTTAGCTCTCTCTTTAGAGCCTTCCTAGCTAAATTGTAACTCTCAAGCGACGCAACTGAACCATCACGTCTCATCTTCACATAAGCCTCCTTCTTCCTCTTGACAAGTATTTCAACTGCTTTAGTAACCCATGGTTCCCTCACTCGACCACTTCCTCCCTGCCTAACAGGTACATACTTATCGCGGACATGCAGTAGCTGTTCCTTGAACATGCTCCACATTTCCATTGTGTCCAACCCCTTCAGTTTTCCTCTCCAGCCGATGCATTCTAAGTCTTGCCTCATCACATCATAATTGCCTTTCCCCCAGCAATAACTCTTGCCCTGCGGTGTATACCTATCCCTTTCCATCGCTAAAGTAAAGTAGAGCTTGAGTATTGCTGGAAAAAGCCATATTTTGTTGACGTTTTTCATCATGCACTTACCAGGACATTCTCAAGAATGTCAATATCAGGAGAAACAACAATGTTTTCCTGTATCAAACGAGAGTGCTGGTTGGTTGGCAAGTAGACCCTGATTTACTCATATTAAGTAGGCATTAAATCTCCTGGAACCAATGAAAAATGATTCTTAGGTCCCGGGGATGAACGTCCATTCTTTTCCTTTCCGAGCCTGGTGACGTTTAACTCCAGAATTTCCTTTCGTGATGAGGGATTTTCCTTGAAATTCTCCCTCCACTCAAGATGGGGACGGGCATGTCTCGCACACGAGAGAAAGCTGAACTCAGCAGGAACATTTGAACTCAGTGCTGGGTTCAAATATACCCTATTTCCACTGTAACACTTATTCTATTTTGTGGGAGTCACAAATATTTAGAGTGGACGGAGATGCTCCTGAAGGGTGGATACGGTCTGTAGAACTGAAGTTATTTAAATCAGAGTCCTTTAAAATATGAGAAAAATACAGACTGGTTGTGTCACTGAAGGTTGAAATCAACTTTGTTCTGACAGTTACAATAGCTGTATGTTGACATTTCCCTAATAACAATGATTATGTTATGAATGCTTAGCTGCTTTTCACAATTTATAATTTCTCAGCAGAGTGTCTGACGTCTATGGCTTGATTGACAGCTCAAAGATTATTAAAGGCTTAGCTCCCTTTGATGTGGGGTTATGAATATTAGTGTAGTAGTTTTATAATGGATTAAGCCATTGAGGAGATTTAAAATTTTGAATGGGCTTTCATCAATGGGAGATTTCATTTAGCATAGTGAAGTCTGTAATAGGAATTTAGACATTTATTTATCTCAATGTGGTTCCTTAGGGCTTACCATGGTAGATACTGAGTCAGCACGGAGGGTGCAAAGGCCAAGGTTTGTGGGCAGTGTGGTCTGAGTTGATGTGGGTTGATTAGATGGAGCTATAATGGTCATGGGGTTGTTAGAGGGCATGATTTGGCATGGATGGTTGAGGGGGCCACTGGAGGGTGATGCGCTGGGATTGATGAGGGCTACAGTGAAAACATTTAATAAAATAACAATGAAGCTCCAGAGAACTGAGGCGAGTGTCAAAACCGTCCTGCCTTAGTAGCTGGCCGAAGCTATGGATACTTCTGACCTCCCTCCATGGTCGACAGGCTTGACTCTATTCTGTACCTGCCGACCGTGTGAAATTTAGGACTGATGATACACTTTCTACCAAGGCGGGTTGCAAAGTTGGGAAATTTCCTGACTCGAGCTATCCACCTCAGGAGTGCAAATCCAGTGCATTAAGATGTTCAATTACCTGACCGGGGCAGGAAAGGTCAGTGGCATCTTGCAGTACATATTGATCCACTGTTCACAAGTGCGATCTTATTGCACCACCTGCCCAGTAAACCAAACCTTTAACAAACAAACACCCCCAGCTTTCCTGTCAGCAGAATTCATAACAGGTTAAATGGCCGCTTCATCCCTCCATTTTCCCCACGTTAGAAATTTGAACCATCTCAGCAAATTTTCCAGCTAACATTTCAATTTCACTTCATGTTGAATAGTATAATCCTAGCTACTCTGTGGCAAAGAAAAGCATTGCATCCTTCACTGTTGCAGTTCTTTTGATTACTGCAAGGCTTCAGGTTACTGCTGCATAGCTTCAGCCTCATTGTGTGGGCCCCAGAAGCAGCCTGATAAATGGTTATATGTCAGCCACATAATTGGAGGCCAAATCAAACATTACCTCAGAAAGATCTTGCATATCGAACTCTAGGGGTCCCAGGCTTCGGAATGCACGTACACGAATGTTTACAAAATAAGGAGAATAAGCAGTTTAATCTTGTTAGTGTGTCATTGATGTATGGTTTGCTTTCCCATGTTGCCCTCTTCACGTACAAACCACCAGCTGATTTACAACTTCCAGGCTGTTGTGAAAATGTCATGTCAAAGCCAGGAATAGCACAGATGGAAGCTCAACATGCTCCGGCAGCACCATGCTGCTCCATACGTAGACATCACACTGCGGGCTGT
This sequence comes from Scyliorhinus canicula, assembly GCF_902713615.1. Classification (NCBI taxonomy): domain Eukaryota; kingdom Metazoa; phylum Chordata; class Chondrichthyes; order Carcharhiniformes; family Scyliorhinidae; genus Scyliorhinus; species Scyliorhinus canicula. The sequence goes on along the minus strand of NC_052155.1, from coordinate 162,723,914 downwards.
GAAGGCCCGCAGAGAAATCCTATACCCTGCTGTCAGGATGAAGGATGTGGACTGAGAATACAACCAGACACAACTGGAGGTTGCCGAGGGTCCAGCAGCAGGAGTGTGTTGCTTTGATCCTTGTATACAGCACTGGAAAATGTTCTGTAATCTGGTCAGGCAGGAAATGCCAGTGGCACATTCAAGTACAAATCCTCTCATTCTGCCTTCCTAAGTCTTCCCCTGCACATCACTCCTTAAATCAAGACCAGCCATCTTTATTAAGGCACCTCCTCACGCCCCCATCACACTAAGTACCACTGACATATACCTTCATATTTCAATGCCGCACCCTTCCCTCACAAAGAACCTCCGCAAGTGTTGTCCTTCCATCTTCTCAAAACATGCTACTTCTCACAGGCTCTTATTTTGCCCCTTGATGGAGGAGAGAGTTCAGAACAGCAGGGAGCAACAGAGAGCCCAAGGTGGCCTTCTGCTCCATCCATCATGACAGCTGCTAAATAGCAATGGAGACATGGGGCCTCCCAGCTACATGGTGACAGATTTAAATATCGTTCAGCCATATAGCGAACAACTCTGAATCATGTAGACTTGCTGTCAGCAACAACTGAAACATGACAATCCGCACAACGATGACTTTGAAGCCTCTCATCTTGTCAGACTGAATTCAGGTCTTTCATTTGTCACAGGTCCCCAGGCCTCAAGTGAAAATACAGTGCTGCATGATGTTCCTTAGAATGGTCTGTGCTAACAATGGATAGAAATGTACTTCAATGTGCCTCTGAATTTTCCTGCCTGAATCAGGTAATTGAACATCTTGCAGCACTAGACTTTCACTTGAGGACCTTGAGGATGACTTTGAGGATAAAACAATACAAAATAAAAGTTATGAGTCCAATAATTCATGAATTTAAATGGTCTGGGATAGAAGTGTCAATGGTGACGTTGTCATTCCCTTGTGAACGCCGTCAGTGTCCTGGTGTTTGGTCATCAGGAGGTGTTCAAGTGTTCAAATCACTTCATTGACTGATTTGGAGTCTTTTGTTTTCCAATGCTTATGGCAGCTGTCCTGAAAGCTGGGTTGCCTGTTGGTAGTTTAGGAAATGTGAATTGGTAAGATGCATCGTTCTGCCATGGCATGTCATTGTACTGAGCTGAGCAGTAACAGTTTTCCGCATTTGCAGAGTTGTACCATGTTGTACCAGTCGTAGTTCCATTGATATTGTTTTTGTTGTGCTTGTTGTCAACGCTGTTGCCTTTGGTACGCTTCTTGTTATTATCTTTGATGTTGTTGTTGTGTTTGTTGGTTTTGTTGTCATGTTTGCTGCTTGCTGTGGATAATACGGGTCCTTCACACAGTTACTCGTGTCAGCGTGCTTTGTGGCATCTGCTGTTTCCTTGAGCGTGCCGTCACTGAGTTCGCTCCCCATCTGGAGTCATGTCCGGCTTACTTGAATCAGCTTTGGCTTCTTGACGCTCCCTGTCCAGAGTCATTGCAGGTTCACTTGCATCTTCCGAGATTTCTTGATGCTCCACGTCCGGAGTCAAAATGTTCAGGAATTAATTTGCTTGTGGAGAGGCTCGAGCGGATGAGGATTGAATTAACGTGGTGTCACCGGAGTCACCAGTAGTCTCACTGTGATTGTCAAGTGCCTCTGTACATCCGAGCTGAGGTCTGTCACATTGCACATCTGGAGCAAAATTCTCCGACCCCCAGCAGGGTCGGAGAATCGCCCGGGGCCGCCGAAAATCCCGCCCCCGCCATGTCCAGAATTCTCCCACCCGCAAAAAGTCGGCGTGCCGCCAATCCAGCTGCCCGCCTCGGAGAATGGCGGGGGTGGGCGGGAGGCTACGGGTTTCTGTGCTGCCGTTATTCTCCGGCCCGCGATGGGCCGAAGTCCCGCCACTGGGAGGCCTCTCCCGCCGCCGAAGTTTGAACCACCTCTGGTGGCGGCGGGATCGGCGGCGTGAGCGGGCCCCCAGGGTCCTGGGGGGGGCGCGGGCCGATCGGACCCCGGGGGTTGCCCCCACGGTGGCCAGGCCCACGATCGGGGCCCACCGATCAGGGGGCGGGCCAGTGCCGTGGGGGCACTCTTTCTCTTCCGCCGCTGCCACGGCCTACACCATGGCGGAAGCGGAAGGGAATCCGCCAGTGCACATGCGCCGGTGGTGACATCAGCGGCAGCTGCCGCTGACGTCACCACCAGCGCATGCGCGAACTGGCGAAGGCCTTTCGGCCAGCCCCGGCGCCGGGCGGCAGGTGTCAAAGGCCATTGGTGCCGGTTTTGGCGCCAGACGGCGTGGTGCCAGCCGCTCCGGCGCGGGCCTAGCCCCCAAAGGGGCTGTTTGGGGCTGTTTTGCTCACAGGGCTAGTTCGCTGGCTTTGAAAGCAGACCAAGGCAAGCCAGCAGCACGGTTTGATTCCCGTAACAGCCTCCCCGAACAGGCGCCGGAATGTGGTGACTAGGGGCTTTTCACAGTAACTTCATTTGAAGCCTACTCGTGACAATAAGCGATTTTCATTTCATTTTCAAAGGTGCGGAGAATTCTACACCTTTGGGGAGGCCCGACGCCGGAGTTGTTGGCGCCACTCCGCTACTCCGCCCCGCCGGATAGGGGAGAATCCCGCCCCCGGTACAGGAAGTGGGATGCCATGTTCACGTGCCTCATATCCAATGGGTAGAGCCTCAGTGTCTTCTTGTCGTTCACTTGAGCGTGGTAGACTGTCATAGTCTGCTTGCTGTGCACTTGAACATGGCAGACCTGCATCGTCTGCTGCTGGATGCTTAGAGGAGGTTGCTAGACCCTCATGGTCTTGTTCATGCAAGGACTGCGCTCAGGAATATTGTGTTCCTTCCATCGTGGAGTCTGTCCATGAGCTCGCTGTGGAAGCTTGTGTCACTCCCTCTATGGAGTCTTGCAGCCTTCCCTGTGTGGAATCGTGCATTGGTCTCTCTGTGGAAACTGTCATCACTTCATGTTCATGCAAGTACTACGCTCTGGAGTCTTGCGTTGCTTCTATCTTCGAGGCTGTCCACGAGCTCGCTGCGGAGGCTTGTGTCACTGGAGTCACTTTCTGTGTGGAGACGTGCAGTTGTCTCACTGTGGAGTCTTTCATCGCTTTCTGTGTGGGGGCTGGGACCCTTTGTGGTGCATGGATCACTCTCTGTGTGGAGTCAGGGACTCTTCGCGGTGCGTGGACCACTCTCTATGTGGCAGCAGGCCACTCTCTGTGGGGTTGTACCGCTCTCTGTGTCTTGGCGTCAGGCCGCAGCATAATCCTGCACTCACGAGTCAGGATGTCGTATATGCTGGGCTGAAAATTCCCCAATCCGATGAACTCATCGTCGGGGTCTTCAATGTACAACACCTTTAGTTGCGGTTCGGATTTGGTACTGGGGTAGCCACCTCCCAAGATTAAATCTTCATCCGTGTCGTAGTCTTCCAGGACTATATAATCTTCTAGGGCAGTGCTAACTGCTCGTTGCAGGGTCCTATGGAGGTTACCTTCAGCTACTGGTCACATTTCAGGCATTGTGCTGTTGTTCTAGGTGAAAGAATCTTGTTTTGAGGCTTTACATTTTTTTTTCTTCTTTTGGGACATTTCCCCTTTAAGTGGGCGTGGTCTGGTGGCCTCTGACATCACAAAGCATGTGATTTAGAGCGTAGGAAGCGATTGCGCATGCACAGATCATTGTTCCTTTACTTGGGGCCTTTTTTGCAATTGCGCATGCGCAAACGGACCTTCCTGTCTGTGCGCTCTTCGCGCAACTGCGAATGTGCAGCACCTTTTCCAAGATGGCTGCAAATCAAAACTGCCGTTTCTTGCTTAAAGCCTACATCGTGGTGAGTGTTGGCACCTCTTTTACTGATTTTCCTTCTTGTATCTTCCTTGCAGAATTCTTGGAATTTGTCCAGGACTGCCTGGAAGTCGTTCTTGTTTTGTGCCTTTGAGTATTTGAAGGTCTGGAAGATTTCAGCTGCTCTTGGACCCGCGATGGTAAGTAGAAGTTTTATTTTCTCTGCATCCGCCACGCCATCTAAGTCGGACGCTACCAGGTAGATCTCAAATCTCTGTCTGAATGCACGCCAGTTTTCACTGAGATTGCCTTGGTACCTGAGCTGCTGTGGAACCAGAATCTCGAACATCATCTTGCCTGGCTGCTGTTGCTGGTTGTCACTGTTTGCTGAAGTGTAACTATATGGTTTTAAACAGTTCACTCACTGGTACAATGTTTTGTTATGCTCTTGACGTAGCATACGCTGCTTCCTTGATGTACACTCTGACAAAGGAAGGTTCAGACTTTGAGATAGATTTAACACATTTATTAAACTGTTAACGATTCACCTACTTGGATTCAACTCTCCTGTTAATCCTGCTATAGCTACTCAGACTATCTAACCAGTCTGCTACAATCCACGTGGTGGGTGTGATATGTTTCAATCAACCCTGTGTACTCACTAAGTGTCTCCACTGGAAAGAGGAAGATCATGTGTGCTGTGTTCTTATGTATGGGTTGCTGTAATGCCCCCCTGTGGTAGTGTCACCTCTGTATGTGTTGTGACTGCCCATTGGTCGTGTCCTATCTTACTGGCTAATTGGTTGAATGTCTGTGTGTTATGATGTCTCTGGTGCTCCCGCTTGTGTCTAGTTAGGTGTAGTGTGTTCACATTAACCTCTTGTGTATTTACAGTGTCCTAGTGTATCTACATTAACCCCTTGTGTATTTATAGTGATGCATATCACCACAGAAGGCTCCTCACATACTTCACTACCACAGGATTTGTGCGTATCTTTCAACAGTTCAGATATGCACACCTTGATGGGGCCATCAAGACAAATTGTAATGTGTGATGCACACATTACACAAGTGGGCAGATATAGGTTTTTGAGCCAGGCACAGCGCTGGAGAGTTCCTGAAGAGGGCACAGGACCGTTCAACCACTGCTCAGCTGAACCTTCAAGGTTGTTGATGAAGTGGACAATTCTGGAACAGCAGCAGAAATTGATTGATGGGTGGACAAAGTGTGATCCTTTCTAGTGGCTCTGGGCATGATTAGAGAGAGATTGGAGGAGTCAATGAGCAAGATTGAAAAAAACTTCACTTGAAGCATTCACTGCCTCACTGAAGTGTAGTAAAGGCTATCCAGCTCTTATCAGCTTGTAGACAAGATGGAGAATGTGCACATGGAAGTGGTAACTTTGTTCAATGCATTTCTACTCCTAACCCTTTGTCCACCACTTAGTCAAAGCTCGGCCTGTTTCCTGCTCTTCGAATGGACCAGATTGTCCCTACATCGGGACAGGTGTCATCCTTTAGTGGAAGGCCTCGGGTTCCAAAGCCTGGAGCTAATCAACCAAGGACAACCGAGCAGAAGAGCAGAGGGACAGTCAGTGATTCTGCTGAAACCACAGAAGTTAGGGCATATTAGGACACTATGGAGAGGTGTTAGTATAGTGATAACATCACTGGACTATTAAACCAGGGGTCCAGGTTAATATGCTGGGGCAAATGTACAAATCCTACCAAAGCAGCTAATGGAATTTGCATTCAATTAATTAATAAACCTGGAACTGAAAGCTTGTCTCAGTCATGGCAATTATGAAACTTATGAAACTCTTAAAAAAATGGCATCTAGTTCACTGATGTATTTTTGGGCATTCTGTTATCCTTATTTGGTCTGGCCTACATTTGATTCCAAACCTTAAGCCGGTGTGGTTGACCTTTACCTGCCCTCTGAAATGGCCCAGCAAGCCCCTAATCGCCACACTCTGGCACCTGTTCGGGTACACCGAGGGAGAATTCAAAATGTCCAATTCACCTAACAAGCACGTCTTTTGGGACTTGTGGGAGGAAACTGGAGCACCCGGAGGAAACCCACGCAGACACGGGGAGAACGTGTAGACTTCGCACTGACAGTGGCCCAAGCTGGGAATCGAACCCGGGCCCCTGACTGTGAAGCAACAGTGCTAACCGCTGTGCTAACATGCCGCCCATAAGCTTGTCGCTTGAGTCACTGCATTGTGTTGTTATTTGGGGCCACGAGGGGCGCAATGGGTTCAGAATTGACACTCCAGATGGTTTTGCTTCCTCACATTCGCGCACGTTAGCGTTCCTGAAAAAATATTTCTGGCGAAGCGAGCCAGTGCAAATATTTTCAACACATCAGACTGCTCTTCCTGTTGCTACTTCTCATTGTCTTCCCCCTCCTCCAAAGAGACAAAGTGCTTACCACCTTCCCCATCCTGGAGCCCTAGCTGTGTGACTTTCTGGAAATCCTTGCCGATGGCGAATGAAAACTGCCCCTAGGTATGTTCCGGCACCTGAATCACAACTTCAATCCCTGATTGTTTGTACCACTTAACTCACGTAGCTTCTATTCTACCTTCCTTGAGCATCAGGGCTTCCGATAGGCGTCATCAGAAACTGCCACAGAGCTACCCACTGTCTTTGCTTTGAGGTGGGAATATCTCACGGAGACTTGACAGGCACAGGATGGATGCATCGTGACAGCTCCTTGGTATTTTTCACTGACATGCATGATAATCTGTTGGTAGTTGCAGACTAGCTGAACATTGATGGAGTGGAATCCCTTTCAGCTCCTGGGTGATCTGTTTGTCACATTTGTTCAGCCTTTGACTTTTTGAACCTGTGGGAATCCAGCCTGAGCGTTGTTCTGACTGATCTCATCAGTGGTGAAGTGCACATGGGCTGCAGCCCTGGCAAACATGGCATCTTTCACCTCTGAGATGCACTTGGGAGTAGCAGATGACGAGTGTGGTGATATGCATCACTGTAAATATACAAGGGGTTAATGTAAATACACATAGGCTAGCTAGACACTAGAGGGAGCACCAGAGACACGACACACAGACATTCAACTATTAGGTCAGTAAGATAGGACACGACCAATGGGCATTCACGACACACACAGAGGTGACACTACCACAGGAGGGCATTACACCAACCCATATAAAAGGACACCGCACACATGCTCAGTCTCTTTCCAGTGGAGACACTTAGTGAGTACACAGGGTTGATTGAACACATCACACCCACCACGTGGATTGTAGCAGACTGGTTAGATAGTCTGAGTAGCTATAGCAGGATTAACAGGAGAGTCGAATCCAAGTAGCAGAATTGTTAACAGTTTAATAAATGTGTTAAAGCTATCTCCAAGTCTGAACCTTCCTTTGTCAGAGTGTACATCAAGGAAGCAGCTTATGCTACGTCAAGAGCATCACAAAACAACGAGATTCAACAATTTTCACCAGCAGGTGCCTGGAAGGAGCCAGAGGTGACCATCACAGAGCAGTCAGTGCACACCCTGTCCACTCGGGAAGGAGATTGTCTTCCAGTAGAACGCGAATGTCAACAGCCTCCTGATGTGAAAGTCTGAGCCCCCTGAGAGACTGGTGCTCGGTCATGTTGAGAATCCTGCACACCCTTTATTAAGGGTACTGCTTCCTTTGAACTGGACCTCTGTGCTCACCGTGCTGCTTTGTGGAGAAAGAGGCGATTGAGGTGAAGGCTGCTGCTGCTTCAGCTGCCACTACTCCTGCTATTTCTCATCAGACATCCCAGATAGAACCACAAAAGCTGCTCGTATTGTGCAGTGAAGGCTGAACGTTGGGAAGAACATAATAAAGTAAAATAACGCCGAGGCGATAAAAGTGAGTTCGAAAGTGTTGAAAATAATAATAATCTTTATTTGTGTCACAAGCAGGCTTACATTAACACTGCAGTGAATTTACTGTGAATCACCTCTAATGCAGCGAAAACGTGCTTTTAGACTAAGTCAGTTGAGTAAAAGGCTTTTCCCTGGGCAAGTATGCAGTTGCCAGTTTAAAGCATTTCTTGGTAGCCAATTGCTTAGCCCCGTCACTGGCCTCTCATTTGGTTTTACCTGGAAAGTCCCAGGCAGCCCTGGGAAACCTGTGTGTACAGTGTTAAAGTCAGACTGCTGGACTAAAACAGCAGCTAATCTACATTTAACAAACTTAAGTGGTCGACCTACCGGTTGCTTGAGGGATTCCCACACGCTGAAAAACGCATTCAGATTAGAGGTGCAATTCAGTGGATTATTGTGACTGGCGCACCAGCAGTTTCTGTTGTTTTAACAGGCTGCCCACACAGAAACCCAGCCACCCTTGCAGGTTTAGCACAATGGGTTAAATAGCTGGCTTGTAATGCAAAACAAGGCAGCAGCGCGGGTGCAATTCCCGTGCTGGCCTGCCCAAACAGGCGCTGGAATGTGGCGACTAGGGGCTTTTCACAGTAGCTTCATTGAAGCCTACTTGTGACAATAAGTGATTATTATAATTAGGTTAAATTTCCTGCGACATCTTAAGAATTCCGATAACAGTGTGGCGATCTTTCCAATGTCTTTCAAACTGATATCAGCTGGATATTCTCTCATCCTTAACAGCAGAGTACTGATCCAGTTTGTCATATTATGTCCTTAATGTCCTTATGTCCTTTATGTTCCAGTCGTGATGGCTCACTGACGAGATTTTGAGATTTGTGTGATCAAACACCTTTATTGGTTGGCTTTAACTATTGATCTATTTTCAGTTGCAGGTACGGTCTTGCATGGTGCAACTTCCATCATGCAGGCGAGCTGCTTTACACAGTTTTGTTCTCGGTTGTTCTGTGACCCTGTGTGTCCATATATCACACTGTGGGTAGTGCCGTTCTCTCGTCGCATGTCAACCCTTGCTCTGCTGGGCATCTTACATTATAATGCATGCAGGCACAAATCATCACATCCCCTTTTCTTTTTTATAAAAATGTTCCGCCCCACTAATAAAGAACACAATACAATGTACTTTTCTACCACAATACAACACAATGATATTTCTTGATATTTTTTTCACATGTGTGATGGAATGGCCATAGTATTCAGTTCCACATAAGCACAGCACTGCTGAGTAATTTGATACATTTCTTCTTCTTCAAGCTCCTGATTCAATTCTTCACTGGACCTGTTCTTATTTTCCAGTTGCTGTTTCGTCGGGTTCAGCTTGAGCTCCAGTATCTTGATTAATTTCTCCTCTTAACTTTGTTGTGTAAATGTTTGCAACTTTCTTCTTTTTTTCTCCAAGTTTGTTGTCAGCCATTTAATCTTCATGGAGAACTTTAATCCTCTGTGCTGACTCCTGTTGTTTAATAATTTCCAGTTCCTTTTGAGATCTTTTGTTTCTGCGTTTCTTCTGAGGGGAATCCATCATGTTCTTTTTGAACATAAACATTTCATAAATTGTCTTAACTTCAGTCTAACCCTTCTGGCCTCACTGTTTGCCAAGTCTGTCTCCGGTGAAGTGGTAGAGGTCGACAGCACAGAAAATGTCCTTCAGCCATCGTGCCTCCACTTGTCAAAAACAACCACCTAACTATTTTACTCCATTTTTCCAGCACTTGGTCCATAGCCTTGAATGTTTTGGCATCGCAAGTGCACATCTAAATACTTCTTAAATGTTATGAGGCTCTTTGCCTCCCCCACTCTTTCAGGCAGTGAGTTCCAGACTCCCATCACCTTCTACGTGAAAAGGTTTTTCCTCACCTCTCCTCTAAACCTCCTGCCTCTTACCTTAAATCTGTGCCCCATGGTCATTGATTCCCTCCACCAAGGGGAAAAGTGTCTTTCTGTCTACTCTACCTGTGCCACTCATAAATTTTATACATCTCAATCACGCCACCCCTCAGTCTCCTCTGCTCAGAGGAAAACAACCCCAATCTATCCAATCTCTCTTCATAACTAAAACTCTCCAGTCCAGGCAACATCCTGGTAAATCTTCTTTGCACCCTTTCCAGTGCTATCACATCCCTCCTGTAATGTGGATTCCAGAACCGCCCACAATACTCTAGCTGTGGCCTAACCAACGTTATATACAGTTTCAACATAACCTCCCTGCTCTTAAACTCTATGCCTCAACCAACAAGGCCATGTAAACCATATGTCCTCTTAACCACTGTATCCACCTTCCCTGTTATCTTAAGGGACTGGTGTACATGAACACCAAGCTCCCTCTGATCATCGGTGCTTCCCAGGGCCCTGCCGTTCATCATGTATTGTCCTGCCCTAGTGCATCACTTCACACTTATCAAAATTGTATTTCATCTGCCACTAATCTGCCCATCTGACCAGCCTGTCTGTATCCTCCTGTAATGTAAGTCTAGCCTCCTCACTATTTACCACCCCACCAATGTTCGTATCATCCGCCAACTTACTGATCCATTCTCTGACATTCAAGTCTAAATCATTTATATAAACCACAAACAGCAAGGGCCACAACATTCATCCAGTCAGAAAAACACCCCTCAACCATCACCCTCTGCTTCCTGCCATTCAGCTAATTCTGGATCCAATTTACCAAATTTCCTTAGATCCCCTTCGCTGTTAGTCTCCCATGTGGGGTCTGATCAAAAGCCTTGCAGAAATGCAAGTAGGCTACATCAAATGTATTGCTCTCATCTACATGCCTGGTCACCTCTTTGAAAAATTCAAACAAGTTGGTCAGACATGACCTCCCCATCACAAAACCATCCTGACTTTTCCTGATTAATCCCTGACTCTCCAAATGCAGATTAAGTCTGTCTCTCAGAATTGCTTCCAATAGTTTCCCCACCACGGAGGTTAGACTGACCGCTCTGTAGTTTCCTGGTTTATCCCTTCCTCCTTTCTTTTTTTCCTAGGTTTTCAAATTTAGCATGGCCAATCCACCTACTCTGCACATTTTTGGGTTGTGGGGGTGAGACCCATGCAGACACGGGAAAATATGCAAACTCCACATGGACAGTGACCCTGGATTGAACCCGGGTCCTCGGTGCTATGAGGTAGCAGTGCTAACCATTACACCACTGTGCCGCCCCCTCCCTCCCTTCTTGAATAATGATACCACATTGATATTCTCCAGTCCTCCGGCACATCTCCTGTGGCTAGAAAGCAATTGAAAATTATTGCCAGTGACCCTGTTATTTCCTCCCCTGCCTCACTAAACACCTTGGGATACATTTCATTTGGCCCTGGAGATTTGTCTATTTTTAAACCTGCCAAACCACTCAGAATCTCTCTCTGGGCAGCATGGTAGCACAGTGGTTAGCACAGTTGCTTCACAGCTCCATGGTCCCAGGTTCGATTCCCGGCTTGGTTCACTGTCTGTGCGGAGTCTGTACGTTCTCCCCGTGTCTGCGTGGGTTTCCTCCGGGTGCTCCGGTTTCCTCCCTCAGTCCAAAGATGTGCAGGTTACATGGATTGGCCATGCTAAATTGCCCTTAGTGTCCAAAACGTGTAGGTGGGGTTACTGGGTTACGCGGATAGGGTGGAGGCGTAGGATTAGGTAGGATGCTCTTTCCAAGGGCCGGTGCAGATTCGATGGGCCAAATGGCCTCCTTCTGCACTGTATATTCTATGATTCTGCCTATGTTAATTCCATTGATTTTAGCACAGTCCTTCTCCCTGATTTCTGTACTGATATCATCCCTCTCACCAGTGAACACCGACACAGAGTTTTCATTTATAGCCCTAGCTACATCCTCCAGCTCCACACACACATTTCTTCTGTGGTCCTTAATGGGCCCTACTCTTTATTTAGTTATCTTTTTGACCTTTAATGTACTTGTAAAACAACTTAAGATTTTTCTTTACTTTACCTGCCAGTATCCTTTCATGTCCCCTTTTTGGTCTCTTAATTTCCTTTTCAAATTCCCTCTTGCATATTATATATGCCTCCAGGGCTTCTGCTATTTTGAGCACTCAATATCGGTTGTAAGCCTCCATTATTTTATTTATCCAAAGCTGTATATCCCTCGATATCCAGGGTTCACTGGATATCCTGGTCACACCATTTTATTTTTGTTGGAGCATATTAGCCCTGTGCTCTCCTTTCATTTTTGAAAGCGTCCCACTGTTCTGTCACAGATTTACCTAAAAGTATCTGCTCCCAGTCACTCCGGCCAAATCATATCGAATCTTGTTAAAATTAGCCTTTCCCCAGTTTAAACTTTGATTTCAGGCCCATTCTAATCCTTTTCCAAACCTATCTTGAATCTAACAGAGTTATCATCACTTGAGTGCAAAATGATCCCCAATTAATATTTTAACCATGTCCTGGACCTCCACTCCACGGTAGGACCGTCTATGTACTGGCCTAAAAGGTTCTCTTGGATGTACTTTCACACTGTGACTACCCCAGTTAATGCTGGGAAAGTTGAAATCCCTACTATCATGACCCTGTTACTTTTACACTTCTCTAAAAAATTGCCTACGTATCTGCTCTTCTATTTCTCTGACTTTTAAGGGGCCAATAGGATACACCCAGCAATGTGATTGCTCCTTTTTGTTTTTTATGTTCTACCCATAAGGCTTTGTTTGAAGAGCCTTCAAAGATGTTGTCCCTTCTTACTTCTGTGATTGGTTCCCTGATCAAAATTGCGACACTCACTCCCTCCTCCCCGATCTTGCATGAAGATCCTATGTCCTGGAATATTGAGCTGCCAATCTTGCCCCTCTCTCAACCATGTCTCAGTGACAGTGATGGCACAATTCCCCCATGTTTTAAATTGTGTCCTCAACTCATCTGCCTTGTTTGTCAGACTCCTTGTATTAAAATAAATACCATACAATCTTGCCAAACTCCCTTGTGACTTAACTGGTCCAGAACCTCTATGACTTCCTGACTCAATTGCTGTCTCTTTTAATTTTTTGGACCACTTCAGAGAATTGCTCTCTGTCTGGCATCTTCTTCAAATTTCCTGTACATGGCCATATGTTTCTTGTCATGACTGCCGATTTAAATGAATAGCCGCTTTATTACTTCTTTCAGGGTAGTGTTGTTTTAATATTGTCACCATTCCCTTTCAATCAGCCGTCAGTAGCTGTCGGCTTTTTCATTGTTTTATTCCATCCTTTTGGCATTTTGGCAGGAGCGTGGCTGCTCTTTTAAAACTTTTTAAAACTTCTACTTTTACTAAGGAAGGCCATTGCAGCAATCTCTGCTTTTATTTTACAAGCTTTTCTGCGTCTGCCATTCAACTTCTTTAAACAATTGAGCCTCCCGGGACTGCCACCTAGTTTACAACATAAGCACAGGTACTTTTCTGTATTTTTCACACCCTTTTTATGGATTCTGACCCAAGGTCTTGCCAAGATTCTCGCCATTGCTCACCGATCATGTAACAGCGCATCTTCTTTGTCTCTGCATTACTCAGAGTCAGCCACTATCTCTTATCAAGTGTGCATATCTTAATTTGCAGTAAGAAGTCTTACAATACCAGGTTAAAGTCCAACAGGTTTGTTTCGAATCACTACTTTTCGGAGCACTGCTCCTTCCTTAGGTGAATGGAGAGGTGGGTTCCAGAAACATTGATATAGACAAAGTCAAAGATGCAAGACGATAATCTGAATGCGAGTCTTTGCAGGTAATTAAGTCTTTACAGGTCCACATCATATCTTCATTTAGGCTTCAGTGTTTATACCTTGGGATATTGTTCTACATTCTTTCATTTAAGTTGCCACCTTTCTTATTACCAGTGATCCCCACTATCAATCACAATAGTATGTTCACCAAATCCCATTCTGACACCTTGTCATATTTCTATTTAATATGGACTCTTCATGTTGCAGTGGTGGTGGTTCATCGATGAGATCTTGAGCTGTGTGTTTAAACATAAGCACCATTATTGGTAGGCTTGAACTATTTACAGTTCCAAGCATGGTCTTGCATTATCCAGCTTCCATCATGCAGGCTAGCTGGAGGGATGTTCGCTCTGTTTTCTGACTATGTGGCTATATGCATCACCCTGTGGGTGGTGCCACGCTCCTCTCCAAAGTAAACCCTTGCCAGGGCTGAGCATCTTACATTGCAATACATGCAAGCACATATCATCATATAGTTTGTTTGTGTCATGAGAACAATCATTCTGTCAACTTGCTCCTCCACACTGTTCAGATTATTCTTCCCTGATGTTAGTGCATCTGAGTGACAGCCATGGCAATTTGCGATTGAACAAAATGCAGAATACTGCAGGGGCTGGAAATTTATGGAGAAATGAATGGTACTGTAAAAGTGGACGGAATTTAATGGAGCTTGCTGGAGCAGGCAGGATGGTGGAAGGATCAAGAGAATCGCACGGTAGGCAACATGTCTGAACCCTAGCACAGGAAAAGCTGTCCTACATTTAGTGAATGGTGGGAAGATGCCAATTCAGGAAATCCACCCACTCGTGGCAGGAAGGCAATTAGGCTCATTGCTGAGCCACTTGAAGCCAATTAACCCTGGGCCCACAGGGATTTAATGGCAGGTCAGGGATTAGATTAGACTCATATGGCTCTCTCGTACCTCCAGTGAGCTACCCAATAAACCCCGATCAAGGCCTCACAAGCAACCCCTCTCCTTTGCCCGCATCCCATTTCCATACCTCTATCCAGGGATCCAGCAATGATCCCTGGTGAAGACCCCAGTGTCGTAGCGGAAATGGACACTGCGCCAGGTGGCACTACTGGTACTGGAGAGTGGATGACCCCTGATGGGTAGAAATGCTAGGAGGTGGAATTTCAGAACAAACGGGGGCTTAATCTAAGGGAAACCCACGGTGTCCGGGAAAGTGCCGATTATCCAGTAACTGCGGCAGGCTTCCTGGAGAAAACCGACAAGTTCTCCAACCAGTCAGCAGGACCCCCATTGCCAAAACTAAATTTGGCCCAAAACGTATTCCTCTTTTCGTAGATGCTGCCGCTCCTGAGTGTTTCCATCACTTGCTGTTTCCATTGCAACTTTCATTTGCTTCATTGCTTGCATTGAAACCTCAATTCAGACATGCTATCGTCTGTAAATATGCCCATATTTTTTCAGCTTCCTCCGTTGATGAGACATGGCACAAACGTTTCAACAGCTTCCTTACTTTGCACTGCGATATAAACAAACAGATTCATAGAAGTGCAGCCTGATTCCTAGGATTGTGCTCGTTTCTTTGTCAGACAACTGATGAGAGATGAGCGCTGTTCATATTTCATTTCAATCTAATTGAAAGCTCCATAGCTACGATTTCAAATTGAAGTGTGAATAAGTGGCACCACTAAAACCTGGCTATTAATGAAAGGAGTGTAATATCAGTCATCTGACTGGCTCCAGCCTGGCTTTCAGCCAAGGTCTGGAAAGTATTATTTGTAGCAGCTATTCCGCTGCTTGAGTGGACAGTGGATCTCGGACTCAGGAATCATATCTTGAATAATAATAGAAACAATATATGGACTTATTATGGTGTAAACAGGAGCGAAAAACATCACTTAGGGCCCACATTTCCTGTCTTGGGTGAGTTACAGATGATGTGGATGGCGGAATGTTGGGAGGAAGGGGCCAAATCATTCATGGTTTAACGTGTTTCATTCTGATCTAATATGATGGCAGAAAATCCCAGCCAATTTACGAGTTTTGTCCATGTTTGTTTTTGTCATTGTCTCTTTTTAGTTTTTTTCAGACCCCATGTTGTCTGTTTAATTTTTTTTCTTTCTCTCTGTCTCACTCTGTCTCTGTTTCTCTCTCTCTCTTGCTGTCTCTCTCTCGCTCTCTTCCTTTCTCTCTTTCTTTCTTTCTGGTTAAGGGTTGTGAGGATCGTGTGGATAAAAGGCATTGAAATGTTGAATCAGTCATGAGCGTATTGAATGGCGGAACAGGCTCGACGGGCTGTAAGTCATATCTCCTGTTTCTCATACCAATGAACTCTCCTTTCTTTCGCAAGCACATCTGGGAAGCAGCCGGGGAGTAAACCAGCCAGGTAGGTCCTCATCTCCAGTCCTGGCAACAGCACACAGGAGGGATCCACAAACCTCGAAACAGAAGAACCATCACACTGCTCATCCGCATCCTTGGCCAGCGCAGACTCACATATCTCAGTGGGACGTGGTTCTAGAATAGCCACTAGGGCAGAATGTGGCGAACACATCAGGTGGCAGGTGGCAGCAGGTTCTTCCCAGAGTGCCAGTGCCCGGAGAAATCCTGGAGGCCATAAATCTGCTGAGCCCCAGTCAGGTGCCGAAGCTCGAAATTTGGTCGTGCCTCAGTGACTGGAGCTCCAAAGGCAAACTTGGGAAAAATCATGAAGGGAAATTTGATACATGCCCCAGAATGAAAGATGGAATGTGGGAGTCTGTCCATTTTATGTCTGAAGTGATTGTACGAACACTGCAACGCAATAAGGTCAACACAATGAGGGTGGTGATGCCGTGGAGACCTTGGAGCAAGGCGTTTATCCTGCACTGCTCCTACCTTTGGCGGGCCAGACACCTCCGTTGACATCTTGGCCTCCCTGGCCTGTGAGCGAGAAGAATGACAGATCGCCAGGCTCCATGATTCATACGTTCTCCTCACTGCAGCATTAAAGAGATGGACTTGATAATTTGTATCCTGATGGCCATTCTTTGCCCAGTCATCATATGACGTTGCCTCTGAAAGCCCACTGGCTCATGTACCGGCCACAACATTGAGGCAAGACCCCACAGCACTATTGCCCTGCACAATGCAACATAGCTTTGACCACTCTACTGCAACTGTGTTCTCAGCTCAGGCATTGCCCAAAGCTTCACTCCAAGGCCTTGCACACAACCTGGTCTATGGGGGGCACTTGTTAATACCTCCAACACAGAGCCGAGGATTAGAAGCACTCTCCTTGGGCAGTGCGTCATTGCCAATTGTATAAGGGAATGTAGTTTCTCGCCCAGTCGGCCAATGGTACAGGCACACCATAGCAGTCAGCGATTTTGGAAGTCAGTGTGCCAAGGGCTAAATGCTGAGCAGCAATAAATGACAGTCGCACACATAAGTGGTGCTTACGTGGGCATAATTGCATGACTAATTTGACTCGGCATGTCAACTGAGTTACAGCTGAACGGTCTCACCTGCAAAGGGATACTGTTCACTGGCATGTCTTTCTAATAGCCTTGCCGCTTTCAATACCCTACCTCCTGAAGGCCGCCCCCCCCCCCCCCCCCCCCCCCCCCCCCCCATACTCCATGATTAGAGTAGAACTATAAGTCTGTGATTAAGTCTGTGAGGCATAGCCTCAAAATAAGGGGAAGTAGATTTAGGACTGAGTTTAGGAGGAACTTCTTCACCTAAAGGGTTGTGAATCTATGGAATTCCTTGCCCAGTGAAGCAGTAGAGGCTCCTTCATTTAATGTTTTTAAGATAAAGATAGATAGTTTTTTGAAGAATAAAGGGATTAAGGGTTATGGTGTTCAGGCCGGAAAGTGGAGCTGAGTCCACAAACGATCAGCCATGACCTCATTGAATGGTGGAGCAGGCACGAGGGGCCAGATGGCCTACTCCTGCTCCTAGTTCTTATGTTCTTATTACTCTCCATCGACCCACCGCACAGTGCCAGGCTTCAATTTCTTCTGTAAAGCTCTACCAAGATGTCCGTGGCCCAGCAGCAAAAGGCTTCCTCAGGAATGATGCTTTTCACACTTGAAGGTCTCTTCCCATCCACCCCGCCTCCTCCGAGTCAACCCCCAAATCTCACCCAAGTCAACCCGTTTGGTGGCACCCAAGTCACCCCCTCTGGACTTCCCTGAGCGGGCCCTGGAATCTTTCCCCAGGACCCTGGAATCTTCCCTCCGATGGGCAGGAGCCTTCCCCCAGTAACCCTGGGTCTTCCTCCCAGTACCGTCCGGCTAGCTCGCAGTCTCCCTCCACTGTTACCCCAGTAGCTCCCAAGTGAAGCTTGGTTGCCCCACATCAAGCCTGGTTACCCCCAATTCGAACCTGGTTGTCCCCAAGTCAAAGGCTGGTCATCCTCGAGTCAGAGCCAGTACCCCCAAGTCAAGGCTGGTCACCTCCAAGTCAGAGCCAGTGTCCCTGGGTAAAAGACTGGTCACCCCTGAGTCAGAGCCGGTATCCTCGAGTCAAAGGCCTGGTTGCCCCCACATCGAGCCAGTACCCTGAGTCAAAGGCTGGTCCCCACACACCTGCATCAAAGGCTGATCCAACCACCCCACCCCCTCCCACCAAATCAAAAACGGGTTCCCCTCAGTCAGAAACAGCATCCCTGAGTCAAAACCTGATTACGCTGAACCCCTGACTCAACCTCCTTAATAACGGCCCTATTAATGAGATGTAAATATATTAGAATGATGTTCCTGACACTGAACAAAGAACATAGTAAATTACAGCACAGGAACAGGCCCTTCGGCCCACCAAACCTGCTCCGATCCAGATTCCTTATTTAGACCTACTACTTTTTGCCCAAATGATCTGTATCACCTTGTAATTGAGTCTTCCACCCTGAATGGCAGGAAATGTGCCCCATCACTCACATGGGGTAGGAGATGACAACACAAAGCTTTTACACCGACGTAAGACACAACATAGGCCTTCTCACGATATTTCCCACTCCCACCAGCAAACCCACCCAATGCTAACAGGACTGCAACATTCTGGTCTTAGTTACTTGGTCCCGAACTGCTGCAGGTTTTAAAATGTTGGCAAGAGCCTCCCCTCACCCCATTCGAACAATCCTACCTCTCGCGAGTTATTCAATACGTTGTCCAGGCCTCACTTAATTTCTCTGAGTTCATGAGAATTTCCAGTGCATTACTTTTCAAACAAGATTAACTCTGTTGACATTGTGTGATTCTGCAGTTGCTCATTCCGCAGCAGGATTAATGAAATCTTCAACCTTAATCCTGTTGTGCAGTGAGCAACTATAAAATTCACAATGCCGGAGCAGTAACTATCTTAACACTTGTGAAGTATCTTCTCAACTTCCTCGCAAGTGTTGAAATCAATACTATCGCATCATGACTTGTTTGCATTAACAAAACATGTATTCTCAGGATTCAAGCTTATGAAACAGCAAACATTTCTTGTTGGAGGTTCATTCATCTGGATAAAGAGTTTTTTTTTTGGAAGGGCTCATCAATGGGTGTCCTTCAACAATAGGAAGGGCTTTCACTCGCTGAATGCTCAGTTGGTGTGTGACCACCCGCTGCACATTATGCACGTCTGCACCCGATACCCAGGCAGTGTGCACGGCGCGTACATCCTGGCACGGTCGTCAGTTCCTGGCATGTTCAATTGTCCTGGGGCCTGACCATCCAACAACCACACCTCCAACCTCCCCCCGCCCTGGCACACCCTCTACACCCAGCCCAGTCCATTCCTCATCCTTCAGCCAGAAGATTGAGGTAGGTCGGACTGTTGGTGAAAAGGTGTTTCATAGTTACTATCTACATTATTGTGCCCTGACCCCTACCTCTAAACTATGTGCTGCATCTGTGCCAATTTAACTGGTATCTAACTTCCTTATTTGATGTGGCCTACTCCCCCTCCCTTCTGGGTGTGACCCCAGACATTCCCGGCTGGGTCACTGTCTGTGCGGAGTCTGCACATCCTCCCCGTGTGTGCGTGGGTTTCCTCCGGGTGCTCCGGTTTCCTCCCACAGTCCAAAGATGTGCGGGTTAGGTGGATTGGCCAGGCTAAATTGCCCTTAGTGTCCTAAAAAATAAGGTTAATGGGGGTTGTTGGGTTACTGGTATAGGTATATGTGAGTTTGAGTAGGGTGATCATTGCTCGGCACAACATCGAGGGCCGAAGGGCCTGTTCTGTGCTGTACTGTTCTAATTACATCAGATGCAGAGGTGACCTGCTGCCCTCTGACCTGAGATGCCTTTGGCAGCCATCCTCTGGAGGGCCTGGACCTTGAGCGACCCGACTGACTTTCAGTTGTCACAGGTGACAATATGCTCCTCTGGTTTGCCGATGCCGGGTGTCACAGGTGATGAGGTGCCACCTTGTTCTGCCCGCTGCCCATCAGATGTGCAAGCGTCAGGTGGGGAGATTCAGAAGCTGAGGTGTTCCAGCAAGTTCCTTGCAGGAGAACAGATAGCTCACTCCCTCCTCCCTCGGGGTGCCCGCTTGCACGTGGGCTATTCCATGAGCAGAGGGGAGGCCGGAGTACGCTCCGTAGATTCCACCGTCACCTGGCGCTGCCAGTCCTGGAGGCCCGCTCTCATCTTAACCAGGGTCTCGATGCCCTCAACCATGGTGCACAGAGATTGGGCCACTTCCCTCTGCACCTTTCTCATGTCCCTCTGTGACTGGCCCAATTCAGTCAGCTCCCAGCCAATGTACTCAATGCCCTCAGCTATGACCCATTGTGACTGGGCTAAGCTCCAGGGTGTCACAGCAATGTCCATGTGGGCGCAGTGCATGGCTGCCTGTGACTGGGCTCCCCTGTCCTGAGTCTCAGCCAGCGATCACACTGTGTGCCTCAACCCTTGGATCTCTTGATCCATGACCGTGACCTTTTGACCCAAGGCTTCCACCACGGACACCACCCATTGAGTGTTGGCCTGGGTACCACACATTGTTGCACATTCTCCTGCATGTGAACGTGGTTGGACTCCTTCAACTGCGTCCTAAGGTGCTGGAAAGTTGCTGACACCCCCTCCTGTAGATCCTGGCTCTGCAACTGCATCTCCACCAGTGATGGGATTATACAATCCAGAATTGTGATGCCTGTACAGACTACAGATGGCTGCTGGGATTGGGCAGTCCTCCGACTGCTCCCTCAGGAGTCCCTACCTCCACCTCAGGCTGCAGCATGTGTGATGTACGCACCAGAATGTGACCTTTGAGCCTCTTCACTAAAGCGTCCCACCAAGTTGATAGTCCCTGTGATGGCAGAGGGTGCAGGTGAATGATGGTGTCATCTTTGGACTGGTCCTCTGGGGTGTCCTGAGATTGTCGTTGAGGGTGAGGTAGCCCAGGTGGGCCGGCGTGGTTTAAGACCATAAGACCATAAGACATAGGAGTGGAAGTAAGGCCATTCGGCCCATCGAGTCCACTCCGCCATTCAATCATGGCTGATGGGCATTTCAACTCCACCTACCAGCATTCTCCCCGTAGCCCTTAATTCCTCGCGACATCAAGAATTTATCTATCTCTGCCTTGAAGCCATTTAACGTCCCGGCCTCCACTGCACTCCGCGGCAATGAATTCCACAGGCCCACCACTCTCTGGCTGAAGAAATGTCTCCGCATTTCTGTTCTGAATTTACCCCCTCTAATTCTAAGGCTGTGCCCATGGGTCCTCGTCTCCTCGCCTAACGGAAACAGTTTCTTTGCGTCCACCCTTTCTAAGCCATGTATTATCTTGTAAGTTTCTATTAGATCTCCCCTTAACCTTCTAAACTCCAATGAATACAATCCCAGGATCCTCAGCCGTTCATCATATGTTAGACCCGTCATTCCAGGGATCATCCGTGTGAATCTCCGCTGGACACGCTCCAGTGCCAGTATGTCCTTCCTGAGATGTGGGGCCCAAAACTGGACACAGTACTCCAAATGGGGCCTAACCAGAGCCTTATAAAGGCTCAGTAGCACATCGCTACTTTTATATTCCAACCCTCTTGAGATAAATGACAACATTGCATTCGCTTTCTTAATCACAGATTCAACCTGCATGTTTACCTTTAGGAAATCCTCGACTAGCACTCCCAGATCCCTTTGTACTTTGGCATTATGAATTTTCTCACCATTTAGAAAGTAGTCTATGCTTGGATTCTTTTTTCCAAAGTGCAAGACCTCACATTTTCTCACGTTGAATTGCATCAGCCATTTCCTGCACCACTCTCCCAAACTGTCTAGATCCTTCTGCAGCCTCCCCACATCCTCAGCACTACCTGCCTGACCACCTAACTTCGTATCATCGGCAAACTTCGCTAGAATGCCCCAAGTCCCTTCATCCAGATCATTAATATATATGGTGAACAGCTGCGGCCCCAACACTGAACCCTGTGGGACACCGCTGGTCACCGGCTGCCATTCCGAAAAAGAACCTTTTATCCCAACTCTCTGCCTTCTGTCAGACAGCCAATTCTCAACCCATGCCAGTAGCTCACCTCGAACACCATGGGCCCTCACCTTACTCAGCAGCCTCCTGTGTGGCACCTTATCAAAGGCCTTTTGGAAATCCAGATAGACCACATCCACTGGGTTTCCCTGGTCTAACCTACTTGTCACCTCCTCAAAGAATTCTAACAGGTTCGTCAGGCACGACCTCCCCTTACTAAATCCATGTTGACTTGTTCTAATCCGACCCTGCTCTTCCAAGAATTTAGAAATCTCATCCTTAACGATCGATTCTAGAATTTTACCAACAACCGAGGTTAGGCTAATTGGCCTATAATTTTCCATCTTTTGTCTTGATCCTTTCTTGAACAAGGGGGTTACAACAGCGATCTTCCAATCGTCCGGGACTTTCCCTGACTCCAGTGATTTTTGAAAGATCTCAACCAACGCTTCCGCTATTTCTTCAGCCACCTCTCTCAGAATTCTAGGGTGTAGCCCATCGGGGCCAGGAGATTTGTCAATTTTAAGACCTTTTAGCTTTTTTAGCACCATCTCTTTTGTAATGGCAACCATACTCAACTCAGCCCCCTGACCCTCTATAATTTTTGGGATATTACTCATGTCTTCCACTGTGAAGACAGACGCAAAGTACTTATTAAGTTCTCCAGCCATTTCCTCGTCTCCCATCACTAGCCTTCCGGAATCAGTTTGAATTGGCCCAATGTCTACTTTGGCCTGTCGTTTGTTTCTTATGTATTGAAAGAAACTTTTACTATCATTTCTTATATTACTGGCTAGCCTGCCTTCATATTTGATCCTCTCCTTCCTTATTTGTCTCTTTGTTAACCTCTGTTTGTTTTTGTAGCCTTCCCAATCTTCTGATTTCCCAGTGCTTTTGGCCACTTTATAGGATCTCTCTTTTTCTTTGATACATTTCCTGACCTCCTTTGTCAGCCATGGCTGTCTAATCCCTCCCCGGATAATCTTTCTTTTCTTGGGGATGAACCTCTGTATAGTGTCCTCAATTATGCATACAAACTCCTGCCATTTTTGCTCTGCTGTCTTCCCCACTAGGGTCTGCTTCCAGTCGAGTTTCGCCAGTTCCTCTCTTATGCCCTCGTAATTATCTTTATTTAACTGTAACACCATTACATCCGATTTTGCCTTCTCTCTTTCAAACTGCAGACTGAACTCAACCATATTATGATCGCTGCTTCCTAAGTGTTCCCTTACTTTAAGATCTTTTATAAAGTCTGGTTCATTACATAGCACTAGGTCCAGAATAGCCTGCTCCCTTGTGGGCTCCATGACAAGCTGTTCCAAAAAGCCATCTTGTAAGCATTCCATGAATTCCTTTTCTTTGGATCCACTGGCTACGTTATTTACCCAATCCACCTGCATATTGAAGTCCCCCATGATCACCATGACCTTGCCTTTCTGACATGCCTTTTCTATTTCCCGGTACATGTTGCGCCCCTGGTCCTGACCACTGTTAGGAGGTCTGTACATAACTCCCATTATGGTTTTTTTGCCCTTGTGGTTCCTCAATTCTACCCACACAGACTCCACATCATCCGACCCTATGTCATTTAGTGCCATAGATTTAATTTTGTTCTTAACTAACAAGGCAACCCCACCCCCTCGGCCCACCTCCCTGTCTTTTCGATAGGTTGTATATCCTTGGATGTTTAACTGCCAGTCCTGAACCCCCTGCAGCCATGTCTCTGTGATGCCTACCACATCATAATCATTCACGATGATCTGTGCCATTAGTTCGTCTACTTTGTTACAAATGCTACGAGCATTCAGGTAAAGTACCTTAATGCTAACTTTCTTATCATTACAGATATTGGAAGTCCTAAGATGTCCAAAGTTATCCTTCCTTTTTGTTGAATTCCTAGTCTGCATCAAGCTTAAATCCACCTGCCTACATGTTATCCTCCTGCGTATCTTGCCATTTAACTCCATGCTCCCTGTCGCTTTCACTTTCCCTTCCCCCCAACTCAGAAGTTTAAAGTCCTACTGACCACCCTATTTATCCTCTTCGCTAGAACACTGGTTCCAGATCGGTTCAGGTGGAGACCGTCCCAACGGTACAGATCCCCCCGGTTCCAAAACTGATGCCAATGTCCCATGAAGTGGAATTCCTCTTTCCCACACCAATCCCATAGCCACGTGTTTACTTCCCTAATTTTCTTGTCCCTATGCCAATTGGCACGTGGCTCGGGCAGTAATCTGGAGATTATGACCCTTGAGGACCTGTATTTCAATTTTCTTCCTAGTGCTTGATAGTCCCCGAACAGGTCCTCCACCCTAGCTTTACCTATGTTGTTCGTCCCAACGTGGACTACAACAACTGGATCCTCCCCCCTCCCGCTCCAATATCCTTTCAAGCCGGTCAGAGATGTCCTGCACCCTGGCACCGGGCAGGCAACACACCATGCGATACTCCCGATCCGGCTTGCATAGGATACTATCTGTCCCCCTAATTATAGAATCCCCTATAACAACTACTTGTCTTTTTACTCCCCCCTCTTGAATGGCCTTCTGCACCATGGTACCGTGGTCAGCTGGCTCATCCTATCCAGAGCCTTTTTCCTCATCCTGGTTTGCTGGTGATCCTTCAAGACAAACGACAAGCCACCTGGTGAAATCTTGGGAAGGACTGGTCAGGGTAGATGGGTGACTCACTTGCTATAGGGCATCATTTTGCATTAGGGACTCACTTGGTTGTCGCCTCAGAGATGGCCCTCTCCTGCATCTCCTCAGATAATACCATCGCTTTCTACTTGGCTGGGGTGAGGGTCCGGGGCCCCCCTCCAATCTTCTCCCACTCCCTTCTGTTCTGGGCCATCTTCTCCTCAGGGACATATAAAGGACATAGTAAACTGCATGGAGGCACGGTACATGAGGGGACTGTAGCTGGTGTCATGTGTGTGTAAGGCACCTGGCCAAAGAGGACAATGTGGTTTGGTGCAGGGTGGGATGTGAGGGAGATGCGGGCAGGTGGGTTTGATTGGACTCTATGGGAGTGGTATGTGATGTGAGGATTGGGGGGCAGGAGAGGTGCCAGGGGAACAGGTGTGGTAGCTCACACAAGCTGCCCTAAGGAGGTTGCTCATCTTCTTGCGGTACTGCGTGCCAATCCAGCTGGTAAGGCTCATAGTGCTGAGCACCTCTGCCACCTCTCCCCAGGCCCGGGTAATGACCGCAGGCAGTAGCCTCCTGCCCACCCTGTGGAAGAGGGCGTCCTGCCTCTCCTCCACTGCATCCAACATTCTTCAAGCTCCACATCCATGAAGCATGGTGCTGCTCTTCGTGGAGCCATCACCTTGGCTGCAATGAGATTTTGTGGGGAGTGGAGCGCTGATAAGCAGCTCCAGTTTGTTAGGCTCTCCTGCGCCAATTCTGGCCCCAGTGAATCAGACGCCAGCGGGAATGAGAATTGCTCTAGATACACATGGACAGAGTGTTGGCCAATTAGCATGTCCTGAATTGGTCCACAAATATCAACCCCCAACGTGAACGCAAACCGCACCAATTCAGTCCCGAAGTGAAACCTTAGTCTGCCGAATGGAGAATCTCACCCCATTATCATGCGATCCATTCAGTCAGTCATTGGAAATTCAAATATCTTTTCATTAGTTATCAGACATTACAGTGATTATCACCATGTAGTTATTGGTACATCATAGCTAAAACCATTGACATACAGCTTCCAATACTTCAGTAATAACCGGAGGAGCAATGCATGCACCAAAGTGAGGTTTGTTTTGTTTGGTCTGGATTTCTGAACAAATGCCTACAGTGGGTGGTTGGGCCCACCTCAGGAAATCAGAGGCATAGCTCATTGATGATGTTCACTCTGTGAGGTACAAACATTCATTTACAGCAGCAGTCCCCCGATTTCCTGATATGCAATGTTGGCATGTGTGTCTTTGCACGCCCCATTGGAAAAATGAATTGCAGACAAGCACCAAATATCAATGGGAATAATTATAAACACAGAATTATGGATGTGATACACAAAGCGCTCGTAAAAGTCCCATTAAATCAAATCACTGCAAACCAGTCGTCCTGATCATGATGTTATTTGGAATGCCTGTTTCACAAATCGGCCTTTTACAGATTACAACTTAAATCAGGGACAGCGATTAATGCAGGTTCTGAGAATCCATTTCAGTTTTATTCTCTTGAGGCAGAGAATGTGCAATGAGACAAGCAGAAAGACTACTTCCCGAGCAAAAACAGTAACAGCCAATTGGAGCCAAATTGGTAATTGTACATAATGTCTCTTTATACTTAACTGGAGTTGGAACGGCTGCGTTTGATGAGCTGATATTTCATCACTTTCTAACTTTGATTATTGTCCTATGTTCATTGGAAGTGTTTACTGGTGATAAAGTGAGATGGTAAAATTATGCAGTGTAAGGGTCCTCCCTGATGACTCCCTTACTTCCCCCTTTCTTTATATTTACCGTCATCATTTTTTGATCCATGGCTGCTTAATGGACATGTATGTTTAAGTCAAACAGCGGAGAGAAGGAGGGATTCAAGAAGTTGAAACAATAGTTTATGGTGCTGCCAACTTTGAAGAGTAAAATCCAGACTTTTCAGCACCCGAGAGAGGGGGGGACACGGATCGATTGAATGACTGGTGGCCAATGAATTGGCCAAGAGGTGATATTCTGCCTGGTAACAGGTAGTGATTGGATCCTGCCTGAGTGGAATGATTTTCAGAGACCGGCTGCCTCTCTTCTATTCTCTCTTTCTCTCTCCAGATAGGCTGTGAGTTAATGTGTTCCTGAACATACAGATTACTGAATGAATCAACAGTGAAGAGCTCAAATTGAAACCAAAGCAAGAAGCGGAGGAAGGTGCTGGAAACAACCATCTGAAACAAAAACTCTTACTTTTTGACATTCATCCTTATTATTTTCACCCCTCTCCTCCAAACTGTTTTTGTTTGTCTGGTGTGCGTGTAGAGGATGGGGACAAGTTAAAGTGGGGGATTAAGAATTAGATGATAGCTAACTAGTTGTATTTGCTGCATATTTCATTATAGTTTTTTTATGAATAAAAAAGTAATTGTGTTAACATTTACAAACCTGGTGACTGTAATTACTGGGCAGCCAAAGGTCAAAGACTTCTCGCGGAATTCCCCAACGGCAGAATCCTCTGGTGCACCAGCAATGCATCTACAGGTTTCCCGACGGCGTAGGTGGTCACATGGGAAACTCTATTGGCTGGCTTCGGGAACGGAGAATCTTGTTTCTGGCAGGGGTGCGCCGTGATGCAAAACGTGGCTGGCAGACCGGAGAGTGCCACCCTTTGGGTAGTTTTCTCAGAGTTATTGGTTAATTCAATTGTTTTGTGACTCTGGTTTAAGCAGGGCTGAAATTGGCCACGCTCCAGCCCAGGTTGTCGTAACATAATTTGGGGGCTCGGGTATGGGGTCTATAGAATGGTAGATGGCAAAGTTTTGGTTGCAGTGTAAGTTAAGAAGAGACACCAGCTTCGTAGCAATATAACAGGATGGCCCTGGAGGCTGTTAAGATGTTTCTTTAGGTGGATGCCTTGTTTCTGGTTTATTTTAAAGGACTTTAAAAAGACAAAGTAGTCGAATTGGCAGGTGAATTCAACATAGAGGTACCAGCGAACATTGGGAAGGTATAGCTAACTGAAACAATTGAAAAACATTCAAATTTGAGGGAGAAACACAGCATGGGCCATGTCAACCATCGGTAGAATTAACTAAGTTCCAGTTACAAACGAAACCATTAGAGACGGAGAAAAGAGAATAAATGGAGATGCAGCAAAAAGGAAAAGAAATGGAAATAGGAATGAGGAGGTTCAAATTAGAGAGGGAGGAAAAAGCTAAAGAGAGCGAGTTCCAGCTTATGGCACTGGAAATTAAAAGGGAGCTGCCAGGAATTAGTGGGGAGCTTAATCTTAGAATGGAACCCATTGGCGATATGTATGAAATTCATACAGGCCCTGCCAAAACTGGAAGAGAAGGATGGAGAAAACGTTTTTAGGGGTTTGGAGAAAATAGCAACCCAAATGGACTGGCCAACAGAAAAGTTCACATGATCCATGCCAATAAATTGACAGGGTGGGCACATGAGGTTTATGCTTCCCTGTCAGAGGGGATGTCGAAGAATTATGATGAGATAAAAAAGGCTATTCTGGGTGCATATGCATATGGGTGCCTATATCCCGAAGCGCATAGGCAAATGTTTAATTTGACGTTCGTCCTTATTATTTTCATCCCTCTCCTCCTCTCTGTGTTAGTCTGTCTTGATTCTATGTTTTGAAGGTTGAGGCAATTTAAAATGGGGGATTAGAAATTAGATAACAGTTAACCAGTTGTATTTGCTGCACATTTCATGATATTCCGTGTTGTAAATAAACAGTGTTTAAATGTACAGATCTGTTGACTATAATTATTGGCAGCCAAGATTTTGGGTATTTTTCTAAGTATTATTGTTTAATTCAATTGTGTTGTGACTCTGGGTCAAGTGGGACTGGAATTGACCCCGCACTAGTCCAGGGGGTTGTAACAACTGGGAAGTCCCAGTTATTAGGCCTTGGACCTTATTAGCATCAAGTCAAAGTAGTTGGTAGAGATGCCACCAAAGAATGAAGTAACATCAGATTGATGCGAATGCTGCTGTGCCCCTCAGCTAAGTGAATGTCGTGCTGGATGGGAAAACACGGGGTTGAGACAAAGCGAATACTGGGAGGCGGGACAGCCTTGGCCCTTCAGCTGGAGGGGTGGGGGGGGGTGTTGTTAGGGGGGAGTGACTCCTGACCGTGAGGATTGGTAGCCCAGTGAATGGGTTAGCGGCAGCAATTGGCACAGAAAGCGGGATGGAGAGAATATTTATGGTGCAACTGCGAGGAAAGCTCATACTCCTCCCAGCTCCATATTTAGGTAAATTTGGGGACCTTCTCAGAACATTGACCCATCATGCTTTATCACTTCCTGACAATCATAAGCAGAAACATACACAATGACCATGTCCTTCAGTTGGGTACTTCACATCGTGCTTCATTGAGAAACGCACACTTGTTACTTTTGGAAATTAAGATGCACTGGGAGGAATGGTTTCCTCTCTTTGATTTTTTAAATCACGTATGTTTCCTGATGTGACAATTTGAAATTACACTGCAAAAATTATGAGAGTTCTAACTCCATGATTATTTAAAATGCTGCAAACCTTGCTTCTGTTGGTTGTGATGATTCTTTGGAATGATTTTGTATTGAAGCAGTAAACGCTGATGACATAATTTAGAATCTGATGTGTGAGAATTACTGAGCCTGATAGTGTAATGGAGTTGAGCTAATATAATGCAGAAGAAACTGAATCTCTAACATTTCCAGGATTGTAACTGTTTCTCAAGCTAATGATAATGCAGCTCCCTGACAGTGAAGATCAGTTACCGCTCCAGTCAGTGTCTCGTTTCCAGGCTGTTTCGTTAACAAAAGGCATTTATGCATGGACAGGTCACTAGCTTGACTGACAGCCTCCAACCAAGGGGACTGTCTTTACTCTGGATCCCAGCATTCAAGTTGTAACTTAAGGAGGAGTTATACACTTGTTGACATTGTTCTTAGGGTCATGGGAACATGCAGTCCTTCCCAAGATCAAAGGGTAGTTCCTTGAGAAGGAGCGTGACATTGAGGTTGCTTGGTATCTTGGTAAAGCAGTTGGATTGCTTCCTGATCCAAGGGGCTGTGTACCTGTATGTTTACATCACCCAAGCCACAAGCACAAACATTCAGCTTTTAAGGGGAAAAGGTTATGTAAATGTGGAGCAAAGCATCAGGAAATTGGGGTGGTAGAATTTTCTTAAACGTGCTATGATGCCGACTCCGCGTCTTCGTTTGGAGCAGCACGGTGGTACAGTTAGCACTGCTGCCTCACAGCGCCAGAGACCTGGGATCGATTCCAACCTCGGGTGACTGCTTGTATGGAGTTCACTCGTTCTCCCCGTGTCTCCATGGGTTTCCTCCAGCTGCTCCGTTTCCTCCCACAGTCCAAAGATGCGCAGGTTAGATGGATTGAGCATGTTAAATTGCCCTGAGGTGGGTTACAGGGATAGAGTGGGGGACAAGGCTGAGGAAGGCTGGTGCAGGCTCGATGGGCTGAATGCACTGTAGGGATTCTATTCTATTCTATGTCTGACAGAGTGGGAAGAAGGGACCTATGTGCATTATTTAAAACACAGACAGAAATTGCAACTGAACTAAAACCAAGAATCCTATTGACAGACCTTTGCGGATTTTTTCAGAATAATTCACGGTGGTGAAAAGTGCTTTTCAAGTGGCAAACAGTAGCTCAGATGGCCTATTCGAAACATCAACCTATTGTTCCTTATCTGGAGGCCAACTATGCACATCCTGTTTTAACAGCGATTAAGCAGCAGTTGTTTCATTTTCATTCCCAATAGCTGCCATATTTCCCAAAGTACTCCTGTGGCATGCAGCTTTTGATATCTACACTTGATTTCTGTTCTTGTTGATATTCTCAGTTTGAATTGTAAAAAGGAAAGCTTTTCAAACTCAGGGACAAAACATTCTTGAAACCCAGCAAAACCTTGAAATGTTCAGCTTCATTCAGGAGTTTGATTCCTTTCCCACCAAGAACCTACGAGTAATATAGGCAAAGCTGCAGTCAACACTGGTGGCCTAAAAGTGAGCCTGAACAGTTAGCGTTAAAATAACAAGATAAGTAAAGACCAAATTAGATAATTAGATATTTTAATCCCACGAGACCCACCAAGACGACCCGATATATCTCCTCAAAGCCCCGTGCAGTACAAGCTCCCCCACTGAGGAGCAAAGGTCCATCAGGGGGCTAGTTAATTCAGACCCATAAAAGCCGACCCAGTTAGGAGCCAAGCTGCAGAGTAGTCCTGCCTGGGACTGTTCCTTGTAAATACGTTCCTTTTAGAAGTAAACCATATTTTGACTCTCCTTTTCGGACTCCTCCATGACTACTAAATTTGCTCTTCATTCTTTTTTTTAAATGAAACCAATAATCAATAAACGAAACAAAAAAGGACGGAGGTTACAACCCTTGGTGGGGCATTGGAACTAAATCAAACATTAAAGGAAAGCAACTAACTAAAACTAAATGGCATCTCCAGGGGTGATGGTGCACGCCAGCCCCCGTAGTGCCCACCAGTCGCGGAAGGCATGAACCGTGATGATATGCACCGCGTGCTCCCTTTCCAAGGTCACCCGGCTGCAAATCTAGCCGCAGTAGAGGGGTCGTCAGCCAGGTCAGACTACCCCCTCGACCATCCGTTTCCTGGACCTGTTAATGGCAAAGTTGGCCAGGAGCATGCTTACGAGGAGGTCCTCTTCCCTCCTCACCCTCCTCCACAGTGGGTGACTGAGGATGAGGGTGAGGTTGAAGTGCACCCTGCCTTTTACATTTGGGTGGTCATCAATTGGAGAAGTTTTGAAAGAAACCTATTAACCAGCACATATTAAAGCACTAATTTTCAATGGCACATGCAGATGTTATGAGGAGATAGAAACATAGAAACTAGGAATAAGAGTTAGTTATTCAACCCTTCAAGCCTTCTCCACTGTTCAGTATGAACATGGTTGATCCTATCACAATGCCACATTTCCGCTTTCTCCCTGTATCCCTTGATGTTGTTAAAATCTAAAAAAGGATCTAGATCTTTCTTGAATACATTCAGTGACTTGGCCTCCACAGCCTTCTGTTGCAGAGAATTCCACAGGTTCACTTCCCTTTTGGTGAAAAAACATTTTCTCATAGATTGTGGCCCCTGGTTCTAGATTCCCCAACCATGGAAAACATCCCACCTGCATATAGTCTGTCCTACCCTGTTAGAATTTTATAGGTTTCAATCAGATCTCCTCTCATCCTTCTTAACTCTCGTGAATACAAGCTCAGTCGTGCCAATCACTCCTCATAGAGTAGATCAATCAACCCCAGGGTCAGCCTAGTAGTCCTCCACTGCCCTCCCTCAATGGCAGGTATATCCTTTCTTAGGTAGAGAGACCAAAACTACATGCAATACTGCAGATGTGGTCTCACAAAGGCCCTGTCTAACTACAATAAGACATCTCTTCTTCTGAACTCAAATCCTCTTGCAATGAAAGCCAGTAAACTATTTGGCTTCCTAATTGCTTGCTGCACCTGCCTCCCCACTTTCATTGACTGGTGTACAAGGAGACCCAGATACCTTTGTACATCCACACTTCCCAATATGTTGACAGGCCAACAAGAGGCGAGGCCACATTGGATTTGGTTTTGGGTAATGAACCAGGCCAGGTGTTAGATCTGGAGGTAGGTGAGCACTTTGGAAACAGTGACCACAATTCGGTGACCTTTACGTTAGTGATGGAAAGGGATAGGTATACCCCGCAGGGCAAGAGTTATAGCTGGGGGAAGGGCAATTATGATGCCATTAGACATGACTTAGGATGTGTAGGTTGGAGAAGTAGGCTGCAAGGGTTGGGCACACTGGATATGTGGAGCTTGTTCAAGGAACAGCTATTGCATGTTCTTGATAAGTACGTACCAGTCAGGCAGGGAGGAAGGAGTCGAGCAAGGGAACCGTGGTTTACCAAAGAAGTGGAATCTCTTGTTAAGAGGAAGAAGGAGGCCTATGTGAAGATGAGGCGTGAAGTTTCAGTTGGGGCGCTTGATAGTTACAAGGAAGCAAGGAAGGATCTAAAGAGAGAGCTAAGACGAGCAAGGAGGGGACATGAGAAGTCTTTGGCAGGTAGGATCAAGGAAAACCCAAAAGCTTTCTATAGGTATGTCAGGAATAAAAGAATGACTAGGGTAAGTGTAGGGCCAGTCAAGGACAGTGGTGGGAAGTTGTGTGTGGAGGCTGAGGAGATAAGCGAGATACAAAATGAATACTTTTCGTCAGTATTCACTCAGGAAAAAGATAATATTGTGGAGGGGAATGCTGAGACCCAGGCTATTAGAATAGATGGCATTGAGGTGCGTAGGGAAGAAGTGTTGGCAATTCTGGACATTGTGAAAATAGATAAGTCCCCTGGGCCTGATGGGATTTATCCTAGGATTCTCTGGGAAGTCAGGGAAGATATTGCTGAGCCTTTGGCTATGATTTTTATGTCATCATTGGCTACAGGAATAGTGCCAGAGGGCTGGAGGATAGCAAATGTGGTCCCTTTGTTCAAGAAGAGGAGTAGAGATAACCCCGGTAACTATAGGCCGGTGAGCCTCACGTCTGTTGTGGGTAAAGTCTTGGAGAGGATTATAAGAGATACGATTTATAATCATCTAGATAGGAATAATATGATTAGGGATAGTCAGCATGGTTTTGTGAAGGGTAGGTCATGCCTCACAAACCTTATCAAGTTCTTTGAGAAGGTGACTGAACAGGTAGACGAGGGTAGAGCAGTTGATGTGGTGTATATGGATTTCAGTAAAGCGTTTGATAAGGTTCCTCACGGCCGTCTATTGCAGAAAATATGGAGGCTGGGGATTGAGGGTGATTTGGAGATGTGGATCAGAAATTGGCTAGTTGAAAGAAGACAGAGGGTGGTGGTTGATGGCAAATGTTCAGAATGGAGTTCAGTTACGAGTGGCATACCACAAGGATCTGTTCTGGGGCCGTTGCTGTTTGTCATTTTTATAAATGACCTAGAGGAGGGCACAGAAGGCTGGGTGAGTAAATTTGCAGACGACACTAAAGTCGGTGGAGTTGTAGACAGTGTGGAAGGATGTTGCAGGTTACAGAGGGACATAGATAAGCTGCAGAGCTGGGCTGAGAGGTGGCAAATGGAGTTTAATGTAGAGAAGTGTGAAGTGATTCACTTTGGAAAGAATAACAGGAATGCGGAATATTTGGCTAATGGTAAAATCCTTAGCAGTGTGGATGAGCAGAGGGATCTCGGTATCCATGTACATAGATCCCTGAAAGTTGCCACCCAGGCTGATAGGGTTGTGAAGAAGGCCTATGGTGTGTTGGCCTTTATTGGTAGAGGGATTGAGTTCTGGAGCCATGAGGTCATGTTGCAGCTGTACAAAACTCTGGTACGGCCGCATTTGGAGTATTGCGTACAGTTCTGGTCGCCTCATTATAGGAAGGACGTGGAAGCTTTGGAACGGGTGCAGAGGAGATTTACCAGGATGTTGCCTGGTATGGAGGGAAAATCTTATGAGGAAAGGCTGATGGACTTGAGGTTGTTTTCGTTAGAGAGAAGAAGGTTAAGAGGTGACTTAATAGAGGCATACAAAATGATCAGAGGGTTAGATAGGGTGGACAGTGAGAGCCTTCTCCCGTGGATGGAGGTGGCTAGCACGAGGTGACATAGCCTTAAATTGAGGGGTAATAGATATAGGACAGACGTCAGAGGTAGGTTTTTTACGCAAAGAGTGGTGAGGCCGTGGAATGCCCTACCTGCAACAGTAGTGAACTCGTCAACATTGAGGGCATTTAAAAGTTTATTGGATAAGCATATGGATGATAATGGCATAGTGTAGGTTAGATGGCCTTTAGTTTTTGACTTCCCATGCCGGTGCAACATTGTGGGCCAAAGGGCCTGTACTGCGCTGTATCGTTCTATGTTCTATGTTCTATATCACCATTGAAATAATACTCTCCTTTCCTCTGTTTCACACTGAGGTGTATAAGTCCGCATTTAACATTGTACTGCATCTACCATGTGCTTGCCCATTCACTCAACTTGGCTAAATCACCTTGAAGGCCCCTTACATCCTCTT
This sequence comes from Scyliorhinus canicula, assembly GCF_902713615.1. Lineage (NCBI taxonomy): Eukaryota > Metazoa > Chordata > Chondrichthyes > Carcharhiniformes > Scyliorhinidae > Scyliorhinus > Scyliorhinus canicula. The sequence goes on along the minus strand of NC_052155.1, from coordinate 162,689,316 downwards.
CATAATTCACAATTCCACCCAGTTTTGTCATCAGCAAACTTAAAAATCTTACATGTGGTTCCCTCATCCAGGTTATTTATAAATTTTGTGAAAGGCTGGAACCCCACAAACTGATCCATGCCATTCCCCACTACCTGCCACTTGGAAAAATACCCATTTATTCCTATTCTATGTTCCCTGTTCGTCAGCCAATTTTTGGTCCATGTCAATGCATTGCCCCCATCCCACGTGCTTTAATTTGCTCACTGACCTCTTATGAGGGATCTCATCAAAAGCATTGTGAAAGTCAAGATACACAACATCCACTGGTTATCCCTTATCTATTCTACTAGTTACATTTCAAAAAACTCCAGTAGATTTGTTCAGCATGATTTGCCTTTCATATCCACATGTTAGCTGTGTCCAATCCCATTGATGTCTCCCAAATGTTCTATTGTCACATCTTTTATAATAGACTCCAGAATCCTCCCCACTACTAATGTAGTGGTTTGTAACTGGTTTGTAATCTTTTTTTTAATCACCTTTTAAAATAATGGAGTTACATAAGCCATCCTCCAATCTGTAGGAACTGCTCCAGAATCTATAGAATGTTGGAAGATGACCATCAATGCATCAAATATTTTCAGGGTTACTTTCTTTAATGTGCTGGGATGTAGATTATCAGGCCCTGGTGATTTGTCAGCCTTTAACCCCATTAATTTCCCTTGCGCTATTTCTACACTAATACTGCTTTCCTTCAATCTGCCCTCTCACAAGACCCCTTGGTTCCCCAACAGTTCTGGAAGGTTACTTGTGCCCTCTTTTGTGAAGACAGAACCATAATACGTGTTCAATTATCCTGCAATTTATTTGAGTCCCATTACAATTTCCCTGGCTTTTGACTGTTAGGGACCTACATTTTCCCTTCCTAATCTTTCTCTCTTCATATATTTATCAAAGCTTTTGCAGTCAGTTTCTATGTTCTCTGCAATTTTACTCTCATTCTCTATTCCAATTCACCTAACAAGCCTGTCTTTCGCGACTTGTGGGAGGAAACCGGAGCACCCGGAGGAAACCCATGCAGACACGGAGAGGAGGTACAGACTCTGCACAGACAGTGACAAGCCGGGAATCGAACCCGGGTCCTTGGAGCTGTAAAGAAACATTGCTAACCACTATGCTACTGTGACACCCACAAAACAAAGGGCCCCACATAAGATTGTTAATTAATACTTCCTCATTTGTCTAGAATTGCTTGTCTCTGGCTGGTCCTCAACAGATTGATCTAAAAAGCCATCAAGTACACACTCCAGGAAACCTTCCATCATTATCCCATGCTAGTTTGGTTTGTCCTATCTATGTGCAACTTAAAGACATTCATGATCACAGTTGTATCCTTATTGCACACATTTATGATTTCTTGTTGAATACCTTTCTTTGTAGCTCCACTACTGTTTGGAGACCTATAGTCAACCCTCAGCATCTTTTCTGCCCTTTTGTGCTGTTTATTTCCACCCATACAAATTCCACATCGTGATTTTCTGGAGAATATCCTTCCTCACTATTGCATTTATTTACTCCTTTACCAGCAATGCCACCCCACCTTCTTTCCCTTTCTATCTTTCCATCCTAAGTAATGAAAACCCCTGAATGTTCAGTTCCCATCATTGATAACCCTGCAGCTTGATCTCTGGTAATTGCAACTATGCATAATCATTTATATCTAGCTGCGCAATTAATTCATGTATCTTACTGCGAATGCTTGGTGCATTAAGCCACAAGCTTTCACACTTGTCTTTTTAAGATGTATACTTAGAATACTTTTAGACAACTTCAACATTGATGGGCAATCAGAAAATTACTGCAGTTGCTGAAAATTAGAAACAACTCCAGTAAACTGTTGGATTCACTCTGCGAGTCAAACAGAATCTGGGGGGAGAGCACAGGTCAACATTTCTCAGAACTGGAGTCTGTCCGTCTTTAAGGTGCATTTCTGAGGATGGGTTTCGTACATGAAACTTTATTTTTTTTACGCTCAGCAGTTGCTACCTGCCCTGTGTCTCCAGCAATGTTCTGTTTTTGCTTCAGCCTTGGTGAAATGTGATTGATAAGTCTGATTGCCTGAGTGTCATGTTTTAAGCATCAGCAGCTAAAAATAGGACGTTTCTGTTTCACGTTTAACAGCAGAGGTCAAAAGAGTTTGAAGGAAAAAGGAACTCTGCAAACAGAAATGTTGGGTGTTGCCCTGGTGCTAACAAAGAGTCTTGATACTTAACAGGCTTAAGTATACATAGGGATGTTAGCATTAAGAGGAAGGTTACTGATTAATTCAGACAGAAGATTGCAGATCACTCGCTGGAGCCAGATGCGAGAATCAATGCAATGTAGTTAGTTAGTAAGTGTCTCCTATGTCCAGTGGTGCACAAGACAATCAATTTCTTCTGTAGATGTCTAGTCAAAGCCTCGCTTGCATGTCAAGGTGAAATCAAGAAAGATAGAGAGATTTGGGATGAAAGATAGAAAGGGAAAGGAGGTGGCGTGGCATTGTTAGTAAAGGAGGAAATGAATGCAATTGTGAGGAAGGACATTAGCCCAGAAAATCATGATGTTGAAACTGCATGGGTGGAAATAAACAGAACAAAAGGGCAGAAAAGTTTGCTGGGGGTTGTCTATACATCTCCAAAGAGAGAGTAAAATGGAGAGGATGATGGAAACACCATGCATGTACTTTAGACTTTTGTAGAGCTAGATGTCTTGCTCGAGAAGGACACTATTCAATGCTTCTGACAGAGTCAAGGGAAGGCAATTTCTCCACCTGCCATATTTCACCGTCCCAAGTTAACATTTTGAGACCATGCTTGATGGGAACTCAAGCGCTCCCATACACCCCACCAGTCACAGCATCCATACAATCAGCAATATCTACACCTGCCTGAGAGGTCCACAAACTCCTGTCCTAAAGAGTACAATTCCCATTTAAAATGGGGTCCAAAATGAAGCAGGCTGAACACATGGTCAATCATCTGTTTTACTAGAGGGTCCCATTATGAATACTTGGCTGATCTCCAAGAATGGCTAATGGATTCAACTCTGTAGGCAATGCTGACAGCTTTCAGTGGAGTGCCACCTTTGTTTGGTTGATATCTTTATTATCTTATGATAACCCGATCGTTCAGCGAAGAGCTTTTTCAGTGCCTGCATGTTTACTGACATAGGATAAAGAGGTGTAAAGCTTTTTGCCATTGATACTTTGAAACATTGTGGTTGATAGACAGCTTTATGAGATGATAAGTGGGACAATGTGTTTTAAAGGAATTGTTGAAAAGCTTTTTATTTGGTTCCCAACTCAGGTGTAGGGCTCCCCCATTGTTCACAACTCCTTTAAAGTTTTGTGAACTACATGTGCTAACTGAATAGCACCAGCCACATTAAAATTAGGTGGAGGGGTTAGAAATACCCACTCCCACAATAGAGCTGGGAAAGGCAAGAGATACTGCATGTGAGCCTGCTACCCACACACTTATCCTGCACCAACAAAATTTGCTGGAAATGGGAATGGGAGTGGGAATTTTAGAATTGGGTTTCAGCCGCTATTTTTAAACTCTACATGATTTTGCCTGACTCCAGTAAGATCTGGGCCATAGAGCCATTCTGGCACAGATGGAGACCTTTTGGCTTATATAGTCATGGGTCCAGAATCTCACCAGGCCAGCGGGTGGATGCATCAGAACTTCTGGGCCTATCACAGGTGCCTTCCTCCCGTACTTAAATGATCTAATCCTCGGACTAGGAATGGGTGTAATGAGGATGCCAGACTGGCAATGCCTATTCTGTCCCATTTCTGATGTTTAGACATAAACAGAAAAATCCAAAAATAATTTTCAAAATACTTTATTAGATTCGCACCTGTAATCTCGAATTATGTTGATGTACGACAGTTAAATTCAGTTAAATTAGTGAGACTGAAACCTGCCTTCTGCTAAGCTAAGATGAACAGAATACTGTGCTATTGTAATTCAGAGACCACATTATTGGTTTGTTTGCCACCCTGAAGTTAGCCGACTGTCGATCTACTGAGGCATCAGTGAAAAAAAAGCTATAAATAAAGCTCTTGGTGTTTTGGGAAAATGCTGAGTTATGTGTTGATGATAGGACTTCTGGGCCGGGATTCTCCAATCCCGCGGCCAAGTTCTGACGCCGGCGTGAAAAGCGGTGCAAGCCACTCCCGCAAAAACGGACCTCAAGTGGCAGGTATCCACGCCTTCCAAGGCGGCTAGCACGGTGCCGGAGTGGTGTCCGCAGCTCCGGCACCCAAAAGCAGGCGCGCCACGGCTGTCGCTGTGTTCCCATCTCCGCGCCGGCCCCAGGGCAGATTGGCTGAGCTCTACAGGGGCCCGGCATGGATAAACATAGGCCCCCACAGAATTAGCCCGCCCGCCGATCGGTAGGCCACGATCGCGGGCCAGGCCACTGTGGAGTCATCCCCCCCTCCCCGGGGTCGGATCCTCCCACCAGGAAAGCCCCCTCAGACAGAATTCCGAGGTCCCACCGGGTGGGACTATACGTTACCCACGCCAGTGGGACCCGGCCGAACACGGCGGGCACTCGGCCCGTCGAGGCCCGGAGAATCGCCGGGGGGGGGGGGGGCGCTTTCAACGGCCCCCCGCGACTGGCGCGGCGGCGATCCTGTGGGCACCCGAGAATCGGCGCTAGGGAATCGGCGGGCCGGCGTCGGGGTGTCGTGGCGTGATTCTCGTGCCCCCCCACAAAATCCCGGCCCTGATGTTTAAAGTTTATAGTCAATTCAAACTGGTCAAATTTGCAGGGAATATCAAATTAGATGGGGTTGATGAATGTGAGGAAGATAATTGAGGAGCTGCAAAATGAGTTCAACTATTCTGGGCGATTTTCATCTTCACTGCTTGGATGGTAATCTTGTGCCATGGATCACCAATTCGTTAAATTCTGTGGGATGAAATCAGGCGGGATCTCCAACAAGCAGATGATCTGTTCCGGCAGATTATCGCACAGCTGGTGAAAGTGAAAATTACCCATATTATATAAATGGGTAAAAAGGTGAGTTTCCAGCGTTGTCATTTTAATTCTCCACCTTGCTCTCCGGCTGGCACTTCAGTCTGTAGTCTGCTGCACTGTTCCAGTGAAACTCAATACAATCCTTAGAAAAAGCACTCAATATTCTTCTTGTGCTCTTTGCATCCTTCCAGACTATTGAATTCAACAATTTCAATCTCTTGCCACAATTTGTGTTGTATCTAATGCTCCTCCACAGCAGTTTTTAAGTTGGGGGGCACGTTTAATGTAGTGAGCAGCCTAACCATCTGCATGTGCCGCCAGGCACCATTTTACTCACGGTGGAGATGACAGTGGGTGGCCAACCTGACAATGGGTCAGTTGAGGCACTTAATGCCCACTTATGAGTCTCAACCTGCTGTCACCAGTATTAACTAATGGCAGGAAGCCCACATCAAGTCTTTTGGCAAGTTATTACAAAGAAGGTTTCCTTGCGCAGGGAAAGCCCCTCCTTTACAGACTCCTTCATTCCATCAGAACTCCCCCAATGTGTTACCCACACCAGGTTGCCCTCTCTCCATGACCTGTTCAATCCAAGCTCCCACCCCACCTTGTCAATCCTCCTCAAATAAATACAAATTTCCATCACTAAACATCTCCTCAAAACCCTAGCGTAATTCCAGCAATGGCCGTGGTGGCACTGCTGCAACTTGAGATCAGCTGGACTCTTATTGGCTGACAGCTCCCTTGAGTTGGGTCTTTATTTTCCTGAGGGACAGAAATCCTGCCTCCAGTCTATTTACATCCATTTTTATTGCAAGTTTATTTCCTTCAATTGCCCATCCAATTTCCTTTTGAGACCATTTATCATCTTTGTGTACACCATCACCAGAGATAATGAATTCCAGTCATAACCACTCGATGCATAAAAAGTTGAACCATGACGTTAGAGCAAAATTCAAATTAATTAAAGGTTGACATCGCAAAATGGAACATGCGGAATCAATTCCTGGTATTGTGAGCTGAAGTAAAATCCTTGGAACCATTTAAGGATCAGTGATCCTTGTAGACTCGGGATTGTTAAACAAAGAATGGGGTAAATGGCTTTCCTCGTTTCTATCTATTTGGTGAATACATTGTTGAGTTTTCTCTGTGCATTATTGCTGATGTTCACACTGATCCCTCCAATTTTCATGGTTAGAAGAGCATTAACTTTGTCCTCTTGACTGTAACACTTTAACGAGGTACAAAGGAGTTTGAACTCTATTATTTTGTAGCAGTCAATCTTTGCAGAATTGCTATTGATGTGATCTGCAACTTAGAAAGAGGCTAAAGGACTCTCAATTTGTTTCTTTTTGTAAATCAAGCAGCTAATTATTGCTCAGGAATTGCTGTTTATCACATTCATCTTATGACTGCATAAGTTATCAATGATTTTTGTGGCGGAATAGAGCCATTCTGGAATAGCACGTAATGGACTGTCATTCAAGTGTACAAAATAGTTGCACATTAATATTGAAGGTAATTGACTCTGAATTTCCTGGTACGCAATTCAAGAGGTTGAGTACATGCAGTAGTGAATAAAGGCGTAGGGACGGAACCACAGTCTCTCCCCTGAATGGGATTTTCCTCTTGGAATAGGCAGAGGCAGTAACAGTTAACAGTCAGAGTACCACCTTGACTCCAGACCCTTCCTATCTCAAGACTGACTTGTTTCCTTTTGAGATTTCCAGCCTCAATTTATTTTTCATTCATCAGTCGTTCCATATTCTACTCCAACACCCCCGCAACCTATCAACATGTCAGGAGGCTGGACAGGTTGGCGGGCATCATCTGTTGGAATTTCCATGGCTATCACTACTTTCTGCCCTGAATGTAATAAGGTACAGGTACCAGTAGAATACAATGGTGAAAGTGGGATCTGTGGTGGTGCTCAGAACTGGAATTAAGTCCTGGAATTAAATTTGGCCACAAGAAAATTTACTTTCCACGAAAGGAGGTGCTTTACAATCTTCCCAGATGTTTAAACTATTCTTATTCATTTGCTCCTCTCGAACCTTGAAATCACCAGGCGTTGCCTGCTCCAAACATTGGTGACAGTAGGATAATATATGCATGGCCCAATAACTTACAAACTACAGAAGCCTTGAACACCATTCAATTTCTGCAATAGAGTTACAAAGCTGCGTTAGAAAAGGACATTTTCAGTTTCTTCCTCCTCCCATCTGCAATATTTTTGTCATGAAGAATGGAGTTCTGCTGAACCCACAATTCTTCGTAAATAATTCTTCGCTGGGGTATTCTAATTGTAGCTGGTTTTAAAGTGAAGGTTGAGGTGGGGTTTGGTGTCAATTGAGGCAATGTTTGTTGATGGAAAACTGAAAGTTGCAGGTCAGCTGGCTGTTAAACCGCTTTGCTGATTATCCCCATCAATGACAGCGATGGAAATGGAAATTTGGCCAGTTTTCTGCCTGAAAAATGAAGTGATATGTATGAGGTATTGAGTTGACATCACATTCTTCCCCTCCCCATTGATCCTGATTTCCATTTGAAAATTACAATTAGGCTGTTCTTTCCTTCTTATTCTGTGCATGGAGATTTCCAATACTGGGTTCAAAACTGAGCAACACATTCTTCCCAAAGCAAGGTGGGGAGCCTACTCATGGAGAAACTATGTGTGAAGTCCTATGTTAACAGTTTGAATTTGTTTATTTTCCTATCCTCAGAAATCTGATTCAGGTTTTGCATTCCAAATTTAGGTATGCCAACTTTTAAAAATTAACTACCTTTCGACCTCGTTGGTGGCGGGGTTTACTGGTCCCGCTGGCAGCGCTCCCCTCCCCCGCTTCACTGGGAAATCAGGCAGGATTTTCCAGCCTCCCAGATGTGTGTTGCTCAGCAGCAGGAGGCAGCGCACCATTCACTGGTGGCGGGTTACTCGATTCCTGCTGCTGTCAATGAGAATTCCCATTGAAGCAACCCCACGCCGCCGGGAAACCCGCAGGAGGAGGTGAACTGCTGGCAGAACCAGAAACGGCCCGAGAATTCCGGCCCCCATTGAGAGCGACGGGAGCAGAGAATCCCGCCGCCAGTAAACAGTGTACCGGCCCCCCACCACCGAGAAACATGCCGCTGCAGGGGGAGCAAGAGAATCTAAGGTGTATCCTGTTAATATTATTAAATCTCTGGGAGTATCCTTTATCTCAAACATGCAGCACTTGTATGAAATGAACTGACCATCTATCCTTGTTGGAGATGTTCACGAACATAGGAACATCACAGCTCCCAATGGTCCCAGCCTGTGGTGAAAACCACTCCTGTGATATCATTACAATAGAATTCACGCTACTTCTGCTGTTTTACATTTAATAAGTTATTCATTCTAAAGCAGGTATGCGTGGCTGTGGAACAGTTGTGAAACTTGTGAGCGACAATGTAGATATGCTGTCCCTGTTGATTTCTGTGTGGACCATAGGGCTGTGAAAAATTAAGACATTGAAAGTGATATTGTTTGGTAATCTTAATAATCTACAAAATAACACAGTGATACAATATACATTTACATTTAACTACATTTCAATCGGGAATATTGTGGCAGTGTCCCTACCTCAGGGCAAGAAGCTCCAGGTTCGAGTCCCACCATTGGAAGGAAGGATGGCCAAGGAAGGTGTGGTCATAACGCCCTTAGACAGGTTGAATATGAAAACCAGAAACTCCTTTCGAACATGTTAATGGCTGGCGGTAAAGGCGGGACAGACTCCTGGTTAATCATGCTTGATGCAGAGTGGCGCCCCTCAACTTATAAGCCCCTGGTGACAGATAAGCGACCTGTTTCAGGAATTACGAGCAATGGAAACAGATGAAAGTCTGCCTTAGTGACTATTAAGTGTGTGAAGAGAATTGGAATATTTCAATATAGTCACATGATTCCTGAGAATGGAAAAGCACCTCAAATTGCTTCCTTCAATTAGTTGCTTTCAAGTTCAGTAGCTTCAATTATGTTGACTAATTGACTCCAAAATTGTATGGGCAACAATTCCGGCAGTTAGGCTCACTTCCACACAATAGAGTTTGTCTCACCAATGCAAGTGAGGCTCAGTAGGAGGCCTCTATCAAAATTTCCCAATCCATACCCGCCTCCAACCTGCTGACCCCTGGCTTGAGCTGAGGTCACAAGGTGGGGAGAGGCCCAGCCCTATCCAAGAAGTTAAATTGAAACATAAAGGATGATAATGAAGCAGTGAGTCTCATTGTCAATCTGCTTTTCATCTTTAACTCTGGTGGATCAGATTTCCCAATGCTCGGCAAACTGAGCCACTTCATTGAAGTGAGAACTAGGGGAGATATAGGTTTGCAATATCTCCTGGATCCAGATGTCTGTTTAAGGAGCCACCGCAAACAGGCACCCCCTCGACAACCCGCCCAACTGCCAATTCCCCCTCATTCTCTTTGCCACCAACAAACCTTCAGTCTCACTCCCAGGAATTGGCAGCCCACCTGATCAACCTCATCGACCTTCATTCCTAGATCTGCCCCTCAAGATCGACCTTCACCCGCTCAATAGATGCCCCCAAAATGAAGTCACCCTCCTACATTCACCCGCCACCTCTAGGACAGACATGCCTGGCCCTGTGGCCTTCAGCAACCGCCTCCACTCTCTCTTTCCCACTTTGCTCAGTTAACTTAACGGAAAAAACTTATGCCTTCACAACGCAAATTGAAAATCTTCAATAATGAAATTGATGCACATCAAAATTCACTTCTTAATATTGAATGCACGGAACATCTGCACAGAAATTTCCAGATGGTGGTGGTGTTCCCCATCTACCACCGAAAAAGTCGACAGGCAACCGTTCCTGATGGTTGCCCCACAGCCATTTTGTGCTGTATGGACTGTTGGCTGGAGCTGGGCCTTCCACCCCCACCTGGGGAGGAAGTCACGCCTCAGGAGTGTTGCCCATCAATCTGGTTGATCTCACAGAACAATGCACTGAGAGACCAAGGTGCAGGTAAGAGAGGGGATCTCTTGTTGGGCCGGGAGAGGACGCTCCGTGTTTGAGGTGGGAGAGGAGCATTGGTGCAAGGGTGGGGTCCAGTTTGTAAAGGCTAAAAGGAAAGGGTCATGTGGGAGGGCCCGAGAATGAAAATGGACTCATGGGGGAGATACCTCTTATACGTACCCAAGGCCCAAGCAGGCTAACCCGGGAAAGAGAGGGAAAATAAGATTGTGCAGGAAGTACCTGGAAAAAGGAAAGTTCACCAAACTCAGCACAGACCGGAAATTAAATACAAAATAAGAAACGGAAGCAGGAATGGACCATTTGCCCCCTCAGGTCTGCTTCACCATTCAATAAGATCATGGCTGGTTGACTTGTGATCTTCACTCCACTAAACAAGGACACTTCCTGATTGGCAAGGCGTAACTATTGAATGGAATAACTCACTGGGCCACAGAGGGAGGAGACCCAAGCAGGGAAAGAGCTGAAGGAATTGCTCCGATTGGTCAGAAACCTGGGCCGGGATTCTCCCCTACCCGGCGGGGCGGGGGGTCCCGGCATCATGGAGTGGCGTGAACCACTCCGGCGTCAGGCCGCCCCAAAGGTGAGGAAGTCTCCGCACCTTTAGGGGCCAAGCCCTAATATTGAGGGGCTAGGCCCGCGCCGGAGTGGTTGGCGCTCCACCGGCTGGCATGGAATGCCTTTGGCACCACGCCAGCCGTGGTCGAAGGGACTTCGCCAGCCGGCAGAAGTCCGTGCATGCGCCGGAGCGTCAGCGGCACAGGCCCGCCCGCCAATCGGTAGGCCCTGATCGCGGGCCAGGCCACCGTGGGGGTACCTCCCCCCCCCCGGGGCCAGATCGCCCCGTGCCTCCCACAGGACCCCGGAGCCCGCCCGCGCCGCCTGCTTCCGCTGGTAAGGTAGGTGGTTTGATCCATGCCGGCGGGAGAAGCATGACAGTGGCGGGACTTCGGCCAATCGCGGGCCGGAGAATCGCCGAGGGGGCACGCCGACCAGCGCGGAGTGATTCCCGCCCCCGCCGAATCTCCGGTGCCGGAGAATTCGGGACACGGCGGGGGCGGGATTGACACCGATCCTCGGCGTTTCTCCGACCCGGCAGGGGGTCGGAGAATCCTGCCCCTGGAAACAGGATGTGAATGGAATGGCTGAATTAAAGAGCCGTGGCAAAAATTGTGCTGCGAACTATCGGGTTTCTGACCCACTCTCGGCCTCCCCATTGGGCGCAAGTGCAAATGTTAGCATTCTGAATTGATAGCGGCGGCCAGCTGTTAAATTGTTGTTCAGTTAATTGGTTGCAAAGCCTGTCAGCAATGGGTCCTGACCACTTTTACTCCAGTAACTTTCTCATCCACTGTTGCTTCCCTGTCCGATCTCTGGCGATGTGAAGTTTTAGCTCTCTTAAATGCTGGGACACTGAGTCACTAGATGAGCTCTCAACTGAGTTGATCATTTGTTGACTTCATTCCCTTGCTTATCCATAATGTCTTTGTCCCTTGGTAACGTTTTGCAAGCGTACACATCTGTTTTCTGGTACCATTTATTATCATGTTGCTTTGCTTGCTTAAAGAACACCACGAAAATGAGTCATCGCAAACAAATAAAAGTAAAGGCTGACAGAAGAAAGGGATAATGCTCTGATGATGGTCTCCCCACACAAAATGCAAATAAAAAGCTGTCATTTTGTGTTTCAAATACTAGCTGACTTGCTTTGTGCTTCCAGCTGTTTGGATTAGAATGTGATGGTTAATGGCAAGTCGACATCCTTTTCTCCATATCTCCCAATTTCAATAACAGAAATAAAAGTCAGAAGAGGTACATCATGATCTGCTAATTCACCAACACTCACTTCACTCTTGCGCTCAAAATCCATCCCTTGCTTTTGTGCTGCAATAATTAATCTCAGCCAGGGTAAAGGTGGAAATTGGCTCAAACATCTTTCGATTGTAGAATGGACCATTGTCCTACAGAAAATGAAGAAAGTGCATGGGCTGGATTCTCCGCACCCTGACGCCAAAATCGCAGCTGGCGCGGGGGCAGAGAATCCAGTTTGACGCAGAAATCGGGACTGGCGCCGGTTCGCCCATTCTCTGGGCACCGAAAAGTGGCATACGTCCCCCTGAGCCATTGCCAGAGGCTCGCTCTGACATCCTCCGTCCCCGTCCGGCCGATATCCCGACGGCGTGGATCGAACCTGGTCCTGCCAGTCGGGATACTCGTGTGGTGGCTGCAGAGTAAGTCCATGGCCGCCCTGGTCAGGGGTGGGCTGATTGGAGGCCAGGGGGGGCCTTATAGGTCACCGGGGAATGCTTGTGCGGTGTTTGAGGGTCCCTTTCTTGGGTCTGGTTCCGTGGTCCGAGTTCGCCATGGAGCACAGTGAGGAGGCCGCCGCCATACGCATGCGTGTCCACTGACCCAGAAGTGTAGGGACCCGTATCTGCAGCAAAAGCTGCGAGATCTACTCCAGGTCCGTGCTAGCCCCCTGCAGGGCTGGGAATCTGTGTCCCTTTAATCCAGGATTTTCAGGAGTAAACACCCACTGTTTTGACGATAGCATGGGGACATTGTCCCAATAATAGAGAATCCAGCCCCATGCGTATGGGGTATGACAATTGGCTTCAGCCAGGGTTGACAGTTTAGCTGTGACCTGAGATTGAACTGTCTACTGATTCTCGCTGTCTAGCCTCAGACATGAAAATGGCTACTGAAACAAGGTAACTGAGGCCACTCCGTCACAAGCTTCTTTTTTCCTTCAGCAAGAACTCAATGGCCTATGGCATAGAAGAGAGAATATTGGCCAAGATACTCTGTTTGAGAGACTAGGGGTGGGATTCTCTGTCCAGAAACACTGGAATCACTAAGCAAAACCGGGTAGAGAATCACGCGTCAGCTGAAAATTGCCAGCGCCGGGCGCCCGATGAAATGCCATGCTCCCGTGCCTCAACAGCAGCGTCAATGCATTCCATGATGCATGTACAGTAAACGCCGTTGGAATATCATGAACGGGCCCGTCCTGGCATTCTCCGGGACTTCTGTGATTCTCCAACTCCTCCAGGAGGAATTACCGATGGTGAGGTTCACTTGTTGTTTTAAATATCAGGAAACAGGCGTCGTGGCTTTTGAGGGAGAGAGTGGAGGTAGGTCATTTTCCCAGAGGTGCGACCGTGGGCTGCTGGTCCTTCCACTGGTATGGCTGGCTGCAGGGGAGGGGGTCTGTCAGGGCCAGGGAAGTAGCGGGGGATGACCAGGGGATGGAACGAGGCACTGGGATGTCCCTGCAGGACCAGGGTGTACAGGCATTGCTGCAGCCTGCGAAGCAGACATCCTGCTGCACACTCCACTGACCGCCCACCGTGGCCCGTCGTTACGCAGAGCGAAACCAACCATTTGGATGTCCCCAGCCGACCACATCCACACTTTCGCTCCACACAACCATCTACCTCACCAAACCGCATGCAAGTCCGGGTGCCACCCTGCCTGCGGGGCATCATGCAGCCCACCCAAGATAGACGCCTACAGTAGCTCCTGCAGGAGGGCGGTGGACGGGGACAGCAGAGCCTACTGCTGGCATGAATAACAGCAGCCACTGGTACCTCTTCTGGCAGGTGCGGGTGCCAGGGCCAAAGGTGTCCACGGCGCCAGGCACCGATGGAATCAAGTGTGCAGTGCGGGCAGAGTGCCAAGGGGAATGGACGGGGGTGGGTATGGGGACGGGAGTGGAAGGAAGGGTGTAGGAGAACATGCGGTGGAGGGGCTGCAATGCAGGGCAAGGCCAACGTGTAGCCATTGGGTCTGGTTGGGCATGGGGGTATGCACCATGCTAACATGTCTGCCTTTCACCCCTGTAGACAATGAATTTTGGAATCCAGACAGGAATGCTTGCCACCTACCTTGCCGCCGCAGCCCTGGGGGATGCACTGAGGCTGTACAAGCGGGAGCTGCTCAGGGAGAGCCCTGCAGAAGTGGAACTTGCCTCAGAGGAACAGAAGCTAGTTGGTGAGGATGGAGAACGGCCACCGAACATGCCGAGCGTGAGTTGGGAAGGAGGCTTCCCATCAGGCCTCATGTGCTCCAACAGCGCCTGTCTTTCGAGTATCTGCCAGACCACACGTATTGTCAAAGACTGCGGCTGAGCAGGTGGACTGAACGGCATATCTGCTGGATCATAGCGTACCTGGACCCACAGGGGTATGGGTTGGGGGAGTGCACCCACTCCCAGGGCGAGATTCTCCGCACTCCCGACGGTGCGGAGAATAGCGTGGCTCGTAAAATTTTACGGCCACGCTGTTCCGACGCCCTCCCGCTATTCTCCCCCCCCCCCACGCCCAACTCCCGACATGAATCGCTGCCACCGTTTTTTAACGGCCGGCAGCGATTCACAGCTGATAGATGGGCCGAGTTCCCAGCCCTTTACGGCTGTTTTTACGAACGGCAAACACACCTGGTCTGGCCGTTCGTAAAAACGGCCGTAAACACTCGCATTTTATAACCATGGCACCGATTGGCACGGCAGTACCACGGCCGTGCCAAGGGTGCCATGGGCCCGCGATCAGTGGGCACCGATCGCGGGCAGCGGGCCCGATGCCCGTGCACTATTTGTCCTTCCGCCGCCCCGCAGTATCCATTCGCGGGGCGGCTGAGGGGCATCCTGGCCCGCGCATGCGCAGGTTTCACGCAAATACGTGATGACGTCATCCGCGCATGCGCGGGTTGGAGTCTTCCAATCCGCGCATGCGCGGCTGACGTCATATGACGCGTCAGCCGACGCTAACTCGGGCAAGCGGGCTTAACGAAATTCGTTAAGCCCGTGATGCCGGAGCTTACGGCGTCGGGATGCTAGCCCCGACCGGGGTCCAGAATCGGTTCCCGGTCGGGAAGGGGGGGGGGGCTGGCGTCAAACCCGCCCGGATTTGACGCCAGCCTTACGATTTCTCCCCATATGGGAGAATCTCGCCCCCAGTGTCTGCCAAGGTGACAATCATCCTGAACACTTCATTACAGAGCCTTTCCTGGCGCTGAGTGGGGACCTGTCCGGGATCTCACAGACCTCGGTGCACAGGTGCACCCGCACATCATGGAGGCCCTACATTCCCACTCAGCACAATTTCGACGGGGACCGAGCCCACCAACTTGACTGGGCATTGTGGTTTGCCACCATCGTTGGGATGTCCCAGGTTCAGGGGAGATCAACGGGACGCATGTCCCCATCTGAGCACCGGCACATGTAGGGGTGGCCTTCACAAACTGGCAGGGTTACCACTCCTGGGGTGTGATCATGAAATCCACATCATGTAAGTCTGTGCCTGATACCCAGGCAGGGAACATAACATCTTCATCCTGGCACACTTGACTGTTCCCGAAACCTTCAAGACGAACCCTCGGATGTGGTGGGGTGTTGGAGGGGTGGTTGGAGGTGGTGGGGTGCTGGGGTGGGGAGGTGAGGGGGTGGTGTGAAGGTGGTGGGTGCTGGGGTGGTGCTGGTGCCCTGCGTGCCATAGGGACACCGCATCTCAGTGGGGGCCACCGATCCTCCGTGTATCTGGGGGCAAGCATGCCGGCAGCGTGGAGCACCCGGTTCTAGCTGCCGATACGGCCCGGAAAATTGCCGGGTCCATAGCCGCGCATGCGCACGGTGGCGGCTTGGGGCTGCTGCGCCGTGCAACATGGCGCCGGCTGCCCGCAGACCCGGCAGCGAATTAGTTGCCACTCGTTTGGCTGTGAGCCCCGGACCACCCCCCAACAGTGCCCCTAGGCCCTCATAAAGTCCCCCCTGCCCGCGGATAAGCCACCCCCCCCCCATCAACTGTTGAGGCGCTGGACTGAGTCCGCAGCCGCCACGCTGAGTTCGCGATTGGTGAGACCATGAGAGATCCACACCGTCGGAAACTCGGCCGGTAAGGTGCGGAGCACTGATGGGTGGGCCTCAGGCAATGTCCTGAGGCCATTGGTATGGCATGTAGTGTACTTGCCACTTTGGAGGGGGTGGAGCATCGCGAAAGCAGCGTCGCCCCGATTTGGTCATGAACAGGGATTCTCCGGCCAATGGCCGCACGCGACTTTGGTGTCAGCGACCGGAGAATCCTGCGCGATGTGTTTAAGCCTCTGGAGTAAGACTTAGACCAACAACCTGTTTAATGTGCTCATGTCCTTCCAAATCTAATGCAATTATACTGCTATTTCCTGCCATGCCAGTTTGCTTTTCTTCACTCTGTGCTATTTCCTTATGGATTGGGCTGAAAGGTGCCATTTGGAGTTCATTGGTCTTGACAAATGCTTTCACTTCTAAGATTCCTGTTTGCTTTTCCCTCTTGAGGTGCTTGTTATTTTGAGTGACTGAAGCATTGTTTGAGGATTGATTTCAAGGCTGGTCACTGATAGACTACAGATCAGGAGCACAGAGCTTTCCTGGTGCACGTGACTAAAACACCGATGTGGAACGTCCCACATAGGTGAGCTGTGGAGAGAGTGTTTTCTGCAATCAAGCCCCTCAGTATTTTATAGCAACTTTTAAAAAAGTTTGTTTGAGTGTAATCCATTTCTCAAGAAGTGTGCACTGTCAATAAATGATACAGAGGGCTAAATTAGATCGCGCCAATAAATGGGCACAGGGAAAATGATGCACGATTATTCAACGACATGCTGTCTGCTCTCGAGAATGATGTTAGAGTCCAGCCTGGGCTAACCACACCTGATTGCATGGATGCATCAGTAACAACATTCCCTATGAGCCGTGCAGCTATGTGGATACCCAGGCAGGGAACATGCAGTAATCCGAAAGTCTCTACACGGGTGGCACAGAAGTTGGCGCCATTGAGTTACTGCGTGTCCATGGCCATACAAAAAAGATTTAAATGGGCTGCGAATTTAAATTGATCACTAACGCCCTGCAAAAAAAAACGATTTGAACGAACTGCGATCAGGAGAGACTAATATCATGAGTAGTCCACTAAGGGAACGAGCTTGCCTCCATGACCCCACTGCCATGATGGCGCTTGCCATTATTGGGGAGCACATTTCTGAGACTGTGATCAGCTTCAGACTGAAACCATGGAAGACAACAGTATTCAGTGATCTAATCATCCTTCTGACATCACCCTGTCTCCCGGATTCCACACTTTCTTGATTTATAAGCTGCAAATGATGTACGCATATACTCTTACTTTCCCCCCTACTGATTGCAAGTTCCCCTCCAAGTCACACTCCATCCTGACTAAGACAGTTCATATCGCCATTCCCTCACTGTTGTTAAGTCAATGCTTGCTACCATATAAGCTTTGCATATTGTCATCAGGGAAGGGATTAGAGTGTTCAAAGAGGGTGTCCCTGCAGTCGAGCAGTCCTCCAATGAATCACTATGGTTGCTGAGGCACTGTTCTTGGAGACTGGATGTGGTTCCATGGAGTTAGAACCTGCTAACCTTTCTCAGGGTGAGAACATTAATTTTCCCACCCCACCTATTTGGCCCAATGTCCTTGCTGTACCCTGTCAACCAGCCAAATCAGACTATTTTATGCAGCTACTAGCACCTTCTCCTGCCATTAACACTTCCTCTGCCTCGTGGTTACACATCTGCATTGCAATCTCTCCCAGCTCCCATCAATCACTCACGGAAGGTGTGGTTCAAAGTTGCGAACAGTTCCCTTGTTCTGAATAATGAGTCAGCAGGGAGATGGTTTTCTTTTGTAGCACAGAACCGAACAGTACACTCCAGCAGTCTTTCAAAGCGTGCACACTGACACCCTCACCAAAGTAGCGTCAGATGCGATTTGCCCCCAAATTACGCCTGACTCCCATGGATGTCATTTTAGAACATAGAACATAGAACGATACAGCGCAGTACAGGCCCTTCGGCCCTCGATGTTGCACCAACATGGAAAAAATCTAAAGGCCATCTAACCTACACTATGCCCTTATCATCCATATGCTTATCCAATAAATTTTTAAATGCCCTCAATGTTGGCGTGTTCACTACTGTTGCAGGTAGGGCATTCCACGGCCTCACCAGTCTTTGCGTAAAAAACCCACCTCTGACCTCTGTCCTATATCTATTACCCCTCAATTTAAGGCTATGTCCCCTCGTGCTAGCCACCTCCATCCGCGGGAGAAGGCTCTCACTGTCCACCCTATCTAACCCTCTGATCATTTTGTATGCCTCTATTAAGTCACCTCTTAACCTTCTTCTCTCTAACGAAAACAACCTCAAGTCCATCAGCCTTTCCTCATAAGATTTTCCCTCCATACCAGGCAACATCCTGGTAAATCTCCTCTGCACCCGTTCCAAAGCTTCCACGTCCTTCCTATAATGAGGCGACCAGAACTGTACGCAATACTCCAAATGCGGCCGTACTAGAGTTTTGTACAACTGCAACATGACCTCATGGCTCCGGAACTCAATCCCTCTACCAATAAAGGCCAACACACCATAGGCCTTCTTCACAACCCTATCAACCTGGGTGGCAACTTTCAGGGATCTATGTACATGGACACCGAGATCCCTCTGCTCATCCACACTACCAAGAATTTTACCATTAGCCAAATATTCCGCATTTCTGTTATTCTTTCCAAAGTGAATCACCTCACACTTCTCCACATTAAACTCCATTTGCCACCTCTCAGCCCAGCTCTGCAGCTTATCTATGTCCCTCTGTAACCTGCAACATCCTTCCGCACTGTCTACAACTCCACCGACTTTAGTGTCGTCTGCAAATTTACTCACCCATCCTTCTGCGCCCTCCTCTAGGTCATTTATAAAAATGACAAACAGCAACGGCCCCAGAACAGATCCTTGTGGTACGCCACTCGTAACTGAACTCCATTCTGAACATTTCCCATCAACTACCACTCTCTGTCTTCTTTCAACTAGCCAATTTCTGATCCACATCTCTAAATCACCCTCAATCCCCAGCCTCCGTATTTTCTGCAATAGCCGACCGTGGGGAACCTTATCAAACGCTTTACTGAAATCCATATACACCACATCAACTGCTCTACCCTCGTCTACCTGTTCAGTCACCTTCTCAAAGAACTCGATAAGGTTTGTGAGGCATGACCTACCCTTCACAAAACCATGCTGACTGTCCCTAATCATATTATTCCTATCTAGATTATCACATTTTGGAGCTCCAAGGCCCTTACTCTGCGCACAAAACAGCCCAGCCTCTCAACCATACATTTGGCATTCGCTTCTGGTTAAAAGTCAGCTTCACCATTCCTACATGGCAGGGGATCAGTGACTGTCAAAAGAAAAATTACAGTTGTTGCTTTCACATAAACAAGTTCATTGTGAAATATAGCAGGGAACAAGATTTGGGTGGAAAGCATGGATTACTTTGACAACCCGTGAGTAAGGGCCATCTAGTTCTAAGCTGGCGCCATGATATCCAGATCCCATTGTGGTGCAAGGTTTGTGAAGTGTGTAATTGAAACTTCCTCTTGTGGCACAAGTTAGAGAACTAATGGTTCTTTGCTGACAGGGTGCCAACAATTTGCATCCCATCTAACTCTACCACCGATAACAGCTGTCAAGAATAGATCAGCCCTTAATGGCTTTTCGCTGACAGACTTCACTTTGAAATTGATGTTTTTGAATTCAGAGATACTAATATTTGGAAAACAATCAATCGCTGTTATTTTCCTCATTCTACTGTTACAGTCCAGGATCCAGAGAACCCCAAAGTGGAGCATGGAGTTCACCTGGTCCACAACTTTTAATAGATTGTGGTATGGGGAGCACATGTCCAACTCTACATGTGAGGTACAGCAGAAATGGAAAAGTATTTTTCAAAGCAAAACAATGTTTATTCTATGAACTGAAGTGAATCTTTTTGAAACATACAGTGAACATCTTGGCAACCAATAACTCAAATACAATCCCCAAAGACTACAACACTAAGTAAACCTTTAAGGTTTCCTTTTTAACATCCATACGACTTAAAAACAAAACCTTTATCAGAAGCACATCAGGTTAAAGTCACGACTGAAAGTATTTATAATTCTGAATTCACCAAATGATCAAGTGATAGTCTATTTATGGCAGAGAGAACAGCAGTACACCTGCTTGATCTGGCTTCAGCTCCAACACTGAAAACAAAACTAAAACACACCCTGCAGCCTGCTCAAAAATGAAAGTAAAAAGCTGAAAGACAGCCCAGCTCCACTCACTCACTGACATCACGGCAGTAGTAAACACCCATTTCTTAAAGGTACTCTCACTACAGATATTTATATACACACCCATTTATAAACACTCATTTCTTAAAGGTACTCTCACATGATACCTCCCCCCCCAAGAAAAAAAAATAAACCATCAACTTCAAGATGGTTTCATTTTCCACCTCTTCACTATCCTTTAAGAAATGCACACAGTAAAAGTACTTTTTTGTTTAAAAAAAAAACCACAAGCAAAAAGGTATAATAATATCGTCCATTTTTTTTGTTTTTCTTCCTCCAACTGAAATTGCTTCCGTTCATCACATTAGTGACAAAGCATCAGCTATTACGTTTTCACGTCCTGCCACATGTCCTATTTTTAAATGACATGGCTGCAACAATAAACTCCAGCGAAACAGCCATGCATTGTTATTCCAGAATTGCTCCAAAAACACCAACGCATTATGATCAGCATATATAATGGTGCCAGATGGATTGCTGGTCACATAAATGTGAAAATGTTGCAAAGCCAGCACCAAACTCAAAGTCTCCTTCTTAATCGTGGAATACTTTTTCTGGTGAGAATTCAATTTCTTTGAAAAATAACCAATAGGCTGCTCCAGCCCTTCGTCCTCGACTTGTAGAAGCACCGCACCTGCACCCACATCACTTGCATCAACCGCCAATTTGAATGATTCCACATAATTTGGGATGGCTAACACAGGAGCAGTGGTTAACACAGCCTTCAGGCCGTCAAATGCCTGTTGACACTCCGCTGTCCACTGGAATTTGTTACGTTTCTTCAGCAAGTCGGTCAGTGTAGCCACCACACTGCTAAAATTGGGTACAAATTTCATACCAAGAAATCACATTATTTCCCATCATGTCGAGGGTATCGGAAATTCCCCAATTACTTTTCTTTTCACATCCCGTGGGACCATTCAACCCTGTACGATTGTATGGGCAAGGAAAGTGACTTGGGCCTTTCAAAAATTCACTTTTGTCTAGGTTTATCACCAAACCCGTCCCCTGAAGTCGATCGAATAACTCCATCAGATTTTTCAAATGTCCATGTCTGGCTGAAGATCGTCGATGTATACCGCACAATTGGGTAATCCTGAAATGACTTTGTTAGTTAACCATTGAAATGTGGCTGGGGCGTTTTTCATGCCAAATGGCATAACTTTGAATTGGTATATACCATCTGGAATCCCAAAAGCTGAAATCTCCTTTGCCCTTACGGATAAAGGTACCTTGCCAGTAACCTTTAAGTAAATCCAGTTTGGAAATAAAAGCTGATTGTCTCACGTTCTCAATGCAATCCTCCAAACGTGGGGTAGGATAAGAGTCCGTTCTTGTAATTGTATTAACCTTTCTATAGTCCACACACAACCATTGAGTACCGTCTGGTTTAGGTACCATCACTATGGGTGAGCTCCATTGGCTGCAACCCATTTCAATTATGCCATTTTTAAGCATACTCTCAACCTCTTTGTTCACCTGTGCCAATTTTAAAGGGTTAAGTCTGTATGGATGTTGTTTAATTGGAACAGCATTTCCCACATCTACATCATGTATAGCCATTTTAGTACTTCCCAATTTATCTCTACAAACTTGCCCATGTGATATCAATAACTCTTTCAGGTCAGTCCATTTTTCCTCTGGAAGGTAACTCAACAATTCACCCCAATTTTTAAGAACATCCTCATTTTCCAATTTAATTTGAGGAATTCAAATTCACAGTCATCTGGATTTGGTTTGTCACTTTGTGTTAGAATCATTAAAACCTCCTCCTTTTTCTCCTTCCTTTCAAAGTACCCTTTAAGCATATTCACACGGCACATTCGGTGAGTCTTCCTTCTATCTGGTGTTTTTACCACATAATTCACCTCACTTAATTTCCATTCAATCTGATAAGGTCCACAAAACCTTGGTTTTAAAGGCTCACCTACCACTGGTAACAACACTAAAACTTTATCTCCACTGGAAAAACTATGAACTTTGGATTTCTTGTCCGCTACCCGTTTCATCACATTTTGTGCAACTTTTAAATGTTGTCTAGCCAATTCACCTGCTCTATTTAATCGTTCCCTAAAATTTGACACGTGATCCGATAATGTAATTTCTGATTTCTCACTCAGCAATTTTTCCTTAATCAATTTAAGTGGTCCTCTTACCGCATGACGAAACATTAATTCAAAAAGACTAAATTTGGTTGACTCATTAGGTGCATGGAGTTCCTTTATCCCAACCCTCTGGATAATCTTGACAATAAGCCCTCAACATTGTCTTTAATGTCTGATGTCACCTTTCTAATGCTCCCTGCGATTCTGGATGGTACGCAGTTGATTTAAATTGTTTTATTCCTAAGCTATCCAGAACTTCTTTGAATAACCTTCAGGTAAAATTTGATCCTTGTTCCAATTGTATTTCTGTAGGTAGTGCATATCTAGTAAAGAATTTAAGTAACTCCTCCATAATCTTTTTAGCTGTAATATTACATCCTGGAATGGCTTCTGGAAACATAGTAGACACACCATTATCGTCAAAAGATATTGATTCCCACTTTTTGTTTTAGGAAGCGGTCCTACGCAATCAAATAGGACCATTGTAAAAGGTTCCTCAAATGCTGGAATGGGTATTAATGGCACTGGTTATCACTGGTTTTATCACTGCTTGAGGTTTCCCTATCACTTGGCATTTGTGACATGATTGACAAAATTTAATGACATCTTTATGTAGTCCAGGCCAATAAAAATGTTTTTGTATTTTAGCTTGAGTTTTCCTTATTCCCAAATGACCTCCCACTTGTACCTCATGTGCAACTCGCAACACCTCCTTTCTGTACCCTACCGGCAATACTACTTGATGAACTTCTTCCCACTTTACATCCGCCTGCATATGTGAAGGTCTCCATTTTCTCAAGACATTACTTTTAGGGTAATAACACTCTGGTATACCTGCAGATTCCTCTTCCATGTAGGCTTTCTGATACATCCGTTTTATTTCTACATCTTTCTGTCGTAACTCCGCCAATTTTCCTGAACTAAAAGTATCCGCCTCATCCTCCACATGTTTTTGTTCTTTTTCAACCATCTGATCAAAAAGTGTTTCTGATAATTGCACTTCAACTTCGTCTTCACTCTTGGATTTCTCCTCTTAATTTAACCTGCGACTTTGCGACCTTGTTACTACACAATCCAGAAAAATCCCAGGATATTCGTCCTTCAACCCTTCAGTTGTCTGATTTTCCACTGGCTTATCAACCACAGTAGTCATCACTCCCACCTGTAACCCAGCTATATCATTACCCAAGATAAACAGTATTCCTGTACAAGATAGTTTCTCTATTGCTCCTACTACCACTTCACCACTCTTCACTGGACTTTCCAACCTTACCTTATATAATGGAACACTACTCCTCTCACCCTGAATTCCACATATTATCACCTTTTCTGGCAAAATTCTTCCCAGACTACATAACTACTCATCTCTTACCATTAAAGATTGACTAGCTCCCGTGTCTCTTAAAATTGTGACTTCTTTACCTGCTCTTCCTGTTACACATGAGCAAACTTTACCCATACAAGTAAATTCTTTTAAGAGATCTGGCACCTTTTTATCAGTCACCTTTTGATCAAGCTGTACAATCTTTTGCACCTCCTTCGCTTCACTTAGCTTTCCTTTACCCCTTAAACAAACCCCACCGTCTTATCCTGTTTTAACACATCAGCCTTCCCAGTGCTTTTCTTCAACCACCAACATTGTGACTTTACATGGCCTAGTTTATTACAGTGAAAACATTTGAAATTTTTCATTTCTTTTCCACCTTCCTGGATTTCTTTTTTAATCTGAGATACACTCTCCTTATTATCTCTCATCATATCACCTTTAACTTTACCTCTTGAGTATTTCTCATGTCCCCAGTTTCTAGCCCTCACAGGCTGAAACTGATGCCAGAAAGCAAGCTTTGAGTTGTGAACTAATTCATAATCGTCTGCCATTTCTGCTGCTAATCTCACAGTTTTAAGCCTCTGCTCTTCAACATGAATTCTCACTACATCAGGAATTAAATTTTTAAACTCCTACAAAAGTATAATTTCTCTGAGAGCTTCATATGATTGGTCTATTTTCAAAGCCCTTATCCACCTATCAGAATTACTCTGTTTGATCCTTTCAAACTCCATGTGTTTCAAACTCCATGATTGCTGTTATCGTGCAGAGGGATTGCTGTTATAGTGCGGAGCGCAGTAGTTGCTGAATGAGTGCTTGCTGAGAAAGGGGGTAAATTTTTTTAAAAGCTTACTGTTGGGGGTTTCCAGCTGAATCTGGTCAGAGTGAGGACAGAGTGACTGCTAGATAAGTAGTACAGATTTAAATTGTTTGTGCGGGCCCATAACAGCTGATTGCTGTTACAATGCGAAGTGCAGTGGTTGCTGAGAGAGTGCTTGCCGAGAAGGGGAGGAAATGTTTTTAAAAACTTACTGTTGGGGGTTTCCAGCTGAATCCGATCGGAGTGAGGACAGAGTGACTGCTGGGTAAGTAGTAAAGATTTAAATTGTTTGTGCGGGCCTATAACAGCTGATTGCTGGTTAAAATTTTTACTGAGTACAGTGGTTGCTGGTTATAAATTTTACCTGTATTTAAGTTGGGCTGTTTCTAAACCCGAGACACTATACTTGTAGTACCCCCCACCGTTCCACCTCCTCTAACATAAGGAGGTTAGGTTAGTGAATATCAGGTAAGCTCCAGCTCCTCAGAAACTACGTTAGGGAACTGGAGCTGGAGCTGGATGAACTTCGGATCATTCGGGAAGCAGAGGTGGTCATAGATAGTAGCTTCAGGGATGTAGTTACTCCGAAGAATCAAGACAGATGGGTGATGGTGAGAGGGGCTGGGAGGAAGCAGTCAGTGCAGGGATCATCTGTGGTCGTTCCCCTCAAGGATACCGCTATGGATACTGTTGGGGGGACGATCTACCAGGGGTAAGCAACGGTGAATGGATCTACAGCACAGAGTCCGTCCCTGTGGCTCAGAAGGGAAGGAGGGAGTGCAGGAGAACAATAGTTATTGGGGGACTCGATAGTTAGATGGACAGATGGACGGTTATTTGGCAACAAAAGAGACTCACGGATGGTATGATGTTGCTACCCTGGTGCCAGGGTCTGTGACATTGGACCGTGTTTTCAGAATCCTTAAAGGGGAGGGGAACGGTCACAAGTCGTGGTACATATTGGTACCAACAACATAGGTAAGAGAAGGGATGGGGATTTAAAACAGGAATTTAGGGAGCTAGGGTGGGTGCTGAGAGCCAGGACAAACCATGTTGTCATCTCTGGTTTGTTGCCGGTGCCACGTGCTAGCGAGGTGAGGAACAGGGAGAGAGTGCAGATAAACACGTGGCTGCAGGGATGGTGTAGGAGGGAGGGTTTCAGTTACGTGGATAATTGGAGCATATTCTGGGGAAGGTGAGACCTGTACAGACAGGACGATGAGCACCTGAACCAGAGGGGCACCCATATTCTGGGAGAGAAATTTGCTCCGGCTCTTTGGGAGGGTTTAAACTAATTTGTCAGGGGGACGGGAAAATGAGCTGTCGTCCAGAAGCCAGTGTTGAGAGTAGTGAGGAACTGAGGAGCGTATCAAGGTCGCAAGAGTGTACTGACAGACAGAAAGGCGGATTGAAGTGTGTCTACTTCAATGCAAGGTGCATCCGGAATAAGGTCGGTGAACTTGGAGCGTGGATTGGTACTTGGGACTACGATGTTGTGGGCATTATGGAGACATGGTTAGAACAGGGACAGGAATGGTTGTTGGAAGTTCCAGGGTATAGAGGTTTCAGTAAGAGTAGGGAAGGTTGTAAAAGAGGTGGAGGAGAAGCATTGTTAGTCAAGGATAGTTTAACGGCTGCAGAAAGGCAGTTCGAGGGGGATCTGCCTACTGAGGTAACATGGGCTGAAGTTAGAAATAGGAAAGGAGCAGTAACGTTGTTAGGAGTTTTCTCTCGGCCCCCAAATGGTAATAGAGATGTGAAGGGAGAAATTGCAAAACAGATTATGGATAGGTGTGGAGGTGTCAGGGCAGTTGTCATGGGTGACATTAACTTTCCAAATATTGATTGGAACCTCTGTAAGTCGAACAGTTTGGGTGGGCAGTTTTTGTACAGTGTGTGCAGGAGCGTTTCCTGACACAATATGTGGATAGGCCGACAAGAGGTGGGGCCACATTGGATTTAGTCCTAGTAATGAACCAGGCCAAGTGTTAGATTTGTTTGTGGGAGAACACTTTTGAGATAGTGACCACAATTTGGTGTCTTTCACTATTGCCATGTAGAGGGATAGGGCCATAAGGCAGGGCAAGGTTTATAATTGGGGGAGGGGTAATTATGATGCAATTAGGCAAGAATTAGGGAGCATAAGATGGGAACAGAACTGTCAGGAAAATGGAGTTTGTTCAAGGGACAAATACTGCGTGTCCTTGATAGATATGTCACTGTCAAGCAAGGAGGAAATTGCCGTGTGAGGGAACCATGGTTCACAAAAGAGGTTGAATGTCTTGTTAAGAGGAAAAAGGAAGCGTATGTAAGGATGGGAAAACAAGGTTCAGTTGGGTCGCTTGAGGGTTACAAGGCAACAAGGAATGAGCTGAAAAAAGGGCTTAGAAGTGCTAGGAGGGGGCATGAGAAGTCCTTGGCGGGTCAGATCAAGGAAAACTCCAAGGCTTTTACTCTTATGTGAGAAATAGAAGAATGATCAGGGTGAGGTTAGGGCCGATCAAGGACAGTCGTGGGAACTTGTACATGGAGTCAAAAGAGACAGGAGGAGTGTTGAATGAAATCTTTTCTTCAGTGTTTACCAAGGAGAGGGGCCATGTTTTTGAGGATGAGAGTGTGATACAGGTGGGTAGGCTGGATGAGGTAGATGTTCAGAGGAAGGATGTATTAGCAATTTTGAAAAACCTTAGGATCGACAAATCCCCTGGGCCAGAGGGGATATATCCTAGGATTCTTTGGGAGGCAAGGGATGAGATTGCAGAGCCTTTGGTTTTGATTTTTGGGTCCTCACTGTCCATGGGTATAGTGCCCGATGACTGGAGAGTGGCGAATGTTGTTCCTTTGTTCAAGAAAGGGAATAGGAATGACCCTGGTAATTATAGGCTGGTTTGTCTTACTTCGGTAGTCAGTAAGTTAATGGAAAAGGTCCTGAAGAATAGGATTTATGACCATTTAGAAAGATGCAGCTTAATCCGGGATAATCAACACGGATTCGTGAAGGGTAAGTCTTGCCTCACAAATTTGATTGAAATCTTTGAGGAGGTAACTAAGTGTGTAGATGAAGGTAGAGCAGTTGATGTTGTATACATGAATTTTAGTAAGACGTTTGATAAGGTTCCCCAGGGTCGACTCAAGAAGAAAGTAAGGAGGTGTGGGTTAGAGGAAAATTTGGCCAATTGGATAATTAACTGGCTATCACATAGAAGACAGAGGGTGGTGGTGGATGGAAAATGTTCAGACTGGAGACCAGTTAACAGCGGTGTACCACAGGGATCAGTGCTGGGTCCTCTGCTATTTGTGATTTTTATCAATGACGTGGAGGAGGGGGCTGAAGGGTGGGTCAATAAATTTGCTGATAATACCAAGATTGGGGGAGTAGTGGATGACGTGGAGAGCTGTTGTAGGCTGCAAAGAGACCTTGATAGGATGCAGAACTGGGCCGCAAAATGGCAGATGGAGTTTAACCCTGATAAGTGCGAGGTGATTCTTTTTGGTGGGAAAAATTTGAATGCGGATTACAAGGTCAACAGCAGGGTTCTGAGGAATGTGGAGGAACAGAGAGATCTTGGGGTTCATGCCCACAGATCTCTGAAGGTTGCCACTTAAGTGGATAGAGCCGTGAAGAAGGCCTATAGTGTGTTAGCGTTTATTAACAGGGGGCTTGAGTTTAAGAGCCGCGGGGTTATGCTGCAACTGTACATGACCCTGGTGAGACCACATTTGGAGTATTGTGTGCAGTTCTGGTCACCTAACTATAGGAAGGATGTGGAAGCATTGGAAAGGGGGCAAAGGAGATTTACCCAGGGTGCTGCTTGATTTGGAGGATAGGTCTTATGAGGAAAGTTTGAGGGAGCTAGGGCTTTTCTCTTTGGAGCGGAGGCGGATGAGAGGCGACTTAATAGAAGTTTATAAGATGGATGAGGGGGATAGATAGAGTGGACGTTCAGAGACTATTTCCTTGGGTGGATGAAGCTGTTACAAGGCAGCATAACAATAAGATTCAGGGTGGGAGATATAGGAGGGATGTCTGAGATAGGTTCTTTACTCAGAGAGTGGTTAGGGTATGGAATGGACTGCATGCTGTGATAGTGCAGTCGGAAACTTTAGGAATTTTCAAGTCGTTATTGGATAGGCACATGGAGCACACCAGAATGACAGGGAGTGGGATAGCTTGATCTTGGTTTTGGACAAAGCTCGGCACAACATTGAGGGCCAAAGGGCCTGTTATGTGCTGTACTGTTCTATGTTCTATGTTCTATGTATGTTCGACCAAATCCTTTCCATACATTTCTAAAGCTTTGTCTGAAAGCTTCAGCCACTAGTTCATATGCACCTCAGATGGATTTTTTCACCTCCTCATACGTCCTAGGTACCTCCTCCGGTAGTGATGCAAAAACTTCACTAGCCCTACCTACCAGCTTTGTTTGAATCAGTAATACCCACATGTCCTGTGGCAATTTCATTTGTTTAACTACCTTCTCAAATGAAATGAAAAATACTTCCTTCTCGTCAAACCTTGGCAATGCTTGGACATATTTAAATTGATCCCCAACAATCCTTCGACTATGACGCTCTTTCTCACGATCCTCATCACTATCATCGAACTGTACGATTCCCTTTACGTTTGCCAATTTTAACTGACTGTCATGTTTCATGGCCATTTTCTGAAGTTCAAACTCTCTCTCTTTATCTTTTTCCCTGATCTGTATCTCCCTTTCTCATTCTTTTTGTTCTGCTGTAGCGATTCTTTCTTTTCTCCTTTCTTTTCTCTCCTTTTCTTTTTCCCCGCTCTCTCTTTCGTAGTCAAGCTGCTTTAATTCTTTCTCATGTTCCATTTGTTTAATTTGTAACTTAAATTTTGCCATTTCCAATGAGTCAAACTGTATCTCAGGCAACTTTAAATGCTTAGCCACCGCCATAATTACTCACCTTTTCGCATTTTGTCAGGTAATGTTATCTGCAATATTTTTGCCAAATCTAACAGTCTGCTTTTAGTCTCTGTCCGTAAGGTACTGCGTGTGACCTTCTCCACCCCCAAAAACTTCTGAGCCTCTGAAAGAGCCATTGTCCACAACACACTCCCCACTTAAACTAGAATACCAGACCTGAAAAGCAACCACAATATGCTCACCCCTCACTGTCTTTAAGTTCACTAAGCCAATCCAATGGCATTTTATCTCGGACGAGCCCGCAATTTGTTATGGGCTAGGGTGCAGAGAACCCCAAAGTGTATCATGGAGTTCACCTAACCCACAACTTTTAATAGATTGTGGTATGGGGAGCACACGGCCCACTCTACAGGTGTGATACAGCAGACATGGAAAAGTGTTTTTCAAAGCAAAACAATGTTTATTTATGAACTCAAGTTATCCTTTTTAAAATGTACAGTGAACATCTTAGCAACCATTAATTCAAATACAACTCCTAAAGACTACAACACAAAGTAAACCTTTATGCTTTCCTTTTTAATGTCCATACGACTTAAAAACAAAATCTTTATCAGAAGCACATCAGGTTAAAGTCACTACTGAAAACATTTATAATTCTGAATTCACCAAATTATCAAGAGATAGTCTTTAGATGGCAGAGAGAACAGCAGTCCACTTGCTTGGTCTGGCTTCAGCTCCAACACTGAAAACAAAACTAAAACACACCCTGCCGCCTGCTCAAAAAAAAAAATAAAAAGCTGACAGACAGCCCAGCTCCACCCACTCTCTGACATCACTGCAGTAGTAAGCACCTATTTCTTAAAGGTGCTCTCACTACAGATATTTACGTACACACCCATTTATAAACACCCATTATTAAAGGTACTCTCACATGACACTACTAAACCAACTGGGCCAACTTCCCTCCCGCTTTTCGGAAGCTGTAATTCAAAGCTGCTGAAAGTTCCCCTGTTCTCCGGAATGAGTCAGCAGGGGAATGGTTTTCATTTCATGGTGCAGAACCGAACAAATAAGAAAAGTAAAATAGACATGAACAGAATGATTGTCAGCTTCTGAAAGAGAGAGTTTCCTTTCACCAGAACTCTGGAAGGTCTAAAGGCCCATTTTGACCTCCCACCAGCAGGTGGCCATGTACTCAGTAGTGTGACCTCCCACCAGCAGGTGGCCATGTACTCAGTAGCGTGACCTCCCACCAGCAGGTGGCCATGTACTCAGTAGTGTGACCTCCCACCAGCAGGTGGCCATGTACTCAGCAGTGTGACCTCCCACCAGCAGGTGGCCATCTGCTCAGCAGTGTGACCTCCCACCAGCAGGTGGCCATGTACTCAGCAGTGTGACTTCCCACCAGCAGGTGGCCATGTGCTCAGCAGTGTGACCTCCCACCAGCAGGTGGCCATGTACTCAGCAGTGTGACCTCCCACCAGCAGGTGGCCATGTACTCAGCAGCATGACCTCACACCAGCAGGTGGCCATGTACTCAGCAGTGTAACCTCCCACCAGCGGGTGGCATCAGATATAAGTCTAGTGACATCCGGCTACCAGCAGAAGGATGTAAGGCATACATGAGGATTGTCATACATAAGGGTAGTTCCAGGAGAGTCTAATGTAACTCTATGATTACTTGGTCTGTATCTTACCACATGTATATTAATAAATCCTTGTTCTAACTAAGTCACCAGCAGTTCTGTAGATTCATTGCAAGACAAGCTCATGGAACACAACATGCCCTATGTATTTTTTCATGTATGGAATGATCTGTCTGGACTGTATGCAAAACAATACTTTTCACTGTGCCTCGGTACACGTGACAATAAACAAATCCAATCCAAGTGCGAAACAAAGCGCATGACTTCAAGAAATTATTTAATTTAGTAAAGTAAAACCAGTCTCCCTCATTATTGTTCCATAATGAACTTACCTGAGGGAATTTTATTGTATTATGTAAATTGCTTTACCTATTTGTGACAAACTAAAGAATGGATTGATATTTGGTAAACACTGCAGAAGATGGGACTGTGACTGAGACCATTGGAAAGGCTCGGATCAGAGATCGAAAAGTAATAAAAACATCAATTACAGTTGGAAAAAGCTGAAGCATTAGAGTATTACAGAGGAATAGGCTTCGGGCACTTGTCACATCAAGACTTATCTCCCATTTATATGAGACACATTTAAGCTGCCTCATTAATACCCTATGCCTATTTGTTCCACATTAACTCTCTGAGGAGTTATGTTGCTCAGCAGTGGTGTCAGGACTGTTCTCTCAGGGAGATTGAGATGCAATGTGGACATTCAGTTTTACACATGTTGTAGCATAAAACTGTGGATCGTGGTGGTAGAGATTCCAACATTATTTCCATCACATGGCTCACCAGCAATCTCTCCAGTTCTTTGGCATGTCTTGTAATAATTTACTGGTTTGGCTATGTCATAAGCTATTAAGCTCGGGGTGGGAGTCAAACACAGATTTTCTGGCTCAAAGACAGGCATGCTAACCACTGTGCCACGATGCCAATAGTACAGGACATAAGATCAACATTCTTTGAATATTTTTAAGGCAGCGCAAGATAGATTCTTGAGAAGCAAGGGGGTTAAGGGTTAGCGGGGATGGGCAGGGATGTGGTGTTGAGGTTACAATCAGATCAACCAAGATTTTATTGCATGGTGGAGCTGGTTCGAGGGGCTGAATGGACTGCTTCTGCTCCTCATTCATATATCTGCATGTAGATTCACCAACATTAGAATAATCTAGGTAAAGTAAGGTAAGTGGCTGTCTTTTTGTGAAGTATCTGGAACATTCTTTGTTCCAGTCCTACTCAGGCCCACTTCCCAGATCTTTTTCCAGTAATTGTATCAATGCCGTTTCTTGCTCCCATCTGGAACTGGAAAAGTTAATCAACTTTTCTTCCGATTTCCACTCTTCTCTGATCTACATGTGGTCTATTTCCAACATTTCCCTTTACTTCTGTGACTTCTCTGGCTCCATTTCTGGTGATAGGTTGAATACAAATATTCAGTATAAGCCCATCAACTCCCACAGCTACCTTGACTATATTTACTCACAGATACCTCCTGTAAGGACTCCATTCCATTCTTCAAATGTCTTCATCTGTGTTGTATTTGTTCTGGCGGTGCAAGCATCCATAACAATATTTTTGGCATGTCTTTCTTTTTCCTCAACTGAGGATTTTCCCCCCCTATTGTTGACAGGGTTGTCGGCCATGCCAGTACTTCAGCTTTCACAACTTCTCCTCCCTCCCGGAACTGTGATAAGGTTCCACTTGTCCTCACTTTCCACTCCATCAGTCTTCATCTTCAAAGGATCATATGCCTCCATTCTCACCACAACGACATAGTGTCAGCATTTTGAAGGGGCCATTCTGTCTCTGACATCCTGGCCCACTCTTCATTTTCTCCCAGCACCTCAACCCATTCCCACGCAATAACAGAAGATATAACACCTGCCCTTTTACCTCCTCTCTGCTCACCATCTCAGGCACCAAGCACTCATTTAGTTGTTCTTCTTTCAATTGAGTCTAATGCATTCGCTACCCACAGTTCTGTTGCCTCCACAGTGGGGGGATCAAATGGAGACTGAGTGACAGCTTTGCGCGATGAATCCATTCAGTCCATAAGCAATAAGTTTCCGATTGCTTACCATTTCAATTCAATGCCTTTCTCTCGCACCCACATTTCTGCACTTGACCTGCTGCAATATTCCAGTGAAGTTCAATACAAGCTCGAGGGAGCCTCCTGGACTTACCATTCGGTTCAACAATTTCAGACCATGAACTCATGGGTCATTTTTTGAATCATTTTTCTCGTGCCATGTGCCAGCTGAATCTTGGTTTTTATGCTCTTGTTTTCAGACAGAGCTCCAAATTCTGCCATTCACACTCACTCTGTACAAGCGCTTTGTTTCTTGACTAATGATGAGCCGCCGAGAAACACATGGCTGGAGGACCAGAGAATCCAGCCATTAATCGATCCTTCCCTCTACCCTTCCCAGACCCTCCATTTTGACCTTCCTCCCCTTCCGCTATTCAATGGCCGAAAAATTCTTCCTCCGTTGAGTACTGAAGATGAGTAATATTTGGCTCAAAACATTAATTCTGTTTCTCTCTCCGTAGATGCTGCCAGACTTGCTGAATATTTCCAGCACTTTCTGTTTTAATTTCAGATTTTCAGCATCCACCTTATTTTGTTTTTCCTTTTGGAGTGAAAGATGTCGGTGTGTTTTGTAGTCATGGTGTCATCCTGAGTAGGCTCCAATTATCTGGGATTTTTTTTCCATTCAAAATCTTGCAATTTAGACCTCCAATAGGCCTCTCAAAGGAAATAGATTTGTTTTTTTCTTTGGTCTTGGCTTCTTATAGTTCAGTAGCACTCTCTTTGATATTGCTTTTAATGTTTTGTTTGCCTTGTCTTATTATTTGGCTTCATCTGCTTTGCTGTTGGTGCATTTGTTGCTGTTTGGACTTGAGGTGGTTTCCACAATGAATATCTCTTACTCACCACTTCTTTTCACACAATAATCCAACTTACAACTGTTACCTTGAAGCAAACAAAATGGGTCGGATGAGAATTACCTGGAGCTTCCAATTTCTTTTCTAGGTATAGAAAATTAACATCAGTGTTTGAGAAAACCAGAAAGTGAGGTCTGATTTCATATGTACCCATCCTTCATTAGGACCCATATTTGCACTTCCAAACAAATTTGTCTGGGACTTTCTGAAGAGAACATCATCAAAATCTCTGATCCGCAATGAAAGATACATAGAAAATAGAGGCAGGAGGAGGCCATTTGAGCCTGCTCCACCATTCATTATGATCATGGCTGATCATCCCGTTCAATACCCTGATCCCACCTTCACCCCATATTCCTTGAGCCTCAAGAGCTATATCTAATTCCTTCTTGAAATTACTCAATGTTTTGACAACTACTTTCTGTGGTCGTGAATTCCACAGATTCACCACTCTCTGGGTGAAGAAATTTCTCCTCATCTCAACCCTAAAATGCTTACCCCTTATCCTCAAACTATGACACCTATTTCTGGACTCCCCCACCATTGGGAATATTCTTTCTGAATCTACCCAGTCAAATCCTGTTTGAATTTTGTAAGTTTATATGAGATCCCCTCGCACTCTTCTAACCGCCACGGTGGCACAGTGGTTAGCACTGCTGTCTCAAAGCATCAGAGACCTGCGTTCAATTCCAGCCTTGTATCTGTCTGTGTGGAGTCTGCATATCCTCTCTGTGTCTGCGTGGGTTTCCTCTGGGTCCTCTGGTTTCCTCCCACAGTCCAAAGATGTGCAGGTTAGATGGATTGGCCATGCTAAACTGTCACTTAGTGTCTAAGGATGTGTAGATTGGGTGGCGTTGCGGGGACATGGTCGGGGATTGGACCGGGGTAGGGTGCTCTTTCAGAGGGTCGGTGCAGACCCGATGGGCTGAATGGCCTTCTTCTGCACTGTAGTGATTCTATAATTCTATAACAGACTTAGTCTCTCCTCATATGACAGTCTCACCCTCCCAGGAATCAGCCTGGGATGATTCGCTGCACTCCCTCCATAGCAAGAACATCCTTCCTCAGATAAGGGCACCAACACTGCACACAGTACTCCAAGTGTGGCCTCACCAATGCCCTATGCCATTACAGTAAAACATCTCTATGCCGAACCATATTATCTTCTCAAGATTAGCTTTTACAACATGTATGGCTCTTTCCATGGTTGTGCAGGCCATCTGGACCCCTGATCATCTTCAACGAAAGTCTGCATTGCAGGATATGTCGTGCGAGGTTAATATTAATACACATGTTGGAGTTGGAGAGAAGAACCAAGGCTTGAGGATGGCTTACTGCTTCTACTCTCTCTTATTCTTTCCACATTCAGATGTGCCAAGGTGTCGAAGGTGATCCTCTTCCAAGAGTTTCAATGGAGCTGCGATTTTCAGCATTCCTCTTGAGCCAGACTCGCAAGGAAGCCTTCAGCTTTCCCCAAGCATACTCACAGGCATCCCTTTGCCCAAACCATTCAGAGCTCCCCCCTCACAGCTGTAAATTGTGACCTCCATCCAGTCCCAATTGCAGGCCTCCATCCACAATTTTGAAGGCCTTTCCTCCCTCTCAAATGTGGGCCTCATCCCTCATGGTTCCCTTCCTCCACAAGGCCCCTGATTCTGGAACTTTCTCTCTCTTGATTGAGAGCAACCACCAATGACCTTGTTGGCCATGGCTGGTTTAGCTCACTCGGCTAAATCGCTGGCTTTTAAAGCAGACCAAGCAGGCCAGCAGCACGGTTCGATTCCCGTACCAGCCTCCCCGGACAGGCACCGCAATGTGGCGACTAGGGGCTTTTCACAGTAGCTTCATTGAAGCCTAGTTGTGACTAAGCGATTTTCATTTTCATTTTTTCAACCATGGACTCCTGCCTCTGGTCCTTTTGGCTAACTGCCAAAAGAGAGACAGGTCTGGAATATGTAAATCATGTCCTATCATTAAAATCAGCAAGACCTATATATTGCCTGTTTTTTTCGGCCTCACCTAGACCCCTCCCCCCGTATCCCTGGGCTACTGTATTTTAAGAATGTAGAATACTTTTGAAAATTAGTGCCCGCTGGCCAGGCAATCACCGTACGGGCAAGGCACCATTTGTCGACAAATGTTCTGAAATCAATTATATTTAATGTGTTTTCTGCTGTTTTAGCTTCATTTTGCTTTAATTTTTACAATACAGCTGACTGCTAAGTACCTACTATTAGCATCTCAGTAAGTTATAGCTGCTGCCGATGTCAGTTAAACAGTACATGCTTCCAATATAAATGCGCAAACTGAACATTCATTCGATGAAAATGAGATTGATAAGGGTAGTGTCAACGTGTTCAATTAACTGTAAAGAATACTTTTCATTAGCATCATTCAGCTGCTCCTGCGACATGGCTGCAGCCATCAGCCCACGTCCTATTAACATGTCTGAATTTCAGAATGGATGCTCTTTGGATAGTTGAACCTTGCAAGTTAGATTTTAGTGTCAGAGGTCAGTACTAGCAACACAGGCAATTGAGGCTGGCATTGTGCATCAGAGAAATGTACATCTCTTCATTATCAGCTATTTCCTCAGCTATGTAGTGATCCCGTAAAACATGAAACACCAGAGGTCAAAAGTCAGCTGGTGAATTAAGGTATTAACATTCATTCTTACCTCAGTTTCTGTCAATCGCAGTATTTGATTGTTGTTTGAACGTATGATTTAAATACATCTCTTGTTGAAATACAAATCATTACTTTATTTGGAGTGCATATCTTGTGATAGCTGAGCAGCAATATCAAAGAATCATTGAATTCCTACAGTACAGAAAGAGGCCATTTGGCCCACCGAGTCTGCACTGACCATTTGAAAGACCACCCTAACTAGGCTCAATCTCCCAGCCTGTAACCTCACCTTCAGGGGAAATTTAGCATGTCCAATCCACCACCTTCGGATAATCTTCATCTTCGGCAAGGTATGAAATGTTGGCATTGAGACTCTGCATCAAGTACTGCAGTTATCCTCTCTGCCAGCCTAGTGAACGGGTGATATGTGTAATGAACGGTTCACAATCCCTTTTTTGTGTAGCATGGTTACTAATGCCATGCCAGGCCCGGATAGTCTTTTCTCATCAAGTTGTTGCTATGGCAATCAATTCTGCGGTCTGACAATGACCTGCTATTGACAGTTCATTGAGAACAGAGGTTGGATTGATCTCAAGCAACAGATATGATTAGATTAACCACAAAGTGATTTTTGTAATGATTTTTCTGCAGGTGGGTCACAACATATAAAATCAATCTGCCATTGGCTACGATGTTGAGGACAAACAACTCAGTGTAGTGACATGTAAGCTTTTATTTCAGCATCAATAGAGTTGACTTTAGGCCCCACTATTAATTCAGATGTTGAGAGTAAGTGAGGAGGTGTGGGGGAGGGGGGGGGTGGTGGGGGTTGCCACTGGTGGCTGAATAGCAAGTAGGAAAAGCCTGTCAGTAGCATTTCAATACACCTGCCATGTTGTATTTTACTTCCAGGTTGGGCATCAATTGCAAGGCAGTGAGTGTGTTAAGGGTCCCCATGATGTGATTTCTATTCGAGACTTAAAGAACCGATCAAAAAATGGAACTTGAAGGAGGTAAGAGTTTTCACAAAGAGAGGGAGAGGTTTCATCATAGATTCAGGATGGTCAGGGTGATGCACGATCAATTGCACAAAGACTCAGATTGGGTACAATTGTGGCTTTATTGCAGTCAGATGCGTGGCCTCCTGCTGCAGCTGGTGAAATGGCAGATCAATGGAGGTCACGCATATTTATACAGCTCCTAGTGGGCGGAGCCAGCCGGCAGGGGCTACCGCCGAACCTGTAGTACAGGTCCTACCTTACATCCCCCAATACAGGTGTGCACAGTGGTTCACCACATTCACCCCCTGTTAAAAATGAGTCCGGCGGGGGTGGTGTGGAACTATATACAGTGTTGAGAATTATGTACAGTGTCTTAGAAAATGAGTGGGGGAGGAAAACAAAAGTCCATTTTGATGGTCCGCTGCCCATTAGAGGTTCGGTCGATCCGGTGCTTTGACGATTCGCTGGGAGCGACGTAACGGTGGCGGCGATGTCGGTGCTGGCGGTGCTGGTGTCGCTGACGTCGGTGCTGGCAGTACTGGTGCTGGCCTGCTGTCAGATGACCCCGGGAGCATGCCGAAATCTTCTTCTCCCTCTTGCGTGGGCAGGGGAAGGAGGGATGGACCTGGTGGGGTTAATGTTGGGAGCGCCGGGGAAGGGGAGGGTGGCACATGGGTGGGGAAGTGTGTTTGGTTGGAACCCGACAGTGGCAGGTCCCTGAGGGAGACAGTATCTTGGCGGCCATCAGGGAACTCGACGTAGACATACTGGGGGTTGGCGTGGAGCAAGTGTACCCTGTCCACCAAGAGGTCCGCCTTGTTGAGTCGGACGTGCCTACAGAGCAGGACCGGTCCTGGAGCTGCGAGCCAAGTCGAGAGCGATACCCCAGATGTGGACTTCCTGGGGAAGGTAAAAAGACGTTCATGGGGTGTGTTATTTGTAGCGGTGCACGTAGTGACCGGATAGAGTGTTGTGCATCAGGGAGGACCTCCTGCCAGTGAGAGGTTGGGAGGTTCCTGGACCGTAGGGCCTGCTGGACGGCCCTCCATACCGTCCCGTTCTCCCTCTCTACCTGCCCGTTTCCCCAGGGGTTGTAGCTGGTCGTCCTGCTGGAGGCAATACCCCTGCTGAGCAGGAACTGACACAGCTCATCACTCATGAATGAGGATCCCGTGTCACTGTGGATGTAGGCGGGGAAACCGAACAGAGAGCGAAGATTGTGTTGAGGGCCTTGATGACGGTGGCAGACGTCATATCGGGGCATGGGATGGCGAAGGGGAATCTGAAGTGCTCATTGACAACACTGAGAATAAACGTGTTGCGGTCGGTAGAGGGGAGCGGCCCTTTGAAATCCACGCTGAGGCGTTCAAATGGGAGGGAGGCCTTCACCAGGCACGCATGGTCCGGCTGGTAGAAGTGCGGCTTGCCCTCCGTACAGACCTGGCAGTCTCTGGTGACTGTCCGTACTTCCTCTACGAAGTAGGGCAGGTTGCGAGCCTTGACAAAGTGGTACAGTCGTGTGACCCCCGGGTGACAAAGGCTGTCGTGCAGGGCCTGGAGTTAGTCTACTTGTGCGCTGGCACATGTACCTCGGGAGAGGGCGTCGGGGGGCTTGTTGAGCTTGCTGGGACGATACAAAATCTCGTAACTATAGGTGGAGAGCTCGATTCTCCGCCACAAGGTTTTATCGTTTTAATCTTGCCCCGCTGTTTGTTATTGAACATGAAGGCTACCGATCGTTGGTCAGTGAGGAGAGTGACTCTCCTGCCGGCCAGGTAATGCCTCCAATGCCGCACAGCTTCAAGATGGCCTGGGCCTCTTTTTCGATGGATGAGTGCCGGATTTCTGAGGCATGAAGGGTGCGGGAAAAGAATGCCACGGGTCTGCCTGCCTGATTTAGAGTGGCAGCAAGGGCGACATCTGAAGCATTGCTTTCTACTTGGAAGGGCAGTGTCTCGTCTACTGCGTGCATCCCGGCCTTGGCTATGTCTGCTCTGATATGGGCAAAGGCCTGTTGTGCCTTGGCCACAAGGGGAAATTGAGTGGACTGTATGAGTGGGCGGGCCTTGTCCGCATAGTTTGGGACCCACTGGGCGTAGTACGTAAAGAACCCCAGGCAGCGTTTGAGGGCCTTGGGGCAGTGGGGGTGGGGAAGCTCCATGAGGGGGTGCATGTGGTCGGGATCGGGCCCCAGAAGTCCGTTTTGGACTACATAGCCGAGGATGGCTAAGCGGGTCGTGCTGAACACATACTTCTCTTTATTATACGTAAGGTTGAGAAGAGTGGCGGTGCGGAGGAATTTAGCGAGGTTGGCATCGTGGTCCTGATCATGGCCGCAGATGGTGACATTATCTAAGTACGGAAACGTGGCCCCCAACCCGTACCAGTCGACCATTCGGTCCATCTCCCTTTGGAAGACCGAGACCCCGTTAGTGACGCCAAAGGGAACCCTAAGAAAGTGATAGAGCCGACTGTCCGCCTCGAAGGCAGTGTAGGGACGGTCCGATTTACGGATGGGGAGCTGGTGATAGGCGGAATTCAGGTCAATTGTTGAGAAGACCCGGTACTGTGCAATCTGATTGGCCATATCAGATATGCGTGGGAGGGGATACGTGTCGAGCTGCGTGGACCGATTGATGGTCTGGCTGTAGTCCACGACCATTCTGTGTTTCTCCCCAGTTTTAACTACTACCACTTGGGCTCTCCAGGTGCTGTTGCTGGCCTCGATGATACCCTCCCGAAGCAGCCGCTGGACCTCGGACCTGATAAAGGTCTTGTCCTGGGCGCTGTACCGTCTGCTCCTGGTGGCAGCGGGTTTGCAATCCAAAGTTAGATTGGCAAAGAGGGAGGGGGGTCAACCTTGAGGGTCGCGAGGCCGCAAACGGTGAGTGGAGGTAGGGGCCCGCCGAATTTGAGGGTGAGGCTCTGGAGATTGCACTGGAAATCCAGGCCCAGCAATAGTGCAGCGCAGCGGTTACGAAGGATGTAGAGACGGAAACCGCTGAATTCTATGCCCTGGACTATGAGAGTGACCATACAGAACCCTTGAATCGGGACAGAGTGGGATCCGGAGGCCAGGGAGATCCTCTGATTGGCAGGGTGGACTGTGAGGGAGTAGCGCAGAGGATCGTCAGAGGTTTTGGACGGAGAGCGTCGGCGGCCCAGTTCGTGAGATGTCGTGGGCGTTCCTGCCCCATGTGGAAGACAAGATGGCGGCATCCGGAGATCCTGCAGGGAACAAAATGGCAGCACCCATGGGGCACACATTGTGGGGACGGGACAAGATGATGGCGCCCATGGCTCGCACGTTGGTGGCGCTGGACAAGGTGGCGGTGCTCATGGGCAGCACGTGGACTGAGGGGGAGGAGATGGCGGCGCCCACTGGCCGCACGTGGCCCCGGGGGGGTAGATGGCGGCACCCACTGCCCGCACGTGGCCCCTGCAGGAGAAGATGGCGGCACCCATTGTGCGTTTGGCAGGGGGAATGGGGCAATAGCGGTGACTGTTCGGGCGTGGCACACTGCGGCAAAGTGGCGCTTTTTGCTACAAGACTTGCAAGTGGCGGCGCAGGCCGGGCAGCGTTGGCGGGGGTGTTTCTGTTGGCCGCAGAAGTAGCAGCGGGGACCCCCGGAGTGCACGGATTGGCGTGCGGTGCAGGCGTATTGGCTAGGCAGGCCCCAGCTGGTGGGGTCCAGGAGAGATAGGAGGGGTGGGCCGCACAGCAAGAGGGGTAGGCCTGAACATTACGGGAGGCGACCATCATGGAGAGCGCTAAAGTTTTTGTCTCCGCTCGGTCAAGCGTAGCCCCTTTCAGCAGTCATTGTTGGATGGGGTCCGACCCAATCCCCGTTATGAACGCATCGCGCATGAGGAGATTAGAATGTTCGGTGGCCATAATGGCCTGACAGCCACAGTCCCGGACAAGTGGGATTAGGGCCCGCCAGAGGCCTTCGATGGACTCACCAGGGAGTTGAAAGCGAGTGGTGAGTACGTGCCTGGCGAAGAGCGTGTACGCTTTCTGCGCATAGTTCTCTTTTAGGAGTGCCATGGCTTCCGCATAATTTGGGGCGTCCTGGATCAACGGGAACACGTTTGAGCCCAACCTGGAATACAAGACCTGTGTCTTCTGAGCCGCCGTCGGTGTGGGGGTCGCTGCGTTGATGTAAGCCTCAAAACAAGGTAGCCAGTTAGGCTAGTGCGGATCGAGCTGCAGGCGATCTGGTTTGATTCTGACATCCATCTTGTTGAAAATCTGACTGCAATAATTTGATGCATGATCAATTGCACAAAGACTCAGATTGGGTAAAACTGTGGCTTTATTGCAGTCAGATGCGTGGCCCCCTGCTGCAGCTGGCGAAATGGCAGATCAATGGAGGACACGCATATTTATACGGCTCCTTGTGGGCAGGGCCAGCCAGCAGGGGCTACTGGCGAACCTGTAGTACAGGTCCTACCTTACATCCTCTAATACAGGTGTACACAGTGGTTCACCACACGGGGGTTGTACCTCAATTTAACAATGCCCTGATTGATGCTCTCCTGAGAAATGTGAGGAGCTGGAGAGAGCAGCCCTCTCCAGCAATGGGAGGAAAATAAACTGCTACTGTCACATTGGAGGCATGC
Organism: Scyliorhinus canicula; assembly: GCF_902713615.1. Taxonomy (NCBI): domain Eukaryota; kingdom Metazoa; phylum Chordata; class Chondrichthyes; order Carcharhiniformes; family Scyliorhinidae; genus Scyliorhinus; species Scyliorhinus canicula. The sequence goes on along the minus strand of NC_052155.1, from coordinate 162,647,142 downwards.
CTGGAGGTTGCCCAGGAGGTGAGCATCAGGAGTATTGCTCCGCACTCTTGGTTCGATTGTAGGAAGTGCGTGGATGATCTAATCAGGTCAGGAAAGATAATGCTGAATGCATTATCTGCCCCCTCACTCTGTCTTGACAATTCTATTCACATCAACGTAGCTTGCACACTATTCACTTCCTAATACTTCTTCAAATCTCCATCTATCCATCCACCACAGCCACCCTTATGCAATATGCTGTCTCTCCATGACAATATGTCTCGCCAAAAGCACTACATCCATTGATTGAACAACTGCCATCACAGCTGCTCATCGGTCTGTACATCCTCCAGTTGCAGGAAAAGTAAGAGAGGGAACGGGAGTCTCCCAGATATCACAGATACCCACTGCAAAGGAGAACACATTGGAGATAGACTGAGTATATCTGTGGCAGGTAGATAGAGTATGTCTGTGGCAGGTAGTGAGGTAAACAACAAGACGGAAAAAGATACTCGACCACATCCTCACCAGTGCGCCTGCAAAAGATGCATCTGTCGAAGACAGTAATGGTCGGCATGACCACCACGCAGTTCCTGTGGAGATGAAGTCCCGTCTTCAGACAGAGAATACCCTCCATCGTCCTATCTGGCATTATCACTGTGATACCCAGTAACGTGTTAATCTCATTACTCGAGACTGCTGACCATATTCCTGATAGACAAAAAGCTAAATAATAATAATAATCTTGATTATTGCCACAAGTAGGCTTACATTAACACTGCAATGAAGTTACTGTGAACATCCCTAGTCACCACACTCCGGCGCCTGTTCGGGTACACTGAGGGAGAATTCAGAATGTCCAAATTCTCTCCAGCACGTCTTTTGAGACTTGTCGGAGGAAACCAGAGCACAAGGAGGAAATCTACGCAAACACGGGAGCCATTCATCCATCTGTTCCGGAACCTGTTTGTGGCCAGCAACTAACTAGCCAGGAGCTAGGACAAGGTAGCCAAGATGCAATAGGAGAGAGGAGGGAGGGAGAAGACACAGGTTGTTGGAACCAACAATTCTACGGACACGTGCTTGTAGGATTAGAATAGTGGTTTTAATATACTTACAACAGAGCCAGCCTGTTAGCCGTTGAACTTTCGGTGAACTGGCCGACTGACCCTGTGGCACTGATTTTTATACAGCAGCTCCCGGGGGGAGGAGTCCTGGGCGGAGCCAAGTGAGAAGCCCAGTACAACTCTCGAGTATTCCCAGAGCTACTCCCCCTGGTGGCCAGGTAGTGCAACTGCACTTACAATATAGACACATATATGTACAGATTATAATACCATGTGAATCACATTCTGAAATTTTTTTTTTTTTTAATTTAGATTACCCAATTATTTTTTCTATTAAGGGGCAATTTAGTGTGGCCAATCCACCTACTCTGCACATTTTTGGGTTGTGGGGGCGAAACCCACGCAGACACGGGGAGAATGTGCAAACTCCACACGGACAGTGACCCAGAGCCGGGATCGAACCTGGGACCTCAGCGCCGTGAGGCGGTTGTGCTAACCACTAGGCCACCGTGCTGCCCTTGTGAATCACATTCACCACACAGGTAAAGATGGAAGTGTAGCCAAACCCAGTGAGAGGAAAGGGGGTAATAGGGAAGGATGGGGAGAGAAGGGGGAGAGGGGAACACGAGTGGGGTACAAAACACAGGAGAAGACAATGGCCACAGCGAATACAGCAAGACGGGAGGAGGACAAAAGAACGAGAAGAAAAAACCGTCCTAAGTCGAAACCCATGGAAATAAATAACAGCAACTTACCAAAATGTAAATAGCATTAGGGGCACCACTCAGGTGCCCCCACGCTTTGTTAAAAAAAACCTTTTCATTCTGTGTGTATTTATACTCTGTGAAACAAAACATTAAAAAAAAATTCCCACCTTACTCTTTCTCCAAAGCAGGTGGCATTGAACAATAGGATTTCATAAAATGCAATTGTTACCATGCTGGGGAGGTTATCTCAAGGAGGAATGGGGTAGAGGAAAAACATTCCTGTAACAATTCCAACAGTCTGGGCGAATGACAAGTATTCTTGGAGTTGGGATGAGTACTTTAGCAGTATAACGGTAGCATTGTGGATAGCACAATCGCTTCACAGCTCCAGGGTCCCAGGTTCGATTCCGACTTGGGTCACCGTCTGTGTGGAGTCTGCACATCCTCCCCGTGTGTGCGTGGGTTTCCTCCGGGTGCTCCGGTTTCCTCCCACTGTCCAAAAGATGTGCAGGTTAGGTGGATTGGACATGATAAATTGCCCTTAGTGTCCAAAATTGCCCTTAGTGTTGGGTGGGGTTATGGGGATACGGTGGAGGTGTTAACCTTGGGTAGGGTGCTCTTTCCAGGAGCCAGTGCAGACTCGATGGGCCGAATGGCCTCCTTCTGTACTGTAAATTCTATGAAATAAACTATTGCAAGGTCCTTTTGAAGTTATTAATTTTATTTTAGAGACTGTTGTTAAAATCGCACCACAACAGAGAGGATTTTCTGACACAAGGGCACGTTGGCACAACAGATTCTCACTGTTCCTCTCCTTAATCTAAAGGCAATTGTCTTGGAACATCCTCAAAAGTATGTGAAGTAAGGTGCCCAGGATAGCATCACAGCACTAACTTTAAAGTTTCAAAGGTCATCTCTCTCAGGCTCATTTATTCATCTTAAACTGATTGTGAATAGTAGAAGTCATCATTCTCTGCACAGCTACTGGAATTCCAAAAACATAGCAATAGAATTTCATTGGTATTTTCTGAAATAAATTACTTCTGGTTAAATTAAGATCATAGGACAAGTTTACATTTTAGCCTCCTTGGGTGGGATGCTCCGTTCCTGAGACTAAGGGCTGTATTCTCTGATTTTGCAGCTATGTCCGGAGCAGATGTCTAGTCTTACACCCGATGGGGGTGGTGGGGGCTAGCAGCCACGTCACCTAACCTGCAGATACAAACGGAGAATTGCTGGGTTTGTGGCCGTGCAAGAGGACGGCGGCGGCCTGTAGCGGTCGTGCCGTACAATAAGCCGCTGGCCTCTCGAGGAACCGGCCTGCCAGACAGTGTCCCCCTATAACACCCCTTGCCACCCCCGGACCTTCCCCCACCAGTCCCCTCCAGCCCCTGCCGAAGCCCCCCTCGGCCAGCTGAACGGCTCTCCCCCCACCTCCCATCTGTCCGCACAGTCATCAGCCGTCACGCAACGTCCCCGGGAACTGTGAGCACATGTGTACCACTCCGTCAGGAAGACGGCCCATCGGGGTCGGAGCATCGGGGGAGGGCCTCAGGTGACATTCTGAGGCCATCCCAATGCATGCGGCGTACTCAGCGATGATGGTGTTTTGAGGGGGTGGAGTTTCTGAAAAACGACGCCACCCCAAATTTCGGCATCAAAACAAATTCTCCGGCCAATCGCCGAATGTGATTTCGGTGTCGGCAACCGGAGAATCCAGTCTTAAGTGTTGATGCCGAGACAGGATTTGTGGAGTTCCACCACAGGAAAACTGGTACTGCACCTGGAACGATTCAGCAACTGTTGAGGGTCTAGCACCGACGCCAGATGGAACATCAATTCCAATGAGAAATGGTGCAGGATTAGTCGGTTTTGCAATTGACATCAGATGTTGTCATACAATGCAGAGTACCAGAGCTCACTGCACAGCGGGTTCTCATCACCCTCTATCCTTTGGACCAGACCAGTGTCAATGCCAACCCAGGTCCCACACCCTGTAGTATTGCAGCATTTATGTATTATGGAGGGGTTTGCAGGTGGGTTGTGGGGATTGCTGGCCGGGAAGTGGGCAGGTGTGGGGGGCTGTGGGGGTGGCATGCGGTGTCCATGTCCCTTGCCAGTTCCCCCTCCCCAGTCGGTGAACCTGGAGGCGATCAGAGCATCCTCTGCCCATTTGTCCTGGTGCACAAGTCGTGCGGTTTCCCGTGCCTGCCAGCGCCCCCTATGTTACCCATGCTCGTCCTCCCCCGCTTCCTTCTCGCCGGACAAGGACTGTGTTCATCCTCCTCCTCTAGCACGTATCCCTTCTGCTGCACGATGTTATGGAGGACGCAGCAGACGGCCCCGATGCGGGCAACCCTCTCAGCGTCATACTGAAGGGCCCCTCCATAGTGTTCCAGGCACCTGAACCGCATCGTCAGGTTGCTTTAACTTACGCCTGGTCGCTGCATGGGCTTTGTTATAGTGAGTCTTGGATAACCACTGTCACCCAACAGCCAACCCTAGACCCCAGGGGGCATCCCACACATGTCAGGAATTGTCGAGTGTGCCAAGATGAAGGATCACACACACTGCCCGGGCGGAGACTTACATGGTGCACAGCTCATGCTGACAGTGGCTTTTCACAGTAACTTCATTGCAGTGTTAAAGTAAGCCAACTTGTGACACTAAAGATTATTATTACGTAAACTGCATATTCAGCGAGTGGAACCTCTTTCGGTTTGTGTAGAGCGGCCTGCCATCTGCAGGTGCTGGAAGGGTGACGTGCATCCCGATGATCACCCCCTAGACCCGGGGCACCCTGTCGATGGCTGCGAACCCCACAGCCCGGGCATCCTGGGGGGCTCAGTCTACATTGAGATTGATTTATTGTGCCGACTGGGCATATAGGGCCTCCAAGATGGCAAGGATGCACCTCTGCACTGACCTCTGTGGGATCCCAGACACCCCGTGGCTTAAAGGTTCAGGACAACTGTCACCTTGAGCTGGTGACCGGGAGTGGGTGTCCTCTCCCATTCCCCTGCGATGCCAGGTGCCCCATGATCTGGCAGATATGTTGCACTGTCCCCTGCTGAGCTAGAGTATTTGACAGTCAAGAGGAATGCTCAGGCCATCATCAGTGATCGCTCTCACTCTTTATATCATCAATTTGAAAGGCTCCCTTTGGGCCGGTGCTTTAGAATGCCTATTGCGAGGGAAAATCTGTTCAAGAGGTCTTTTTTTCTCAGTGTCATGGCTTACTGAATAACATAATGTAAATTTAACTTACTGTTGTTATTTATTTTGCTGTTTTAAGTGCTTTAATGGCACTCAAGAAGCTTTAATGGCAAGGTGCCAAGTAGATGGCATGGATGTATGCTACATATGTACCAATGTATGAATTTAGGTATACATGAAACATTGACTGTGTTTAACCAATGACTGTATGATTATATGTTATATTGGAGGTAAAGCCAAAGACAAATTTCACTTTTTTGTGGACAATAAAGGTCTTTTCTATTTTATTCTATTCCCTCGTTCAAGTCATTAATATATATGGTAAATAATTGTGGCCCCAGCATTAATCCCTGTGACACTCCATAGTTGCAGTTTGCCATCTTTAAAATGTCTGTTTTATCCCAACTCTGTTTTCCATTAGTTAGCCAATCCTCTTATCCATGCTCGTATACTATCCCTAACACCAAGGGCTTTATCTTATTAAGCCACGTTTTGTGCGGTATCTAAATGAAGCTTTGTGCAGAGTACCGATTGATTTTTAAAATGTATTCCTTCACCAAATATGGGAGCCACTGGCTAGTCTAGAATTTATTGCCGATCCCTAATTTTCCTTAAGAAGATGGTGGTCAGCAACCTTCTTGAAATGCTCCTTTGTAATTTTAACAGTGTGGGTGATGTGTTAAGCCAAGCTGCAAATGTGGAGTGGAAGCTGCCTTCTTGAAATGCTGCATTCCATGTGGGGTACATACGCGCACAGTGCTGTTAGGGAGGCAGTTCCAGGATTTTGATCCATCGACAGTGAAGGTACAGTGCTATATTTCCAAGTCGGGATAGTGTTTGGCTTGAAGGAGAACCTACACTAGATGGTGTTCCCACGCATTAGCTGCCCTTATTCTTCTTGGTCATCATGTTATAGCCACCTGGGTTGGCCACGTCCCGATTCAAAATGGACACTCGCAAGGAGTGCAGGGAAAAACGGACAACACCAGAGAAAACAAGCAGGTGCAAGGTTTCCTGTGTATTAAGATTTGCAGAACCCAGACAGAACTGAAACCAATAGCCATTAACATATTAATGAGCTATCTCCAGGGACAAAAAGAAACATTGAAACAATGGAGACCAGGACTGACTCCCCGGCGCCAGTGGTAGCTAAAACAAAGGCAGGCCAACGGCCACATAGGGCCCGCCCAACGATCAGGGAAAACCTCCGGTATTGGAGAAAATCAATACGAACGATTGGGACATGGTCCAATTAATTGGGACCAAGTCCAGGGTCCGCCCAGAAGGGCGCGAAATCCCTTGGGGTATAAAGCAGAGTCCGCAAGTTCAGTTCACTCTCTTGGCCTTGGCTCTCAGCGAGGGGAGACCTGCCTCACAGCTGCATCAACCAAGTAAGTCTAAGGTCAACGCACGCTACGAGATAGAAGGCTCCTAGTTACTATTCCATAACAGTTCGAAGCCAGCAGTATCTGAACCGGACAACGGCCATTGTTCCTCTGACTGGGTGGGCCACTCGAAGCTAAGTATAGGCTTTTAGTAGTAGTTGTAGTTTAGCGAATAGAGTTTATGCATGAGTAATACTTGACTGTGTGTGTAAATAAATGTGTATTGATTTCAAACTTACTAACTGGTGTGTCGGGTTATTGATCAGTACTTGGCTTTGAACCCTGTGGTGGTATCAGAAAGATACCTGGCGACTCTTGAGCAAAGGTAATTAAAACAGAGCAAATTAAGGGAAAGCATAACGAGCAACAGCGTGCGAGTTTGATAGGTGCTGTCGAAGGAGCCTTTGAGTTCCTCCACTGCATCTTGCAGATGGTACACACTGCTGCCACTGTTTATTGCTGGTGGAAGGAATGATTATTTGAGTTTGCAGATGGGGCGCCAATCAAGCGGTTGCTTTGTCTTCAATGGTGACAAGATTCGTGAATGTTTTTGAAGCTGCAGTCATCCAGGCAAGTGGAGAGTATTCCATCACACACCCAACGTGTGCCTTGCAAACACTTGACAGCCACTGTGGAGTCAGGAGGTGAGGTGCCTACTGCCGAATTCACAGCCTCTGATCTACTCTTGTAGTCATAGTATTTATATGGCTCATCTAGTTTTTGTTTCTGGTCAATGGTAAATCCCAGGATGTTGGGGCAATGGTTCGGCCATTAAGTGTCAAAGGGAGATGGTGCGATTGTCTCTTGTGGGAGGTGGCCATTGCCTTGCACTTATGTAAAGTAATTGCTGGGTCACACAAGAGTGAATATATAGAAATTACATTTGTTTGTTCTTTTTCATTGCTTTATTTGTACATAGCCACATGGAATGTTCAAATTTGCTGAGCAGATATTCTTCCACTCCACATTTACAGCTTGGCTTAACACATCACCACACTATTGAAATTACAAAAGAAATAAAATAAAGAGATTGTGCTTGTTTTTTTATTTCTGAGGAACACTCTTAACTTGACCAAATTCATGACGAAGTTTCAGAAACTCAGACGTGAGATCATTGCTTGCAAAATATTTTGCACACTGATGTGCTAACACCTGCCATCTTCCTCCTTTCCTTCGCGAATGGACAAGACAGAATGAATGACGAAGACCAGCAGCTGTCTGATATATACAGAACCACTGGCCTGTCAGTCATCAATTATACGAGGTGATTAAAAATCTCACTTAAAAGGTTTGCAATAAAAGCAAAGGTGATAAGTGGGGAAGCTGTGTGTCTTCTTTGCTTCGTCCAGAGTTTTTAAAAATAAATTTAGAGTACCCAATTATTTTATCCAATTAAGGGGAATTTAGAGTGGGCAATCTACCCATCCTGCACATCTTTGGGTTGTGGGGGTGAAACCCACGCAGACACGGGGAGAATGTGCAAACTCCACACGGACAGTGACCCAGAGCCGGGATTGAACCTGGGACCTCGGCGCTGTGAGGCAACCGTGCTAACCACTTGCGCCACCGTGTTGCCCTCAGTGCATTGCCAGCTTGTAAGAATTTTGTTCTTTAAATCTAAATTAAAATGAATTGAAATGGTGTTAAGGAATATTCCCTGCAGAATAAATGGGAGTCGGGTCACCTTTGCACAGAACACACAAAAGAAACGATGCCCCATTCTAGCGCTCAGGATTGGTGAGAAAAAAACTGACTGCTTCACAGATCACACCATTCCATCCAGCATTTTACAAACCGAGCCCTTGGAAAATACAGCCCCATCTGAGTATGGCCCGAAATTAACTTGAATGTCACAATTATGCTCGGAGGGGTTAGTTTTGATAAAAAAACAATGGAGAACTCCGCATTGTTATAAAAGTGATGGGAATCATAGAATTTACAGTGCAGAAGGAGGCCATTTGGCCCATCGAGTCTGCACCGGCTCCTGGAAAGAGCACCCTACCCAAGGTTAACACCTCCACCCTATCCCCATAACCCAGTAACCCCACCCAACACTAAGGGCAATTTTGGACACTAAGGGCAATTTATCATGGCCAATCCACCTAACCTGCACATCTTTGGACTGTGGGAGGAAACCGGAGCACCCGGAGAAAACCCACGCACACACGGGGGGGATGTGCAGACTCCGCACAGTGACCCAAGCCAGAACCGAACCTGGGACCCTGGAGCTGTGAAGCAATTGTGCTATCCACAATGCTACCATGCTGCCGGAATGGAGATATGAATTCCCCCATCCACAGTAGTTTGCATAATTTTCCACTCTTCAAATTTAAGTGGTTCAGAGAAACAAGTGTGTGATCACAGCTATAATTAATTAGCACTGTCCGACTGCATGCTACAAGTAAGAATACCAGAAAGCCAGTTATTGTTCCCTCATGCACAGGATTATACTTGAGCACTTGGGGTGAGTTTTAAAGTCACTTCTTAAAATAAGCTTATGTCGCATCTACCGGAGCTAATTTGATCTGTGCACGAGTGTTATATTTGCATGTTAAGCGCTGGAGCACAAAACGCCATGAGTATATTTTGTGATTGATGCTTCAGTCTGAGCTGACAGTTTTACACTAACATAAATAAACTGTACTCACCAGACAAATAAGATTTATCTTTAACCAGTTCTGACTTGTGAACAGAGCACTCGGAGTGGGGTGGGGGGGGGGGGGGGGGGGGGGTGGAGGAGAAGCTTGTTAAATGGCAGCACAAAAGCACAGTGGTTAGCACTGTTGCTTCACAGCGGCAGGGAGCTGGATTCAATTCCCGGCATAGGCCACTGTCAGTGCAGAGTCTGCACGTTCTCCCCATGTCTGCGTGGGTTTGCTCCAGGTGCTCTGGTTTCCTCCCACAAGCCCCGAAAGATGTGCTTGTAGGTGAATTGGACATTCTGAATTCTCCCTCAGTGGACCCGAACAGGTGCTGTATTGTGGCGACTAGGGGATTTCCACAGTAACTTCACTTTGTTGCAGTGTTAATGTAAGCCTACTTGTGACATTAATAAATATTATTGTTAAAATGTCTTCCTACAGGGGCTTTGTTTGCCTCCCTTGTAGGCTCTTGGTGAGACATCAAAAGGACCCTTCACAAAACGTCAGTGTCTTGGAATTTAAGAAATATGAGCAAAAAGTGAAATATTGCACGTAATTTTCAGTTGTTCAAACGTTCAACATTTGATTATGTCTGTCTGTTAACTGTTCTCTGTGTGCTATTAGTCAAGCCTGAAGGTTGTTACTGAGATGCAGAAACTAAACTGATAGAAACAGCTGGAAGCTCATCTCTCCAGACATTTTAAAAGCTTGAGAAACAATTTCCTGTTCACCACATAGAAACCTGGAGTATCATCCCTGCATAGCTCTAAGGAACTAAACACAATACTGCAGATGATGCAATTCTGAATGAAAAAGATAAATGGTGGCGATTCTCAGCAGGTCAAGCAGCACTTATTAAGAATACATGAGTGAATTGTCATAAGTTCTGTAGAAGGACTTGTACCTGAAATGTTGACTGACTTGTGTGTTTTTCAATGAAAACTGTTTAACCCATTGAATGCGCTTTTAAAAATATCCAATTAAGTATTGTGAATTTCTATTCATGCAACCCCTCATCTTTACCTTACTTGTTCTGCTGCTGCATGTTAAGTTACATCTTGGGGCCTTGAGTTTCCCCATGGGTTCCTCTGATCTTCCATCAACAAGAGCTTTCACTGCTTCCTTGTTTGATGGCCCATCAAATCCCTCATCTAAATTCTCTGCTGCAGAACATGTCTATGAACTTGACTATTACCTCACCTCCTGGTGAGTTCAGAAACAAATTACCCTTTTCCCTTGGCTACAACCCAGGTATTAGAACATAGAACATAGAACAGTACAGCACAGAACAGGCCCTTCGGCCCTCAATGTTGTGCCGAGCAATGATCACCCTACTTAAACCCACGTAACCCGTATACCTGTAACCCAACAATCCCCCCATTAACCTTACACTACGGGCAATTTAGCATGGCCAATCCACCTAACCCGCACATCTTTGGACTGTGGGAGGAAACCGGAGCACCCGGAGGAAACCCACGCACACACGGGGAGGACGTGCAGACTCCACACAGACAGTGACCCAGCCGGGAATCGAACCTGGGACCCTGGAGCTGTGAAGCATTGATGCTAACCACCATGCTACCGTGAGGCCCTTTATTTGGATTAGAATCTCGACAGTGAAGAAGGAGGCCATTCTGCCCATCGTGTCTACACCAACACTCTGAAATACCCTACCTAAGCCCACTCTCCTGCCATTTCCTAGTAACCCCATAATCCCACCTAACATTTGGGCAATTTAGGTAACCTTTGGAAACTCAAGGGCAAGTTAGCATGGGCAATCCACCTAACCTGCACATCTTTGGACTGTGGGAGGAAACCGGAGCACCCGGAGGAAACCCACGCAGATACAGAGAGAATGTGCAAACTCCACAGAGACAGTCACCCAAGGCTGGAATTGAACCTGGGTCCCTGGCCTGTGAAGCAGCAGTACAACCATGTCTGGATGGATCTACCAGACAGTGAGCAGAGGCAAAGAAATCATCATGACATTCAAAATGCAGCTGGATATCATAATGAGGATGTTAGATCTTCCGGTCCCACACACTGCAGGAGTCGTCACGGGTGGGGTGCATCATTTCACGGGCCAACGGAAGGTCAATTGACCTTAGGCGGGTAATTTTCAATCCTGGGGCATGCGGGCCTAGAAAATCCTGCCTAATGAGCGGATTAGCCATATAGCCATTTTATGTTTTTGGATTTTCATGTCTTACTAAAGTGGTCAAGAAGAAATGGAATGTACGTATTTGGATTTCCTGGCCACTCCAGCAGCAAACCCAGCTCTCCTCCGAGAGAGCAGTACCGCACTTCCCAACAGCTCACACAGTTAATTACAGCAATATTGTGGGGTGAGGTGGAGTGGGAACAGGTGGTGAGGTGGTGATGGTTGATTCTCCATTGGCCTCCTGTGTGATTCCACCATATTACAATTAAAATGCCGCAGTTTAATAATTTAACACATAGCATATCAGTCTTGGGCTACTTCGAGAAAAGCAGCAAAGCATTTAATGCACTGAGAGCTAACACACAACGCAGTAAACCCATAATTATTCATGGCAATCTGGAAGAATCAGTGTTACATGGTAGAATAAGCCCCAGAGAATGAGTTCAAGAAGAAGGAGATTAATAATGTCACACAATTCAATACAGAAAATGTATGTGCATCTTGAAATGAAGATATTATTAAATTAACTTTCCTATTATTCAATGAATTGTCCTATTCAGATTTGGACCTAGAAAATAGCTCCCACGTTCCATTAATGCATTCCTTCTTATCCTCAAATCTACTGCAGTCACTGTCATTTGCTACAACCCAGTAATCTGTTTAGAAGGGATTATGGGTTTACTAAATCTGATGAAACTGTGCGCACAGCATTGTGTGTTCGCTCTCACTGAATGAAATTCTTTGCTGCTTGGCTCTAAGTAGCCCAAGATAGATATGCTTTGTGTTAAATTATTAAACTGCAGCATTTTAATTGTGAGACGGTGGAACCACAACAGCAGGCCAATGAAGAATTAACCAGCATCACCTGCTCCCGCTCCACACCACCCACAATATTGGTGTAATCTGACAGTTGGCTTTAATGGACAGCGGCAGCGGGATCTTTAACACTTCCTGCACAAGACTACTTAACAGCTGCAGAAAGATTCTCTTCTAATGGGTTTATTGCTGATGATCTCACATAATCTTTCATTTTCACCTCTGTCACTGAAGGCCCAGAGTTGGGATCAGGTTCATATGGATGTTAGGTACCTGCAAAATAAGACCATCCGCATATGGTATTCCCAATCGCATACTTAATCTTAACTTCTTCCATTCAAATCGACAACGCACATAAAAAGTCAATTTCCAAGTTCTAAAACTTGCCCAGTTAACTTTAAAAAACCTGATTCAGTCGCAATGATGTTGCATAAACGTTAAATATTACATGAGCTGTTTTTGATCATTGGAATCCCAACTGTCTGCTGCAGAAATACGTGGTTTTTGCCTTATCAGCATACTTTCAACTATTGAATACAATTCTTCTTGGTCATGAAAACTCTCAAACTTATTTTCAACAGTCCATTGCAACAGATAACCCAAAAATGCAATAGCGTGTTGAAATGTGCATTGTGTTCGTGAGACTGTGATAATCCAAGTTACTTTTTTTTTTCAATTTTCATGAGATATGGGTGTCACTGGCTAGGCCAGCATTCGTTACCCATCCCTGATTACCCTTGAGAAGGTGGTGGTGAGCCGCCTTCTTGAACCCCTGAGTTTCACCTGGTGCTGCTGCACACGGAGTTCCAGGATTTTGACTGAGCAACAGTGAAGGAAGGGTGATATCGCTTGAAGTCAGGATGGTGAGTAGCTTTGAGGGGAACTTGTCATGTGTCTGCTGCCCTTGTCCTTCTAGGTGGTAGAGGTCACGGGTTTGAAAGGAGCTATCAAAGGAGCCTTGGTGATTAGTTGCAGTGCAGATTGTAGATGGTACACATGGCTGCCACTGTACATTGGTAATGGAGGGAGTAAATGTTTAAGTTCGAGGACGGGATGCTGACCAAGCAGCTGGCACTTGTGCATTCAGTCAGTGTCAATTCTGTTAGTCAGTGACAGCAAACCTGACATTCTGTAAGGGTGGCGAGAGTGGGGGGCGGGGTGAGAGGGAAGAGGGGGGCAGCAGCGGGAGGGGGGGCATGGGAGAGGGGGGAGTGGAGTGAGTGAGTTAGGGCGGTGATGGAGTGGACTGATAGAAGGAAGGAAGGAAGCACGGTAGCATGCTGTTCATAGTCAGCCAACACCACTTAAGGTGGTGGCTCCAAAAAATGGGCAGGATTCTGTGATCCTGAGGCTAAGCGTTGACGCCATCAGCACGGCCTCAGGATCAGCAATTCTGGCCCCTACAGGGGGCCGGCACAGCACTGGAGCGGTTCACGCCGCTCCACCTGATGATCCTGTCATGAACTATGCGCCGCAGGATCCGCACGTGCACAGTGGCTCCCTTCAATACCGTCCCCGATGCAACATGGCACAGGGCTACAGGGGCCGGCGTGGAAGAAAGGAGGCCCCCAGCCAGAGAAGCAGGCCCACCGACTGGTGGGCCCCGATCGCAGGCCAGGCCACATCGGAGGCGCCCCCCCCCCCCCCCCCCGGGGGGTTGGGCACCCCTTCTCCCCTCACAGGCTGCCCTCGGACCTTTCAATGCTGAGGTCCCGCCAGCTGAGAGCAGGTGTGAATGGCGCTGGCGGGTATTTTACGACGACTGCTCGGCCCATCCCAGGCTGAGAATTGGCAGGGGGGTCCTGTAGAGCAGGCCGCGACACGTGCCATGCCAACCACGCCGACGCCAATGGCGCCAATTCTCCACTTTGCAGAGAATCGCATCCTGGCATCGGTGCGGCGTGGCGCGATTCGTGCCGGTCACGGGGATTCTCCGGCCCGGCCCCAGGCTGAGAGAGTCCCGCCCATTATTTTGTGTGAAAGACTGAAATGGCTGAAGTAGGGAGAGATCTAAACACTTGGATTGAATTATTGGATGCTGCACTGGAAGTTTTGGTGCAGAAAGTGGGAAGGAGGAAGAGAAGTATTTTCTGCCCCGAAGGTGTTAGGAAGTTGGAATGAAATTAAAAGTAATGAATTGGTTACAAAAAACAAACTCATCGGCATTTAGATGAGCTGAAGACTTATGAGATGCAGATTAGTTTGGCAACAGAATTTTTTTTCCCACTCAGAGAGTCAAACTGTTGTGCAGAAAGTAGAAGAGGCTGTCTTTGTTAGACCCAGAAATTCTATTCTGAACTAGAAGAAGGGTTCCTAAAATGAAACCACAGGTCTTGTATGGCAACTATTTTCTGGATTTGTCTCATAGTGTTAAAACCTATGGGACGTTGTTTTGGAGAAGGTGTATTTTCAAAGTTTAGGAAAGTGGACAGAGTTCGATGGGGCTGGGGGGTAAGTGATTCAAGTATACTTTCTGGGTAACCATTATTGTAGTTAATTGTAAATGTTGTTCTTTGCTGTTGCCTTTCTTGTTGTGTGTTTTAAAGTTTAAGAAACATTTTGTTCCTTGAGTAATTTACAACAAGACTGACCCCTTTCCACACTGCATTTCATTTCTTCTCTCACATTTTTCCGAATCACAAAAATAAACTGTTAAAAACGAGCATTTCACATATCTTGTGGGATTTGGGGTTCCCTTTCATTGAACATTAGCTGGGTTCATAACAAAGGAAGCAAGAAGCTTTTAATAATGATTGTGACAGTATTGACAGAGGATGTTCACCAAAAAGTCAATGCCAGAAGAATTGCCCTCAGGTAGTGGACGCACAACCACAAGGCATTTAATTGGTTAATTCGACTTGTCATGCTGCCAGTGATGGAAGGGGCAGAGTGGAGACCAAAGCCACTGACATAAAATCATACAATCATACTCAACCTCCTCTTCTTTAAGAACTCGGCTTCTCTAGTTTATCCACCGAGCTGAAGTCCCCAGAACCATTCTTGTAAACCTTATCTGGACGCTCTCTCACACTTTCACACACTTCCCAAAGTGCGGTGCACAAAATTAGGCATAATACTACAGGTGATCGTGAACCAGTGTTTTCGAAAGATTCACCATAACATCATAGAATCATAGAATTTACAATGTTGAAGGAGGCTATTCGGCCCATCGAGTCTGCACCAACCCTGAGAAAGAGCACCCTACCTACGACCATACCTCCACCCATCCCACACCTCCACCCTATCCCCATAACCCCGTCTAAGCTTTTTTGAACAGTAAGGGCAATTTAGCATAGCCAATCCACCTCACCTGCACATTTTTGAACTGTGGGCGGAAACATCAAGAAGGTGTTCAGAAAACAAAGATAGTTTAAAGGGATTTGTATTTGTATGTGTAAATATTAGAAATAGGGTATAGTTTTAAGTGGGTTTAATTAAATATTTCTGTGAATGGAAGGGTAAAATCTACCTTTAGATTCATGCTAGACAAAGGAGTTTGTATGTGTAGGGGGTAGGTTGAATTGCAGCTGTGATTCTATTGAGCTTAGAAAGGGAAGAGGAAATAAACTAACAGGGATTGCTTAGCAACTGGACGCCCTTGCAAGATAGAAAATCTTTTAAATTTAGTTAAGTTGAATTTGTTCAAAGTTGGGGACAGTGAACATCTCTCAACTCTGCCAGGAAAAGCTGGAAAGGACCAGTGAGTTGGAAAGATGCAGACTTCCTGAGGAATAAATTACAGTCTAAATAACCACGGAATTGTGGCAGAAATTATGTCTTAAGACAACTGAAGTTAAGAGAACTAAGACTAAGGTATTGTACAGAAGAATTCAAGGAAGAGTAAAAAAAGTATTCTGTGTTAGAGACACTTGTAGTAACCGCAGACATAAGAGGTAGATCAAACGTTTGATGCCATTTTATTAGTATCCGGGAATCGAGAGTTAAAGCAATTGTGAACAATTGGTACAGCAGTCAAGACAAATAAATCCGAAAGGGGTTTGTGTAAAACCGGGACTGGATTTGCTGTTAAATGTGAAGCATAAGCTTTGATTAAAAAAATAATTTGTAAAACTTGGACTAAATTTTGGAATGTAAATTGCTAAGCGAAAGCAGTATTGTGATAGAAGATTTTAAAGTGGGTTTTTGGGAGTGTTGTTTGGAAATTCTTCTGTTATAATCATCTGGGGGATTTCTGAGGAGGAATCCACAGACACAAACCTGGGTTCAGAGTGGAGTATGCATATTTTCTTTTATAAATTTAGAGTACCCAACTATTTTTTTTCCAATTAAGGGGCAATTTAGCGTGGCCAATCCGCCTAACCTGCACATCTTTGGGTTGTGGGGGTGAAACCCACGCAGACATGGGGAGAATATGCAAACGCCACATGGACAGTGACCCAGGGCCGGGATTTGAACCCGGGTCATCAGCGTCACAGTCCCAGTGCTAACCACTGTGCCACATGCCGCCCTGGAGTATGTATATTTGACGACAGTCCACCTGTGTGCTTAAAGGGATGTTATGTTGCTGAGACTGTTGCGGTTTAAAATATGCTTTGCAATCCGTGTTAACCTTAAATTCTGTGTGTATTTGTTAAGCTGAGGGTGAGTAAAGAAATATTGTATTATCCAATTTTTCATGCTCAATCATCTATTTTTCTTGTTAAAACTAATTAGCAATCCTGTGACTTTGTTACTCCACGTTTGCGGAAAAAAAACCACATGAAATTTACTTGAGCCAGGGTTCCATTCTCGGATCTTCCCTTCTAGTTAAAGCACCAACTGGAACGTAACCAGGGTAAGACCCCATGAGACCCAGGGCAATTTGGCAAATTGGATCCAAAATTGGCTTAATGACATGAGGCAGAGGGTGATGGCCGAAGGTTGTTTTTGTGACTGGAAGCCTGTGTCCAGTGGTGTTCCGCAGGGATAAATGCTGGGTCCCTTGCTGTTTCCAGTGTACATTCATGATCTAGATGTGAATGTGGGGGGTTTGATCGGTAAGTTCTCAGATGGCTCAAAAATTAGTGGTGTGGTAAATAGTGAGGAGGAGGTCCTAGGTTGTAGGGTGATATAGACAGGCTAGTCAGATAGGCAGAACAGTGGCAAATGGAATTAATCCTGAAAAGTGTGAAGTGTTGCTTTTTGCAAGGACTAACAAAGCAAGGAAATACACAACAAATGGTAGGATGCTAGGAATTACAGAGGACCATATGGACCTCGGGGTTCATGTCCAAAGATCCCTGAAGGCAGCAGGACAGGTAAAAAAAGGTGGTTAAGAAGGCAGAAGGAATACTTGCCTTAATTAGCAAGGGCAGCACGGTCGCATTGTGGATAGCACAATTGCTTCAAAGCTCCAGGGTCCCAGGTTCGATTCCGGCTTGGGTCACTGTCTGTGCGGAGTCTGCACATCCTCCCCGTGTATGCGTGGGTTTCCTCCGGGTGCTCTGGTTTCCTCCCACAGTCCAAAGATGTGCAGGTTAGGTGGATTGGCCATGATAAATTGCCCTCAGTGTCCAAAAATTGCCCTTAGTGCTGGGTGGGGTTACTGGGTTATGGGGATAGGGTGGAGGTGTTGACCTTGGGTGGGGTGCTCTTTCCAAGAGCCGGAGCAGACTCGATGGGCCGAATGGCCTCCTTCTGCATTGTAAATTCTATGAAATTAGCTGAGGCATAAAATGTAAGAGCAGGGAAATTATGATGAAGCAGTAGAAAACATCAGTTAGGCCACAGCTGGAGTACTGTGTGCAGTTCTGGTTGCCACACAAGAGTAAGGAAGTGATTGCACTAGAATGGATGCAGAGGAGATTTAGCAGGATGTTGCCTGGGCTGGAGCGGTTCATCTACGAAGAGAGGCTGGCTAGACCGGGGTTGTTTTCCATGTAGCAGAGAAGGCTGAGGGAGGATCTGATTGAGGTGGACAGAATTAACATAGATAGGGCAGATAGGAAGAAAGCTTGCCTCTTAGTAGAGGGGTCAATAATCAAGAGGCATAGATTTAAGTTAAGGGGCCTTTGGAGAGATTTGAGGAAAAGCTTTTTCACACAGAGGGTGGTTGGAATCCGTAACTCACTATCTGAAAGGGTGATTGAGGAGGGAACCCTCACAACATTGAAGAAGTATTTCAATAAACATTTGAAACAACACCGCAACAAGACCAAGTCCTGGGAAATGTAATTAGAATAGATAATTGCTTAATGGTCAGCGCAAACATGACGGGCCGAAGGAAATCTTTCTGCCTGTAAAACTTTATGGGAATGATTGAACCAAAATTAACATAGTCCTGTGTTGAGCGCGTTTAGCCGGTGTTTCCTGACATTTGCAGCGCCGAGAACGATTCAGCTATCAAACCGGACTCTGCTTCATTTAGGGACCTTAGTGAGGAATACCCCGTTGAGGCCGCACTCAGTCTCATTTTCTGCACTAACAATCTTCGCTCGCCAGTGCAGGAAGAGATTGGGGTGCCATGTAAATCTCTCAACACCACACCACAGCCTTCGGACCCCACCATGTGCCAACTTACCTATAAGGGGGCCAACCATCTTCCCACACCCGACCTCAAAAAGACCCCCTCCCCCCCCCCCCCCTCGTGCCCGATGCTTGGCGCGGGAAAATGCCACCAGGGCACTTGTCACTGCCAGGGTACCCACATGGCTCTGCCAGACTGGCATGGGCATAGCCCGAGTGCCAGGCTGACAGTGCCAAGGTGCCCTGGTGGCATTTTCCCATGCCAAGTATCGGGGATCGGGCCCGGGGAGGGAGGGGGGGGGGGGTGACCTGCCCTTATGAGGTGCTGTGCCCGAGGAATCACTAGTTGGTAAGTTGGGGCATTGGGGGAGTCCAGAGGACACGGTGCGGAGTCGAGAGATCAGGGCGCCATCCTGAACTCTTCTTGCACTGGCGAGCTGAGCTTGTTAGTTATCGCAGGAAATGAGTCTAAGTGCGACGTCGGCAGGGGCGTTCCTTGTCGAGCCCGATAAAAGAAGCAGAGTCTCGTTTAACAACGGGGTGATTCTTGGTGCTGCAAGCACCAGGAAACACCCGCTAAACGTGCCCGAAACGGGTCTCTGTTTGTCCCCCTCATTAAATTACATCCTTTGTCTCTGTTTTCACAAAGTAAGATGAGGAAAGGATTGCAGGACTAGCTGAGGAGGTCACAAAGGAAAAATTAATAGGTACATAAATAATAGAAAGCGCATTTCATTGAAAGGATTAATGGGATTTAAACTGTAAACCACCATGCCTGATTGTAAGCATTCCGGGAAACTAAGGCTGGAATTGTGCTGAAGGATAGGCAAATCTGTTCGCCCTATTCAAAAAATGCTTAAGTTAGTTCATTATACACTAGCCCTCGTCACATCCACAGTAAGAAATTGCTGGAGATCAGAGGAAGATATAATGCTTGGAAAGGCAGAAGCTAATCAGGGGCAATCAATACAGATTTCTTAAAAGGGCAGGTCATGCTTGACACTTTTTATCAATTTCTGCAAGAGAATCACTGAGAGGTGAAAGAAAAGAAAATGCTGCGGATTTTCAAAAAATAAAATTCAATAGCTGCCTTCGAGGAGACTTGTTGTGGAAATGTAAGAAGGTCCGTGTCATTAAAGGTATAGTGATGACATGGATAAGACTGTTAAAGGATATAGAAAACAAAGATTACGGCCCTGAATTTTCCAGGTGCACCTCCAGCCTCTTTCCAGCAAGAGCACAGCATTGATGGCTGTTGTAACCTTTATTCCTCTCAATGTACCGAGATCGCCTCTATGGCATGTCACGGAAGTCAATGAGCAGTGTCGCAGTACATTGAGTACGTGATCGTAGGGTGGCATGTGAAGCAGTGGTTAGCACTGGCTCTGCGGCACTGAGCACCCGGGTTCAGATGCCGGCCCTATGTCACTATCCGTGTGGAGTTTGCACATTCTCCCCGTGTCTGCGTGGGTTTCACCCCCACAACCCAAAGATGTGCAGGTTAGGTGGATTGGCCACGCTAAATTGCCCCTTAATTGAAGAAAAAATAATTGGGTACTTTAAAATTTAAAAAAAACAACACAAGAAAGAATTACGTGATTGAAGGCCTGAGCCTTCAGATTTCCGGCTTCCCTGTGTGCCTGCCAAAACTGGGAGAGCGAGCACTCCAATTTTATTCAACATCACGATTCTCCCAAGCTCAAATTATCACTGACCTACACCACGTGAGTGATGCCAGCCACCTCATTCCGCGTGTGAATGCCTGCTCCCCTGGAAGCAGCTCCAATTCTTTCTTCTCCGACAACCAGAAATACCTGCATTGTTCAGTCGCAACAATGAGTCCTGATGGTTGCTCGGAGACCAGATTTACCCGAGTTGACAGCATTAAGTCTATCATCTGAGGACAGCTACTGACAGCAGGCTCACACATCATTATTGAACAGAACGTTGGTATTGTGAAGTCCCGCTTCCATTTCCTTCATAGATTGGGGAGACCTTTACAATGCAACCAACCCCGCATGCTTCCTAAAATGGCAGACTGTGGTCTGTAGAATATTGTAGCTCAAAGGTTTGGATCTTCCAGCTGCCAAACCTGGAAAGCAGGAAAGTGAAAGTCATCAATTATCCAATCATGATAACCGATAGAGCACGTGGCACATAATAACTCACTATGCTGTGTGAGATTTAGCAGGAAACTATTGATAATTAGTGACAACAGACAGGATGTATCAAATCTCCAGAATCCATAAAAGATTTTATGACACTTTGGTTTCATGAGAAGTAACTATTAATCAAATCTGCAATTGAATGACACATCCTTTCAGGAATTTGCATAGCTTAATCAATGAAAACAGAGAACCTCTGTGAAAAATAATCCACCAACACTCCAATCTGCAAAGGACTTCTATATGTCTTGACGTTCTTTTCATTTTGTCCTATTGCTATTATGCCGATTATTTGTGCATGAAATGCTTCTCACACGTGAGCATGATCGCTTCCTCTCAGGTGCCGTAATGCCAGTACGATGAAGCTAAGACGTGATTGACTGGGATTGTATTGATGGGGCCATTGATGTTGGAGGCTGCACTCCTCTCAACGATACTAATGTTGTGTTGTGTTTGGTCCTTTGTACTCCATGAAGGAATCTACCAA
Source organism: Scyliorhinus canicula (assembly GCF_902713615.1). Classification (NCBI taxonomy): domain Eukaryota; kingdom Metazoa; phylum Chordata; class Chondrichthyes; order Carcharhiniformes; family Scyliorhinidae; genus Scyliorhinus; species Scyliorhinus canicula. Next base: position 162,626,052 of record NC_052155.1, on the reverse strand, counting down.
ACACTGCGAATTGTCCAAACCAGAATATTTTATTGAGTCTCGTGTGGTCAGATAGCAATCTGATACAGAGCACGGTATCATGGAGTCTGTTAACTACTTCTGGAACTTGCTCCCAGCACTGACCATTCACATGTATGTCTTATTACCCCCTCAATGTTCTTCTGAAGATGGCCAGATGTGTTGGCCCTTATAGCGGAGTCACAGGTCACATGACCTTGGTCTAGAGACCACATGGTATGTCTGTACCGCCACTTGCTGATTGGAGGTCGCACTCCTTCCAAATATGATATAACCCATAGGCATATCACCACAATGTCCTTGCAGGAGATCTGGTTTCAGTGTCATGTCTCTTGCATGTCTGAAGTCTATCAGGCCCCTGTTACATTGTTATATTATTCATAAGGAGTCAGGAGCAAATTTTTATGTGGATGTATTGCTGCACTGTGTTCAGCTACCGAACAGCAATATATCAGCACACCAGCCACACTGTGAAGTATAAGAAATACACTTGATGAAGCTCCAGCATTTTGAATCAAAACTGTAATTATTTTCTACTAATGGCAACCAGGATATCTACCATGGTGGCAGCCGATGTCCATTAGTGAGACTAAAATGTTTTAAGTAGATTTAATGCTGAATTAGAAAATCAAAATCCATCTGAATTAGTGCGAGAAAGATCGAAAACAAAACGGAGTGACTGACACAGAAACAGTATGGCCACCACCAGAACAATGCATGCATAATGCTATCCAATGATGAATTGAGAAGCTGATGATTCTGTCAAGGCTTTTAAGACGTTTCAGCAAATGTGCATTCTTTTGTGGTGAGGAGAGAAAGGATTAAAGAGTTAAATGCATGTTTAATGGAATGACGCCTAACCTCCTACCCCATGCATATTTCTGGTATGTAGATGATGGGTGCGATTCAGCGGAGAAATTGACATTGTGAGCTGGTTTGGCAGGCTGTTTCGCATCAGCCACATTGGTGAGATCGCGGTCTGTATTTAGTCCCAAAAACGAGTCCCCTCTTGAATCCCGCCGTGCCTGGCTTCTCACTGTCTGATTTGCCTGACTCTTGCCTCAGCTGCTTTCCGCTAAGAGGAGGGAACTGCTTTTAAATGCACCCTCACCACTCACTCCCAGTCAAGAAACGAGGATGGCAACGTGGAGACCTCCTGGGGATGCTGCCTGGCCAGCTTTCTTGATGCCGCCGATGAGAGATGGGGGCACCCTGTTTTCCCGAGAGGGTTGAACAGAGGCAGCGGCAGTGAGTGCAGCAGCATGACCACGAGGATCACCGTTCAATGTCGCAATAAGACAAACAACCTCCAATAAGCTGCATGGGTAAGCACCACCTCTCTTCTGGCATCAGCCCCACCTGCCACCCCTCAAATTTCCAAACCCCACCTCCCTCCCCCTCAATCCATTGGCTGACACCTCACACCCTCCCAACATCCGATCTTGAGTCTTGTTCCTCAGAACCCCTGGAGTCCACCAGCATGACTCCTTCATGTCTAGGTACGATGCCCACACATGCTGCCTGCTATCCAACCCCCTGACCCAGCAAGCATGCGGCTCACAATGTCCGCTCTTTTTCCCTGCAGAAGAAGATCGTAGAATCAGAGAATGTACAGTGCAGAAGGAGGTCATTTGGTCCATCGAGCCCACACCGTTCCTTGGAAAGTGGATCCTACTTAAGCCCATGCCTCCAACCTATCCTCATAACCCAGTTGTTATAACCTGCCTGATTACTACTGGCTGAGGATTATTGCCTATCCCACAATCCATAGTGAGTATGAGCTCCCCCAATGAGGAGGGCGGAGAAATCATTATCCAGTGCAAACACCATGCAGTAAACAGAGCTGTCCAATGTGGAACCAGCTAGAGAGGAGAGAGCAGTGGTGGAGAACTGCTGCTGTTGTATATATATGTCATTGTAAATAAAGTATTTCTTTCGATTCCACAAACTCGTGCTGGATTCTTCGTGGCACTCACAAAACGTATGCTACAGTGCAGAAGGAGGCTATTCAGCTCATTAAGTCGGCACCAACGCTTCGCAAGAGCACCCCACTCAATTCCACGACCTTGTCCACCTCGCCCTAACCTAGCCTGCACATCCCTGGACACTAGGTGGCAATTTAGTAAAGCCAATCTACCTAACCCGCACACCTTTGGACTGTGGGAGGAAACTGGAGCACCCGGAGGAAACCCACACAGACATGGGGATCAAGTGCAAACTCCACACAGACAGTGACCCAAGGCTGGAGTTGAAGCCGAGTCCCTGACGCTGTGATTCAGCAGTGCTAACCACTGTGCCGTCATAATGAATTGTTTCACGTGTTTTCACCAAAGTAAATCAAGAAAATGAATGCAGTACTTCTGCATAAATGAAAAATTAAGCTGACGTCTGGATCTGAGCAAAGGGCAAGATCAGCGGATCAACAACCTGAGGTAAAATGCTGTGAGGAGCTTCAGTATTCACTTATGTTGATAAATTATATGTTAAACTTAAAAGCAATGAGATCCAGATTGAGATTGCCAAAGGCCTCTGTAGTATGTATATTATATATATCTAAATCTGGAGAAAAGTACAACAAATATTACACCAACTAATCATTTCAACAGAATGAAAAACGATCAAGCTCTTTGGCTCATGTTCTTGCTGAATTTATCTGTTCAGATCTCCAAAATCCACCTTATTTTCTTCACCTCTGCTCAGTTTATTAATTCTTCTGATGTGAAGCCAAGATTCCACGACACCTTCTGCAAAGTTATATAATCTGAAGGTGACCATGTAATCCGAAAGGGACCATGCACTCCCCAGTTTCCAACTCAATATAAATACTTCCTGTACAGCCTGTGTACTTTTTAAAGTTGAATCAAACCAAAATGAATAAGGAAGTACAAAGATAACATTGAAAACAATTGAAGTAAAGACAATCTTCTTGGTACAGTACTGCTGTACAGAAAATCAATTTAATAACCTCCCTGTTGGACTAAATGTAGCTTTACTAATCTACATTAAAAAAAGAGGCTTCATACTCAACACTCAAGAGTAAGGCTGAATACCACAGACCCATGTTGTTTTTTTTTGAGGTGTGCATAAACATTTAATGGAAATCTCCTGTATGCTTCAGGCACATTTGTGAGTTCACCATAAGAGCTGAACGTACTAAAGACCCCTTGAGCCTGCACCGCCATTCAATAAGATTCTGGATGATTTCATTTTAACCTCGAACTTCATTGGCAGAATTTTCTGTTCCTGAGACTAAGGGCAGGATTCTTCAATTACTGATGCCGCAATCGCATTTGGCGATTAACCGGAGAATCCACTATTACGCTGGAGTCGGGGGCGGTGCCGTTTTAGCGATGCTCCGCCCCTTCAAAAACACGCCGTATGGACAGCCTCAGGATGTCATCTGAGACCCTTCCCCCAATGCTCTGCCCCTGATGGGCCGAGTCCCCGGCGGCATGGGGCACGTGTCCTCTCACAAATTTCGGGCACCTCACTGGTCTGTGTCCAGCGCCGCCACAGTCAGGGGGGGAGCCGTTCCGCTGATGGGGGGGCTTCGGTGAAGGCTGGGGGGGGGGGGGACAGGTGGGCGGTGGTCCTGGAGTGATGAGGGGGATACAGGGGGGCAGTTTTTGGAAGGCCGGGTCCGAGCGCGGCGGGCACCATGTTGCACGCTGCGTCTTCCACAGGCCGCCGCAGTGCACAAACTCGGCCACAGCCCAGGCCATTCTGCGGCCATATCCACAGGTAAAGCGGGGGCTTTATACTGCGCGGCTGCTAACCCCCCCACCGGGCAGAAGTTCAGCGCAGGGACGGCACCGACTGTCTGATCGTAAGGCCAGAGAGATCCTGCTGACATAGCCGCAGAATCGGAGAATCTAGTCTGAATTGTTCACGCCGCGGCATGATTCACGGAGTTCTATGGCAGCAAAATTGGCGCCGCAACTTGACCGATTCAATGACCATTAAGAAGCTAGCGCCAGCGCCACGTAGAACGCAATCGATTCCAATGAGAAATGGAGCGGGATTCACCTGATTTGCGACTGACACTGTGGAGGCTGACAAGCTGCAGCCGCATCTGAACACTGCACTTCCCATACACACCAACCCAAGATGGCAGCAAGGACAGCGGACGCCGAGCTTGAGTCCCTGCTGGACGCCATGGAGGAGAGGCAGGGGACACTATACCGGGGCCTGGGAAGGAGGTTACCAGTCCTGCCGTCCGCCACGCCTGGGCACAGGTGGCAGAGGCTATAAGAGCCATTAGCAAGACCATCTGGACCGGGCAGCAGTGCTGTAAGAAACTGCACAACCTCCTCAGGGTGGTCAGGATGACTAGGCAGCACTGCGTGCCTGGTACCAAGCCTCATCCCACATACCCATTACCCCAGTCCCCCCCCCCCCCCCCCCCCCCCCCGCCCCCAAACCCGGAGGGTGTCCAAACCCCCATCCTGCAGAACATGCCTGCAACCATTCCGGCTGCCATCCCTGGGTGCCCTGGCCATTGAAGCCACCAGCTGCCCACCCCCTGGGCTGAATGCGTTGGACAGTTTAAAACTGTGGGTCTTCTCTTCCTACCCCCCTCCCCCCCAGAAGAAGGCCATCCATAACCGACGGGAGCGGGAAACGATTGGAGGGAGACCGCCAGATCTGCAACCCCTCACCGTGGCAGAGCAGTGGGCCCTGGGTATGGTCGGCGGGCCAGAGGAAAGGGCAGTCACCGGGGAGGAGCCGACATCAGGCGAGGAAGTGAGTCCCCGTGTGTGTCAACCCCTCCAATAAGCTGTTCCCACGCAACCCTCTCCACCTCAACACCCTCACAACACCCTCATACCACCCTCACCCCCACACCACCCCCTCATCCCCACGCCACCTTCACACCACCCCACCCCCACATCCCTTCTCCACCACCACCACCACTATTCCCCCCCTCCAAAACACACTCCTCCCCCCCACACCACCACCACCGATCCCCCTCTATCCTCCAGCCCGGGTCTAATCATACGTCTTGTCTTGTGTCTTGCAGTGCCGACTGCTCATGGGACGGGTCCTTCTGATGACCCTAGCCCTAGCCTCTAGCCATATCCACAGCCAAAACTCCAGGTGTTGACTAGTGACGAGGACAGCACACCAACACGGACGAGCCATAGAACCGAAATCCAAGACACCCTGGAGCTCGAGTCCAACGATGACACTGATTTCCCGTCACAGCTGTCTCTAACACCCTCCACCATCCCAGAGACACTAACTTCGGTTGGGCACTTTAGTAAAGAGGCTCCTGGAACACTATCTGGTGCGCAGCACACACATGAACTCCCGAGGAGGTGGATGGTCAGGGGCAGGGAGGCAGGTCGACATCAGGGACTAGCTGCCATCCAAGTGGGTTTTGGGCTGCTGGAACGGACAGACCCATTGATCATGGAGATGCGGTTGCCAGAAACTGCATGAGGGCTTTTGCCGGCAAGCATCCCACACTTGCAGGCACAGGTGGAGGAGATAAACTGCATGCTGGAGCAGGAGGGGGTGCTGACAATGCATGCCACTCATGTCAATACCGCATGGGTGGTGTCCGTGGTGGAGGCCTTGGGGACTAAGGTCTCGGCTATGGATCAGCCTGGGGCAATCTCTGCAGGCAGTGGCTGAAGCACAGGACAGGGCTGCCCTCTCACAAGCCGCCGTGTGCCAGAGCCACCTGGACATAGCCAGCGGTGCTCCTGAGCATGGCCCAGTCACAGCGGGTTTGGCTGAGAGCGTTCGCGGCATTGCCCAGGCGTTTGCCTACGTGGCGCCGACACAGAGAGAGATCGACCAGTCCCAGAGGGTGATGGCGCGATCACTGGCTGATGCGGCACGTGCCCCAAGGTGGCGGCACAGTCACAGCATGATGTGGCGCAGTCCCAGATGGAGGTGGTTCACTCCCTGTGCTTCATGGCCTCAAGCATGCAGACCGTGGACGAGACGTCAGCGAATGCAGGACCTGCCGCTAAAAGTGGTGGGGGAGCCTCAGGGGTTAGCTCCACTCACACCCCCATCCTATGGAGTAGCCCTGGGGCTATTGGGCACCCCAGGGAGAAGGTGGCGATGAGGCCTGTTCCGGTCACTCCCGCAGGTGAGGTTCCGGAACATCGCTGCACCTCGGACTCACCCCCTCGTATCTCTGCCGAGTCGGGCCCACTAATGATATGCCAACGCCGTTTACTGTACGTGCGGAGTGGAATGCATTGACATCGTTGTCGGGCCACCGAAGAATTGCGATTTGGCGTGAAACTGGCGCCCGCCATGATTTTGGCATCAAAAGCGATTCTCGAATTGCGTTTCCTGTTTCCAGCGTTAGCCGACGGAGAATCCCGCACCATATTCCTACCTGCCCCCGATAACCTACCACCCACCTTGCCTATCAAACATCTCTCTACATGTGTGTTAAAAAATTCAAAGACTACCTCAACCAGCTTGTGAGGAAGAGAATTCCTAAGTCTCACAACCCTGTAAGAGAAAAAAAGGTTCCCCTTCTCTGTCTTAAATGGGTGACCTGTTAGTTTTAAACAGTAGTCCTTTGTTGTAGATTCTCTCACATCCACCCTGTCAAGTCCCCGTGGATCTTATAGGTTTCAATCAAGTCATCTCTTACACTTCTAAACTCCAGCAGATACAAGGTCAGCCTGTCCAATCGTTCCTCATAAGACAACCCACACATCCCAACAATTCATCTAGTAAACTTTCTCTGAACTTCTTCCAGTGCATTCCTTCCTTAAATAAGGAAACCAATACGGGATAGACACCTCGCACATGAGGAGCAGCGTGGGTTCAATTCCCGTACTGGCCGAGGTTATTCATGAAGGCCCCGTCTTCTCAACCTTGCCCCTCGTCTAAGGTGTGGTGATCCTCAGGTTAAATCACCACTGGTCAGCTCTCCCCCTCGAAGGGGAAAACAGCCTCTGGTCATCTGGGACTATGATGACTTTACCTTTATCAAATCTCTCACCATATGCTTCTTTTTTATTCTTCCTGACAAAATGGATAACCTCATACTTTCCCACATTCGAGTCTGGGCTCGTAGTGACATTGCACAGGGCTAGTAATTCAGAGATTCAGGGTTAAGCTCTGGGGACCAGGGTCCAAATCCCACCATGGCAGATGGTAAATTTTGAATTCAATAAAAATATGTAATTAAAAGTTCAATGAGGACCATGAAACTATTGTTGATTGCCATTTTTTAAAAAAACAGCCAGTTCACAAAATCCTTTTGGGAAGGAAATCTGACATCCTTACCTGGTCGAGCTGACATGTGACTCCAGACCCACCGCAATGTTGTTGACTTTGAAATAGTCTAGCAAGCCATTCCATTCATGGGTAATTAGGGATGGGCAATAAATGGCAGTGATGCCCACATCCCATAATGGAATAAAATAATTTCTGTTTGCTAGAACTTTGCCCACTTACCTAACCTGTCTACATCTTTTTGCAGCCCCCTTATGTCCTCTTCACAATTTACTTTCCTACCTTTTTTTTTGCGTCATCAGCAACTATACGATCCTTTCACCCAAATCTATTCTGTAAACTGTAAAGAGTTAAGGCCCTAGCACTGATTCCTGTCGAACACCACCCGTCACATCAGAAAAACACACATTTATGTTTACTTCATGTTTCTTGTTAGCTAGTCAATCTGCTATCCATGCCGATATTTTACCCCAACGTGATGAGCTTTTATTTTTTGCAATATCTTTTGATACGGCACCTTATCAAATGTTTGCTGAGAATTATACAGTACATCCACTGGTTCCCCTTTCTCCACAGCACCTGTTATTTCTTTAAAGAACTCCAATAAATTGGTTAAACTTGATTTCCCTTTCACAAAACCAGGTTGACTCTGCTGATTGACTTGAATTTATCTAAGTGCCCGGTTATAACATTTTTAAAAATAGCTTCCAGCATATCCCCTGTGACAGATGTTAAGCTAACTGACCCATAGTTTCCTGACTTCTGACTCCTTCTCTTTTTGAATAAAATAGTTGCATTTGCTATTTTCCAATCGAATGGAACCGTCCCCGAATATACCAAACTTTGGAAAATTGAAACTAATGCATCAACTATCTCACTTGCCACTTCTTTTAAGACATTAGAGCTGTATCCAACAGGACCCAAGTATTTGTCAGCCCACAGCTCCAACAATTTGCTAAGTGCCACTTCCCTCGTGATTGTAATTTACCTTAGTTCCTCCCTTCCATTTCCTGATTTACAGCTATTTCTGGTTTGTTATTTGTATCCTCTATAGTGAATACCAATGCAAAATACCTGTTCATTTCATCTGCCATCTCCTTATTTTCCACTATTAATTCCTCAGACTCATTTTCTATAGGACCACTGTTCACATAGTAAACTCTTCTTTTAAAATCACGACAGGAATTCTTTCTATCTGTCCTGATATTTCTGGCTAGCTTTCCCTCATACTCTAATTTCCTTCCATTTTATTCATTGCTGTTTTTATATTTTGTCCCATCTTCTCACACCCACCTTTGTGTAATTATATGCTTTGTCTTTAAGTTTGATATGACCTTCAACCTTTTTAGCTAACCATGGCTCGTGGGTCCTCCCTTTGGATTTTTTCTTGAAACTGCATTCCTGATGAGAAATTAATGTAAGGTTTTAAGTAAATAAGGTTTTTTAAAGGTAAATATGATTGGTTTCAGTTCAAAAATGAATTAATACTGAAGAGACAGAATGCGCCTGCACAAAGCAGGAACAATAATTCATGAGAAATACCGAGGCAGCTACTGAGAAACATTTAAAATGGGAGGCGGCCTGTGAACAAATTGGGGATGAAAAAGATTGAAGATTGGAAATGAGCTATTAGGCTTGAAATGTACCAGATTTCTTGGGCGGGATTGTCCCGTACCCGGCGGGGCACGGGGTCCCGGCGGGACGGAGTGGCATGAACCACTCCGGCCTTGGCCCGCCCCAAAGGTGCGGAATCCGCCCCGCCGTCTGGCATGGATGGCCTTTGGCGCACGCCAGCCGGGGCTGAAGGAACCCCGCCTGCCTGCGCGAGTCCGCGCATGCGCGGGAGCGTCAGCGGCTGCTGATGTCATCCCCGCGCATGCGCAGAGGGGGCTCACCTGCACGTCAGCCATTGCGGAGGCTGACACGACCGACACGTAGGAAAAGAGTGCCCCCACGGCACAGGCCCACAAACGGATCGGTGGGCCCCGATCGTGAGCCAGGCCACCGTGGGGGCACCCCTGGGGCCAGATCGCCCTGCGCCCCCCCCCACCCCCCCCACCCCAGGTCCCTGGAGACCGCCCACGTTGCCAGGTCCCGCCGGTAAGGGACCTAGTCTAATCTACGCCGGCGGGACTGGCAAAGAACCAGCGGGACTTCGGCCCATCACGTGTCGGAGATTCCCACCCCTGCTGAATCTCCAGTGCCAGAGAATTCGGCGGGGGGGGCGGGATTCACGCCATCTGCCCCCCCCCCCCCCCCCCCCCCCCCCCCGCCCCTGGCGATTTTCCGACCCGTACGGGGGGTCGGAGAATCCTGCCCCTTGTTCCAGATTGCTCCAACTGGTTTAGCTCAGCTGGCTGGACAGATAGTTTCTGCATGCAGAGGAAGGCTAACAACATCAGTTCAATTCCCATACTGGCTGAGGTTATTCATGAAGGCCTTCCCTTCTCAACCTTGCCCCTCACCGGCAGGTGTAGTCATCCTCAAGTTAAATCACCACCAATCGGCTCTGCCCCACAAAGCAGAAAGCAGCCTGTGGTCATCTGGGACTGTGATAACTTTATTTCTTTTTAGTTCCATCAACAGGCAGACACTGGCATGAGCAAAGGAGTCCAATCTATAATTGGATTTAAAGATATGAATGGTAGATGAATTAGGAATAAGAGAGCCAAGTTTGAAGGTGTTCTGGCAGTAGGCATAAAGTAAGAATAAAGAATAATCCCAGAGCAAAATAATACATTGAATGTTCAGGAAAAATAAATAGGAAAATATGTGCTGTAGTTCCATTTGGCTGAGGTACCTGGCAGAGATTATGAAGATGATATGGTGGGGAATGAAAAGCCAAAATGTAAATTATTTTGTTTGAGGATCTTTAATATAAAATGAACAACGCCAATCCTAAGCAATGCAAGGGTGGCATGTGGTGCAGTGGTTAGCACTGGGACTGCAACGCTGAGGACCCAGGTTCGAATCCCGGCCCTGGGTCGCTGCCCGCGTGGAGCTTACACATTCTCCCCATGCCCATGTCTGCGCGGGTTTCACCCCCACAACCCACAAATGTGCAGGTTAGGGGGATTGGCCATGCTAAATTGACCCTGAATTGGAAAAACAAAATAATTGGTTACTCTAAATTTAAAAAAAAACACTAAGCAATGTGGACAGGAAAAAACAAGAGAAATTCTGTAAATTCCTTAACTAACAATTATTTGTATTATTGTAAATTGTGCGTTTGAAAATATATGGTGATTAGAAATAAATATATTTTTTCTAAATTTAAAGTACCCAATTCTTTTTTTCCATTTAAGGGGCAACTTAGTGTGGCCAATCCACCTACCCTGCACATCTTTTGGTTGTGGGGGTGAGACACATACAGACACTGGGAGAATGTGCAAACTCCACACGGACAGTGACTTGGGGCCGGGGTCGAACCCGCGTCCTCAGCGCCTTGAGGCAGCAGTGTTAACCACTGTGCCAACAGGCCGCCCCTTAGCAAATAATTCATATATGTTTCTAGAATAATATAATCAAACCACTCTCTACATTATTTCTTCTGTCAATGTTTGCATTTTTCTTTTGGCAAATTGAAAAGTGTTTTCTTTAAAATTAAAGTAATTGTTTGCTCAGCATTGAAGGTAGTGGGTGTTATGTTCTGTGCTGCGGCTGTGGTACAAATGCACGCAGAACATCTAGTTCCTTGCCTGGTAAGATACTTTATTAACAGGATGAACACGTGGAACGGTAACTAATGAACTATGATACAAACGGTAATGAATAAATTAATTCAGTGAATTCTCATGGAGCTACTTCTAGTGCCACTGTCCTCGAATACAACTTACTACCAACTGCCGGATATCCCAAGTTACATAGTAGATCTCTATCACCACCTGCTGGTTGGAAGTCGTATCGCTAACTATATACATTAATAGATAACTATATACAAAACTCTACAAAGGCATATCACCATAGTGGAAAGGGACGGTGGAGAATTCAACTTTAGTGGGGGCACTTTTTCACTGCTTCATTGCAAAGGATATTGGAATGAGTGTCTAAGAGGCATACAATCTACTACTGTCCTGCTTCTTGCTAAAGTAGGATTTTACCTTTTCACGTCATTGAGATGTTTCTCGCATGCCTAAATTTTCATAATTTGTGCAGAATTGTGAGAATTTGCAGTCCTATGAACTTGACATCTAAAAGTAGCCATTTTAGGAGTCAAGAGGCAAACCTGGAAGTAATGAGGGGTTGGAGGCAGGCCAGACATTGGTTGGGTGACTCAGGCACAGATTAAAAGCTGGCCTTCAGAAAGGCCGAATTGTGAGGTTGGTGAAGCCTCTGTGCCTCTGAGGAAATATTATTGACTTATTAGGCGAGTGGGAACTCTGTAAATGTTGTCCAACTGTTAGCCGACCCAGGAACAGATGACCCATTATGGGCTTTCCATAGAAATGTAATTATTGCTCTCGATTCACATTTTATTGTACCGAAGCATTTAAACCACGGAGTGGATTCACAAACACAGCCATGGAGACGAAATAATCTTGCTACCAGTACCAGCTACAGTATTTTGTAGTTAGCTGTCAAGACTGATCAGAGAATGTTGAAAGTAGCATGGTCATTACCCTATTCACTTGCTCCCTTGTCATCTTTCTATCAGGATATGCCCGAACTGTTAACCAGATCCTTCACAGCTGCACAGAGTAACAGTGTGACGAAGAGGAATTAAACCACTATGTAGTCAGGGAGCACAGAATGCTGCCATTGAGTCATCGCTGAAACATATGGCACCAAGTATTTGTGCAGAGGCATTTTCTCATTCAAACCTGAACCGTAACCACTGATGATCTGGTGAAAATGGTCAGTGCATGTAAGCACACAAAAGTGAATGAGGGCATTGTAATCTGAATGGCTCATGACTTCTTGCCTTAGATTTTGGCCGGAATTCTCCGCCTGTTCGCTGGTGGCAGTGTTCTCTAGTCCTGCCGGCAACGCAATCCCGCCCATGGGTTTCCAGGAGGCGTGGAATGGCTTCAATGGAAACTCCCATTGGAAGAGGCAGGAGAAGCTGGGAGGCTGGAGAATCTTCCCTTTATTGATGGAATGCCACACAGGGAGATGCGAGAGAAATGATGGATCCAGCTATCCCATGTTTTCCTGATCAGAGCCTTCAGGTTTTGGTGGCAGAGCTCCAGGACAGCAGACCGGTCCTCTACCATATTGACCACTGAAATTTGCCCATGCGGCAGCCAAGAAGGCATGGATTCAAACAGTGACCATGGTGAGTACAGCAGGAAACCATCAGCATCAAGGATTCAGTACTAGTGCAGTGTCTGTTCTTGTCTTTACAAACGTCCTTTTTGAATAGCTCAGTACAGATTTGGTCAGCTGATGAAATTACAGGTTTCCATCACTCATGCACAAATCCGGTCATCATGACAGTGTGCGCAGAACACGTGTGAATGAACGCTGTGATACACAGACACAGTGAAGAGAATTATCACTGCATACAATAGAACATTGAACATACAGTGCAGAAGGAGGCCATTCAGCCCGTCGGGTCTGCACCGACCCACTTAAGCCTTTACTTCCACCCTATCCCCATAACCCAATAATCCCTCCTGATCTTTTTTGGACACTATGGGTAATTTAACATGGCCAATCCACCTAACCTGCATGTCTTTGGACTGTGGGAGAAAACCGGAGCACCCGAAGGAAACCCACGCAGACACGGGGAGTATGTGCAGACTCCACACAGCCAGTAACCCTGCGGGAAATCGAACCTCGGATCCTGGCGCTATGAAGCCACAGTGCTAACCACTTATGCTACCAATAGGCTAGGCTCTCCAATCCCCCAGCTCCAGGTTCCACAATAGCGGGAGGTGTGCACCAGTGCCTGGCAGCGGAATTTACCATTCCCGCTGCTTGTCAATGGAATGTCTTATCAAAGACATTACCATTACACCGGGAAACCCATGAGCGGGCATGTGCAGCCAGCGGGAACAGTGAATTGCAACGGCTGGAGAATTCTGGCCAATATCAGAGTAAAATGAAATCATGCTGTCATTGCAGTTGAAAAGGGCGAAGAACATTAAGGGTTGCGGAAGGCTCAACCTGGCTGAGAACAATTCACTCAGATGAGCGGCCATGCAACAGTAAAAAAAGGCTCTGGCAACCTCTATTGGGATTAGCTACTCTCATGTAAAAACACATGCAACAGCACTCCGACAGCATTTCGGCCAGGATAGGGTGCAATCCTCCTTTAGTAACATGGATCAGTCCGCTCAGAGGGTGAACCCTGACATCCATGGAAAGACAAGGTGCTGTATATACTTAAAAGGATCACAACACCGTTGGTTGCTGGAATGGGCACTCCAGAAGCTAACCCCAACTGAAGGCCAACCCGGAACAGTAGAGGTAACTGAGTAGGGTGAAGTACCCGGAGCGTCTCAGCACCCTCACCAGGGCCCCCATCTGCTACAAATGTGCTACTGACCACGGCTGCCCATGCAGAGATGCAGAGGCCGGAGTGAAAGAAGTTCCCAATGGGTATGTGCAAAGCAAGGCAGGCCACCACACTCCTCATTAGCATCTCGACCGAAGGGTAAGCATTCTGTCTCCACTTCATCTGAGGCAGGACAGTGTAGGGGAGTGGGTGAGAGCAGGACGCCATCTCACATAGAATCATAGAATTTACAGTGGGGAATGTGACCATTCGGCCCATCGAGTCTGCACCAGCGCTTGGAAAGAGCACCCTACCTAAGCCCACACCTCCACCCTGTCCTCGTAACCCAGTAACGCCACCTATTCTTTTTGCACACTCAGGGCAATTTTAGCATGGCCAATCCACCTAACCTGCACATCTTTGGATTGTGAAGGAAACTGGAGCACCCAGAGGAAACCTACACAGACACAAGGAGAAAGTGCAGACTCCGCACAGTCAGTGACCCAAGCCGGCAATTGAACCTGGGACCCTGGAGCTGTGAAACAACAGTGCTATCCACTGTGCTACTGTGCTGCCCCCAGATCATTGGTTCACTGGAGTTACAGTTTTCACATTGTATATAGCACATTTGAGCACTGTTTGAATATAGTTACATAAACTTGTAGATGGCTTAGTGTCTATTGGTACACTACAGAAGGCCAAAGAATGGTAAGATTAGGAAGAACATTCTTATCAGTGATAGAGAAGGCAGCATGCTGAAGCCCGTCTCGAGGTGAAGTCATCAGGAGAAAGCGTGTGGCCATGTTGATGGGCTTATCCTTCTCTGATCTAATACAGAAGAATCAAGTGTTCAAAGTGTTCACGCTCTGAGATGCTCCTTGTATCTTTCATTGTCCATCTAAACCTAACTTTGAGGAAGGCTAAATGACCAGACTCCACAAAAAGATGTTGGGCTACAGGTGCAATACCTGCGGGGTGCAAGGCACTCGTCTGCAGGGCAGTGCCACAGATTGGCTTTGCCTTGAACCTCACAGCTCAACACACCACGTCTACTCCAGGCAATATTGCTCGTCTACTATCCCCACCACTTTGGTGACGTTTGTATTCCAGCTGCTTTGAGACAGAAGCTGATGTTTATGATGAGTCTGGACTGTTTTATGTAGCTCCCAAATCAGAAACGGACCATTCACCACAATGGCTGGTGCACAAATGTTTCAACGAGTTGCTGCATAGTTGTGGGCTCATCCGGTGCATTATGCCTTGTCTGCATGTTTTCCGATACATGCAATCCAATCAGCATACAAAGGATACGAAGTCATGCCATTCTCAGCATTGTGGGCATGGTCTCATTATTGAGAAAATGGCAGCGTTACCACCTCATTAAAAGGCCATTTATGTGATTGGGGTAGGTTGTGAAGGACGCTTTACCGTGTGTGTTTGTAACATGTTGAGGCCCATGGTTATGAGGGTGAAGGTTGTAGCTATTTTAATGCAACCGAGCCGGACTCATTGATATCGATTCTCTCCTTTGTAGAGGCATGGACATTTGCTGAATAATTATAGTGCCAATATGAAAGGTCCTTTACTTGGAAATTTCTCACCAGGGACAGGCTGATGAAATATTTGAGGTGGTAGGACCATGTATGCATGGATTTTGTACAAGGACATGTCTGGCGATGATTCACTCCTGCACAGGGTTAGGTCTGAATACAGGGCCATGCCTCCCAACTGTTCTGCCATTAGTGGCTTCCTCATCCTCCTCCATTTAGGAATTGTCGGAGTGGACAAAGGATTCTTGCTCATCATCTTCCCCACTCTCCTTGGCGAGCTGCGATCGGTCATCTCTGGCGTCAGAAGATGTAGAGTGTGGGGAGCCCAGGTCGTGGAATGCTGTCGGCGTCAATGCCCCGTGGGGAAGACAGGATGGAAGCGCCTGAAGATCCTGCAGGGGACAAAATGGCGGCGCACATGGGCCGCACGTTGCGGGGCGTGGACAAGATGGCGGCGCTCATGGGCTGCACGTGGACTGAAGGGGGGAAGATGGCAGCGCCCACTGGCTGCTTGCGGCCCCGGGAGGTGAAGATGGCGCCGCCCACTGGCCGCGCATGGTCCGGGACGAAGATGGCGCCGCCCATTGTGTGTAGGTCAGGGGAGAGGGGGCGATAGCGGCGACTGCGCGGGCCTGGCACACAGCGGCGAAGTGCCCCTTTTTGCCGCAAGCCTTGCAAATGGCAGTGCGGGCAGCGCAGCATTGGAGAGGATGCTTCTGCTGGCCGCAGAAATAACATTGGGGATCCCCGAGGTGCGCGGGTTGGCGTGTGGCGCAGGCGTACTGGCTGGGTGAAGCCCAGGCTGGGGCAGCCGTCTGTGGGGTCCACGAGGGATAGGAGGGGTGGGCCGCGCGGCCGGAGGGGTAGGCTTGGGCATTACGTGAGACGACCGTCATGGAGAGTGCTTGCTTTTTAGTCTCAGCTATGTCGAGCGTGACCCCTTCTAGCAGTCTTTGGCATATGAGGTCCGACCCAATCCCCGTTACAAACGCATCGCGCATAAGAAGGTTGGAATGTTCGGTGGCCGTAACGGCCTGACCGTCACAGTCCTGGACGAGTGGGATGAGGGCCCGTCAGAAGTCTTCGATGGACTCACCAGGGAGTTGAGAGCGAGTGGCGAGTAGGTGCTTGGCAAAGAGTGTGTTTGTTTTCTGTGCGTAGTTTTCTTTGAGGAGCGCCATGGCGTCTGCGTAATTCGGGGCGTCCTGGATCAGCGGAAACACGTTGGAGCTCAATGTTGAGTACGGGATCTGTATCTTCTGAGCCTCCGTCGGAGGGGTGGTCGCTGAGTTGATGTAGGCCTCGAAGCAAGCTAGCCAGTGATTAAAGTCCTTTTTGGCGTCGCTTGATTGCAGATCCAGCTGCAGGCAAAGTGGTTTGATTCGGAGGTCCATCTTTTAGAAATCTTACTGCAATAAATTGATGCACGATCAATTGTACAAAGACTAAGGTTGGAAACAACTGTGGCTTTATTGCAGTAAGATGTGTGGCCTCCCACAGCAGCGGGCGAAATGACTGCTGAATAGAGGACACGCTCCTTTTACTGGGCGGAGCCAGCAGGCGGGGGTTACCGGCGAACCTGTAGTACAGGTCCTACCTTACATCACCTAATACAGGTGTAACAGTGGTTTAACACACAAAGGATTCTTGCTCCTCATCTTCCCCATTCTCCTCCACCTCAGAGGTTGAACTCTGCCCTTGGTATCATTGTCACCAATTGGTATGTCCCTCTGTTGCACAATGTTGTGCAGGATGCAGAGTGCCACAACGATGCACTTGCTGCAGCAAATTGCAGAGATCCACCTGAGCAATTGAGACATCTGAAATGCATCTTTAAAATGCCAGTTTCACATGATGTGAGCACGGGAGCAGCGGCCTTTTCACAAGCTCCGGCTCTCCTCGCCTTTCAACTCTTCTTCAAAATCTGGTTGCATATTTCTATTGTGTCCTTTCTTGGCATGCATAGTTTTTACTAAGCCCTGAAATTTGTTGGTTAGTATTTCAGCACTATTGTGTCGAAACAAAATGCTTAAATCCTCACTGATCCTTGGTGGCTAGAAGGATTTGGGATGGCATCTTCTCATGAGTGGCACAGCTGCTTTTGGGAGGCTCCCCGCCCTGACGGTGTGGTGTGTTCCAATGGCCGCTAGTGATGATGTTGATCCATTCTAATGTCTCGGCTCTGCAGTGCAGGTCGTCAAACCCCCAATTTCAAGGGTTGCGAGGCGTTTTTGTGGAGGCATTTTTGTGGAGGTATTTGAGGTGCACGAGGAGGTTCTCGTATCAGAGAGAGCAACGTCCTTGGTTGACCAGGCACTGTCCTTGGTTGACCGAGAGAGAGCAGTTAATCCTGTCACCAAGGCCTGAGGTTGAGTTGGCCTTCCAACCCCTGGTCCTATGTTCTTGTGTGCCTGATGTCGGTCGAGAGACATTGAGGATGGGCTGAGCCTGCTGCGTCATCCCCTCATGTCTGGAGCCTGGGTTGTTGACCACCTGGGTTCGGACGAGATGGCATATTGGAAGCAATGAGGTTTCCTGCTTCAATCGTGGGAATCCTTGAAAGATCTTGAAGAATGCTCGCCATCTTTGATCCTGCTTTATCTTTGATTTTTGCTCTCAGCGTGCACCAGTGGAGAAGTCTTTATCCTGGTAACTGGGGTTCTCAGGATATTGTTTTCTTCTTCTGCCATTTTGTTTTGTAGCTATGGGTGAGCTGCAGGTCTATGATGTGGCCTCAATCCTGTTTGGATGCAATCAGGTCATTTACCCATGGAAGGAACATGTTGGAGATTTTGTCCCTGATTTATCCGGTCTTTTTTGTTCTCTATTATGTAATGACTATTGTTTTGTGCTGTACTTGCTGTACATTGACACCGTGAGCTATCTTCCTGATTTTGTTTGTTATATGCAACTTTTTTTGTGAACATTGAAAATCGGAATAAATAGACCTTTTTTAAAAAATGGCCATTGCCCGCTCAATGGGATGACTGGTGATGACATGGCTATTGTAATTGTCTTCTGCATCATTGTTCAGCTCCTAAAGCGGGTTATTATGGCCACGGTTTAATGGAGAAAGTTCCAAGTGCCTTATCGGGCATGACTTTCCAGGTGCTTTCTGACGGCCAAGTCAGCGAGACCACGGTCCGTGTTTAATGGCACTTAGTGCCGGAATTGAACTACCACGACCTCCAATGCAAATTTGGCTGTCCCACCAACTGATTGACCTGGACCACGTCCGGCAGCTCCCTGCTAATAAGGGGGAGCTGCACATAAACTATTCCCTCCAAACCAGCTCCCGGACAGCACACGACCATGGCATCACATAGACCTGCTCCACGCTTCAGAGATGCCGACCTGGCCAGACTGCTGGATACCGCGGGTGCGGGACGGGACACCCTGTTTCCCCGTGGGGGTCGGAGGACAGGTAACAGGCCGCCTGTACTGTCCTGTGCTGCCTGTGAGGCACTCGCAGCAGCTGTCAATTCGGGCAGGGTGACCAGGCAGACCTCAGTCCAATGCAAGAAGATGAATGACCTCCACCAGGCCACAAAGATAAGTTAACACCGGCCCCCTGGTTTCAGTCCTGCCTACCACTCCCCTGACTGCCACCAACACCCCCCCTCAACAAGTCAGCAGCTGACACCTTGTACCCCCCCCCCCCCCCCAACCTTTCCCCAGCAGACCCTGGCACCCTCCAGCACAACACCTCCATGCCCAGGGGCAGTGCCCACACATGCCACCTGCCATAGACTCCCCCTGAAGCGTCACGTGAGTGGCTCACAATGCCCTCTCTCTGTCCCCGCAGGAGACGTTAGCTCATAATAGGCGGGAAAGGATCCAGATGTTCCGGACATCACAGAGTCCTCACCCACTTTGAAGAACGGGCCCTGGAGTTCGCGGGTTTGGCCAAGGAGAGAGCAATCACCGACAGTGAGGTATGCGATGCAAGTCAACCTAACTGCTGGTCACCTCCCCGCTTAGCAAACAAACACATGGGGCTGGATTCTCCACGCTGGTGGTGTTTTACACCAGGAAAACTGGCGTAAAATGGCCACCGATTCCCTGTCCCTGGGTGGGAGTTTGCAGCCAGGCAGCGTAGCTCGAGCTGCCGATACGGCCCGGAGCATTGCAGGGTCTGTGGCCGCGCATGCGCACGGCAGGGGCCTGCAGCGGCCACGCCATGCTTCATGGCTGACGCATCCTGCAAACCCGGGCCGCAAAAATAATCTCCCGCTTCGGCAGCTCGCGCGCCGCAGACCGCCCCCCACAGTGCCCCCAGCCACGAATGAAGCCCTGCCTGCCTGCGGATCGGCCCTCCCCCGACTGTAGCGACGCTGGACTGAGTCCGCAGCCGCCGTGCCGAGTTCACGATGGGTGAGATCACACGTTTTAATCTTTGTGTCCAGAAATACATTTGTGAGTTATTTAACAGCCATTTGTATGGCCAGAATAGAACATTCATTTTCCCTCCCTTCATCTGCATTGGATGCTTTTGTTTGTCTATGAAGAGGGATAATATGGGGATCAATAACAAAACCTTAATTTATTTAGCGGTAAAGCAATAACACATTTGCAGTAATATATCCCAAAACACTTCACAGATCCATTATCAAACACAATTTGATCAAATGGCACTTCAGATGGTAATTGTCAATTATCTCAGCTGAAATTTGCTTGTTTCTCTCAGTTCTATGGTGAATAATTTCACACAGAATTGTTAATTGAAAAATGTTCCTCGGGACCAATGGATATTGACCCCTACCTGCATCCTATGAGACAAGTTTTTCCAACTTTAAATGTTTCACTCTGAATCTTAAAAAAATATTTTATTCATGAAGCGAGATCAGCAAAGTTAACCCATTGCTCCAAGTAACTACTAGAACTAAATAATGCAATGTATTATAAAAAGATCTGAGGCAGGTTTCTCCGTCCCACCGCGCCAGATTTCCAGTTCAACACGCCATCGGGCTGCTCCATTTCGCCAGCTGGCCAATGGTATTCCCATTGTGGGGCAGCCCCACGCCATCGGGAATCCCCTGGGCTGCCGGCAAAATGGAGCATCCCGACGGCGGAGAATCCAGCCCTTGGTCCATCAGTGGAAACAAATGGTCGATATTTTGACTTGTGGGATTTGTTATTGCAGCATGATGTACATGTGAGAGCGAAAGCAAATTGTCCATTGATCCTGCCCAGTGGATGATCTTCCGGTCGAATATTCTCTGTAACTTTATTGTAATGTGATAAATTGTGGAAATAACTCCACCATGCTCATCTATCTGTTTAGTGCTTTAATCAATCTCTTCAAGGATATTTTATGGGCGGCACGGGAGCACAGTGGTTAGCACTTTTGGTTCACAGCTCCTGGGTCCGAGGTTCGATTCCAGGTTTGGGTCGCTGTCTGTGTGGAGTATGCATGGTCTCCCCGTGTCTGCGTGGGTTACCTCCGGTGTCCAGGTTTCCTCCCACAAGTCCCGAAAGATATGTGGCTGGATTCTCCAATTCTGGGGCAATGTCCCCACGCCGGCGTGGGAACGGTGCATGATACGCTAAAAAAAATGGCGTAAAACGGCCCGCGATTCCCCGTTTTGCTATGGGCTAGCAGGACGGCAGGGTAGAGCACCCGGCTTTCGCTGCCAATACGCCCCGGAGAATTGCCGTGTCCGTGGCTGTGCAAGCGACGGCCTGCAGCTGCCGCGCCGTGCTAAATGGCAGAGGCGGCTCGCGGATCCGGCCCGTGAAATAATGCCCCAACTTTGGCTGGCTCGCATGCCCCAGACCACCCCCCGCAGTGCTCCCAGCCCCGAATAATGTCCCCCCTTCCCACGGATTGGCCCTTCCCTGAATGAGGCAGCGCTGGACTGAGTCCGCAGCCGCCACGCCGAATTCCCAACGGATGAGACCATGAGAGACGCACGCCGTCGGGAACGCAGCCGGAAGGGAACAGAGCATCGAGGAGCGGGCCTCAGGCAATGTCCTGAGGCCGTCGATACTTGGCGTGGCATACCCCTAGAGTACACTGCTTTGGAGGGGGCGGAGCATCGCAAAAGCGGCGCCGTCCCCTATTGGGTCAGAAACTTGGATTCTCCGGCCATTTGCCAAACGCGATTTCAGCGTAGGCGACAGGAGAATCCAGCCCATGCTGTTAGGTAAAATTAGACATTCTGAATTCTCCCTCCGTATACCTGAACAGGTGCCGAAATGTGGTGACTAGGGGCTTTTCACAGGAACTTCACTGCAGGCTAATGTTACAATAAAGATTATTATTATTTTATTTTCATTCTCCATTGTAGTGCTGCATTTTGGTCCATTATTTTGTTTCCGCCCAATCTTTGTTCTTTTGGTACCGGGAACGTTTACATACGAAACAAAATTCCCAGCTGAGCATTACTCGCAAGCCAAAGACAATTAAAACATTTGCAAGAACTCAGCAGAATAATAGAGCATGAAAAAAATACAAGGCCATTAACAAAGGAGCTCTTGCATTTGAAACTCTCACTCTCCAGCTCATCAACTGAAAACATATCTAATGGAAGCTGCCGAATCCTGTCAGCAATTTACATGAAAATTAATGTGTTTGTTCTTCACTCAAAGTGTAACATATTCGTGTTTGAAGTGGTATGAGGTGAAAGAAGGGGATCAGTAGGTACTAAAACCAAACTGGTTAAATGTGGCATTGTGCAATCAACTGGATCCACCAGCCTTCTTGAAAATGACTGAGGTTAATCTCCTCCACTAGCATCTGGCTCCAATATAAAGCCAGTTTCGGATCATTTTCTGCAAGACCATCAGCTCCAATTGCTACATAGGGTTGTCAGCCTCTTCTCATACTCTCCCTTTGCTTCTCTTTCTCTTTCCACCTCCCCTCAGAACTTTCTATATTCAGTCTATTTCTCACTTTCAGGGCGAGATCTTCTGGCTATTTAGGCTGGTGGGCTCTTCCAGTCCCATTGATGGCGTACCGCCCGCCATGGGTTTCTCAGCAACGTGGGATGGATTCAATGGAAAATCTCATTGACAGTGGCCAGACCAGAAGATCCCACCACTGGCCAACGGCGAACTGCGTCCCACCGCCAAGAGAATCTCGCCCACGCCATAACATGAAATCTGTCATAGGCACCCCTTTTCTGCTTCATTTACATCTTTATTTCTTTCATCGTCCAGGGAGATCTGGCTTTGAAAGACTCACCCTTCACCCTCACGGGAATGTCTCTCCACTGTGCCTGAGCTATCTCCTCTTTGAAGTCAGCTCTTCGTTCAATTGCAGTCTTGTCTGTGAATCTTCGATTCCTATGTACCCGGACTAGATCTGCTCTCACCCAACTGAAAATGGCCCTCCTCCAATAAATTATTTTTACTCTGGATTGACCCTTGCCCTTTTCCATAGCTAACCTAAATGTTATGATGCTATGATCATTGTCCCCCCATTGTCCTCTCATTTCCCTGCTGACACATAAACCCCTTGTTCCACCTTCCACCTCCAGAATCAGATCCAAGAATGCCTCCTTCTTTATTGGATTGCAAACATGAATACTCTTCTGAACACATATCAGAAACTCTCCTTTTCTCTGTCCTTTATTGTCAGTCTATAAGTTCATCAATGATGCTATAATGTTTGCAACTCTCTGTACTTTCTGTGCCAATTTGCTCCTGTATATTTTTCCCATTAGCTGATAACCCAGAAAATACACCCAGATGGTATCTCTGTTGATTCTTAGATCTAACTAGATAGATTCTTTCCTCGACCCCTTTCAGACATCCTCCAATACTGCACTGCAATATTCTCCGTCAACAATACTGCCTCAATGCACCTCCTTCTTGTTTTTCTTGCCGACATTTCTGAACACCTTGTACCCAGGAACATTTAGTATACAGTCCTACCTTTTATTGAGCCATGTCTCCATTATCATCATTGCATCATATTTCCACATGACTATCTGTGCCTGCAACCTCATACACAATGCACTGTGTGTGCACATTTGTGTGCAGTTAACCTATTCTCAATCTGATTTCATTCTCTCTCACTCTGACTCCACCATATCCCGTACCAGCCTCCCCGGACAGGCGCCGGAATGTGGCGACTAGGGGCTTTTCACAGTAACTTCATTGAAGCCTACTCGTGACAATAAGCGATTTTCATTTCATTTTCATTTCATTTCATATCTTACTCTTTCTTACTCTAGTGCTATCTTGTGTGTCCAAGAAGTCAATGTGATTCATCGACTGCGTGAGTAAAGAAAATAAGTATGTTTTCCGCTTTTGTGTGCAAACTTGTTTCTCATTTTCAGCCTGCATTGCTGGCTATAGAAGAGAGCCAAATGTGTAAGTCTCTCTCTTTCAGTAGCCAGCCTCTCCATCAGCAGGTCCGTGGCTGTGTCTACTCCTGGCAAGTGTGGGACTTGGAGATTTGGCCATCAAACATGCAGCGTGCAGGCTCACCAGCATCTGGCACTCTTGAAGCAAACTCCAAGCTCTGGGAAAATAGCTCCACCACCTTGTGTAGACTTGAAAAGTTAAAGGACAAACAAATCTGGAGTGCAGCGCCGAGACGGACCGATGGTCAAAAAGTAAGGTTAAGGAGGGGGTTGTTGGGTTACGGGTATAGGGTGGATACGTGGGTTTGAGTAGGGTGATCATTGCTCGGCACAACATCGAGGGCCGAAGGGCCTGTTCTGTGCTGTACTGTTCTATGTTCTATGTTCTATGTCATCTTTCTGGCAACGTGTCCATCCAAGCCAATTCCAAAAGTTGTGCTTTGCATTCCATTGGACTCAACTGGGGAGGTTGAGAGGGGCCCTGTCATATGCAGCCCAGGGTCTCCATAGGTTTTGACCAGGCTTCTGCATTAGAGGGGACATTCCATCTTCATTGCAGAGTGTCAATATGAACATGTGAACACGGGAGTTAATAGTGATAATCCGAACTCGATTGGCTTGGAGAACAGGTACGAGAGACGGTGTGCAATGGTGGCAGGGGTCTCATCATGTCCCACTGGTCAGTCACCGCCCAGCTCAAGTTGGGCAGCCCCTGACTGGTAAGGTCAGACCTGCCACAGTTCATCTGCTTCAATGGATGCTTAGAATTTAGAGTCTCTGCTCAAAATGTGGGTGAAATCCATCTCACCGGACAAAGGAAGCAAATGAAAAGAAAGAAGATGTTGGCTGTGGAATGTCAGAACTATGTGCACGGGACAGACTTGTAGCTGATCAATAATTTTGTAACACAACTGTGATCATGATGGAACTTAATAGGCTAGGCATTGACATAGGTTCCCGACAAGAAGACAGGTTCACCCAGAGCAGACCATTCAAAGAAAAGCATGACATATTCATCTGGCAATTGTAATTAAGGAACAATTTAGCTTGACCAATCTATCTAACCTGCACATCTTTGGACAGTGGGAGGAAACCAGAGCACCCGGAGGAAACCCACGCAGACACGGGGAGAATGTGTAAACTCCACAAAAACAGTGACCCAAGGCCGGAATTGAACCTGGGTCCCGAGAACTGTGAGGCAGCAGTATTAACCACTGTGCCACCGTGCTGCCAAGGTCACAGGTCACAGCTGTTCTCCTCTCAGGAATGGACACTTAGAGCTTCCAAATACATGTTACAGCTGTAATTATTTTCACTGCCCCTGCCTGCACTGTCCTCTAGCTTCAAGACAGGGTCTCTTTTCCACGGGGTGGGGGGGGGGGGGGCTGGTCTGTGGGGAGAGGGTCCCTTTAATCATGGGCCCCTGTCGGAATGTTCCTTTAGCTGGGTGTTGCTTCAGTTAGGGGGTCCCACTGAGGTCTCCCTATTAAGGGTTTTTTTTTTGGGGGGGGGGTAGGTCTCCCTCTTAAGGGGGTCCCTGGGAGGTCTTCCCATGAGTCTCTGGGGGTGGGGAAGTTGCATCAGCCCCATATTTGGAGGAAGGGGGGAGCCATCCTGGCAGTCCGGGAGTGGGGGGTTGCTTTGTAGTGCAGGAGGGCATAGAGGTCTGATTTACGGTGAAGGGGGCGGGGGGGGGGGGGGGGGGGGGGGGGGGGGGAGTGGTAGCCTCCCACGGGATTTTGTTGTTGGGCCGCCCGCTGACAATGGCGGCCCAACAGCAGGATTCCCTCGTATTCCTCGCCATTCTTAAACTTTCATGGTGAGGGATACTGAATTGCTTCCCGATTGTGCTCCAACGGGATACGTAAATCGTAATCAATTCTCCTCCAGCAGAATAGGGCTGGATTCTCCGATTCTGGAGCCATGCTGGCACGGGAACGGTGGTGTTTAACGCCAGAAAAAAAGGCGTCAAACGGCCACCGATTCTCCATTTTGCTGGGGGTGAGCAAGAGGCAGCATAGAGCACCAGGTTTTAGCTGCGGTTACAGCCGGAGAATTTCTGGGTCCATGGTCACGCATGCGCACGGCGGCAGCCTGCCGTGGCCACGCCGTGCAACATGTCGGCGGCGGTTCACAGACCCAGCCCGCAAAATAGTTCCCCCCTTCTGTTGGCACATGCGCCCTGGACCACCCCCCACCCACAGTGTCCCGAGTGGCAGCGAGTTCCTGCACTGCTGAGACCACGTGTGTCTCGCGCTGTCGGGAACGCGGCTGGTCACGGGTGGAGCATCAGGGGATTGGTCTCAGGCAATGTTCTGAGGCTGTCTGTACGTGGACGGACCGGATCATCGTGGAAGTGGCGCCGGCCCCGATTTGGTCGGGATCTTTGATTCACCAGCCGATCGGCGAACACGGCGACTGGAGAATCCAGCCCACAGTCTCCCAAATGGAGAATCTCGCCCAGAGTTTTTACAGCATAGAAAGAGGCTCTTCGCCCCATCATTACCACCCTGGCCATCAAGCACCCGTCCACTCTAATTCCATTTCCAACACTCGGACCTTGACCTTGTATGGTATGGCATTTCAAATGCTCATCTAAATACTTGTAAAATGTTATAAGGTTCCCGATCTCTGCCACCCTCTCAAGCAATGAGTTCCAATTCAAACCACCATCTGGGTGAAAAAATCTTTCCTCATACACCCTCTAAACCTTTTACCCTTTACCTTATATCAATGCCCCCTAGTTATTGACTCCTCCACTACACAGAAACTTCCTCCCTATCCACCCTATGTGTGCCCCTCATAATTTTATACACCTCATTCAGCTCCCCCCTCAGCCTTCCCTGCTCCAAGGGAAACCACCTCAGCCTATCCAGCCTCCCTTGATAGCTGAAACATTCCAGTCCAGGCAACATCCTGGTGAATCTCCTCTGCACCCTCTCTAATGCAATCACTTCCTTCCTATAGTCTGGTGACCAGAACTGCACACAGTATTCCAGCTGTGGCCTAACCAACAATTTCTGGTGCACCAATAACTATTGGCTTGAGTTATAGGGCTATAGGTTAAGAGTTAGGGATGCTAGAATATCCATATGTCCTTCAACACTTAGAATACTAAGGCCATTTAGGAAAGAATTTTCCGGCCGTGTCCGCCCGGCGACCGGAGAATCCTGCCCAAGGTCATTGGAGTTCTCCATTGTACGTGGCTCGCCCAGGGCGTTCTTGCGACGAGCAGGACGGGAGAATCCATCCCAACAGTTCAAATCATCAAAGAAACATTTGAAAACCATTGAAAACAAAGGGAAGGTTATTGCCAACTGCAATACACAGTTGGAGAAATGGGTGGAACACTACCTTCAGTACTGTCACTGGGAATCCCCAAACGCCATGGGAGGCTGCCATGCCAGGGTTGGATATCAAACCCACAATGGAGGAGCTTATCAAAACTATTGACTTACTTTCCATGGGCAAAGCTCCAGGTGATGATGTTAAACTGCCTGAACTCATCAATCATGAGAAATCCACACTCCTGCAGCATCTACATAAACCTCCCTGTTTCCGCTGGACGGAGGAGGAGTGTCTCTGAAAATGCATGATGCAAAGTTTGTGACCCTGTGCACGAACAAGGACGACCGCAGCGAGTGCAACAACAATCGAGGCATCCCCTGCTGAGCATCATGGGTAAATTATTTTGTCCATGTTGCCCTTGTCAGACTGCAGATCCTGGCTGACCTCCTTGACCCTGAATCCCAGTATGGTCTGAGAACTAGAAGATCTACAATTGACATGTTCTTCTCAGTCCAGCAACTGCAAGAGAAATGCCGTGATTAAAGGAGTCCACTATATATTACCTTCATCGATCTCTCCAAGGCATGTGGGCAGAAGTGATCTATTTCAGCTGTTGGAGAAAATTATCTATGTATGCGCCAAAAGTTACTCAATAGTATCCCCTGTTTCCACGGTTACATAATGAATTAGGTTAGCTATGACAGGGCTACATTGAGGTCCATTGAGATCTGCAGTGCAGTCAAACAAGTTTGCATTCTGGCACTGCCACTCTTTGGCATACTCTTCTCTATTCTTCTGCCCTGAACCCTCAGCTTAACTGCAGAAGATGTCTACTTGCAAAGCAGAACTGACAGAAAACCTTTTAGCCTTGCTTGCCTAAGGCCCAAAGCAAAGGTGCACCAGGTCCTCGTCAGAGAGTTGCCACATTAACATTCCATATCAAGAAACACCTCCAGCGATAAATGGACAGACTCTCTCATGCCTGCAAGAAGTTTAGCTTGACCATTAGCATCAGAGAGACAAATGCCATGGTCCAGGATGTTGCCATACTACCATCTATCAACATTGACAATGTCATGCTGTCGGATGTTGATAGCATTCATATGTGTCGTCTCCACATTTACCAACACCATGTTACATGATGCTGAAATTAACACTGTCATCACCAAAGTTGCAGTTCTTCTGTCCAACCTGAGTAAGAGAATGTGGACCAACAGTGACCTGACTAAGAACACCAGACTGTTTACCAAACCCGCGTTTTCAATGCACTCCTCCACAGTAGTAAGACGTGGACAACATATGTTAGACATTGAACTGGTTTCACCTTCGCTATCTCAGACCTATCTTGGCATTTCTTGGTAGGCCGAGGTCACCAATTCAGAGGCCTTGAGTATGCTAATTCCATCAGTGTAGAATCATTGTTAGGCCAACAATGCCTGCACTAGCTCAGCTGTATTCATTGGACACATGACGGCTGTATACTCAAAAACATCCTGAACGGTAAATCGGCCACTGGGTATGTCTCTGTTACAAGGACACCTGCAAGCAAGTTATGAGGATGGAGGATATTGACACTGACAACTGGGAGACAGTCGCTGACGG
The DNA here is from genome assembly GCF_902713615.1 of Scyliorhinus canicula. Classification (NCBI taxonomy): domain Eukaryota; kingdom Metazoa; phylum Chordata; class Chondrichthyes; order Carcharhiniformes; family Scyliorhinidae; genus Scyliorhinus; species Scyliorhinus canicula. Next base: position 162,597,631 of record NC_052155.1, on the reverse strand, counting down.
CTGTGACCTCCGGAGTGTGACTGCTTGGAGGGCCATTGAAAAAGGCGAGCTGACAGATCTGCTGACCGATGAAGAGGGCTCAGAGAAAAAGAAGACCACTGAAATGTTCATCTTCTCAGTACACTGCATTCCGCTGGGCAAATGGGGCAGAGACTGTCGGGCTCCTGAGCCATCCCACAAGGACAATGATCCTACCTCTCCCTGAATAATTCCCAATGCCCCATCAATCCAAAACACCGCCACCTGCGCCATCTCTCCAGCCACACGTTCGTCTTCTCCATCCTCCTATTTCTAGGCACACGGGAAAGTGGCATTGGCAGGGCTCATATGGAAGCGAAGGCTTGTTGAAAGATTGAGCATAATTTTTAAATAACTTCTTCCTTTGAACTGAAGGGGAATTGATTACAGTCATTAACTACTTGTCGGTAACATAATGTTCTCATCAACCATGCATTGAAGTTGTTTCAGGCACGATAATTGAGCGATGGAACATCTGAACTGAATTTGAACATTTTTGCTTTTCCTCACATCAAACAAATCTGAAATCATTAGAACCGTGAGCCAGAATCAGTCACAAAATCATCTTTGTCTTCATAATTAATAATGTTGCCTAAGTTTCTGTTAATATTACTGTTTTATCCCTAACCCAAAGTACAATAGTCAGAATTTTATTTTTAAATTAGATGTAGATTTCCACATACATCTAACTGCAATCTGACATTTTTTCTTGGTTATAACGGATTTATTAACGAATAGAGATTTAGTCTCACAAATACTTACAAAACTGACTTCTTCCTCAGCCAGTTGCTTTTATCAGTTGGCTGACTTTGAATAAAGATCAACTGGGTAGTGTGATTGGCGAAAACGTTTTACCTGAATGTGGATCCAGGCTAACCCCCCCTGTGAATAATCAAACCAGAAGAATTAAGAAAAGTTTACCATACTCTCAATTCTCCTCAATGTGAAAAAACCAAAATTGAAAGCGAGTGCATCTCACTCTGCCTGATGTAAAAACCATTTTTAATCAATGAGCATCCTAAAAGAGTTCAAGTGTCTTACAAGATAATTAAACCTTATTAGCATGCTCTGAAACTGTAGAGAAATAAGTATATGATTAATGAGAGTTGGTGCATCATTGCACAATTTAATATTTTGTGTATATGTACAGTAAAACCTTCAGATAGTGCAAGTTCACCGCGAGTAAATTAGACCTTTCAGTTCAGTCTTCCGTTGCATAGAAAAGTGGTCATTGCATCATTCCTTCACTTGCCAACAAAAGTCAACCCTTTCCTATTGAGTTTCCTTCCACCTCATTCATGCATAGCCCTTATCTCCCTTGCCGCCCCCGCTACATTTTAGCCTAGATAAAGATTAAGGTGGGATCTACCGTCCATTCACAGCAATGGGATTCTCCGGTCCCCCTTCAGTGAATGGGAATTTGGCAGAGCGTCAAATTCTCCATCTTTGCCAGCAGCGGTAGCGGGGTAAGCTAGCAATGAAGAATAAATACTTGTACCCATATCAAGGTGCTCATCTGTAAGTGGGACCATCCCTTTAACTTAGACCAGAGCCAGAAACCCTGAGCATTCCACTTGACTAGCTTGTCGTGGAACTACTCCAGCGAATTGGAGTACAATTCTTAGGGCAGGTAATGCACCTGTGCATTTGGTGCAGGTAAGCGAGTATGCAAGTCTTATATTGGGAACACAATTTTATGTTAGGTTCATTCGTGTCAAACATAAATCATGTTAGTTCACGACAAAGGACTAAAAATATTACTGAGCCCTCCTGAAAACATGATGATAATGAGAAAATAATCATCTAGGAAAAAGAGAGAGCTTCTTCGACTGTAGGCATCATCTAAAGTTTGTCAGGATTCCAATGGGCCATTTTTAATCCTTTTATTGCTGGTAGTTTCAATGAAACTCCTGTTTCCTTGGGCTCACTGTTCTTATTTGTTTTGATTCACAATAATACAACTGCTCAAACAATAGGCATTGCTGAATTAATATAGGGCACAATTCAATGCCTGTGTTATGCTTAAGCAAAAGTTCAACGAGGCTGTTAAATCATGGGGGAGTCCAAAATGGAGAACTGCGCAGGGCGGCAATCTGTTTGCGATCCAACGGGCCCACCCCTGTTGGCGAAATCAGGATGTTGCCATAGCGTGGCGAAAAACCAATAATCACCACTCAATCACCAAATAGTTAACGGGAGTGACCCCCATCTAATGGCCTCGCGTGATCTAACAGCCTTCCTGGAAGTTGGTCACACGGGCACCAATTAGTACTCCTTCTTAAAAACGTGAAGTCGGCGGATTGGCTGCCATGGAGACCCAAGGAGGTGAGTAGCCATCTTCGCTCCTGGGCAATAAGCACGGGGGAGGGGGGGGGGCGGCACTGGGCTTCCCCCATACTCAGAGGGGGGTGGGGTGGGCCGAAGTGGGCCAACATCAGCCGTCCTCGGGGGTTGGGGGGTGGCCGCCCATGGCCTCGACTGGGGGTGGGGGGGGAATGGGTGTCTCAGTGCCCATGGGTCCTCCATAGCTCCCGCTGGATCATGTGTTCCCGTTCTGAGGGCAATCCCAGCCTGCCTGCCCCACCAACCACCCACTGCCCGCGGAGACCTCTGGCCGCGCGGCTGAATGCTATTGCTAATTGGAAGTTGACAATCGCAGTTTAATAAAATCAAATCTTTATTAGTGTCACACGTAGGCTTACATTAATACTGCAATGAAGTTACTGTGAAAAGCCCGTAGTTGCCACATTCCGTTGCCTATTAGGGCAAACAGAGGGAGAATTCAGAATGTCCAAATTACCTAACAAGCATGTCTTTCAGGACTTGTGGGAGGAACCGGAGCACCCGGAGGAAACCAATGCAGACAACAGGTGAACATGCAGACTCTTCACAGTGACCCAAGCCAGGAATTAAACCCGGGTCCCAGCCACTGTGAAGCAACAGTGCTAACCACTGTACTACCGTGCCGCCCATAAGTGAATCCCCGTGGCTAGGGGTGCCATGTAGCTAGTGGGAGTTATTGCCTAGCATCCCAATCAGACCATGTTGCCTGGATAGTGTGCCTGAACATTGCGGGAGGCAACACCACGGGCGCAGCAGCCAACATGTGAACAACCAGGGTCTGGAACCCAGCGACCGGAGTGTGGGCGTGTTCACCAGGAAGGGGCCAGTGCCCGGTCCAGGCAATTTTACGTTCGGGTGTCTGGGGTACAGGACGTGGGGTCCGGTGAGCAGGGGCCCCCGCTGCGGCCGGGGTGTGCGTGGGCAGCGTGTGTCGGATGGCAGGGGATATAGGGGGTGGAGGGGGGAGAAATGGGGAAATGGAGAGGAGGTGGTAGCAATTGGGGCATGGGGGCAAAGGGACTGGGGCAGGGGAGAGGGGTGAGAAATTGGGAAAAGTCTCCTCGGTGGCATGACTGTGAGCTGTGTGGTGTTGGCTGTGCAGAGGCGGTTTAAGTGCTGCTCACCCTTGTTAGCTGGCGCCAGCGAGCGAGGTCCCAACAAATTAGCCAGCGGGACCATTATTTCCGGCGTGAATCCTGTGGGACCTCTTAGAAACTTCTCTGTTAAATCATCCCCATAATCCTTAACTGCTAAACTTAACACCTAAAACATTTTGTTTTGAAAGTGAATCAACACATTCCCTCTCTTTATCCTAGCAACCTGTTTATCTCAGTGTTCCATTCAATCTCTGCCAGCTACTTATTTTAACCCAAGTATTTCAATCAATTTTGCTTTGAGTCTAACCTAGCTGCGGTATTGCAATTGTCCTTGAAAAAGTGTGTCAACCTTTTTAAAGATTCAGTGATGAGTTTTTCGCTCAGTGATTAGCCTGGATTATAAATATTCAATTTTGCACCTATGGTGTGTCCACGATTAACTTCTAACTTGAAGATCATGGGAAATGTGCAAAGCATTTGCCATTGGAAAGTAAACTTATCTAAATGCTGTTTGTCCGTCTCTTTTTCATCCAACCCATTGCTCAGCAACTCGCTTAAATGCTGTCAACCAAATTCACGGCATGCTTTTTCAGCGTGGAAAAGTTATGCCTTAGGTTTTATCTTCATTCTCTTCATTCATATTATTACGAAAAGAAAGAGGAAAATCTTTTTGGTTGAAATGAAATGGAGACATTCACTTGAAACCATCTGTTGAAGATAGATTTAGAGACTCAATTAAGTGCTGACTTTTATTATCCGTCAAGGGGTTCCTGCATTTTAGTGGATAATTGAATGTCTATTGTTTCTGCATCCACTCTCTAATTTCTATTCATTGTTGTAAAAGCTTATATGCATCTCCTCACTCCATATTTTTTTGACAATAAAAGTAGGGGCAGACCAGTAGCATAGTGGTTAGCATGGTTGCTTCACAGTGCCAGGGTCCCAGGTTCAATTCTCCGCTTGGGTCACTGTCTGTGCGGAGTCTGCACGTTCTCCCTGTGTCTGCGTGGGTTTCCTCCGGGTGCTCTGGTTTCCCCCACAGTCCAAAGATGTGCAGGTTAGATGGATTGGCCATGCTAACCTTTGTGTCCAAAAAGGTTAGGTGGTGTTACTGGGTTACGGGGATAGGGTGGAGGTGTGGGACTTAGGTGAGGTGCTCTCTCCAAGTGCCGGTGCGGACACAATGGGCCAAATGGCCTCTTTCTGCACTGTCAATTCTATGTTCTAGATGCATAAATCTTTTACACCCAGCCAACGTTCCTGAGGGAAGTGAACTGGGAAATAATGGTGACTGACTGTAACTTTTCAAAGTCACCTGTGAAGGATAAAGGATATAACGTGACAAAATTGACCAGGAAAATGAAGTGTTGGCTAGTGTAGACTTGAGAGATGAACAGACACTTCCAACACTGATGAAGGTTCAACTCAATTTTATTAACTACTTCTAACTAACACACAATGACTGTGGGTCTAAATGATGCTAACTTAAACTAGAGACCTAAGCCTTGTCCGAACCAGTTGATTCTCTCAGCACGTGTTGTAAGTCTGTGCTGGGCTGGATGAGTTCTTGTTACACTCAGAGGCAGCACCCAGAATGAGCAGGAACCGTGGTGCCTTCTGCCATTATAGTGTGTGTATTCTAACTGGTGATTGGCTGCGGTGTTTGTACATGTTGATTGATCCCTGTGTGTGTCCATCGGTGTGTGTCTGCAGCATGATATACTGGTGTATGTTGTGACAGAAAAGACAGGCAATTAGAGGCTATTGTTAACCTTCCTTCAGTGATCTATTGTATGGAATTATAAACAGTTCTTGGAGTATTAAGTGTGATCAACAAGGATTCCTAACCGGTAAGGCCAAACCTGACCAACCTCAAAGAAAGTCTCAAAGACAATTAAATGCAGGATAAACGATGGGAACAAAGTGAGTAGAGGATCATTTTTAGGCAACTTGATATGGAGCTAGAAACCCTCTTGAAGGGGACAAGGTGGACTCATGAGCCAGGAATTTCCGGCCTTGTCGTGGTGGGACCCACTGCGGGAATGTCAGAGTACCCTGCACAAGCCCACACCTCCAACCTATCCCCGTAAACCACCTACCCTTTGTTGGACACTAGGAGCAATTTAGCATAGCCAATTGGCCTAATCTGCACATTTTTGGACTGTTGGAGGAAACCGGAGCACCCGGAGGAAACCCACGCAGACACGGGGAGAACGTGCAGACTCCGCACAGACAGTGACTCAAGCCGGGAAACTGCCTTCTTGAACCACTGCAGTCCATGTTCAAGATCAGAGGCACCAAGCAAAAGTGAGTTAATGTTTAAGCATGTGCATCTTGCTAGGCATTCCCTCTGGTCTGGACGAGAAAGGGGGAGGTTCATGTGGCCAGGCAGACCAGCATCGACTGCTGCAAGAGAAAGGGACAAGAGGACAGGAAGAGCAAGGGTGGCATCTATCCCCCTATTGTGAGTGTATCATCCTGCATGAGATCTACGGGACAGGAATGATTATCTTTCCTTTGGTCCTTGCGGTGTACGAGCTCCCCCACTGTGGGCGGGGCTAGCCGTTGTATAATTGGCCGGCCAGTAAGGCACCGCCCAGAACTGGTCCCCAGTAAGAGATTTACCAGGCAGTGTATAAATTGTGTGTAAATAAAGCTTTGTTTCTTTATTATGCTCAGTGTGGACTCCCCCTGTCCTTATTAAAGTGAGGACAATCAGTGCAGCATCGGAGAGCTTGTGTGCCCTTTCCTATTGTCCCTGAGACATCCTGCATCGTGATGCCATGATCACAGATGATAGAATTTGCAGTGCTGGAGAGATGGATACAGGTAGAAAGCACTGAGTAGGCATAAAAGGTTGCTTCTCAGACTCAAAGCATGTGATGGTTGGTGTTCCACAGGTACTGTGTTGAAAAATTGTTAATACATAAATAAATTGAGAAATATCAAAATGGCCGTTCACACAAAACTTGAGTGATGGGTTGATGTGCAATTCAAAACTGAAGACAAGGGCCTGAATTTCACACGTAGCTTGTGTGTGTGGCGGGTGTGACAGGAAGCGGCCACGTTTCTCAGTCCCGCCGGGGATCAATTAAAGAGTGTGATTTTATGCTGACTGGCACTTAGATGGCAGCCAGCGTGAAACGCGTGCACAATGGGTCAGCAGGATTGGCAGGGGCAGACATGCGGGAGGCAGCAGGCCCAATGGCAGCCCAGCATAAAGTTTAAAGGAGGCTCCCAGAGTCTGTGCAGGCAACGGAGGAGCAAAAGGGAGTTAATGGTGACAGCAGGAAGTACACCAGTTGGGAGGGAAGCTTCGATGGGCAGCAAGCCCCCCCATATCTCCGACAAGTGTCTGCGAACCCTTGTGGATATGGTGGCAACAGGAGGGACATCCTTGTGCCAAGGGATGAAAGGAGGAGGCCACCCCACCTCAGCAAGAAGCTCTGGGAAGAGTTGGCAGCTGAAGGCAGCGGGCATCACCTGGTCCAACGCATATGGATTGAAGCCAGAAAATACCTTTCTGCACTCAGCAATGGTGAGTTCTGAATGGGCATTGTCCAGCCTGGTGACTGAGGAAAGGTGCCCATCCATAGTTGCAGTCAAGCATGTGGGATCCAGGTTGTCTCCAAACATCCCTCTGGCATGTGTCTCAAAGCTGGTGAGAAGATCTGATGTCCAGGATCGTACAAAAGGTCAGGTATGCTAATATTCCCAAACCTTACAGGGGTGATTTGCGGTGGGGGAACACCATGGTGTGATGCTGGAGGTGGAGGGTTGAGTACTCAATGGAGTTCTGCACTTACTTTCAGGGGAAACAGAGTCATAACAACAAAGAGAGATCTGGTCACTGCTGGCAGTGGGGTGGGGGGAGATGCCTAAACTTGCAATCCTCACCAGCCATGAGCTGGGATCCCTAGATGTTGAGTGCGAGCGAGCAAGGACGTCATCAGGTCACAGAGAGGCTGGTGTATCTGAGGATGTTAAGAATCCAGTGGGTTAATGTGCGACAGATTGAGAGCAAAACGAATGTATGAGCATCTCATCACCCATAAGGACTTCAGTGATACACCAATCTTTGAGCCACTTTATGCCATTGATACCAATCGCACTGGAGAGCATGTGGTGGAAATTGGGCCTGTATGAAATGACGAATAGTTCTGACCAATTGTTTTCTCCCCTCAGGTGAGTCATTCACCAGAGACAGCAAGGAGGCCAAAGACCCTCCATTGACACCGGAGCAGTCAACCATGATGCCCCCTCAGCACACCATCTCACCGCACAAGCAGCAGCGCTGACACTGGCACGTTAGTGGGCAATAGCATGTCAGCTTTGTTGGTAGTGCAGTGGTGAGGGCACATCATGCTTGTTAGAGCAGATGGTTGAAGCAGAGAATGCCCAGGGCACCGGCAGTCGGAGCAGTGCTAGAGACCAGGACAATGCTGAGTCTGAGGCAGATGATGGGTCTCTGGAGTCGTCAATCAAGTGGTAAGTGCTGGATGTCCAGTAGGATGCATGGGTAGATCTGGCAGGGATCGCTGAGGGTGTGTGTGCTATGGTCTCTGTCATGGAAGAGCCCTTGCAGAACATAAGCGCTGCATTGACCCTTAGCTCCAAGAGCACAGCCTCAGCCATTGAGAGAGTGGCGACTCTTGTGGAGAGGCAGCTCCAGGAATGGAATGAGGCATTCCTGAATTTGCAGGCGGACCTGCAAGCTCACCTCTACGCTGCTGTCAATGAGGGGACAGTGGGTGGGGAGGGGGGAGGCACCGTGGGAGAACCAAGACAGAGCATATGCAAGCATAAACTTAAAATGCAGTGAGTAGAGCCAAGGGTTGCATTGGAAACTTATGTTTTCATTTCATATCACTTAAGTTTAGAAATGATCCAATTGAGTGCTTTTGCTTTGTTTAATGTTCATGTTATGATAAATTACTACTGTCTCACAAGTCATGAGTGTGATATGTGTTCCAATGGTGTTTGTCTTATCAGTGCCTGGTGAGAGATCTTGGAGGCATCAAACTTTATCACAGAGGCAGTGATGCTACATTGGGCTCATCGAATGGATATGAGTGAGATGTTTGGGATGGAAGTGACGCCCAGGGACTCATACAGAAGGAATGCCAACTTAGCCAAAGAAATGCTGAAACATGGTCTCCCTTGTGTTCCTGCCGCCTGAATATTCCTGATTTCAGCTTCTTCGGCCTCGCCTTCTGGCTGCCTGGGTTCTGTATCTGAGTCGGTGTCAGTGCCCTCATCTGAGGCGGGTGCAGCAGCATCGGCATCTTCCTAGTCCAGTGGTTGCCGTCTCAAGTGAGTGAAATTCTGAAGAGCGGAGCAGACAATGACAATGAGTGCCACTCGCTCTGGCAGACACTACAGGGCCCCCAGGAACGGTCCAGGCATTGGAACCTGGTCTTCAGCAGGCCAATTGCCTCTCTACCACTGCCCTTTTGAGTACATGACAGTGATTGTTTTTCTCCTCTGCCTCTGTCCTCAGGTGCTTGTGAGGCGCATCAGCCACCTTTTCAAAGGATATCACTTGTCACTAATCAACCAACTAGCAAGGTGAGCTGGAGCTGTGAACAGTCTTGGCACTGGTGGAGTTGCGCAGTTTGTAGGCATCGTGGGAGCTGCCAGGGTGCCTTGCACAGACCTTAAGAGACTGGGTCCTGTGGTCACAAACTATCTGAACATTCATTGAGCGAAGCCCCTTCCTCTTTATCGAGGCACCCATCTGACCGGCTGGCTGGTGACTTGATGACCACATGGGTGCAATCAATGGCCCCCGAATGCAGGGGGCCAGCCTGCAATTCATAGAATCATAGAATTTACAGTGCAGAAGGAGGCCATTCGGCCCATCGAGTCTGCACCGGCTCTTGGAAAGAGCACCCTACCCAAGGTCAACACCTCCCCCTATCCCAATAACCCAGTAACCCCACCCAACACTAAGGGCAATTTTGGACACTAAGGGCAATTTATCATGGCCAATCCACCTAACCTGCACATCTTTGGACTGTGGGAGGAAACCGGAGCACCCGGAGGAAACCCACGCACACACGGGGAGGATGTGCAGACTCCGCACAGACAGTGACCCAGCGGGGAAACCACCTGGGACCCTGGAGCTGTGAAGCCATTGTGCTATCCACAATGCTACTGATGCAAAGTTTCTGGCCTACTCAGACTCGCTGACTTGGTCTGTCCTGAATTGAGCATGAGCCACCAGCTTGACATAAATGTGCACAACTGACGGGGAGACGCCACAAAAATCACCCACAGAGCCCTGAAAGGATCTGGAGGCATCAAAGCTGAGTTCCGCAGTGACTTTGAGAACCACAGGCATTAGGTGTCTCCCCAATGGAGGCTACCTCTGACCCAAACATCTGGAAAATAGTCGTGATGGTATCCCTTGAAAGCCATAGCCTCCTGTGGTACTGGACCTCTGTCGTGTCCAGGTAGGTGGATCATTGCCTGAACACCCTGGCTGCTGGATAGAAGCATCTTCATTGGGGACTGCTCCTTGCCCCAACCCTGCTGGCCCTGAGCACCCTGTGCCTCTGTTCCGAGGTGATATTTGCAACCACCTAGTCTCCTCCTCTCTCTTCCGCCTGTCTTTCTCTTCTGAGAAGGTGCTCTCTGCTGATTACACTTAGCCAATCTGCAGAATTGGGGCAGACCCATACATGGAGAGTGTCAATGGGTCTCAGACCTCTGATGTCAGAGGACAGCAATCTCCTGAAAGCTCCAGATTAGATGCTGAACTATAGAACCATAAATTAGAACCATAGCATTCCTACAGTACAGGAGGCCATTCTGCCCATCGACTCTGCACCGACCGTCTGAAAGAGCACCCTATCTAGGCCCATTCCCCTGCCCTATCCCTGTAAACCCATAACCCAACCTAACCTACACATATTTGTGATGTGGAGTTGCCAGCGTTGGACTGGGGTGAGCACAGTAAGAAGTCTTACAACACCAGGTTAAAGTCCAACATGTTTGTTTCAAACACTAGCTTTCGGAGCACTGCTCCTTCCTCAGGTGAATGCAGACATTCTGGGTTACGGGTATAGCGTGGGTTTGAGTAGGGTGATCATGGCTCGGCACAACATCGAGGGCCGAAGGGCCTGTTCTGTGCTGTACTGTTCTATGTTCTATGTTCTATATATATATATTTGAATCAGCTGAGTTGATGAAATAAATAATAATCCTATTTTAAAGATGAACTAATTGAATGAGTAATATAAATTATATTCTGTGAGTCCTTTGTACTTAATACTCAACTAGTAAAATTAATAAAATACAGTAAAGATAACCAACTAACAATGGTAATAATGAAATAACTTATAACTTCGAGCAAATCTATGTCTTGTCTGTTCACTCTCCTGAAGCATACTCTCCCAGAAAGCGGGAAAAGTCGTTCTTATATCATCTGATAGTGAGACATCTAGTGTTGAATTGACTGTACTACATTTACATACAGTGATCATGTATATTCATATACAGAGATCGTTACATTAACCATTGGTCTTTCTATCATCCCTCCACTCTCCAATCAGTTTGAAACACCAAAAAGAGCTCTGGCTGAGCAGTGATAGTGGCTCTACCTCCCGACCAGAAGCTCCAGGTTCAAGTCCCACACAAGGACCTCCTGGCCACAAAAACAATGTTCCTAATGCAGTTTGACAAACGGATAATCAGCCTGGGGCCCTTCCACCACTTCACCACTATTTCCCAAAACGAGTGTGTACATGAAAATACAACAAGAAACTCACCATATTAAGTCTGTAATTCAATGGATTCCCTCCACTCAAGATTAACATGCACCCACCTGTTACTCACTCCATGATAATACTTCTATTAGGTCAATATTCAGCCTCCCAAATATTGATTCCACCTCACATAGGCTACAACGCACACTCAAGTAACCGGATATAGAAGTCAGATACAAGCCATCTAAGAAGCTCTGCTCCATCCTTCATTTTGGCAAAGACAAGAAACCATCTCAAAATAAATCAGGCATTTCCAGCATACCACGTGTTTGCAGACTTGTCTATACTGAGGAAACAGGCTGCAGCCTACACACTGGATTTAAGGAACATCAAGCTTGCTTCAAACACTGCAAATGGGACAGCTATAATCAAACATGTTCAATTTAATAATCATCGCATCCAATGATCAAACTCTAGTTTTATCTATCGTGTATGAGGTGTCAGGGATGCCATGGCGATGCACCAACACTACACCATACTTCAAGACAATGGCATCTGAATGCCCTTACTCAAGAAACACATTACCATCCATTCTACAGAGTTGTCCTATCAGCAGCAAGAATGTTAATATGTACCTACCTATTACAAGCACAATAGCCTGACAAATCTGCAGGAAGATCCATCCGCCACAATACATGTAATTAACTCCTCTGACTGTCCCAGTCATTCCTTCAGGTGATAGGCAGAGTATATTGCCTGAAATGTTTGGCCTACCAGCTCTTCACAGGGACATTTTAAAGGTAACAACTGCCTTATCAGAACAGTTTTACATGTTGTAACAGTAAAATCATTTTCTTCGATGTTAGAGTGAATCTTGTGAAGGGTTTGGAAAATATGGCTGGCATGATAGCGTAATTCACTTTGTGCGTGTGTGATAAATAGTGGGTAAATGAAGTAATAGTGAGCATGTGAGGATGGGAGAAATCTTTAACAAGGAGTCACGCAGGGGTTGCAAGGCACTGCAGACTAATGGGGGAAGGCAATGATGTTAGTGCTGTGAGTGTTGTAATTAAAGAGGTTGAGATGGTTTGACCTAATCATTGACATTTTTCCTGTGGCGGGCAGTTCTTTTGGGATTGATGTACTCAGGACTGTCATTCAAATTCTTTCTCATAAGATGTATGGTAGGTTCGCTACCCAGGGAGGAAAACAACTCCCATTCTCACCGCTACCTGAACCAAGGCAACATCATAGAATTTGGTGACGATGTGTTCCCTCCCTCAGCCATTTCCTTCGGAAGTTGTTGAATAGCTTTTGAAAACAGAATGCACCTTCGGTTGAAGAGAAATTAATTGTTATTAAGGAACATCCGGTCCGTGGCGCGATTTCCGGGGCCGGTCGGAGGGCTCCCCCCAGCGATTCTCTGGCCCGCGACGGGCCGAAGTTTCGCCCGTTCTATGCAGGTCCCGCCGGCGTAAATTGGAGTAGGTCCCTTACCGGCGGGACCTGGTGGCACGGGCGGGCTCGGGGGTCCTCGGGGGGGGGGGGGGGGGGGGGGCGCGGGGCGATCTGGCCCCGGAGGGGTGCCCCCGCGGTGTTCTGGCCCGCGATCGGGGCCCGCTGAACCGCGGGCGGGCCTGTGCCGTGGGGTCACTCTATTCCTAAGCGCCGGCCGTGTAAGCCTCCGCGATGGCTGGCGCAAAGGTGAACCTCCCCTGCGCATGCGCGGGGATGATGTCAGCAGCCGCTTACGTTCCCGCGCATGCACGGACCTGCGCCGGCCGGCAGAGTCCCTTCGGCCCCGGCTGGCGTGGCGCCAAAGGTCTTCCACGCCGGCCGGCAGGGCGCAAACCAATCCGGCACCGGCCTGGCCCCTGAAGGTGCGGAGGATTCCGCACCCTTGGGGCGACCCGACGCCGGAGTTGTTCCCGCCACTCCACTGCGCCGTTTCTGCCCGCCCCACCGTTTCCCGGAGAATCCCACCCAATATCTTTATCTGTAGTATACCCTGCTTTTCTGCATCCTTTTGTGTTTTATTTGTTGTATACATTATAGTTACGCTGATAAAATGGAACTTGATGACAAAGTAATAGAATACAACACTCAATTCATTTGCACTGTTTCACCTAATAAATTTTGCTTAATTCTTCAGCTAAACAGAAAACATCCTGAGGACCCATTAAATGTAATTTGTATCCCACTTTACAGTGCTGACATAAGTCAGGCTTTCTTTATCAATCAGGGTTATCTGGTTAACTCACTCACAGGTTGTAAATCATGCTCCATGGATCTTAATGGTGCATTCTCTGAAATAATTCTAACTTCAAAGCTTCGAATGTGGCAGGGCAAGGCGAAGGTGGTTCAGAAATATATAGTGTAGGAAGCTTGACTTTGTAAATAAGGACGCTGGCTGCAAAAACGACAAGGTGGTCACGTCATGCGTCAATAAATCTATGGTTCGGCCTCAGCTGGAATATTTCGTACAATTCTGGGTACTATGGTTATGGTTTCGGATAGATGTTTTATGACCAGATGTGAAGGGGTGAAATGGCTCCCCTCTAAAGGACCTCTTGGGCCGGGTGCAACAATAGTTTAAGTTTTGTTTCATAGGGATATGCCTTTGCCAATTCAGAATGTATATATTTGGGTTGTGAGCAATAGAGAGAGAATCAAAGAAGGTTTTCTTGGATGTGGTCAGAGATAGAAGATGTTGCAATTATTATGAGATTTTTGTTCGCTGGTAGGTTTTGGGGAGAGATAGATTCTGGAACCAAGCAACACCCTTATTCTAAGAGAGGGAGAGAGATTAGCCCTCAATCTGTTTCCTCTACTGAAGACTTTATTGAAATCTGTGTCAAGTGCAACCTGCCTAAAGTGGCTGGGCAGCCTTTCCTGGAAACATATCACCCGTTCAGCATTCCCAGGAGGTTTTTGTTTTTTACCTATCTGTGGCAACCATTGTATCGATACCGACTACTTTGCAGTTTTAATGTCTCTTCCTTCGACAGTTACGAGTTCCGATGGATTATTGGTAATGCCTCTCTCTTCTCACTCTCCTGAGTGTGATTTGTTTGTTTCTCACATTCAACTTGAAATGTGGCCATGCATTTTTAAGAAGTTTGCTCCGTCTCACTTCACATTGCAAAATTTCCAGTCAGTTAAAATTTGAAAAATCATATTTTCAGAAATAATGGGGCATAGACTCATGACAGAGTCAAGGACTTGACAAAGATAGAGACAATATTTACAGGGATGGTACCTGGGATAAGGAAATTCAGTTATATAGAGAGTTTGGAGAAGCTGGGATGGTTCTCCTTGGAACTGGAGACTTAATGGTGCAAGTATTGTCCCTCAGCTCCATGGCTACCCAAGACGTTCTGTACAGGACACACATGTTTATGTGCTGCCGTAGACAAAAAAAAAAGGTGCCAGCACTGAAACAAATCGGGCGGCACAGTGGCACAGCTACCTCAGAGCGCCAAGGGCCCGGCTTCAATTCTGGCCTTGGGTGTCTGTCTGCCCATTCTCCCCGTGCCTGTGTAGGTTTCTTCCGGGTACTCCGGCTTCCTCCCACAGTCCACAGCCTCGTATGAACTTGAGCTATCTGCTGGGGCATGCAGCCAGTCAACAATGCATTTGGCATTGCGTGGTACGATTGTTTAAATGACCACGCAGCGCAGTGTTTGTATACTTTCTGTATCAGAAGGAAAATATGTCTCCAATCATAAATCATGATCCCCACATCCTTTTTCAAGGCCTTACATTTTCCCCCTGAAGATTCTCTACATGGCGTGTTGCTGAGAAAATTATAATTTCTTTTAATTCCCATCCACTGTTTCAATATCTGTATTTTGACCTAGATATTAAAGTTTAATATTTTCTTATTTATGCATTTTAGTTTCACAACCAGAGACAATGGTAATGAGTACAAAAGACCTGCAGGAATAGTACAACACATCATCATATTTACCTGTAGTGCTCCATTTTAAAACCTTCTATTTTTGTGTCATGCTTCTTATTCTCCAGTGCTGATCATTAATTTATTCCTCCATGGTTTGGCCCTTTAGGCTTTTTACAATCAGCTCTCCTAATCTGACGTATTGATTTCATTGCCTCTTGTTCTGACTCAAGTTAAGTATTGAATTTAATCAGAAGGTAATGTCTGGCACTCAAATGTTCTACAATCTCAGGCTCTAGTGTAAAACGAGATGAAGTATAGCCTCTTAATCCGCTTTCAATCTCCATAGATTGTCCTGAAATAACTCCGTTAATTTACGTGCTTGTGTTCCAAGAGCTTTATCTTCATTGCACTTCAGTTCAGATTAATTACATCTTTTGGTTTTGTATTGCACTGTCTGATATGAGCTGATACTCTGATATGAAATTCCTTTGTCTGCTATTTTAATGGAGGTGTCAACACAATTATTTCAGGCTTGTTACAGACAAGATGCCTTGCAGGGTCTCACCAAGGTTTCTTCAACTGCAATTTCCAAACCCATGACGGTTACCATCTAAAAGGACAAGGTCAGCAGATACATGGGAACATCATCATCTGGAAGTTCCCCTCCAAGTCACTCATCATCCTGGTCCGGAAATGTATCGGGGTTCATTCCCTGTCGCTGGAAATCCCTCCCTAACAGCACTGCGGGTGTACATGCACCACAGACAACAATTGTCCAAGAAGGCTGCCACGTTCTCAAGGGCAATTAGGTGTACACGATAAATGCTAGCTTACTTAGCAGCGTTGATGTAAGTGCAATCCAATCACTCAAGCATGTGATTTCAATGAACTTACCTCTCTTTGATGTGGTTGATGTTTACAAACTGATGCACGATCAATTGCACAAAGACGAGAGTTGGAATATGCAGAGCACACATATTTATACTCTGCCTACTGGGCGGAGCCAGCAGACAGGGAACTACCCCCGTACCTGTAGTACAGGGCCTTACCATAAAGCACCTACATCGCCATCCTCTATAAACAATATATGCATCAGTGGTGACTACTACATAAACATTGAGGTTTCACCACTTAGGCCATTGAAGCGTGAAGGGACATGAATGAATCAAAGCTGCAGATAGTTTTTAAGAGCTGTCAATCATGACCACGACTGGAAAGCTATGAATGGATTGCAAACAGTGGATCTGTGGCAACCAGATGCAGACACAGCTGCTTTCCTTCCAGGAATGGACACATGGAGCTAAAAAGTAAGCACTACAGCTATAATGCTTCCCACTACCCCTGTTAGGACTGCTCTCTAGCTTCCAGATCGTAGTCCCTTTGCTGCGGGTGCGGGAGGGGGGTGGCGGGGGAGAGGGAGGAATGTGTGTTTGTGGAGGGTGGGTTCTGTCTGTGGGGGGTTTGTGGAGGGAATTTCTTTAGGCAGGGGCTCCTCCTATTACAGGAGTCCCTGGGGGGTGGAGGGGAGGGGGGCTCCCATATTACAGGAGTCCCAGAGGAAGTCCCCCTATTACAGGAGTTGTTGGGAGGGTTCCCCCTATTACATGGGTCCTGACGATGGTCAGGTCACCTCCGTACTTAGTGAGAGGGCACTCAGGCAATCCAGGGGTGAGGGGCTTCTGTGCGCTGGGGCTAGGGGCTGATTTGTAGTGGTGTGAGGGTCACAGCTGATTTGCGGTGTAGGGGGGTTGGCCAGCCACGGGACCTTGCTATTGGACTGCCTGCTCAACATGGCGGCCTGACAGCTGTATTCCTTGTGAACCCCTTGTATTCCACACCATGCATAAATTTGCATGGCGTGGAACACTGAATTATATCCCATTTTCCGATCGCAAGAGGATCGTAAAACTGGTGCAATTCAGCTCCGGCGCGAGAACATAGGGCGTGATTCTCCATTTTCCAATGCCAATTTCATCCCTGTTCATGATGGAATCGGGGGCGGTGCCTGTTTTACGCAGGGTTCGCATGCTCCACCCCCTCTGATATGGTGTAATCGCAGCGCGCAACACATGCCATTGGGGCAGCCTCAGGACATCACCTGGAGGCCCTCCCCCAAAGCTCCGCTCCTGATGGGCCGAGTTCATGACCATGCGGTTCACTCATGGGGCTGGAGTCTCCGATCCCCAACGCCAAAATCACGTTCAGCGAAGGGGCGGAGAATCCACGATGATTCTCAAATCAGGGATGGCGCTGCTTTCACAATGCTCCGCCCCCTGAAAAGCTCTAGGAGTATGGAACATGCCGTAACCATGCCCTTCTTACGTTGGCTGAGGCCCACTCCGCGTTTCTCCGTCCCCGACCGGCTGAGTTCCCGACGGCGTGGGACACGTGTGCTCTCACCCGTCGTGAACTCAGTGTGGCGGCTGCGGATTCAGTCTGGCGCCACCACAGTTGGGAGAGGGCCGACCCACCAGCAAGGGGGGCTCATTCAGGGCTGGGGGCATTGTGGGGAGGGCAGTCCAGGGCGCGCAAGCGACGGAAGAGGGCAACTATTTTTGCAGTCCGGTTCCGCGAGCTGAGTCCGCCATGAAGCATGGTGCGGCTGCCGCCATGCGTATGCACGGCCACGGACCCGAGAATGCTCCGGGCCGTATCGGCAACTAGAGCTGGGAGCTCTATGCTGCCTTCCTTCTGCGTAAAACACCACCCTTTTCACGCTGGCGTGGGGACTTAGGGCAGAATTCTCCCGTATCCAGTGGGGCGGGGGGTCCCGGCGGGACGGAGGGGCAGGAATCATTCCGCCATCAGGCCACCGCAAAGGTGCGGAATCCTCCGCACCCTCAAGGACTAGGCCAGCGCCGGAGTGGTTTACGCCCCACCGGCCGGCGTGGAAGGCTTTTGCCACCACGCCAGCCGTTGCTGAAGGGACTCCGCCGGCCGACGCAGGTCCGCGCATGCGTGGGAGTGTCAGCGGCTGCTGACGTCATCACCGCTCATGCTCAGGGGGGTTCACCTACGTGGAGGCCATGGCGGAGACTTACATGGCCGGCGCGTAAGAAAAGAGTGCCCCCACGGCATAGGCCCACCCGCGGATCGGTGGGCCCCGATCGTGGGCCAGGCCACCGTGGGGGCACCCCCCGAGGCCAGATCACCCTGCGCTCCCCCCAGGACCCCGGAGCCCGCCCGCGCCACCGGGATCTTGGGGGTAAGGGACCTAGTCCAATTAACGCCGGTGGGACCGGCATAGAACCAGCGGGACTTCGGCCCATCGCGGGCCGGAGAATCGCCAGGGGGGGCCGCTGTGAGCGGCCGCCGACCGGCGTAGCGCGATTCCCGCTTCCACCGAATCTCTGGTGCGGAGAATTCAGCAGCCGGCGGGGGCGGGATTCACGCCGACCCCCGGCGATCCCGGCCCAGCGGGCGGTCGGAGAATCCCGCCCTTAGTCTCTCAAATGGAGAATCGAGCCCATGGTTTCCGCCGTGCAGGAACCCTGCGGACTGTATCCAGCACCGCCACATTCGTGCGGCATCCCTGCTGCTAGCCGGAGGGGGGGGGGGGGGGGGGGGGGGGGCTTCCGCGAGGGCTGGAGAACTAGTGGGGGGTGGCTAGAGGGGGTGAGGTTTGTCGAGGGGGCACTATCTGGCAGGTTATGTCTGCACACTGCCGGTGCCATGTTTTACAGCGTGGCTGCTAGCCACTCAGCGGTCGCAGCATTGGTGAGGGAGCGCCGCCGATTATTTCAATGTAAAATGCCACGGATCCTCCACCCAGAGAATCCCGCCTCCTGTATTTCCATCAATATACATGGCCCTTTTATTATTTTCTATTTTTTTTTATTGTACTTTTCTAACAGTGATAAATATTACCTCAGATCCAGGATATAGATGGCTACTCGATACGAATGAGACTCTTGGGGCAGAGATTTTCCTCTTTCCTCAGGACCAATATATTAGTGACAGACTGTTGTTCTTGGATTCCAGAGAGTTTCCTACAACTTTGGTCTGCTGTAAGGGCAAAGGCTATTGAGGGGATGGAGCAGGCCTGCTGTAGCTGTCCTGGCAGCAATCGGAAGCCTCTGTTCCTTCGTAATTCTCGAGTTCAGGATATTGAGTTCTTGGAGAACAGACTTTAGTGAACTACTAATGTCTCTTAATCCCAGAAAATGTTCTGAATATCCTGTAAGCCTTTCATCATGGGCTGCTGGAAATCTTGGTATTAGTGTTGCAAAGGAGATTTGTTTTTGGACATTACCATTTGTTCTTCTCAAACCAATTGCAGTTGCATTCTCTTCTATAAATCCAACCCCTAGTATTTGTAATGATTTTACTGTGCTATCAAAGCTATGTTATTATACAACATTTTTAAGGCGCAAAGATTCCCTACTCTGCAAAGCCGAATTGGGAGTAAGTGCCTCCACCCAGTTAGATTGTCATTTAAAAATTTTTTTTTTCGAGTACCCAATTCATTTTTTCCAATTAAAGGGCAATTTCGCGTGGCCAATCCACCTACCCTGCACATCTTTGGGTTGTGGGGCGAAACCCACACAAACACGGGGAGAATGTGCAAACTCCACGTGGACAGTGACCCAGAGCTGGAATCGAACCTGGGACCACTGCGCCACTGTGCTGCCCTTAGATTGTCATTTTGTGGAGTGGGTGATCACTGGACCTGGGCCTGCGGGCCCCCAGAAAGAGCGGGGAGGCAGCCAAAGGGATTGCTGAGGGCCACTGCAGGCCCATCTCAGTTTTAAATAAAAATAACTTCCAGCATTCTGTCCTGAGAAGGGAAATGTGGCATGTGATCGAGACTCAGTTTTACTTTTACCTGTGAGCACACACAACATAGCTCTGTCTTTATTTTCCAATGTAGACTGACCATGCAGGATCTACAGGTTGTAATGTTACACCTGACAGTGGCATCTTTAAGTGGCATTGGACAATGGCATCTTTCAAACTAGACAGCAACTCTTCAAGAGAATGCGTGCAAGCGTACAATGTGGTATGGACCGTCGGAACTTTCGCAAAGTGGCTACGGACTCAATCCATTGCTGCCCTGGTACGGGGCAGAGGGATCGAGCACTGAGGAGGGCCTTATGGGCAGCCGGGGCAGCGATGAGGCTGGTCTGATGCAGCGGGGTCTGATACATTGTCCGTGATGATCCACGGTCCTAGTCCGCCATGGCGCTCCACGCGGCCGTTGGAGGGTGCCGCCATGCGCATGCGCGGACTCAGAACCGGACGTGCGGGGGTCCGTATCCGCAACCAAAGCTGCGAGCTTCATTACAGGTACCTGCTAACCTTCTGCAGGTAAGTGAATCACCTTTTACTTTTTGCAGGAAACTGGGGAGTGCAATGCCAGTGTTTTTACTCCGGCATGGGAACATAGCCCCATTTTGGGAGAATCCAGCCCGAGATCTTTAAACAGAAAGGGGGATGTTGCAATCTGACTTTATGATTGGCCCATGTAGCACGCCGTGATCGTATAGTGGTTAGTACTCTGCGTTGTGGCCGCAGCAACCTCGGTTCGAATCCGAGTCACGGCATTGCGGATAAGCAATGACACGGCAATGGGCCTTTGTTTGGGGCCTCACGGTAGCATGGTGGTTAGCATCAATGCTTCACAGCTCCAGGGTCTCAGGTTCGATTCCCGGCTGGGTCACTGTCTGTGTGGAGTCTGCACGTCCTCCCCGTGTGTGCGTGGGTTTCCTCCGGGTGCTCCGGTTTCCTCCCACAGTCCAAAGATGTGCGGGTTAGGTGGATTGGCCAGGCTAAATTGCCCGTAGTGTAAGGTTAATGGGGGATTGTTGGGTTACGGTTATACGGGTTACGTGGGTTTAAGTAGGGTGATCATTGCTCGGCACAACATCGAGGGCCGAAGGGCCTGTTCTGTGCTGTACTGTTCTATGTTCTATGTTCTATGAGATGGTAGCACAGCATCACTAGAAGGGAAGTCTGTCATGTGATGCAATCTCAGTTTTACTTTTGCCTGTGAGCACATTCGCACAGCACAGCTGTGATGTTTTCAATTTATCAATCCATGTAGATGTATTCCCATGTGCCTCATTTGAATAAATTAACGCACAATGTTTTTGCACATTCCCTTGGTTGTCAGATATGGATGGCTGCTCAATGTGAATGATACACTTGGGACAGGGGTTTCCCTCTTCTCAGGAGTAATCCACCAGTGACAGAGTGGTGCTCTTGGCTGGAAGTCACCACAAACGTAGCCTGCTGACTTTCTTCCACTTAAAATGGCTTTTAAGTCGGCTGAGAAGGGAATTCTCAGCTGTCCTGACAATTGGCAGAAATCAGAGGCCATGCCTGTTCTCTCAGAAGGCTGGAGTTCAGGATATTGAGTTAGTTCTTAAAGAACAGATGTTAGTGTATTACAAATATCTCTTAACCCCAGAGAGTGTCCTGAATATCCTGTAAGCCTTTTATCATGGGCTGCTGAAGATCTTGGTATAATTGTCACAAAACAAATGTTATTTATGGACGGGATATTTGTCCTTCACAAATCAATTGAAGTTGCAGGACGTTCTATAACCTCTGCCCCAGCACTATATATTTTACTCATATTATTTTACTACAATTGTAATAATTTTAGGCCCCAAACAATCCTGACTCTGCAAACCCAACTCAGGAGAAAGTACCCCATACACTTAGGTGTTTGTTCCCTATGGGGACAGGTGATGACAAGAGTTGGGCCTGCACCTCCAAGAAAGAGCCAGTAAGCAGCCAGCTCCCACAGCGAACTGTTAAAAAAGGCTTTCATCGGATCCCTGGGACTTTGCCACAGCTCTCCAGCTCTCACCTCCTACGTACCCCCCATGCCAACCTATGCCCCTCTATCCACCTATCATGCCATCCATGCTAAGCCATGTCCCTCCATCTGCTCCTGTGGAATAGTATAGCCCCTTGCCAACTTAGTGACAACTGATACCAATCCATTACCACCCCCCTCAAATTCATTCCCATGGCACTTTATTACCCAAGGCCATCAAGCATGACCCTTTTGCCTTTACACCCTCCATGCCTATTCACCCAATCTCCAGACTGGGCAGACCTGAGGAGCCATGCTCAGATAAAATAAAATAAAGTTCAAAGTGTTTGTTTGTGATCTTACATTATTTTTTTTAAATGGCAGGTGAGTCCCGGGTGCCAGGTGAATCTGGTGTCCAGGTATTTAAATAAGCTGTAAGGCTCAATTAAATCATTCAGTCAAACTCATTTATGAAGACCATTCACTGCAATTACATTTATTCAGCTACTTAATCCATTATGCAAAGAAGCATATCATCCAAATTCAGAACACCATTATAAAAGTAGCTATTGTATCCATAGTCCCACATCACGGCTGTAAAACCATTTGGAACTGTCAATCAACTATTAACTTATTATATATTGTAGAATCAGTCATGCAACCATGCAACACTAATGCAAAATGATACCTGCAGTATTGTTTCAACAGACAAAATGAAATTGCAAACAGTCGCAGCAGACTGCTTTATTTCATTTCAAGGGCTTGGAGATTTAAATACCCCGACAGTTTGACTGAATGATTTAAGCCACTTTTTATGCACATTCATGTCGAGTATAAATATCCCAAAGGGCACTTGACCTCTTAAAAAAGATACCATATATCACCTAAAGAGATAACTGGACATATAGCAAAGAGTCCCCTGCCTCTTCAAAAGTGTACTCTATGTCTACAAATGAATCCAATAGCTTTGGATATTTTATTCAAATTAAAGCTCACACATTCTTGCACATTACGTGAACCAAAATTACATCTGTTTTAAGGCGGCTGCATCATTTCATGAGCAGCTGTCCCCAAGTACCATGGATGGGCGGCTATGGCTCCGCAGGTGCAATAGGTGAATGGCGTGCAAGCCCCTAACTGGACTCCGCGGCAGGCACGAAAACTAATGCGAGTGACCTGACTCGCTCCGTCTGGTGCAATCTGGATCTCACCCACACAGGGCGTGATCCAGATCTGAATATTTAATTGAGCCTTACAGCTTATTTAAATACCTGGGTGCCAGATTCACCTGGCACCCAGGACTCACCTGCCATGCCTGGAAGAATTTGCCAGGGTGCTGCTTATTACTGGTCCACACAAACATGGGCCAGTCATGACAGCACCTGGTGGTGGGGGGGGGGGGGGGGGGGGGGAGGGTCTCCCAGGCCATTGCAAACAGACGGGTGGGTAGGGATAGAGCATGATGGCACCCTAGCACCCCCTGGCACCTGGGAACTTTGGCACGGCTAGCCTGGCACATTAGCAGTGCCACTCTGGCGCTCTAACAGTGCCACCCTGCTGCTACCAGGGTGCCTGGATGGCACTGCCAGGATGCCAGGCTGGCAGTACCAGGGGTTCGTTCCAAGGGGGATATTGCTAGGTAGAGCGGGAATGAGGGGCGGTTTCCCGGGGACCTCCCCAAAGTTGGGAGTTGGTGGGAGGGGGGGGGGGCCAAAGAGTGAGGCACGGGGAAGGGGGCTGGAGATCAAGACAGCTTTCCAAAATGGTGCCGTAATCGCTCACCAACAGGAAATCCCTCTGAGTGCGGCCTAGGTGGTGAGGAACTGCACGAGACCAAAAACAATGGCAAAGTGCCATTGGGTAGTGGGGTGTTCCCGGCGCTGCAGCCTCCGAGAAACACCCCACTAAATGTGCTGTTCAGCGGTCTTTAACTTGAGTCCGCTGAATCGCGCCTGACGCATCCACGCTCACCACCTACGCACTCCCCTACCACAAGGCATGATACCCAGCAATATACCCTCCACGATACTTGCTGAAATCAGCATTGAGGCCAACAGGGGCTCAGGAGTATTTTCCTATCACGCGATGATGTGACTCAGGAATATGTAGCGAGTCGCAAGTTTTGAGAATATGTTTGACCTCGCAGCAAAATCTTGCTCATTGAATGACAAGGCTCAAGATACAAAAATACCTATAGGCTTTGACAGTGAGACTCATGTGTCAGCCCTGGTAAATAAAACCATGTAGATTTGTTTCTTCCAGCAACCCATCCGTTCTCAACACTGCCCCACTGCTCAACCGCCAAAAAAGAATGCACAGGGTGTGTTGATTTTTCTTCCTCTGGAGTTATTACACCATTATGTAATGATTCCACTGAACGCCTCAGCAATATGGAGGCCATGGCAGAAAGATTCTTGAATCCCTTTAATTTTCAGTAGCCGTGGGAACAAAATACCACACCAAAAATGGAATAAATCTACACATGGATACTCGGACAGCTGCAGGAGAATTGTTGAAGACTTATTGTTGACATCTTGGATGAGATTATATTCCCAAAGTACGCCTATACCAACGTTGGCAGGTTTGAAATTTCAGCATAAGCCACAGAGTAAATAAAGTCATTTGTGTCGCCCTAACTGGAGATTGTTTTCTATTATCAGGAGTAATTGCTCTGCAGTGGGAACAGGCATTCAATTTATTGAGTCCAAATTGAATCTTTATTGAAAGTGCCTGGTCTCCAGATGCAATATGACAACATTAATTATAATTGATCTCGTCAACCCCCAAAATTTTGGAAATCATGGCGCAGTTCTGTGGATTTAATATCTTCCCTTTGTCGAACTCGGAAAGCAGTAACTTCATTTATTTGAAATAGCGAAGGTTCTCAAATTATTCTGCTGAGTTCAACTGCATTAAAATATGCAAAAGAACTCTTAAGCTATCCCCATTATGTGGATTTACAGAGAGTGCAAGGCACACTATTGCAGCATTTATTAAATAGAAGTAGTTATTTTAAATAGCCTTTTACCATTTTAAGTACAATACATATGACTCCTGACTCCATTAAGGTCTGTTACTTTAATACCTCATTTGTTCAGAATTGATCCTTCAAAAAGATGAATATACACTTAACATAATACCAAGGCAGAAATTCTACCTTGTAATCACAATTATTTAAATTGTGTTTTGTAAGGATATATGGAGATTTCTTTACAGATTTCTCATTGCATATTTTATTTTTCTGAAGCCGGTCTTTGCCGAGAAAGACCTGCACACATGCCTCAAAATCATCGGGCTATGTAGAAAGAGCTTAGCGCAGGTTAAACACTTAAAGCTTTTATAAGTATTGCCATTAACTCCTGAACTGTCAGTAGATCCTACAAATTTACATTATCCTGGGCAGACTGGTTTCGGGAGGCTTCAGCTCCCTGGAGCTAAAGAATACGGTAATATTACAGTAAAATAGCAGAACTACATTAATCACATCTTTACAACTGTGGCATTGTAACTAAACAATCTGAACGTAGCAGTGTTTATGCCCCAAAGCTCGACAATGCGCTCCTCTTGACAGTGTTATATATGCAAAGTAAACATCACCCTGGCAACAACTGGTTGGCTCAAACAACAGCACCTGAACAACTTGAACAAAAATGAAAAACGGATGAAGAAAGTCAGCCTTTCTTCGGTGTTTCCAGCCTGTCACAAAGAAGGAGCCAGCTGTCAATCTAATGCATCAACAACGCATCAATCATTCTCTGCAGCGATTCAGGAATTGGAAACAACGTTTGTTCCTTCAGAGGCTTCTTTCATCTCAGTTTCCTTCAGCAATTAACCTTTCATTGATCTCTGGATTTGCATATTTAGAGCCCTTCGACATTGGCTGGAAGTAGAAGAAGCTTTTCTCCCAATCGACAATTGGCTTTGTGTTTCAGCTCACCCATGCTCACTCCAGACCTTTTACCATCTACTGTGGTGGGAGTTGAGTCTGAAACCCCAGAGCATTGCCCTAGGTTTATGGATTATAGAGTATAAAAGTAGGGAAGTGTTGCTGCAACTGTGCAAGGCATTGGTGATACTGCATCTGGAGTGCTGTGCGCAGTTTTGGTCCCCTTATTTGAGGAGGGATGTAGAGGCAGCTCAGAAGAGGTTCACTGGATTGATGCCAGAGATGAGCGGTGGAATTCTCCATTCCTGAGATTAAGGCCGCGATTCTCCGCAACCACAATGGGTGGGAGAATAGCGGGAGGTCCGCTCCCGGATCTCCCACTATTCTCCCACCCACTCCAAAATGGCGTGTCCGGTTTTCCGACACGCCGCTCGGAGAAACGCGGGCCGCCGTTTTTCACGGCGGCCCGCGATTCTCCGACCCGGATGGGCCGAGCGGCCTGCCGTTCCCGACCTGTTCACGACAGCGGCAACCACACCTGGTCGCTGTCGTCGTGAACATGGCGCGCCAGGTAAGTGTGGGGCCTAGGGGGGGGGCGGATCGGGGATCGAGCACCACGACCGTGCTCAGGAGAGGACTGGCCCGCGATCGGTGCCCACCGATCGTCGGGCCGGCGTCTCAAGGGGGCGCACTCTTTCCCCTCTGCCGCCCCGCATGATCAAGCCGCCACGTCTTGCGGGGCGGCTGAGGAGACAGACGGCAACCGCGCATGTGCGGGTTTGAGCTGCCCAACCCACGCATGCACGGCTGACGTCATTAGGCTCCGCCGCGGCGTCATTCTTGGCGTGCCGGGCCTTGAAGCCAGGGACAAGGCCCGGCCGCCGAGTTTCCCGGTACGGCCCGCCTATCCCTCCCGGGTAGGGGTGAATAGGGGTCCGGGAGAGGCTTCCGACGCCGTCGTGAACCTCTCCAGGTTTCACGACAGCGTCGGGCCTTCCGGAGAATTCCGCCCTAAGTGTTGACACCGGGGCAGGATTCGTGGACTTCTCCAACAGCAGAACTGGTGCTGCACCTGGACTGATTCAACGACTCTTGAGGGGCTAGCACAGGCACCACGTAGAACACAATCCATTCCAATGAGACACGGTGCGGGATTCACAGGGTGCGCGAATGACACTTAGGAGGCTGAAAAGCTGCAGTCGCATATATACACTTTACTCCCCACACACACACCATCCCAGCCAACAAGTTGACAGGAAGGAGAGCGGCACCCCGTTTTATGGACACCAAACTTGGGACCCTGCTGGACCCCGTGGAGGAGAGGTAGGTGGTCCTCTACCCTAGGCCGGGAAGTAGGTTGCCAGCCACTGCCGTTCGCCATGTCTGGGCGCAGGTCTGTCAGTGCCATCAGCAACACAGTCCAGACCAGCCAGCAGTGCCATAAGAAGCTGCACAACCTCTTCAGGGCGGCCAGGGTGAGTCAGCAGCACTGTGCCACTGGCACCAACTCCTGTCCCACACACCCGTCACCCTACCACCCACTCCCAGCAGGTGGACGGCTGAACCCGCACTCTGTGCTACATGCCGGCACTCAGACCGGCTGACATGGCCAGGTGGCCTGGCCACTGAGCTACCCACCCCCTGGTATGCATGCGTTGGTCTATTTAACACTGCGCATTTCTGTTCCCCCCGCCCGCCACCCCAGCCAGGAGACGGCCACCCATAACTGCTGGGAGCAAAAATAGCTGGAGTGGACCGCCGGACCTGCAGACTGTTACCGCAGCAGAACAAAGGCTACTGGACGTGTTCAGCGGGCCTAAGGAAAGGGCAATCACCGGGATGGAGATCGGCATCAGGCGAGGAAGTGAGACCCTGCTGAGTTGCAGTTCCCCATGACGTGTGTGACAATCCTCCCCAGCACCACCCTCACGTGCATACCACCCCCACACCCTGCTCCCCCACCGTACCAACCCCACTCCTCCCAGCCCGCAGTCTAATCATGCATCCTGTCTCGTATCTTGCAAGAGCTGCTGGTGATGGGGCAGGCCCTTCTGGTGTTCCCCGCCCCCCACTCCCAGCCAGCCCGAACACTGTCAGGACCAGCAGCCCATGGTTGCTCCTCTCCATGTCCTACAGCCTCTCTCTCCCTCATCATCCACGGAACCTGTTTCCTGACTCTTAAAAGCAAACTCGCCATCGGGTATTCTCTCTGTGGAGGCAGAGAATCACGGAGGCCCCGGAGAATACCGGTTCAGGCCTGCTAATTATACTGTATGTGCGGCGTGGAACACGTTGACGCCACTGTCAAGGGACCGGAGAATTGCGATTTGGCGCGAACCCAGTGCCCGCCATGATTTTGGTGTCAGTTCTCCGCCCAATCGTTATGTGAGAATGGAATGCATTGATGCCGTTGTCGAGGCGATTTGGGGTGAAACCGGCGTCCACCAAAATTTCAGCTTCTGAACAGAATGTCCGCCTAATCGTGTTTCCTGTTTCTGGCATCAGCCGATGGAAAATCCCGCCTGAGGAGTTTGTTTTATGAAGAAAGATTACGCAGTTTAGGCCTATACTCTCTCAAATTTAGAAGAATGAGATGAGATCTAATTGAGGTACTTAAGATGATAAAAGGTATTGACAAAGTAGATGTGGAGCTAATGCTTACTCTCGTGGGGCAATCCAGAACGAGAGGTCATAGTTTCAGGATAAGTGGTAGCAGATTTAAAACATGGATTAGTAGAAATTACTTCTTTCAAAGAGTCGTAAATCTATGGAATTCACTAGCCCAGGTGAATGCCAGGACATTGAGTAAATTTAAGGAGAATAGAGACAGATTTTTAGTTGGTCATCGATTGAATCTGTGAACGCCACAGAAGTCTGTAGAGGCCAAATCACTGAGTGTTTTAAGACAGAGATAGACAGGTTCTTGATAAATAAGGGGATCAGGGGTTATGGGGATCAAGGCAGGAGAATGGGGACGAGAAAAATATCAGCCATGATTGAATGGCGGAGCAGACCCGATGGGCCGAGTGGCCTAATTCTGCTCCTATGTCGTATGGTTTTATGGAAGGGTTATGGAGAATGGGCAGGAAAGTGGAGTTGAGACGGAGAGGAGATCAGTTATGACATGATCATATTGAATAGTGCAGCGGCTCGGGGGGCTGAATTGCCTACTCGTGCTCCTAGTTCTCATGTTCTTATACCGCTGGAAAGTCATGCGAGTGCTGACAAATCTCAAAGCAATTCCTGTCAGCTTAGTAGAAAAGGCCTGTCACAACGTCAATAATTTGTCATTATTGAATAACACATCATGCATTAATGGTGAAACACTTATGTTAGTATATCCTTTGAATGACCATGAACAATGCCACTTTGTGAATTAAAAGTTTATAAGTGCCAACAACTTTTAAAATGCTAATAAAGTTATTGGGACTAATCTGCGGAAATGGTTTACCCCTATTAACCTCTGGATAGACATTTATTGGCTCTGTCACCTCTGAAAGAATGCCAGGGAAATAAGTGGCAGCAAGGTCATTATGCCAAGCAGTAGTTCAACTCACAAAGTTTTGAGAGCAAACAGTATAAATCCTTTATTTCAGCCTCTTCCCCTATCTCCTGGACCGTTCTGTAAGAAGTGTACCATATTTTTGTCTGTTCCAGCTGATTTTCATTGAAATCCTGAAGCCTGAGGTGAAAATATAAATACATCTGCGATATTTTCATTCATCTTCTCTCTCTGATACTTTCTCAATCCTGTTTTCTGCTCTCTCATTCAGCGCCATTGATACAAATGGAAGATGAACTGATAATTGCCAATTGGCAGGATGATCCTGGGATGGGTTCCTAATCAGCCACCATAATGTTATGATTGGGAGATATTAGGAACCTGGGTCCAGAAATGGGATCCAAGATGTTGCAGGCAATTTAGGGTGAAACAGACTGAAGGGAAAGACTGCAAGCAGCAACGTCAGAAGAATATACCCACAGACTGTGTTACCTTGTCCCATTCAGACTTAACCTCGTTAGCAGAAATACACAGGATGCCCTGGTTCAGCCAGGATTATCCACTCAATATCCTTTGTCATTTGAACAACCTTGTTTGACCATCCACCAGCCATCTCAGAGAGAGAGAGAAAAGAAAGAAATGTTTTTTTCAACAGTTTCAGCAGAAAGCTGTGGAGGTCATCCAGAGAGGCCATGAAGAAAGCTTCTCCAGATACAGACTTTTGAAAAGGGTTCTAAAGGAACTTGACTTAAAGCAGAGGATTGCTTTGTAAATACAAATATTATCTTTGCCTGCACATGTAAGTGGAATGTGAGCTGTATGTTTAATGAATGCGTTGTTGAATGAGAACTAATGTATTACGATTAAGGACCTGCATGTAACCTGTTAGTGTTAGAACTGAAGGCTGTGGGCGGACCCTTCTGACTTTGCTGTTAGCAGTCTTTCCCTTCAGACTGTTTAACACTAAATTGTTAGTGTTAGAACTGAAGTAAACATTGAAATTGTGTTTTCTTTTAATAAAGTTTGTTTATATAATAACCAAGCCCTGTTTCTTATATTATCATTCTGGAACAAATCGATCTTTCCACATTAAAACTTAAAAAAGTGATGACACCTGGTCCCGTCTCATAGCCACTATTGAGAGCTGACGAGGCATCCATCACAATCACAATAGCAGCAACCCATTTACACATGCAACCAAGAGTTTTGCCAATCCTCCACCCAAAACACAGGTGTAGTTGAAAGGAGCCTCAACAAACATTTAGCAAGTATAATGCTGAAAAGAACAAAACTGACCTGAAGAGGCTACGAAGAGTATCTACTGTGTGCAGAGGTAATGATCGGAGGCTCAGTAAAACATGTTAATTGCTTTACTTCAGGATGGCGATAAAGATAAGGGGAAACTTTTTCTGGGAGAAAATGTCACCCTATGTAAACCTAAGCCTCAAGGGGGCCTGGGATTGGTTTACATCGGGTGAGCTTTATTTCTTTTGTCAGAATTCACCTGCTCAAAGAAAAAAGGTGATTTTAACTCCTGAGTCTCATTTAAATATTGCCTGCCAACTGATGCGGAATGGGGAGACACAGGGACATTGCACAATTGGATTTCATCCATGAGGGCAGGCGAGTCCATGGAAAACATTGAGGTGAAAACTGGAGAAATCAATGCAGTTCAGTTCCCACAACTGTACAACCTCTTAAGACATGCTCTACTTCGGAATGATTAACTGCAGTAATAAGCCGAGAGATTGGGAATCTGGGGACACTGATTTATTCAATAAATCCTAAAGAACTATACCAGAGGTGGATTACAGAGATTAAATCTCGGTGATGTAAATTGAAATCCACCAACCTTCGCAGTGGCCATGAGCTTTAGATGAACCTTGGTTACAAATACTGTCAGCCTGTGTGTTTACTCCAAATAGATATTGGCTCAAAATCAGGAAAAAGAAATGTCAGATTGTAATTGCCGATAAATAAAAAAAACCCCGAAAGTTGTGAGTTTCCGCAAAAAATAGATTTCATGCATTTTAACATGGGAAAGCAGTGATCACTCAAGGACTATATGTGCCTTACAGCTTTTGATATATCTGAGCCCATTTGTAATTGCAGCAAAGTGTGACAAAAATGTTTTTGTTAGACTGTTCCATTGATGGCTCTGCTGGTAAAGAATGGGAAAAATTAAAGATTTCATAGAATTTACAGTGCAGAAGGAGGCCATTCGGCCCATCGAGTCTGCACCGGCTCTTGGAAAGAACACCCTACCCAAGTTCAACACCTCCACCCTATCCCAATAACCCAGTAACCCCATCCAACACTAAGGGCAATTTTGGACACTAAGGGCAATTTATCATGGCCAATCCACCGAACCTGCACATCTTTGGACTGTGGGAGGAAACCGGAGCACCCGGAGGAAACCCACGCACACACGGGGAGGATGTGCAGACTCTGCACAGACAGTGACCCAAGCCGGAATTGAACCTGGGACCCTGGAGCTGTGAAGTCATTGTGCTATCCACAATGCTACCGTGCTGCCCATTTGTAATGGGCATTGATAAAACGTGATTTCATCAGTTCAGCTTGGAATGGCATCTGCCCAGTGTAGAAGTGAGTGATCGAGAATTATCATAGATCTCCTGATCCTAGTTAAAATTAGCTAACCTGGGGCGGCACGGTGTTGCAGTGGTGAGCACTACTGCCTCACGGAGCTGGGGACCAGGGTTTGATCCTGGCCCTGGATCACTGTCCATGTGACGTTTGCACATTCTCTCCGTGTCTGGGTGGGTCTCACCCTCACTGCCCAAAGATGTGTAAGGTAGGTGGATTGGTCACGCTAAATTGGTCCTCAATTGGAATTCTCTTTTAAAATGAGATTACCTCAGTTAGCTCACGTGTGATTAGTATCCAATGACGTATGCTTAAATGCAGTGTTGAGGGGAGGTAGAATTAGGTTTGACTGCAATATCTTTCACAGTTGGCTATCCTGCCAATATCAGTTGTTATATTACTGAATTGTAATATAACTATTATTCATTTGTCTTGCCGAATTGTATTGAATTTTGATGATAAACAGTCAAAGTCTTCCAGATGATGACAAATTATTTATTGAGTAATTAAATAATATACATGTGAGTTCTTTCACTTTAATACTTTGACTCATAAAACAAATAAGTAAGATTAGATTAAACTAACAATTATGATAATACACTATACTCTGATCTGGGGTTCTTCGCATGTGCTAACTCGCGCAGTCCCTTCGGCGCTGGCTGGCACGGCGCCAACCCCTCCGGCACCGGCCTAGCCCCTGGAAGTGCGGAGAAGTCCGCAACTTCCATTCAGCCCGACGCCGGAGTGGTTTTTTACGCCTGCGTCAGGCCATCCTGCCGATTCGGGAGAATCCCACCCTATATTTTATATTTGTGGCAGTAATATTATTGAAAGCCTGGGTTAAGGTATATATTGGTTGCAGTAATATAATTGAGGAACCTACGTTAAGGTATCCAGACTCTGTGTCTGCTAAAGCTTGATAGAAGTCATAAAAAGTGAGGTGAGGTAACTATGGTTTCTGACCGTTTACTTATTTACATATAGAGAGCTAATAGAACATTGTTATGATTGCTGGAGATTCACGGGAGAGTAGATAATTTATGAGGGATTGTATTTAGTCCTAGCTAAGCAGATCATGTGATGCTTTAGTTGGATACACAGGATGTACTGAATAGGAGGAGCCAGGCCTGTCTGTGGTTTTGCAGTTTGCCACATGACTTGACAATAGGATTTTACATTGAAAAGCAGTTTTTCAAAGTGCTACTAGGTTGAGCCAAAGTATACTGAATCTGCTCTTGAAAGGAACTCTCTCCAAATGTCTGCACAATTGACAACAGGTTTGTTAACCTTATTTATAAGTGGCATTCAACTGTATTGATTTGCTTAATTGGAGTTAGTAGCAGAGAGAGATAATAAGTTCAAGTTTTGCCTTGTGTTTGAGAACTGTGTAATAATTTTAAAGCTATTTTCTATGATGTTAATGGGGTTAATTCTGAGTTTAAATTAAAGTTCGCTTTAACATAAAAGATACCTATTGAGGGCGGCAGGGTGGCGCAGTGGTTAGCACTGCTGCCTCACGAATATTTGCGAGAACCCGGGTTTGATCTCGGCCCGGCGTCACTATCTGTGTGGCGTTTCTACATTCTCCCCATGTTTGCATGTGTCTCACCCCCTCAACCTAAAATGTGCAGAGTAGGTGGATTGGCCACGCTAAATTGCCCCGTAATTTGAAAAAAAAAGATACCTATTGGTCAGAGTCATCACTCCTGTGGTGAAGTATCCTTTCCTCACAATTTTGAAAATTAAAACAAATTGTTTGGGGTTCTTGTATGGTATCCTGACAAATGTTGGGGTCTGGTCCGGTATCCTTACAAGAGCAACAAGTGTTGATTTACATTAAATGACAATGTATTGTCAAGCCAGTATATTAAGTCAGGAGTGACAATGTGTATCACTGTAACACATCTAAATCTCACTTCCACTCTGCTGCAGAAATCCAAGAAACTTCAGTACAAGACTACTTTTGACAACCCAAGACATTCCTGGCTTGACTGAATAGATGGTTCAAACTTCACCGCCTCCCAGCCTGGAGCTGATTCCAGGAGGTCTTCCCCACACAGCCAACCCCAAATCAGCGCAACATCTCTCCTTACATATTCTTTTATTTTTCATCTTTGATTCAATTATTTTTAGCACTTCTTTGAACCTAACTTTCCTAAAATATAAAATTCCTTCATGTCTTTCCTATGGCTCCCACTTTTGGGAGCAAAGAAAATTTAGTAATCTTCCCTTGTTACTTACAAAATCTTTGAAAGCTGCAAAAGCCTTTTTCTCCCCTTTGAAATTTAACAGTCGAAAAATCTGTGTCCCTCTCTATCTCCGAATGCAAATTTCTACATTTCACTTACTTACTTCTAAAACAACCCAATCATTGCTTCAGTATAGATGCATGCATTTAACATCCTTACTTCATTTATCCCTCAAATCTTCCAGACAAAAGATCACCAATAATCTTTCGCCAACTTAATTAAATCAAACTCACACTTACATACACATACACTTACACACACAGTCCTTTACAGAATATCTGAATATTTCCCAAAAATAATTTTAAAAGTAACATCCATTCTCTCACCAGTGAGTCACTGGCTTTGCCGAGTTCCTCCACTGTCGGTTTGGCATCTCACTATTTCCTGACATTCTGGCTGTTTAAGGTGACTAGAGCTTGCTGAGGAAGCCTTTTCATTGAAGTACAACTCAAAGTACTGTTACACCCATCACGTCTTTTGTTTAATGCCGGTGATGACCTCCTCTGCTTAAAATCCAAGACAAAAGTGTGGCAAGTACGATCAGAGTCTTACTGATGATGCTGAATTCATATTTTATATCAAGAAACACCTTTAGCAGCAAATGGACAGACTCCCTCATGCCCCTCAAGTTTGACCATCGGTATCAGGAAGCCAAATGTCATGGCCTAGGACATTGCCATACCGCCATCTGTCAGCATTGACAATGGAGGTTGTCGATAGGTGTATATATCTAGGCTCCATAATCGCCAGCAATCTGCCACTGGATGCTGAAATGAACATGCACATTGCAAAAGCCTCAGGTGTTATTGCCAAGCTGAACACCAAACTGTGAGTCGACCAAAGCTGCACTCCTTCCCAGGAGTGAGACCTGGATAATACATATTACGCAGGAGAAGGTTTTCCCTCCAAGCCACACACCATCCTGACTTGGAAATATATCGTCGTTCCTTCACTGTCACTGGGTCAAAATCCTGGAACTCCTCTCTAGCAGCACAGTGCATGAATCTACATTACACGAGCAGTTCAAAAGGCTGCTCATCACCACCTTCTCATCGGAATGAGTTATGGGTTATAAAAATACTGGTCTAGCTGGTTACTTTCACATCCTATGAAATAATTTTTTAAAAGGTTGAATATTTTAAACGGTCTCAGACCTACATTTTCTTGTTGGGACAAAATTACTAACTCTGAGAATCTGGAACAAGCTAATGCCTCATTGCTAATCCACTGAAGTCTGTATTGTCTCACCATACTCATTGTTTGGATGAAGACCATAGACCCAAATGCCTTCTGTACAGTGAATTGGCCACTAGGTCATGACCTGCTGCACCGCCATACCTCCACAGCAAAATGATCTGCAAGCAAGATGTAAAGATTGACGTGGACAACTAAGAAATGGTCATCTATGTTTCGGAGCTTTGAATGCTGACTGGTTGGTGAGGCATTGAAAGAGGAAAGGTAAACGATTAGGTGACCGCAAAAGGTACCCAGAGAAAAGAGAGGTAGCAAATTGTGCACCTTCTTAGACCATTGCCTTCATCTGCAGCAAGTGCGGCAGAGACTACGATGCAAGAACGGAGTTCCTGAGCCACACCAGGTGATGTTTAATACTGGGTTGACATTAAGATGCAAATGATCATCCCATGGAATAGAAGGCTGGTCGAAGACCCGAGGGGTGGAAGTCCCACCAGTCAATCATAGGCCAATAGCTCTATTGAAAGGCAGCACCACCAGCGGTTGCTCCTGGATCCCAGGTCAAAGATGGACAATGGTGGAGGGGCACGGGGTGGGGGGGGGATGGGGGGGTGGAGATGGCGGGTGACAGTGTTAAGGTTGAAGCGAGGTTGGAGCGGAGGTCAGCAGCAAGGGCTGGAGGGCGTCTTTCAGTGGGCCCCCTTTTTCTGATGCTGAGTCCTTCGGTCAAACATGTACTGTCTTTGGATGAGGATTGCCGCTGCTTCTCCACATCCCCAGAGCCCATAAGAAACAGCACGCACAGGGCTGCTTCTCATGCTTGTACACATGTCGAGCCCCCATCTGCTCCGGGGTCAATAAGAGCTGAGGCCGCAAGGGAAAAGAGAGCATGCCTGCATCTTGCAACACCCTTGCAGATAACTAGGAACTTCTGTGGTATCACCCATAGCCTCACTAGGCCAGTGAACCCTGGAGCAGCTGGAAAGCGAAATCCTGGGAAGCTACCTGGGATGTAAAATGGCTGTCAACTTTCCTGCATCTGGGAATATCCCATGGTGGCTAAAACCTGTCAGGCCCCCGACCATTTTACCACCCACCCAGTTCCCAGTTCATCTCCAAAGCCATGGTTAAAGTTTAGCCAACAACTTCCGTGACATTGTAATCTGCCATATTAAACTTTAATTAACATTTGTCAGGCGATTTGAAAGTTTGTAAGCCCTCGGCTGAAGTTAGCTGGTTGGTGATAGATTGGTAAATATCAGTTTTCTCTCTGAAATTAAATTCAGCTTTTGAGGTCTTTCTTTTATAAATCAAGTTTCAATGCACAGGGTGACACTAACAGCAATGTTCCCTGTGTGGCCACAGAGCAACCCAAAAGACATGTGCGTAGGTTACGCACATGTCGGACACTAAATGTGCCGCACATTCTTGGCCAAGCAAAATGATACTAAGTGGTCACCCACTTAAATAAATCGGCACACACTCCAAAAATAATTAGAGGGAATGTTACCCAGCTGTGTTTTATTTAAGAGGTCAAGAATTCTTTATTGGAAGCGGTATGAAATGCGCGAGTTCTGAATCAATAGCAATTCAATTAAGCAAGCAAAGGTTCTTAATAAGTAGGTATGTAGTGAATAGTTTTCATCAGTGATTGGATAACTGCCAGTGCAATGTCCTGGGCTAGCTGTGCCTTTAACTTGCTTTGATTCGATGCTAAGGTCACAACCAAGTGGTCCATCAGGTTTAATTATTTTTCTTCCCGCAGTTCGATGTAACTGAGTGACTTGTTGGGCCAGCTGTAAGGACAGTTGAGAGTCAAACACAGTCACATTCAGGCCAGACAGCGTAAAGGCAATTGCATCTTCCCGAAAGGACATTAGTGCATCAGCCGAGTTTTTTTCAACAGTCTAGCTGCTTCATGGAACCAGTTTAAAAAAATATATATATACATTGAATTCACGCAGCACGCAGCACTGTAGCTTTGTGGATAGCACAATTGCTTCACAGCTCCAGGGTCCCAGGTTCGATTCCGGCTTGGGTCACTGTCTGTGTGGAGTTTGCACATCCTCCCCGTGTGTGCCTGGGTTTCCTCCGGATGCTCCGGTTTCCTCCCACAGTCCAAAGATATGCAGGTTAAGTGGATTGGCCATGATAAATTGCCCTTAGTGTCCAAAATTGCCCTTAGTGCCCTTGGGTGGGGTTACTGGGTTATGGGGATACGGTGGAGGTGTTGACCTTGGGTAGGGTACTCTTTCCAAGAGCCGGTGCAGACTCGATGGGCCGAATGGCCTCCTTCTGCACTGTAAATTCTATGATGAAATTCTCAACTTGTCATGTTAGGGTTATAAACTGCATTCCTTGGATTGCTAGTCAGGTAACTTAATGACTACAATACCCTACTTTATGCCAGTTAATATCTTGAAACCATGCCAATGTTTTAGTAAAATGCTATTTCAATTATGCTTTAGTAAGGAAAGATAATTTATATGAAGATGCTGATCAGATTTCAGGAGTCAATAAACAGAGAGAGACTTATTTTGTATGATTCCTCGTTCATGCTAATGTATAACTAGGCAAAAACGAAGGTACTTTCTGGACAGTATCAACTTGCAGGACTGATTAGTCATGCTGGACTCAAGAATGTATTTGATGGAGAAAATTGAAAACTTTGATTTGTTTCAAACAAATACTCAGTTTACGTTGCAACAATCAATAAAGTATGGCATTGAAGGCCCAAAATAGCTTCTGACGTTTTTAATATTCAAATTATCCTAAATATCAGAACAAATAAAAAGGTTTGGTTTCCTTTAACAAACTAGTTCTCAGTGCTAATTACCACTAACCACCATCCCTCAGCTGATGAATCAGTATTTCTCCATTTTGGAAGTAGCAAGGACACAAAATGTACACTTCAATATCCATTCACCAAGAGTGGCACAATATCATAGAATCCCGACAGTGCAGAAGAAAACCATTTGGCCCATCGATTCTGTGTCGACCCTTCAAAAGGGCACCCTACCTATGCCCAATCCTTGCTCTAGCCCAGTATCCCCACCCAACCTATGGACGCTAAGTGGCATTTTAGCAGGGCCAATCTACCTAACCTGCACATCTTTGGACTGTGGGAGGAAACTGGAACACCCGGAAGAAACTCACGCAGACATGGGGAGAACGTGCAAACTCCACATAGACAGTCACCCAAGGTCAGAATCGAACCCGGGTCCTTGGCACTGTGAGGCAACAGTGCTAACCATTGTGCCACCATACCACCAATAGCAGAGTTGACCAAGTCCTGAAGGACATATCTGCTAGATTGTACTTGTGGCAGGTGGTGAGGCATTAGCAAGCAGGAAAACCTTCTGGACCTCACTTTCACCAACATACCTGTTGAATCTGTCCATGACCTTGCTGCCAGATCACTTTAATTCATTACCTGAGTGCTACTGTTGTTACAGGAGTCCAATCTTCTATTCCAATTTGCTGCAAAGTGCATGCTTAACCTGCAGCTCACTGGTTCTAGTTGTCCAGTACCAAGTGCTCCGAAGGCCTCACCATTTAAGCTCCATGCATATTGTTATATTACGTTATAGTAATATCTCATTACTCTTTTTGCTTACTTCCAGAATGGACTGATGGTTGCAGTTCAGTAAAACTATCAGTCTTCCAAATTAAGTAAATAACATTTATTGAATAACGAATTAAAATATCTATGAGTTGCTCACTCTACTACAACTATAATTGAAGATTAGGTAATTCAGAATAAATATAAATAATGTTTAACTACACATGTCAACTAAACTCTATCACTCATACTCTGCTCACTAGTCACTCCTGATACGAAGAGGCGGGAATCTCCTCTGAGTCTGGCTTATATACATAGATCTGGTGCTGCCATCTAGTGGTTGACTAGCACTCTAATACAGATGATAACCCTTTATATACCAGCAGATATACAGATCACTGCACATATATGAATATTTAGGTCATTTTTTATGTTTAAGAAATGTGCTGTTGTACTTTTCTAGTTACCATTTTCCTCGCCAAAACATTTGCTTTGCTTGCAAAGTTTGAAGGTGAAGAATATCTGTCTGCAGAAATAATTAACTTCAGACAAAATCTGTATGTTAAGGTTCTGTCCTGTCACATTCCTTCTAAATTTTGTTTAACTATTCCTGATGAAATTGAAAGCTACTTCTTTCTCTACATTAAAAACACCTGAATATGCACGTGATGTGTCGGAACCAACAAGACTGTGGACCAAGAGCTTGAACGCAGGGTTAGACTGGCCAGTTGCATTTTCAGTCAGCAAGTAAGACTAAGTTAAACTACTTAAGACAACTTTGTGAAGAACTTTACTCCATTGTTGTTTGTAATATCAAACCACTGCAGTCGTGAGATTTCCTTTCCCTCATTACGCAATTTCAGACTAGCTAATTCAAACTATTTCAAAGCTTATTCTGTAGAATAGAGCTGGAAACATGTGTCTTCTGTGTGAGCAAATGTTTTGCATGTTTCCACTGTGCTTTCATCCAGTCTGCTAACAAATCGCTTAACTGAAGGAATTCATCCTAATGAGGAAGATTCATTTATTGCTTTCCCGTTCGATATGATTAGTGAGGAATATGTGTGAAAACATAGAAAGATTTACAGTACAGAAGGGAGCTATTTGGCTCATTGTTTCTCAAATAGCATTGGCCAATCTAACCCTGCCTTCCAGCTCTCGTTCACAGTCTTGCTCGTTGCACTGTCTCAAATGCATATTCAAGTGTTTTTTTTAATGCATTAAAAATTCTGCCCCTGGGATTCTGCCCCTGCCACCTTTTCAGGGCATGAGTTCCAGAACCCTATTATCCTCTTGGTGAAATATTTTCACTTCAACTCCCATCTAATCATCTCATTTGAAACCCACGCCCCCAGTTATTGGTCTTTCTGCTGGCTTTATTCAGTCCTTCTTAACCACTTTATCCAGGCCCCTCATATTTTTATATGTCTCAATTAAATCTTCTTTGCCTCCACTGTTACAGGGAAAACAATCCCAACTTATCCAACCTCTCTTCATAATTAAAATTTTCAATTTTTTAACATTCTCATAAATCTCCTCTGCAAACTCTCATCACATGCTCCCTGTTATCTGGTGACCAGAACTGTATACAACACTCTAGAGGTGGTCTAACCAGTGTTTTAAGCTGCTTTAGCATACCCTCTCAGCTCTTACACTGTAGGTCTCAATAAAGGAGAGTGCGCTGAATGCCTTCTTGATCTCTTCTCTAGCTGCTCCACCAGGTTGGGATTGGTGCTCATACACTCTAAGCTCCCTTTGTTCCTCTACACTTCTCTCAGAATTGTCCCATTTATTGTGCAGCTACGTTTTCTCCTCCCCAAATACATTGCCTTACGTTTCTCCAGATGGAATTCCTTTTACCATTTTTCTGCCCACCTGACTGATTGATAAATTTCTGCAGTTTACTGTATTCTTCCTCACCATTAACCATACAATCAATTTTCATATCATTTGTGAAGCTTAACCATGCCCCCTGCACTTATGTCTAAATCATTGATAAATATCCCACAGACAACAAGGGACACAGGACTGAGTCTTATTGGGGCCCCACTGGAAACTGCCTTCCTGTCAAAAAAACTCCAATCAATCATAACTTTTTCGGTGGGATTCCTCAACCTCCCCTTCCCCCGGCATGTCTTTCAGCAGCTGAGACGGCCTACCATTCGCCAACGGAGGGACCTTCTGGTCCTGCCATTGTCAATGGGAATTCCAATTGTTCACACCATCCACCGCTGAGGAACTCACCAGGAAAGGTCTGAAAATCACGCCCTTTGTTTCCTGTCACAGTTTTCGATCCAACCCATCACCTTCAATCCCAGTTCTTAGCTTTCTGATCAGTCTGTCAGGTGGGGCTTTGTTAAAAGCTTTGCTAAAACCAATCTGGACTACGTTAAATTTGGTACCATCACGGCACTCAACCAAGTTAATCTGACGCGAGCTTCCCTTAATAAATCCATGCTAACTGGCCTTGATTGACCCATGCCTTTCTGAATGGTGACATTTCCATTCCAGCATTGGAATCTGACATCAAGGACCCATTCCTGGACCTGACCCTGCACAGGAGATCTAAGCAACCACCTCAACTTTGAATGCGTCAGCCATTTAATGACCAGGAGGAAGTGGGCTTGCCTTCTAATTAAAGAAAAAGCAGTGTCGGGGGGGGGGGGGGGGGGGGGGGGGGGCTCCTGAGGGCCAATGGGGGAACCCTCCAGCACTGACAAATTGACAGTCCCACTGGCCGAGAAAGGAGCTGCCTCTTCATGCACGATAGAGAGAGCATGACTCAACATGGAGGCACCCTCTGAAGGAAAGGTCAGATTGTTTTAAAAAATGAAAATGGTCCAGAATCGTCTGACTGGAGGGGCAGTCCATCCATGAGATAGATTGCCAGCAGCTGCTTATCTGGCCTAGTGACCATGACGGTTGTGGGTATGGAGGTTTCTTGCAGAGTTGATCAGGCCTTATTGCGGCCTTCTTCCTGTATTGTGTGTTTTGGTACGATGTTGAAGATCCTCGTGCCAACTGAAAATAATAGTCTCATTGGGAAAGGGGCATGGATACATCACTTAATTGGCTTCCCACTGTTTTTCGGGGGATGGGAGAGGAGTGCTGGGTGGGGTAGCCATTCTGACCCCAATCCGGCAACCTTAAAAACTCTGTATTGGGATTCTGGAGCAACATTCGCACATCAGCCAGCCATACAAGATCTTGGGCCCAACTAGTTATGCACTGCAATCTCATCGCAGGGGATCTGTCTGCTTACAAGTTTTTATTACTTGAGGACTACCCTGCCAGTCTTCAAAGCTTTTCTGTTCAGTCACCATGGGCAGGTGATGGCATAGCCGTACTGTCACTGGACTGGTAGTCCAGAGAGCTTGGGACCTGGATTCAAATCCCACCACAGCAAATGATGACATTTTAATTTAATAAAACAAAATCAGGAGGTTTACCAGTGTCACACGGAAGGATTTACACCAGTTTGGCAGGAGGGTGGGAACCAAAGCAAAGGTGAATTAAGTGAAGGAGAACTAGAGAGTGGGGCCAGTAGGATTCAGAGGAAGAGCAGACAGGGCGTGCTTGCTGATCAAAGAGGGTCTGGTGGACTGAGGTTTATTTGTTTCAGCCAATATTCTATGGATTATAATGCTCAAACCTAATTGTCACTTATGTTCATGGAATCTGAACCTCTCGGGGATGACCAAAGGTTTACGTGAGAGGTGGCCCTTCAATATCTCCACAATCTCATCCGAGGCTCTCGAGCCTGGTTTTTCTGTCGCACCCCCCCCCCCCTCAATTTTGTTTGCATGGACAAATAATTCAAATATTTCACTGTATGAGCTCCAATGCTTGGTGCTTTCATCATATAGTCCCATGATGCCAAAACAAACCCTGCCCTTTTTACCATGGGAAGGCTTGCATAAGCACAAATGTGCCACAATGTTTTTAGAACTACCTCACTTCTTTTCTTTTTCTTTCAAACAAGGTAACCCTGAGCTCAGCCTGCTCTTTTCCGAGGTTCGCAAGGGGTGTTGCAAAACTCCCCTAGCTTTCAATTTCTTGCAGGGTATTTGTTGCTTTACTTGTTACTCA
Source organism: Scyliorhinus canicula (assembly GCF_902713615.1). NCBI lineage: Eukaryota > Metazoa > Chordata > Chondrichthyes > Carcharhiniformes > Scyliorhinidae > Scyliorhinus > Scyliorhinus canicula. Next base: position 162,554,711 of record NC_052155.1, on the reverse strand, counting down.
AAGTGGAGGGAACATTGTTCCAGAACTTTCCAGACAGAGCAATGCGGCAAGCATCTTTTGATGCTGTTTCACTGAAGTTTTTGGTTAAACATCAGTTCCTTCGATGGTTGCTGCTCTTTTCGGCACCCCACCATTGGCAGCTTTGGTGTAGCAATGTTTTTATCTTCTTAATCTTATTTTGGATGTCTACAGCGTAGATCAATGGTTTTTCGTCGTTCAGCAGATTTCTGCAGTTCCTTTTTGGCTGTTTGCTGTGTGTATCAACCACCTTGTCGCTGGTGGCGGCACGGTAACACAGCAGTTAGCACTGTTGCTTCACAGCGCCAGGGTCCCAGGTTCGATTCCTAACTTGGGTCACTGTCTGTGCGGAGTCTGCACGTTCTCCCTGTGTTCGCGTTGGCTTCCTTCGGGTGCTCAGGTTTCCTCCCACAAGAAAGACGTGCTGCTAGGTAATTTGGACATTCTGAAATCTCCCTCTGTGTACTCGAACAGGCGCCGGAATGCGGCTTGATTGTAACTTCATTGCAGTGTTAATGTCAGCCTACTTGTGACAATAAAGATTATTATTATTAGTTTCTTTGTATTTTTTTTAAAGTATAGGTTGCAGATACAAAGCAACAGGAGCTTGATTGAGATGTTTTCTCACAAGCTGCTAGAATAGACTGACTATAGAATAGCCCACTTAAAATGCTGATGACCCCATCAGTATGTCACTGATCAAACTCTTAAAGTGACCTTGTTCCAACGAGGGACAAACATGAATACACAACGCCAAATCTTCAACCCCAACCTCCCAGAATGATAAAGGCAGCAGACAGAAAGGAACGCCACCTCCAGCAAATTCCCTCCAAGCCACACACCATACTGACAGGGAACTATACTGCTGTTCCTTCACTGTCGCTGGGGCAAACTCCAGGAACTCCCTTCCTAACACCACTGTGGGTGTACCTACACCATATGAACTGCTGCGGTTCTGGAAATCAGCTCACCACCACCTTCTCAAGGGCAATTAGTGCTGGGCAATTAGTGCTGGCCTGACCTGCGATACCCACATCCCCTCCCATGTAAAGAATTAAAAAAACCTTCCCTTTTGATGATGTCATGCCCCCATCCCACAAAGACATATTAAAACAAATATTCCCTTCTGTTACTGCCCTTTTGTATGTACACTTCTCAGCAATGTGTCCGCATTTCTGCTCTGCCAACTCCCTCTGACAGTTTGTGGGGGGGGGTTCATAAATTCCCTGGCCAATTTTTACGATCCTCACCCCCTGAGCCCACCGACAGAATGAACGATGATAGATGTGGGGTGAGAAATTGAGCATTTGGCCAGCCATGCCGTCCCAACCTCTGCAGGCCTGCCCTTGCATATATTTTACATGGAACTGGAAGTACTGACGTCTGGTCACCCAAAGCCACACAGAAATTGGTGAGCCTTGATATTCAACAAGGAAGGGGGAGTGCCTTTCTGATGTACACACTACATCATGTGCTAAGTGAAGGCTCACAAGTTGCCCCTCCTACGGTTCCCCTTTTCAACCATGCCGCCTCCCTCCATCCCACCCCTCGCCAATTCACCAGAAACTGCCAGCCTGGCTCCAATCAGATCCAAGACTCCCCAGATCTATCGCTGGAGACCTTCCTCCCATACTGGTGGTGTTGCTGGGAGGGGAGAACTCCACCCCCACCCATTCCCCTGATTGAGCATCAGGAATTCCTCTTGGTGAGGAGCGAACATCCAGCCGAAAGGTAACTAAAGCGCCATTTTCTCTTTATTGGCTGTCGGTCAAGCCAACCAAATGGATACAGGCTTGCCTGTGACTTTTACAAAAGTGGACACAAACGCTGCACCCAGAATGTGATTGTCCTTTTTTCTTCATTTCTCAGTTCAACCCAGTGTAGCTTCATTTGATGCTCCTTCTAGAGTGTCATGTCTCATCACAGTTATAATTGTTTTTGTTTATACCTCCCTCTACCCCATCCGAAATTCTTGTCGCCAAGAATGCTGAGTTGCTTTTTCTGACCTCCTTCAAACACGTTTCAGTAACAACCATGATATCATACTTCAAAGTGTCTGTCTGTGCCCTCAGTTGATCACGTTTTTCACCGGAGGTCTTGCACTGAAGGAGATAACACTAATCTTTGTACAACTCTTTCGTCATCTATTTCGAAGCCTTGGGATTTTCTGGCTGTTTCTGTTGGTGGGATCTTCTGGTCCTGTCTGACACCCACTCCCTACCCCACTGTCGTGGGTTTCCTGGAAGCCAAGGATGCAAACAACGTGAAGGCGGGGGAGAGGAAGATCCCGCTACCGGCCAATGGTGGGTTCTCCACAGCCGCAAAACACACCACAGGGAGAGGCAGAACATCCCAACCTTCTTGACCTTGCATACCCGCTTTATAGTTTTGTACTTTGCAGTTGCAGCTTTCAGCTTTAATTCTCTTCTTTTTCATCCTCAAGACTGATAGATCACCTTGATGGCTTGACTGATTGATTGGCAAAATGGATCGTTATAAAAACCTGGCAATTTTCAGTTCCAGTGAGTTCTGCAAACAATGGCTAATTTGCACCTCCAATTTCACACTTGAGCTGTAAATTGAAAATTAAAGTGAAAATTTGCCATGTCTCACGTTAACTGGGAATTGCCATGGTCGAAAACCCAAGGTAGAGTTCTGCCTTGCCTAGTTGAGGATCGATAGCTAAATCACCCTTGTAATGACCCCATCAGTCTAAAGTATATCATTATTTGCAAACTGCTTGTTGAGTTTTCTGGAGGCTGCTCAAGTTCATGATGAGAATGAATACTGGGCACATCCCTTCAGAGTCATTTTTGAAGGAGTAAATAAGGGCTTTGCAGCCTGGAAGAGCACAGTAGCACAGTGGTTAGCAGACCACCACAAAGCAGGCGACCGTCTGGGAGGTGTTCTGCAGTGCACCTCCAGAGCGATCAAGGCATCGGTACTGCATTTTGAGGAGTCCAATGCACCGCTCAATGGTAACATGGGTGACCACATGGGCTTCGTTGTATTGGGTCTCCCAAATGTCCAACTGGCCCAGGACGTAGCTGCCGTGCACACTCCCAGGGAAGTGTGCACACATTGCATGGTCTTCATGCGGTAGTCGCACATGAGCTGGATGTTCCAAGAGTGCAACCCCTTCCTGTTGATGTAGGGCACTCTCTGATGTCATAGAATTTACAGTGCAGAAGGAGGCCATTCGGCCCATCGAGTCTGCACCGGCTCTTGGAAAGAGCACCCTACCCAAGGTCAACACCTCCACCCTATCCCCATAACCCAGTAACCCCACCCAACACTAAGGGCAATTTTGGACACTAAGGGCAATTTACCATGGCCAATCCACCTAACCTGCACATCTTTGGACTGTGGGAGGAAACCGGAGCACCCGGAGGAAACCCACGCACACACAGGGAGGGTGTGCAGACTCTGCACAGACAGTGACCCAAGCCGGAATTGAACCTGGGACCCTGGAGCTGTGAAGCATTTGTGCTATCCACAATGCTACCATGCTGCCCATTATAAAGCTGGCCCAGTGAGTGCAAGGCGACTTGTGTGCCATCTATTGCCCCCTAGAACTGGAGCATCCCGACGATGGTGGAGAGTCCTGCTGCCCGAGCATCATGTTGGGCCTGGTCCATGTCAAACTTTGTATCGCTTTCTGTTCAGGCAAACAGAGCATCCGTGACCTCATGGCTGCACTTGTGGGCTGTAGTTTTTGTCCCTGCACACAAGTCCCTGCTCAAACACTGGAAGCATTCTGATGCGTAAGTTCGGGGTTGCAATGACCTTGACGACCACCGGGAGCAGGTATCCTCCTCCACGTGGTGCCAAGTCTGCAAGTACATGCCACAAGTGCCTCACCATCTCCTTGTTGAGGTGGAGCAGATCATGCTGTCTAACATTTCTTCAAATGACCAGCGACGCCTGTACACCTTGGGTTATCGCAGGCCTCCCCCTTTAGCTCTCCCCTGGCCTGATGGGAGGCCGGTCCTCAGGGTGTGGGGCGGAGCCCTGCACATGGGCCACCACCTTGAGCCTCTGTCAATGCTGCTGCAGCCACTTTCTCTGGCATCTGGCCGCCTAGCCTGCCAGCAGCACGGCGAGGGCCGCCTCTGCAGTCCTGCAAGATATCATCCATTCGGTGTAATGCCTGCAAGGAATTGGAGAGGGTGTGAGACTGAGTCTTCCCGCCCAGGTACCTCGATTTTCCCATTGGTCCCCCCATCCCCCACCCCCATTCCCGAGCATCCGGCACGCCCATCCCACGCACCCCGGCCGCAGCCTCGGCCCATGGTCACCGGACCCCAAACCCTTTACCCCAGACACCCGCACAAAACGTTACCTGGACTGGGCGGTGGTCCCCACACCGGTGCATGCACAGACCCTCTGGTTGCGGAAATGTCCCCAGTGCTGGGGCCCACACCCTGGGTGTTTGGACGTTGGACGCTGTGTCCATGATGTTGCTTCCTGCGGTGCTCGGGTGCAGTGTTCAGACATCATGGTCTGATTGGGATGCTAGGCAATAACTCCCACATGCTGCATGACACGCCTACCCACGGGGATCCACTTGGGAGATGTGAAGTGCTTATTTAACTACGGTTGCCAATTCCCGATTGGCAATAACCTTCAGCTGTGTAGCCAGAGGACTCCACAGTCAGTCGGCAGGGCAGAGATGCAGGGTATGGGGTTGCGTACACACAGGGTGGCGCGGTGGCACAGTGGTTAGAACTGCTGCCTCACGGCACCGAGGAGCCTGCTTTGATCCCGACCCCAGGTCACTGTCCATCCAGAGTTTGCACATTCTCCCCGTGCCTGCGTGGGTCACACCCCCACAACCCAAGATGATGTGCAGGGTAGGTGGATTGGCCATGCTAGGCTGCCCGTTAATTAAAAAAATAATGGTACACATGATCCAGGGATGGCACGATGGACCTGCAGTCACTGAGACGCCCCATTCCCCAGCCCATGGGTGACCACCAACACCTCCCCCCCCACCCCACCCCACCCCACCCCCCGTCAATGTGTCCCATCCCGACCAAGGCTGGCCCTCCTGGGGCTCCCCCCCCCCCCTCCCCCCCATCCCCTCACCCCCACCCCCCACCACCCCCCAAGCAATTGGGCAGCAACCCCATTACCCCAGTGCTCATTTCCCAGGAGTGAAGATGGCTACTCACCTCCTCGGGTCCCCGCAATAGCCCACCGCCAGCTTCACGTTTTTAAAAAAGGAGTACTGATCATGCCCACATGACCACTTGCTGGGAGGCGGATAGATCATGGGAGCCCGTTAGATAGCGGGTCACTCACAGTAATTCTCACGGAGATTGGCCATAAGTGGTGATTACTGGTTTCAAGCAGAATCCTGATTTTGCCAACGGGAGAGTGCCGGTTAGATTGCCAACCGATCGGCGCCTGGCACGGTTCTCAATTCTGGTTTCTCTTGTGATCTACTGGCCTTGTCACGCTCTCACTCAAGAGCAACATAGCCATTAAATTGGACTCTCCTCATGCATGACTCACTCAAACAGACGTCCAGAAAACCTGTGGTGGTTTTCAGTATCTTATTATTGGAAATTCTGACAATGTCAATGATCATTAGTCTTCACTGCAATTTACATGAATAACACATAAGGTGAAGCTTTTTATCCTCACCAATGAGTCATCAACAAAGCCAGATGAGAAGCCTCTGCACCATTACACAGGCTATTTTTGCTCAGGTGCATTGCAACTGTCGGGCTGTCAGGAAACATAGTCAGCAATGAATGATCTTGAGGCTTGTTTGATTCAGTTAGAAATCGTGGTTAACAGCATGTAGGGATTTTGCTGGAGGTTTGACAGACACCCAGGGCTGCATGCTCTGGTCCCGCCGCCGAAATCGTGTTTGGCGAACGGCCGGAGAATCACACTTCCCGACCAAACGGGGGCGGCGCCGCTTTTGCGATGCTCCGTCCCCTCCAAAGCGGCGTACTCGCAGCTGGAGCTCAGCGTGGCAGTTGAGGACTCAGCCCAGCGCCACCACAGTTGGGGGAGGGTGGATCCGCGGGCAGGGGTCGACATTATTCGGGGCTCGGGACACTGTGGGGGGAGTGATCCGGGGCACACGAGCCAGCTGAAGGGGGGGGGGGGAACTATTTCGCAGGCCGGGTCCGCGAGCGGCTTATGCCATGAAGCACGGCGCATGCATGGCCACAGACCTGGCAATTGTCCGGGGCGTATGAGCAGCTAGTGCCGGGTGCTCTACACTGCCATCCTTCTAGCTCCCAGAAAAATGGGGAATTGGTGGCTGTTTTTCCACCGTTCCCATGCCAGTGTGGAGACAAAGATCCCTGTTTATATACACAGATGAGTCTTCGGGCAATATTCTGATGAATTTCACCTCATAATCGCTCAAAGAGGCTGAGATAATTCCATAAAGCTCTGGAATCCTCTCACTACTTATTAACTGCTATAGTTTCTTCTACTGGAATCTTGATTGTCCGTTATGCTAATGGAAAGACGTGGTAGAGATTCCTTGCTAATTCAATATGAAAAAAGAAATTTGAATGTATATGGTGCCTTTCATGACCTCAGGATATTCCAAACCATTTTACAGCCAACAAAGGATTTTTTCGAATGTGGTAATTGCTTTAATCTTGGAGACGCAGAACCCAACAAAATACCATAAGCAGCAATGAGATAATGGCTCAAAAGTCTGCTGCTTTAATCGTGTTTGCTGTCGACTAAGTATTGGCCAGGAAAGTGGGGAGTAGTCCCATGTTCTTCTACAAAATACTTTATGCTCACCTGAGAGGCCAGATGGGAGACCTCATTTCAATTCATTATCGGAAAGTTAGAGAGGCAATCAATCAAGCTCAGGGAGAATTCTTACCATGAGAAATATTCAAATAAACTTAATAACCCATGCATCTCACATCAATCAACTTCTTTCTCTCATACCTGTCTGCCATATCTATCAGCAATCTATTTCTAAGCAAATAATTACTAGCATCCAACTTAACTTTTTGGAATGAATTTTAGTAGCTGTTTGGAGATGGGCTGCAAGGTGGGAGGGCTAGCAACATGGTGGAGGAAGGCGTTGGGAGGAAGGCCCAATGTATTCTGCTGTTATGTGACATATAACATATCGCTAGTGGCCATATCCTCAAATCTGCGCTCCCACCCCCGCCTCCCCACCCCTTTACTGGGCAGCCAATTGAGCCAGTTAAGTACTCAATGCTCACTCGGCTAAATCGCTGGCTTTGAAAGCAGACCAAGCAGGCCAGCAGCACGGTTTGATTCCCGTACCAGCCTCCCCGGACAGGCGCCGGAATGTGGCGACTAGGGGCTTTTCACAGTAACTTCGTTGAAGCCTACTCGTGACAATAAGCGATTTTCATTTCATTTTCATTTCAATTAAGGACCATCTTTTACCTGGGGTCACAGCTGGTGGAAAGTCTACAGGTAAACCCTAGCAGCCTTCCAGTAGGTTCCCTCGGAGGAAGCTGATCATTTGGATGCTCCAAGTTCCATGGAGTGGCCCCAAACAGCAGTGACCAAGCCCGAAGCTCCAGCGCCACTGCTTGAATATAACCCTCCCCGCCCCACTCTCCTCCCACATGACAGCTAGGGCAAGCCTTTGAGGGTATCTCGCCATGGAGGCTCCCTGTTCTTTGTTCTGCAGCCTCAGCAGCGGAGCTACCAACCCTCCAATTAGACCCCCAACTCTGGGAGGCGGGATGCTAGCCTCAATTTGAGAGTGGCTCCAGCCTCAGCCTGTTAACTGGCTGGAACATCCTTTTGCGCCAGTTCCCAAGCATTTCAGCCGATGCTTGGACAGCGATACGGTCGGAATTCAAGGGATGTTGTGGAAATTCTAACCTGTATGGCTGAACAGATGCTACTTCCAAAACAGTTACAATGGAAGACAACCATTTTGTGGAATATTACATGGGGTACCTCTTCAACTAATGCCAAATTTCTCCATGATTATAGAATTATAGAACATGCTGCCCCTGCTTCAACTCATCAGGTTTATTTATGACTCAAGGAAAATAGTTTTTCATTGAGAATGATTTTTCTCCTGCATTCAGGTGCATCTTCACATTTTCTTATGTGATTATGATCGGGAAGAGCAATATTCACCACTTGAAATAATTTCGCTGTTGACATTGCACAGAAGAAGTCACACAAAGCTGATCATTGAGATGTGACATCTTTTCCCCGAGAGCTAATCAATTGCATAATTTCATCTAAAAGAAGTTTACTTGAGAGATTTCAAGTTGACCACTTCATGTTGACTAACACCCTCCCCCTCATCATCCACCAAGATTCTGATGACGTGTGAGCTCAATTTTAGATTCAATTGAAGAGAAGTGGGTTGCCTAGTAACCGCACAGATTGGCTAATGAGTGGACGCATGTCGAATTGAGAGAATGAGTTCACTTGAATTAAATCACAGCTGCTGATGTGAACAAAGATGAAGTGGAGGAAAATCATCTATTCACAAGTGGGAAGACAGCCAAAAATATATTGTTTGTATGGAAGACAGGGCTTTGAATCAACTATAATAGACACCTTTTCCACAAAAATGGAAATGGTCCACTTACCTGCTCCCATCTCTGGACGCATTTGAAAAAATATTTGTGGACTTAAACTTACAGGTCACCCTAAAAGTACTGTACTGTATAACGATCAAAGTTATTATTGGTGTTATATTGGTGCAGGAAAAAATTATACTCTTTTTACATTTCTTTAAGAAGGCTGAGATGTTGGGCGGGATTCTCCGTTTGCTGACAGCGAAATCGCGAAAAGTGATTGGGTGGAGAATAGGTTCCGACGCCAAAATCGGGATTCTCCGTCACCTCAACAGCGGCGCCAATAGGTACCGGAACACACGTACAGTAAATACCGTCTGCATATCATTAGTGGGCCTGACCCGGTATTGTCCTGGGTCTCTGCGATTCTCCTCCTCCAAATGGGCCGAGTTCCTGACGGCGCGTTCATTGTGCTTTCAAAAATTGTGAAAATGACGCCGTGGTTGATGAAGGAGAGAGAGAGGAGGCCAGGGGAGGAGATGGGGGACCTGGCCGAGCAGCCTGGGTGATCCTCCACCTTGCTGCGCACCCACTGACCATCCACCTTGGTCCCTGGTTCTGCAGAGTGATACTGGCCATATGGGTGCCCCCCACCCCTGCACCCCACCCTCTGCCACACTCCCCGCCACACCCCCTCAGCTGCCACCACCCACCAGCGGCCCACCCAGGGCAACACCCACAGTAGTCCCTACGAGGGCAACGGTGCATACCTCTAGTGAGGGCAATGCCAGCTGACGGTATCGTTGGCATCAGGGATGGAGCCAGAGCCAGAGGATCCCACAGTACCAGCCATCAACTGGGTCAGGGGTAAAGGGATATGGTGGGGTGGAGGGGAGGGACATGCGGTGCCAACTGGACCACATTGTAGCCTGGTTGACCTGGTTGGACATGGGGGAACGCACCATGCTAACATGTCGGCCTTTCACCTCCCTGCAGACAATAGATATTGGGATTTAACTAGCAATGGAAGCCTTCCTGCTGGTCACCGTAGCCCTGGGGGATGCCCTGCAGCTGTACAAGCTGGAGCTGCTTGAGGAGGAGAAAGCTGCAGCAGCAGAGTGTGCAGCAGCACAGCGGGCAGCAGCAGAGAGTGCCACAGAGGTACAGGTGGCAGATGCCCAGTTTGGAGAATGAGCCCAGCAGGTCAAGGCGGAGGAAGTGCCAATGAGGTGCCAAATAAGCCTCATGCGTCACCTGTCATTCAGGGATCAGGGATGCCGTCAAAGACTCCGGCTGAGCAGTAAGACAGTGTGACACATCTGCCAGATGATGGCACACTTGGCACTACAGGGGTATGGGGGAGGACACCCGCTCCCGGTAGCCATCAAGGTGACTGTTGACCTGAACTTTTTCACAATGGGGTCCTTCCAGTCACCGAGTGGAGACCTGTCGGGATCTCACAAACCTCGGTGCACCATCATGGAGGCCCTATATGTTGAAGCTGATCAATACATCCACTTCAATGTGGACCAAGCCCATCATTCCGGCCATCGAGGGGATGCCCCGGGTCTAGGGGGTGATCGACGGGATGCATGTCCCCATACCAGCACCTGCTGATGATCGGCCACTCTACACAAACCGAAAGGGGTTCCACTCAATGAACATGCAACTGATATTTGACCATCAGCTGCGCATCATACACGTCTGCGCCTGACGCCTTCATCCTGGCACACTCGACGATTCCTGACATGTTCGAGATGCTTCCCTGGCTGGGGGGTTGCCTGCTGGGAGACACGGGTTGTCCACTGTGGTCCTGGCTGATGATGCCTATCTGGGGGCCACAGACCGACGCGGAGACCTGATACAATGAAGCACACGCAGCGTCCAGGGGCGTGATCGAGGAGTGCTTTGGCCTCCTGATGATATGCTTCAAGTGCTGGACCATTCTGGAGTGGCCCTCCAATAGGGCGCTGGGAGGGTAGCTCACATCCTGGTAGCCTGTTGCATCCTCCACAACATCGCGCAGCCAAGGGGTGACGTGCTGCAGGACGAGTGGGAACGGCAGTCCTCGTCCGACGAGGGGGATGCAGAGGAGGGTGGGCAGAACATAAATCCGAGGCACGTATGGGAGGCTGCATGACGTGTGCGCCAGGGCCAATGCGCACGGCACTTTTTGATCGCCTCCAGGTTCACCGACTGGGGGTGTGGTTGAGGAGGGGAACTGGCCAGGGGCACGGATACCACATTCCACCCCCTTACCCACACACCCACCCTCACGCTCTCCCCCCCCCCCCCCCCCCCCACCACCAGGATACCTCCCCTGGCAACTCTCTCTGTGATACATACCTGTCATCCTATGGGGTGGGAGCCATTGTTGGCAGTAACAGGGGGTCTGATCCATGGGATGGAGGATGATGACACCAGAGCGATGAGCTCTTGTGCTCCAAATTATTTGGCAATGTCTGGCTGGTGGGGCCCATGGTAGCCCTTTCTAGATCATTCTAACAACTGGGGATCTGTTGTGTAAATGTTAATTGTTGTTATTGCACTAATGAAGTAAAGGGGGAGATATTATGCATCTGGGAATACATTCTTGCTGGTTATGTGTCATGTGATGTGTGGTGATGTCAGCAGAGTGTTTGCACGGGCTTTGGACAGATTATCATCTTGATTGTATGAACTCTCTTAATAAACCTCTCATCGTGTTTTACAGGAATCCAGAGTGTGGGCACTTCCATGCCTTTTCTCTTTGCGATAATAGAGAAATATAACATGCTCCTATCACTGCCACCCTACCAATGCCTTTGTGGTTGCTCTCAACGAGTCAGCCCAGATTCCGCTGCCCGTGCCAAGGTGGAGTCTGAAGCCGGATCTCGAGGCACAGAGTAGCTTGAGGGTGCCCTACAAAACCATCTTCAGTCTCTCCAACTAAATTTCAGCAACTTTCCATCAGTCACGCTGCAACCACTAAAACAGGAAAAAGCACCTAAATTAGTGATAAGTTTATTATATTTGCACAATTCAATGCACCTTATGAATGAGCCTAAGACTGCCACTTTCAGTCCGGAAAAGCCCCCAGTCTACCTCAGATTACTCTGGAAGGGTAGGGTGTCTTAAAAATGTGAGCAACAGGTGAAGCAAGCTGTTTCATGATGCTACTATGCAGTAGCAAATGAGTGATATTGTCCACAAACAGGTTGCTGTTATCAAGGCAAGAAGACATCCTGCCTGCCACAAAAATGAGGAATGTGGTATATGATTTTCAGTGCCATATATGTAGGCTGTACATCCCTATTACCGGTGGATCATATCAAAAAGCACATCCCTTCGGATGTTTGCAACAGACAGAGTACTGGGCATACATAATGAGTCCGTGCTTGCAAAACCCAGAACAAATCATCCAACATTAGATGTGATTCTGGGACTAGACAATAATTGCTAGCAATCCTGATTGTGCTATAAATTACACTGAGAACCAATTTTGGATTATCAGCTCGGCTCCAAGTGTGGCTCATTTCTGTGTGTTAGAAGTTACATATATTCACACACACACAAGGCCCTGTCCTTTGAAAACAGAAAGAATAAATACATGCATTGCACCTTTTTTTTAACTAAACAAAAGCTTGGGGAACATCTATTCCCTCGTTAATTCCCCGGAACAATGCCTTGATCAATCAGAGTTGACCTCCTGAATTGAATTTAAACAAAAGCTTGGTGGTTAACTGTTCCCTGGTGCATTAGCCACGGCAACAACTCTACGAATCAGAGTCCACATGCCAACCAAGGGCACCCTCTCCTTGTGTAGGATAAGTTATTATTCCCTTTGAGATTTGATATCCTTGCGAATCTATCCTGATGAGAAACCGTTTTGACAATGTGTCACTGTATTCAGCAATATTCAAGATTTAAAATAATTGGAAAAAGAAGCAAAGGCAATGTGAGAAAAAAACATTTCAGCGCAGCGAGTGGTTACAGTCTGGAATACACTACATTAGAGTTTGGTGGAGGCAGGTTCAGTTGAGGCACTAAAAGAGGAATTTGATTGCTGTCTGAAAAGGAAGAATGTATACAGTTAAGGAGAGAAGGCAGAGGAATCACACTTGGTGAATTGCTCATTCCGAGGGCAGTTGCACAATGAGCTGAATGGCTTTCTTATCCACTGTAACTATTCAGATATTCACTTCTGGAAATACTGACCATCACGCTAAAGGGGAGAACCATCCAACATGGCTCTTGACTTTATTCGTAACTTCGAGGCGAAGATGACCATGATCATCATCTGAGGCATTTTCTCAGAGTCTGGTTGGCATGTAGGTGACTGCTCAGGCCAAGCCATGCCTGGAAGGTTCTGCTGTAAATAGGCGAGGATGCTGCAGTCAGATGAATTTTGGGTGAGTTGCTGGTTCAGGATTCCCTCTCCAAGCGTTTTCTCTTTGCCTTTCTTACGCACTTGCTATCAAAGGAGGCCGCACCATTTTTTATTTGGTTGTGCCAGTTACAGTGAGTGAACATCTCCCAGGACTAGAAGTCAATATCAAAACTCCTAAATGAAGCCTTCTGAGTGGTCTTGCAGTTTTTCTTTTGACTACCATGAGAGTTCACCAAAGATTTAAACTTGGCATGGAAGATTTGCTTCGGTCAGTGAGTGGCGGACATTCTGCCTACATGTTCAACCCAGCTCAGTTGTACTTTTCTCAATACAATATTAATCGCTTATTGTCACAAGTAGGCTTCAATTAAGTTACTGTGAAAAGCCCCTAGTTCCTGTTTGAGGAGGCCGGTACAGGAATTGAACCCGTGCTGCTGGCCTTGTTCTGTATTACAAGCCAGCTGTTTAGCCCACTGTGCTAAACCAACCCTGATATGATGTGGATGCTTGGCAAGCTAGCTCAGTAAGCACATCGGTGTCTGGCAGTTTGTCCAGCCTGCTGATCTTCAGAAGCTCCAAAAGGCAGCTGAAATGAAAGTCTGGAGCAGCATGGTGGCACAAGGGTGGCACAATGACACAAGGTTGGCACGGTGGCACAAGGGCGGCATGGTGGCACAGTGGTCAGCGCTACTGCCTCACTGCTCTAGGGTCCCGGGTTCAATTCTGGCCTCGGGTGATTATCTGTGTGGAGTTTGCACACTCTCCGCATGTCTGTATGGGTTTTCTCTAGGTGCTCCTGTTTCCTCCCACAGTCCAAAGATATGCAGGTTAGTTGGATTGGCCAGGCTAAATTGCCTGTTGGTGTCCAACGACGTACAGGTTAGGTGGGGTTACGGGGATAGGGTGGGAGAATGGGCCTAGGGAGGTGCGCTTTCAGAGAGCCGGTGCAGACTCGATGGGCTGAATGGCATTGTAGGGATTCTATGCAGATTCTATGGACTACATGTGTACAGAACCATTTTGCCAAATTGTTTCATGGAACATCCACAGTTCAAACCAGGAAGCTTAAATTTCCTGGTGAGTTTGCAAACATTGACATGGAGGTAATGGCTAAGATATGTTGAACGCCTGTGCAAAGCACGACACTTGTGCGTACACATGTAGGTGAATAACTGTCACGAGTCACGAATAAGGTTGTCTGATTATATCAGAAGTCAAGGCCTGCGGGTGAGCCCTTACTGACATTCAACCTTAACTTGCGAACTGACCTTCGATAATTGATCCGTGGTCAGAGTTCGACAACTGATGGAGAATCCCAATTTGACTATTTTAATCATCATCCTGTTGGAAACCGATTGGTGAGCTACTTGCCCAATCATAGACCTGCACTGGAATGTCCTCAAGCAGGTCTCGAGAGTCAATGAGGTGGCCAAGGTGCATCCACCTCCCTGATCACCAGCTGCTGCTGCCCGTTTCTCATATCAAAAATATTTTATTATAAATTTAGAGTACCCAACTCATTTTTTCCAATTAATGGGCAATTTAGTGCGGCCAATCTACTTACCCTGCCCATCTTTGGGTTGTGGGGGCGAAACCCACACAAACAAGGGGAGAATGTGCAAACTCCACATGGACAGTGACCCAGAGACCAAGGAAGAGTTGGCCAGCATTTGAAATTCAACCCCATCATCCCCAATATTAAAAACCCAATCGTGTCTGTGTTACTGGTCGCAACAGACTATCTGTAGTAATCCATGACACATGAAGATAAAGGTTAAACCAAATTTATTTTAACTCAAAAGTAAAGCTTCACTCGCAGCGTACGGCACTCGTGACCCAGCACAGGATTAACATGAACTCCCAGTCCAGGCCAGGGATGGTATTTAAAAGGCTTGATAATGAGTCCCAGCTGGACGGGCCTTAGCCCGTTACCATGGGAACTTGTCCTCCATGAGCCCCACAGGGACATCAATGAGTGATTGCTCAGGATCCTCGTGGCGGCTGTCACACTCTCGTAAAATCAAAACTACATTATGTACATCTCTTAATGGTTTAAACCTCTAAAAAAGAACACTGCAGTTCATAAAATAGTTAGTATGAATGATGAAAGAAATACTAAATTTATAGCTGTGATTTTCCTCAGGGCTACTGCCATAGCTTTGATAGGAAGCCCATTTGCATAGATGACTGAGTTGCCCACCAGACCTTTGATGCTGACATGGTGCAGCAAGGAGTAGCTGTAGGAACATTCCCAGTCTGTTGGGCAGTTATAAGACTCAGATATCACAGAATGCTGTGGCGTTTCAGGGCCAACTGAAGTCTAGAGAGAACAACAGCAACTGCACATCTCCTGTCAGACAAAGCCTGGTTACCACATCGTACTCCACCACAAGGACATTGAGGGACTCAGGCAGTGGGTAACCATCTCTCTTGAGGGCATACTCCATTGAATCATTACAGTTTGAGCAGTCATTCCACCATAGTCCATAAGGACATCACTGCACCGCCTATACAAAAATGTTAAGGTACACAGAGGAAAGTTGTTAATTCCACTTGACAAAGAACATATGCAATCTCTCGTAATCCAGGAGACACGAAGATAAAGATTAAACCAAATTTATTTTAACTCAAAAGCAAAGTAATGCTGCACTCACGGTGTGTGGCACTAGTCTCCCAGGACTAACATGAACTCCCAGTCCAGGCCTGGGAAGGTCTTTAAAAGGCTCGATAACTGGGACTCGATAAGCAATGTAACTTCAACCAGATTATCAGAGGATCATAGTCCTG
Organism: Scyliorhinus canicula; assembly: GCF_902713615.1. NCBI lineage: Eukaryota > Metazoa > Chordata > Chondrichthyes > Carcharhiniformes > Scyliorhinidae > Scyliorhinus > Scyliorhinus canicula. The sequence continues at coordinate 162,539,027 of NC_052155.1, read as the reverse complement.
AAAATCCCTACCTTTTATTGGTGTGAGCAGGAGGGAGAAATTTGGGCAAGAGCTTATTTCCATTTAATCTTGGGCTGAGGAAGGATTTTGATCAGGAGATGGAAAGGTAGACATTTTTCATCCTTTGTGCTATCACTGTGGTAAGTGAAGTAACAGGATGGTGCCCATTCTCTCATAAGGATGTAAAAGATCCAATGATACTGCCACATCCAGTCTTGCCACATGCAGCCGTGAATGGTGGTGGAAAATTAAACAACTGTCTAGAGGAGGAGGATCCACAAATATCCCCATCCTCAATGATGGGAGAGCCCAGCACACCCATGCAAAGGACAAGGCTGAAACAGTCACAATTATCTTCAACCAGAATTGCCGAGTGGGTGATAGATCTAGGCCTTCTATGGTGGTCCCAACATCACAGATGTCAGTCTTCAGCCAATACGATTCACTCCACGCGATATCAAGAAACGGCTGAAGGCACTGGATACTGCAAAGGCTATGGGCCCTGACAATATTCCGGCTTTAATACAAAGAACAAAGAACAATACAGCACAGGAACAGGCCTTTAGGCCCTCCAAGTCTGTACCGGTCATGATACCAACATTTGTCAAAACCCTCAGCACTTCCTTGTGCCGTATCCCTCTATACCCATCCTATCCATGTGTTTGTCAAGATGCCTTTTGAATGCCATTAATGTATCTGCTTCCACAACCACCCCTGGCTACACGTTCCAGGCACTCACTATCCTCTGCATAAAAAAAGTGCCTCGCACATCTCTAAACTTTGTCCCACGGACCCCCTTGTGATTGACCCCTCCACTCTGGGAAAGAGTGCCTGCCCATCCACTCTGCCCATGCCCCTCATAATCTTGTAGACCTCTATCAGGTCACCCCTCAACCTCCGCCTTTCTAATTAAAACAGTCCGAGTCTATTCAGCCTCTCCACATGGCTAACATAGTACTGAAGGCTTGTGCTCCAGAACTTGCCACGTCCCTAGCCAAGCTGTTCCAGTACAGCTACAATACTGGCATTTACCTGGCAATGAGGAAAATTGCCCAGGTGTGTCCTGTACACAAGAAACAGGACAAATCCAACCCAGCCAATTACCGCCCTATCAGTCTACTCTCCATCATCAGCAAAGTGATGGAAGGAGTCATCAACAGTGCTATCAAGCAGCACTTACTCAGCAATAACCTGCTCACTGACACTTAGTTTGGGTTCCGCTAGGGTCACTCAGCTCTTGACCTCATTACAGCTTTGGTTCAAACTTCGACAAAAGAGCTGAATGCTAGAGGTGAGGTGAGAGTGACTGCTCTTGATTTCAAGGCAGACTTCTTGACCCAGAGTCCCAACGCAAGTGAATTACCCAAAGTCTTTGGCCCTTGGCTGCCCAGTAATTACAGTCACCAGGTTTGTAAATGTAAACACAATGACTTTGTATCAATAACACAAACTATAATGAAATATGCAGCAAATACAACTGGTTAACTATTATATAATTCCTAATTTCACACTTTAACTTGCCCCCACCTTCTACATACACATAAGACAGACAAACACAGAGGGGACGAAAGGGGTAAGAAATCGCAAGTAAAAGGAAAAAGAGACTTTGTTTCAGAAGGTGGTTTCCAGCAGTTTTGACTCTTCAAACTTTGCTTTCAGTTTGTGGTTTTATTGTGGATTCATTCAGGTCTTTGTAGTTTCAGAAATACAACACTCACAGCTTTTCTAGAGAGAGAGGGAGAAGGTGCTTGTCCTTATTTGCAGCCTGTAATGGTTTTCCTGTGGATTAATTCATTCAGGTTCTCTGCAGTCCCAGGAATTCAGCGCTCACAGCCTTTCTGGAGAGAGCACGGAGGAGAGAGAGAGAGACCTTCTCCCTGTGACTTCAGGAGACAAATTGAAACTGCTTGGGACACTAAAAATCAGTCCACTGGATAGGATCCAATCACCATCAGTTACCGGGCAGAGTAGAGCCATTTGGGTCAATTCATTGACCAGCAACTAATCAATCAAACAGGGTCCCATGCCATATCTCTGTCTGGTGCCAACAAGTCTGGAGCTCCTGTTCAAACTAGCATAGACTAGTAGAGTGTTCTTTTCTGTAACTTCTGAATTCTGCTTCTTGACTTAAAGATACATGCGCAATAATCATCCATGGGTCAAAATTAATGATGGCAAAATAGGAGAAAGGGGAAATAAGGGAAAAAGCAGAATGGACGCTCACATGGTCTAGTTCTAGCTCCAAACAGTCAGAGAGAAGTGCATTCAACACCCAACACATGATTAACATATAGTGTTCAGGTGAGTATTTCAGATTTCTATGGCATTGGAATGAACTTTAGGGTGAAGTGCAGGTGTCTCACAAAATATGGGCTTCACCTTTTTAAAAATAAATTTAAAGTACCCAGTTAATTTTTTTCCAATCAAGGGGCAAGTTAGCATGGCCAATCCACCCTGCATATTTTTGGGTTGTGAGGGTGAGACCCACTCAGACATGGGAAGAATCTGCAAACTCCACATGGACAGTGACCCAGGGCTGGGATCGAACCCACGTCCTCGGCGCATGAGGCAGCAGTGCTAATCACTCTACCAGCAGACTGCCCCCGCCATAGATTTTTAAAGGCTTGCGGTAGATTAAAGGGTTCACTTTGACAATTAAAGAGAGGGAGTGGCGATACGGTGGTGTAGTGGTTAGCACTGCTGCCTCACAGCGCCGAAGACCTGGTTTTAATCCCGGTCCCGAGCCACTTTCCGTGTGCAGTTTGCACATTCTCCTCATGTCTGCATGCATCTCACCCCCACAACCCAAAGAAGTGCAGGTTGGTGGATTGGCCACTCTAAATTTTCCCTTAACTGGAAAAATTCAAAAAATAAAATGAAAAAAAAAGTGAATCCAAGATGGAAGCAACACTGCGTTTCTGTGTGCACCATGTGTTTCTGCAAAATGTCCCAAGGATTTAGAAAGCAACCATGCAGATTTTGCTGGAGCAAATGAACAAAGGAATGTAGGTCTTCTTCCCCAGAGATGATAGACAGATTCTATTGCAAATTCATGAGCAGGCCTGTCAAGAGATAACACAAAAAGTAATTAATGTCAACATTTTCACCAGTCGTGGTTACAAAGCCAAAAGGAATTTACTGATGACGCCAGGGGTGCCACACAGTTACATTCTGTGTAGGCCAAGGGTCAAGAGTCACATTTGTGGTGACACTACAACAGATGGGACAGTAAGTTGCGATGAGGAAATAAGAACCTGACAAATGGATATAGATAGGTTCGGTGAGTGGGCCAAAATGTGGCAGATGGAGTTTAACGTGGATAAGTGTGAGGTCATGTGTTTTCTTCGGAAAAATGGAAAAGCAACTTATTATCTAAATGGGGAGATACTTTGGAATGCTCCGGTGCAGAGGGATTTGGGTGTCCTCGAGCATGAGTCGCAAAAACCGCAGGTAATAACGTAAGTGAATGGAATGTTGGCATTTATAACTAAAGGAATAGAGTATAAAGGTAAGGGAGTGTTGTTGCAATGATACAAGGCATTGGCGAGGCTGCACCTGGGGTATTATGCACAGTTTTGGTCCCCGTATTTGAGGAAAGGGGTAATGGCATTGGAGGCAGTTCAGAGGAGGTTCACTCGATTGATCCCAGAGATGAGGGGTTTGACTTATGAAGAGATATTGAGCAGGTTAGGCCTATACTCTTGAAAGTTTAGAAGAATGAGGGGAGATCAAATTGAGTTAAATAAGATGATAAAAGGTATGGATGAAGTAGATGTCGAATGGATGCTTTCTCCTGTGGGGAATTCTAGAATGAGAGGTCATAGTCTCAGTATAAGAGGTAGCAATGTTTAAAACAGAGATCAAAAGGAACTACTTCTCCCAAAGGGTCTTGAATCTGTGGAATTCGCTACTCAAGTGTGCAGTGGATGCTGGGACAGTGAGTAAATTTAAGGAGGAGTTTAATTGGCAGTGGGTCGAAGGGCTACAGAGAAATGCAAGAAGGTAGGGATGAGGCCATGATGGGATCAGCCATGATCGTATTGAATGGTGGACCAGGCTCGAGAGGCTAAATTTCCTACGCCTGCTCCGAGTTATTATGTTCTAAGATAGAACTATTCTGTCTTATTCCACCTTCCAGCTCTTGGTCAGTAGCCCTGTAGGTAACAGTACCTCACGCTCAAATCTGGTGTTCTTGAATAGTAATGGGATTCCTTTGTTAATCAGGGGATCAGGGGTTATGGGGCAAAGGCAGGGGAATGGGGATGAGGAACATATTAGCAGACCTGATGGGCTGAATGGCCTGATTCTGCTCCTATGTGTTATGGTCGTGAGGTCCCAGCATGAGCAACCCTTTCTTTCCAGTTTCAGTTTTTGCTAACATTCACACCCACCAAAGGCGTTACTACCTTCAGAACTATTTCTCCCATTTGACCACACTGTGGGAAGATGGCTAATACATGTCAAAAGCCTTTTCCCAGGACACATGTTAACCCCGGTTCCAAGGCGGCCTGTTATGCCGCAGGAGGAATTCACTACAGCACAGTAGGAGATGTTGCCACACTGCAAACACTGACACTATTGGAGAAAATCAACATGGACACCGCTGGAAGTTTGTACAACAGTCAGCATCAGAAATGGCCATGATGAGGAGTGGCTTGGTAGAGGAAGGTTTGTTGACATCTTCCCTGGGAGATTGAGGGGGGACCTGATTGAGGTCTACAAAATTATGAGAGGTATGGACAGGATGGATAGCAACAAGCTTTTTCCAAGAGTGGGGGTGTCAATTACAAGGGGTCATGATTTCAAGGTGAGAGAGGGAAAGTTTAAGGGAGATGTGCATGGAAAGTTTTTTACGCAAAGGGTGGTGGGTGCCTGGAACTCTTTGCCAGCGGAGGTGGTAGAGGCGGGCACGATAGCATCATTTAAGATGCATCTGGACAGATATATGAACGGGCGGAGAACAGAGGAAAGTAGATCCTTGGAAAATAGGCAACAGGTTTAGATAAAGGATCTGGATCGGCACAGGCTGGGAGGGCCGAAGGGCCTGTTCCTGTGCTGTAATTTTCTTTGTTCTCTTGTTCTTTACTCTTCTGACATAAGTCGTTTGGTCATCCACTCACATAGTCACACATCAACCAGGAATCAGTACTTGAGAGTCAGACAGAATGGTGAGGGCAATCATTACTATAAAGCACCATCGTTAGCTCTTATCTTCCAAAGCGTCAGCACAGATATTGTTGGTCTGGGTGAGTTAGATAATGGAAGAGTCTTTCCTGTTTATTTTCTTTGTTCCCATTTCTTTTATTTTATTATTTTTGGTCTGGGGACCCATAATCGGGATGTGCCTTCAAGTTGAAGCAGCCTGTTTGTCATGACAGTGTGTTTCCAGATTTTCCAGAGAGGAGAGGCCAGTCTTTTTGCTGCTGAGTGAATCTTAGGAACCGTTTTTGGAGGGTACCTGGTTCGATTGGCTAACTGGCAACCAGTGGATTGGCTCGGGACAGTGCTCTGCCTGACAGCAGTCGGTGATTGGTTCCTGCGTGATGCTTTCTGAGAGAATTTGGCAGCAGTGTTTAGACCTTGGAAGCGAACAGATCTCTCTTTCTATCTCTCTCTCTCAAAAGCACTCTCTTGCCGTCCGAAGTAACTGGAAGTCTTCCCAGTGCATCAAAGATCCTTTATCCTTTTATTTTATTCATATTTTATTTATTTTTCAACCACTCTTTCCTTTCTGTGTTGTTTGTCTGCCTGTGTGTGTGTGTAGAGAGTGGCAGTAGTTAGGAAGGAGGGGTTGGGAAACTGGTATGACATAGCCAGTTACATTTTCTATCAGTTTAATTATAATACTGTACAGAATGAAAGGTTACTCATGTTTTAAAGTTACAAACCTGGTGACTGCAGTTTATTGGGCTCAGCCAAGAACTTTGTGGATTTTAAATACAATCTAAATTCACCTGTGTTGTGACTCCAGGTCAAGTGGAGCTGGAATTGATGACACACTAGCCTGGGTGTCGAGACAATGGTGAGTTTAAGGACTGCACAGGGAGGAACTCACCAAGCACATGTGAGCAGGAGCAGGTGCTAAATTCCAAAGGCTGTTGAGGAAAGTTCTAAGGAAGGGCTTGTTCATGTATGAGATTTGTGGAAGATCACAGGGATGGACGGAAGAATCTTCCAACCCAGTGGAGGTGGATTCAGGTTCTTGCAGGTGGAAAAGTCCTGCAGGTTAACGTTGGCTCCTTTCCTCATGTGGGGGTAGCGGGGAGGATTGAAGGGAATAGGGATCCCCAGTGAATCTATCATCAAAGTAATTCAGAAACACTCAAAGGGCTGGATTCTCCATTTCAGTGGCCTATTACTGGCTGAAACGGAGAATTTGTGGGCGTAGTATGACGGCAAAATTGGCGCTGAATATTCACTAATTCCGGGAATGGTGAGGGGCTAATTGTGGCACTGGGAGAAAACTGGCTTCTGTGCCCGTCGCTGATATTATAATCAATGATCAGGTGGAGAATCCATTCCGATGCCCAAATCGGGGGTGGTGATGCGTGTGATGCGATGACACCATTTTGTAGAGGACGGAGACTCAAAAAAGGGCGTCAAACCGACACCACCCCCGATTTGGGCATCGGAATGGATTCTCCACCCGATCATTGATTATAATATCAGCGACGGACAATGGAGAATTCCGCCCACTATCTTTCTTAACCATAAGTCCTGGAATATGCAGCCAGGGGCCAAATTTCTTGAGGCTGTCAACAAATCGCCATGGTCACTGAGGTGAGTGCAAAGTGAGAAAAGCTTGGTCAGTGAAACGGAAGAGCTCCAATCAGGGCCATTGAGTGAGTGTTATCCAAAGCACTTCTTAACAGAGAATGCTTTCATTACTTGACAAGTGATTTTCAACTTCTTAGAAGACACATCAACTTTAATCACCTTCAACCACTTTCCCCTGTTCCCAGCGTTCAACACGAGTTGGGAGCAGCTTCTTCAGTGACATATTTTCACCACTGCTGATGAGAGAGGAGAAGACCACACCAATGCCAGATTGGATATATGCTCCTCCACAGGGTAGCTGGGTTGGACATCGAGGTCTATCTGGAGGCGAGAGCCCAGTGTGGAGTCTAGAGGCAAAGGATCAGCTCTCTCGACATCTTTGAACACAAGTGTCTCAGAAGGCTTATGCCCTCGGGGCAGGGTGCTGCTCACATCTGGAGCTTCCTGGGAGCAGACCTCTTTACCAATGGCCCAGCTGGATATGCATTTCCTATAGCCAACATTGTTGTGCACCGTCTCCAGGTTGGAGGGACCACATTGCTGCTGCCGACATCCTCGGCCACTTCCATCAACCCCTACTTCATTGGCAAGATTGCTCTCTTCCTCTTGTCCTTGGGAAACATCACTTCACTGCAGCCCCTCAAATCCTGCAGCAGCAGCTTCAGGTGAGGGTGCAAGCACTGTGGACCAGCTTTTTTGGGTCTCCTCACCATTCTGGTGGTTGCTGCAGCCTCAAAATCTAAGTACAGGTGAGCCTGTGGAACCCTTCCGATGGTATGTTTAAACGGAAATTCTCCCTTTGACAGGTTGGGTATGTCTCAGATTGGTCAGGGAACCATGAGGCAGGATGAGAACTAATTCACTCTGGGAAAGAGCAACAATCAAGCATGCAAATTAGAGACGCAGGTTCCTGACTCAAAAATGATCCCACCAATCCTGGCAAGTTAAAGTGAGAAGATTCCACTTGTAGACTTTTAAGGGATCAACCGTTGCATTGCATAATACAGCATTTACAGTACAGAAGCAGGTCATTCTGGCCAATTGGTCTCCACAAGTATTTAGGTTCCACAGAAGACTCTTCCAATTTTGTTTTGTTTCACTCATGTGCTCTCACGTTATTTTCTTTCTCATGTCCCTCTCTCACTCCCCCTTTAATGTATCCAATCTATTTGCCTTAACTGCTCCAACTGGTGTCAAGCCCCACATCCTCGGAAGTTTTTCCAGAGTTTCTTAGTGGAATTATTGGCTGTTAATTGTAAATTAATCGTATATAATTGTATTCAGAAGGGGACCATTAATTGGGGACTCACTTGTGCTCTGATAAATAGAAACAGGGATTAGCTCAAGTGGTAACTTGCAAGAAGTATGGCATTAATGCTCGCGTTCTCCAATCTATTTCTAGATCTAGTCAGTCTCAATTTGTTCACTCCACACATTTCCAAAACCTTTACGCTTCATCACTGACCCCGACAATCACATTTTGGTTTGACCTTTGCAAATTTCCTTTCCGATTCTGCCTTTTGTTACAGTTTCCCTTCAAGGAGCTGCCCCTTTAATTTGTTCATTTGATCTTCTGTTGACCTGTTTTCTCACTGGTTGAATCATAGAAGCGTATCCATAGGAATAGATTGAAACTGTGGGGATGAGGTTAGGAGGGGAGTGGTTTTCACTATCAATTAAAGCTGATTTAAGTGTGTGAATATTGGCTTCTGTTCAATCCTTCACCATTTATCTTTGCCGAGTGTAAGACTGGTAACTGTTTTATATCTCTAGCCTTGGACTTCATCATAAGGGGAGCATTTCCTCCCTTTCTGAAAAGTAGATGATTTTTGCGTATGAGCGATTGATGATAATATTGCTTGCCTGGTAGTTTCCAGTCTGGTGGAATCCACCACTGTTTAATGTAGAGTTCTCATACACAGTATCAAGAATCTTCAGTTAACATCATTTAGGGATGTTTGTACGGAGACCATTTTGATTGTCTGGATTTGTTTTTAGTTTCTGTTGAAATTGCAGCTTAAATGAAAAGTCATTCCAGGCAGAGAGATTGAGGTCTTAAGTTGCTGCAGTGATACAGGCGATGTGATTCAGTACAGCAGAGGAAAACCATTAGGAAATGCTGCTTCAGCCCATAGATCTTGCAGCTGGAAGATAAGTGACATGTTTGACCATCAATTTAAGAAGTTAGAATTTCAATAGCTTGGACTGACAACTCCTGTGAAAACATTGATTATGAACGTTGCCAACTGTCTCCAGTTGAATGATTTGAATGACAGCTCAGCCAAGGTGAAGGCAGGATAATGTGTGGGGTGTGACTTTTTTTTTAGCACTGAAGTTACTGCAACTAATTGGTTGAGGTACTGCAGAAACACATGAATTTTGTCATGAAGCCAGAGTGAAAGAAATGTTTAAAGCTGGGTATTTGAAGAGAAAACTTCGAACTTGATGAGACCTAATCAACCAATGAACTCCCTCGTACTCAGGAACTGTAACATAAATACTTTGATTAAATTCTAAAGTACGGTCATAAGTAACGCTGATCAGTGATTAAGCAATTATCGTCAAATTATGGCTAAGTTTTGTTTCCACAATGACCAATAAATACCTTTGAACCCTGTTATCTTGAGGAATTATTTATATACTTATAAATAAGAACATCTAATCCCTAACAATTGGCATCCCAGATCAAAGGACAAAAGGATTAGCAGATTTCATTTGACAGTGATTTACAGATTACAACCTTGCTTCTCTGGCAAAGTAGAAAAATAACCCTGAGCGACTTGTAAGGAAGAACATTCACTCCCTAAGATTTCGTGATTTCTGGACTTAAAGGCCGGGATTCCCCAATCCCGCGGCCAAGTTCCAACGCCGGCGTGAAAAGAGCCGCGAACCACTCCGGCGTCAGCGGTCCTCGATTATGAGGTATATACCCTTCCTCGGGGGCTGGGTCGGTACTGGAGTGGTCTCCGTTGCTCCAGCCAGCACGAATCCGCACCTGCACGCTATGTCCGGCCCAGGTCCGCGCATGCACATTACGGCCGGTGCGAGTTCACGCATGCGCGCCGTGGCCGGTGCGAGTTCGTGCATGCTTGTGGGTTCCCATCTCTGCGCCGGCCCCGGACAATATGGTGGAGCCCTACAGGGGCCCGGCGGGGAGGAACATAGGCCCTGACGGAACCAGCCCGCCCACCGATCGGTAGGCCCCAATCGCGGGCCAGGCCTCCATGGAGGCCACCCCCGGGGTCGAGTTCCCCCGCCCTCCCCCTCCCTCCAGGACGGCCCCTGCAGACAGAACTTCCAGGTCAGAGTAACCTACGCTGGCGGGATTCGGCTGTATTCGGCGGCCACTTGGCCCTTCGAGGCCCGGAGAATCGTCGGTTGGGGCCGCTTTCAATGGCCCTATACCGGCGCGGCGGCGATCCCGCGGGGCTCAAGAATTGGCGGCGGAGAATCAGCGAGCCGGCGTCGAGGCGCGATTCTCACAACCCCCCGGGGATTTTACGACCCGGCGCGGGATCGGAGAATCCCGCCCATAAACTCTGTCGGGAAGGTGATGGTTTCGAGGAGGATGACCATTTCTATTTGTTTTCCACCAAATCGCAGCTCTGGTTGTCCCTTCCAAGCATCAAGGAGCAACTGCAAATGCTTGCATATTCTTTAAATCAGGAAGTTCCTGCAATAAAATGGTTCCCAAAAACTCTACACTGCTTCACCTGACGGCAGATGAAGATCCATGTAACTAGCATTGAAACGGGCTCCTCCCAAGATTGCTGCTGCTCAAAGTTGTCCACTGTTGTACAGTGACAAAAACAAATCAACTTATTTTAAATTGATTTTATTATAGATTTATTTTAAGCATCGCTCAAGTAATAGACAGAGCAATTTCAAAATGTGTTCTCCACTGGTACCATGGATGTGACACAATGGGTAAGAGTAGAAGTAGAAAAGCATAATAGAACATAAAGGTGACAAGTTTAACTCACTTTCGTTTGGACTGCACACTGCCTTGCAGAGGAGTTTTTATTTGCACAAGCACACTGTCACTGGAGTCGAATTAGATCTTGAGGAAAAGTCACACAGCAGTAATATACCTTACAATTTTGCAGCTTATGCAAGCTCTACTCTTATTACACTGGAAGCTTTAGAATATAAATGCTGATTCATAAAATTGATTCTGAATGCAGGCCTTGTCAGGATTAAACTCGCTACAGTAGATTCAATCAACAGACAAAAAGCAGCAAAGGAAAGTAGGATGCATTGAAAATACTACCCAGCTCCCAGTCAATAAATTATTGAAACCATATTTAAAAATCTAGAAAAGCAAGTATCGCTTGTAAATCATAAAATAATTCTAAAAAAAAAAATAGGAAGGACTGGTAAAGTTAATGCAAAGTTTTATGCCTCACAGGGACTTGTTATGGGCCAGGGTTTAGAGAACTCCAAAGTGTATCATGAAGTTCACCTGACCCACAACTTTGAATAGATTGTGGTATGGGGAGCACACGACCCACTCGACAGGTGTGGTGCAGCAGACATCTAACAGTATTTTTTAAAGCAAAACAATGTTTATTATATGAACTCAGTTAACCTTTTTAAAACATACAGTCAACATCTTAGCAACCATCAATTCAAATACAACCCCCAAAGAATACAACATTCTAAATAATACTTAAACTTTCCTTTTAAATTCCATAAGACAACAAAAACCTTTTAACCGAAGGTTTAAATACACTACTGAAAGCAGTTATCACTCTAAATTCACCAAATGATCTAGAGATAGTCTTTAGATTGCAGAGAGATCAAAATTACACCTTCTTTGGCTGGCTTCAGCTCCAACACTAAAACGAAACCAAAAAACACAGACACACCCAAGCTTTTCCTTAAAGTAAAACTAAAAGCTGACAGACAGCCCAGCTCCACCCACACTCTGACATCACGGATAAACACTCATTTCTTAAAGGTACATCCACTATTCGATGAACACCCATTTCGTAAAGGTACTCTCACATGACAGACTCAAAATTACTTATTTTTCTAAAAGTGGTGATTGTATTTTTAGCAAAGGTAACAAGGCACAAACAACATCTGCTGATGCATAATTTGAAAAGTTGACTTTTGATGGTGTATTTTTGATTTGGGGAAAATAAAACTTTCCATCCATTCTTGGCACTTCTGCAAATTGAACAGTTAGTGGGCTACTTGATCGGTGAAAACGTCAGTGAGTTCATTAATCTAGCTGTGAGATGTGCACTTATACCGGAGAATGGCACCACAGCATCAGGGAAAATTACACCTTAATGAGCAGCAAATGCTTGTTGTCTTAACAGTAGATCTTTTAGGATCTCGGGGCAGCACGGTGGCGCAGTGGTTAACACTGCTGCCTCATGGAGCCGAGGACCTGGGTTTGATCCCAGCCCTGGGTCACTGTTCATGTGAAGTTTGCACATTCTCCCTGTGTCTGCGTGGGCTTCACCCCCACAGCACAAAGATATGCAGGGTAGGTCAATTGGCCATGCTAAACTGCCCCTTAATTGGAAACAAAGAATTGGGTACTCTAACTTTATCTGTGGAAAAATACCTTGTTAGGTCTTGAGAGGCGTAACAGCTGTTGGGATATTCCCGAGCAGCCTCTCCTGGGATCCCATTCCAATCCCGGCGGGACGCAGCCAGTAAATTGCGCCCACTGTTTCTACTGGCAGGAGGGTTGGTCACCAGAGAATATATTTTTAAGTTCATCAGTGAAACTACCAAAGTACAAAGGGATCTGGGAGTGCTAGTCGAGGATTCCCTAAAGGTAAACATGCAGGTTGAATCTGTGATTAAGAAAGCGAATGCAATGTTGTCATTTATCTCAAGAGGGTTGGAATATAAAAGCAGCGATGTGCTACTGAGCCTTTATAAGGCTCTGGTTAGGCCCCATTTGGAGTACTGTGTCCAGTTTTGGGCCCCACATCTCAGGAAGGGCATACTGGCACTGGAGCGTGTCCAGCGGAGATTCACACGGATGATCCCTGGAATGGCGGGTCTAACATATGATGAACGGCTGAGGATCCTGGGATTGTATTCATTGGAGTTTAGAAGGTTAAGGGGAGATCTAATAGAAACTTACAAGATAATACATGGCTTAGAAAGGGTGGACGCAAAGAAACTGTTTCCGTTAGGCGAGGAGACGAGGACCCGTGGACACAGCCTTAGAATTAGAGGGGGTAAATTCAGAACAGAAATGCGGAGACATTTCTTCAGCCAGAGAGTGGTGGGCCTGTGGAATTCATTGCCGCAGAGTGCAGTGGAGGCCGGGACGCTAAATGGCTTCAAGGCAGAGATAGATAAATTCTTGATGTCGCGAGGAATTAAGGACTACGGGGAGAATGCTGGTAGGTGGAGTTGAAATGCCCATCAGCCATGATTGAATGGCGGAGTGGACTCGATGGGCCGAATGGCCTTACTTCCACTCCTATGTCTTATGGTCTTATGGTCTTATGGGGATGAGGAAAATGTGCGCAATGAAACGAGTTGTTATGATCTGGAATACGCTGCCTGAAAGTGTGATGAAAACAGACTCCATAAAATTTTCAAAGGGGAGTTGGGCATGGGCGTAAATAAAGAAATTTGCGGCAAAGGAAAAGAGCTGTGCCGTGGGATTAATTGGATCTCTTGTTCAAAGAGCTGACACAAGCTCAATGGACTGAACTACATCTCTCTGTGCTGTGTGATTCTATGATTCATATTGCACCATCACAGGGCCCCATTCACATCCAGTTAATTACTTTTTGAAGAGCAGACTAGTGTGATGCAAACACCATTGTAAGAAAAAAAAGAGAAAGGAAGCATTAGAATTTATAAAACAGCTTCATATTGCCTCAGAAACTGCTGGCATACCGCATCTTGCAAGCAAATGGCATGAATTACATTTTGTCCCTCACCCTTCGGTTTGCATTATATTTGCGTCACACATTGCTGGAAATGTGAATTGACGTCACAACGGGGCCTCATAAACAGCAAGTTCAGTGCTCTATTTCCTGAACTAATTAACAACTGGATAGCGAAGAAACGGAACGAATGACAGCAAAGGAAATAGAGTGAGTTTGAGCCGAATTAAATACAGATATAGAAATAAAGAGGGAGAAAGGAAGAGAGTGAACTAAGGAAGAGAGAGAGTGGAAAAGAGAAAGAAAACTTAAAACCAACAACAGAAGAGGACACTGTAATTCAGTTAAGGTATGAGAATTATTGTATTGGTCCTTGAAAAGTCATTATTGGACCAAATCATCCTGGAAAAATAGCAGTGGGTTCATGACTCAAGGCATTAGTAATATGTAAATTAGTCAGAAAGGGGTTGAAATAGGACATGAGTTGTAAAGCCCTGGGGCGGGATTCTCCGGTCGCCGACGGCGAAATCTAGTCCGGCCACCAGCTGGAGAATCCTCGTTTGCGCCAAAATCAGGGGCGGTGCCGCTTTTGTGATGCTCCACCCCCTCGAAAACCACGTACTCGGGACGTATGCCGCATGCCGTATGTACAGCCTCAGGACGTCCCCTGAAGCCCTTCCCCAAAGCTCCGCCCCCAATGGGCCAAGTTCCTGAAGCGTGGGACATGTATGCAATTTTGATTGTGAACCCGCCATGGCGGTTGAGGACTGAGTCCAGCGCCTCCACAGTCAGGGGGGGGGAACCATTCCGCGGGTAAGGGGAGCTTTGGCGAGAGCTGTGGACACTGGTAGGGATGGTCCGAGGATGGCGAGCCTGCTCAAAGGGGGGGGGCAGTTTTAAGCAGGCCGGGTCCGCGCGTGGCCGGCGCCATGTTACACGGTGTGGCCACTGCAGGCTGCCACCGTGTGCATGTGTGGCCACGGACCCGACAATTCTCTGGCTGTATCTGTAGGTAAAGCTGGGGTCTTTATGCTGCACGGTTGCCAGCCCCCAACCGGATGGAGGATCGATGCAGCTTTTGCACCGTTTTTTCTGGCGTAAAACACGTTTGTTCCCACACGGGCACTTAGGGCGCAATTCTCCGCACTCACGGCGGTGCGGAGAATAGCGGGGGTCGTAAATTTTTACGGCCATGCTAGTCTGACGCCCTCCCGCTGTTTCCCCCCCCCCCCCCCACGCCCGACTCCCGACACGAATCGCTGCCGCCGTTTTTTTACGGCGAGCAGCGATTCTCAGCTGGCCGATGGGCCGAAGTCCAAGCCCTTTACGGCCGTTTTTACGAACGGCAAACACACCTGGTCTGGCCGTTCGTAAAAACGGCCGTAAAGTTCGGATCTTGGCAACCATGGCACCGATTGGCACGGCAGTACCACGGCCGTGCCAAGGGTGCCATGGGCCCGCGATCGGTGCCCACCGATCGCGGGCAGCGGGTCCGATTCCCGCGCACTCTTTGTCCTTCCGCCGCCCCGCTGTATCAATTCGCGGGGCGGCTGAGGGGCATCCCGGCCCGCGCATGCGCGGGTTTCGCGCAACTGCGCGATGACGTCATCCGCGCATACGCGGGTTGGAGTCTTCCAATCCGCGCATGCGCGGCTGACGTCATGTGACGCGTCAGCCGTCGCAAACTCTGGCAAGCGGGCTTAACGAAATTCATTAAGCCCACGATGCCGGAGTTCACGGCCGCGGCATGCTAGCCCCGACCGGGGACCAGAATCGGTTCCCGGTCGGGGAGGGGGAGGCTAGCGTCAAACCCGCCCGTTTTTGACGCCAGCCTTACGATTTCTCCCTGTTTGGGAGAATCGCGCCCTTAGTCTTCAAATCAGAGAATCCAGCCCCTAAATTTACTGGTTGACTTAAGCCACACTATCCTCTACTTCACACAGATTTCAACTCACCCTTATCCTCCTTATTAGTGTAAAGAAATTGCTGGATTTGCACATTAATTGTCCTTTAAACACTATGCAAAATGTTAGGCCTCTTAATTAATTGTATAAGTACCAGTTTTATCCAAGTCATAAAAGTTAATGTAATGCCAATCTATCTCTTCAGCCCTGAGAGGGAACAGTTTAAATTGTTGAATCTCATTCCTTCATGGAGTCAATTCTTCCTCAAGATACTGAACATTTCACATTCCAATTTTTCAGTATTTCTCTTATTTTTACTTCATCTCTTTTCTCATTTCTTCTTAATCCAGTATTTCTTTCTCTATTTCTACTTTTCTCTTTCTGCACCTGATTCTGTCCTCATTCAGCCCCCTCTGTAGTTCCTCAGTTCTTTTCCAAACCTACAGTCTCATTGGTTAAGGGGATATACTGTTTTGTTCATTTTGGGGCTCCATTTTTGTCATTCCATCATCATCAGGTCTGTGGAATGTTTTACCCCAGAGAGCAGTTGATGCCTAGACACGAAAATAATTAAGGAAGAGATAGATAGGTTTTAAATTAATAGCGGGATGAAGGGTTCTGGGAAGTGTGGAGGAAGGCGGAGATCAGGCCGAGATGAGATCAGTCTTGATCATACTGAATGGCGAAACAGGTTCAAGGGGCTGAATTGCTGCTCTTGCTCTGAGTTCTAATGTTCTTATATTTGAAAAGGACATTTAAGAGATTGCATCAATTGTAAAGGGATCAATCATAATATTTGTAGACAATAGAAAGTATAGGTCTATGAGACTAGTGACACTTGACCTGGAAGCATTACCGACAGGAAAGAGGGCATGCGACTGGCATATGCATTGGAGGGCCGCAGACACAAAGGAGAGCTTCAGGCAGAGGAGCTACAGGATGATGGAGTTCAGTACACAGGCATATTGAGAAATCAGACAGAGAAAGAAAGAGAAAGACACAAAGAATTCTTGAGAAGCGAAAAAGAAAATCACACTCAGGAAAACGTCAGATTTTCTGCTTGGCAGAAAAGGAAACAGGAGCCTTGAAATACTTTGTGAACTGGCTAAAATGATCGAGACCCTTGAAAATGCTCGGAGACGCTAAAGAGCTAACTGTTCTTCCAGAGCTGGCCAAGTATTGACCCAGGGTGTTATTGGTCTGCCCATGGGGAGTTTGCACATTCTCCCTGTGCCTGCGTGGGTCTCACCCCCATAACCCAAAAATGTGCTGGGTAGGTGGATTGGCCACACTAACTTGCCCCTTAATTGGAAAAAGTTTTTAAAGAGGACTGTCGTGACCCAAGGGAGCGAGTGTCGCCTTGATGATGACAATCATACCCATGAAACTAGAAGGTGAAAGCTGTCACTGGATCAGACTCCTGAGTTACCCTGTTGAATGCAGTACACTATATAGTGATGTGGTGCTACATTGGTGAGGGGAATGATACATCCGATTGCGTAAGACATATTATTGTTGCATTGAACATTTAAAGTAAATTTTGCTTTTCTCTTTTTTGCATCATTTGCCTGTGAATTCCGTGTGTAATTTGTGTTGGGTTCTGATTGGTGCTAAAATAGAAGCTACGAAAAGTGTAATCTTATTCTTTTTTAATAAATTTAGAGTACCCAATTCATTTTTTCCAATTTAGGTGCAATTTAGCGTGGCCATTCAACTACCCTGCACATCTTTGGGATTTTGGAGGCAAAACCCATGCAAGCACAGGTAGAATGTGCAAACTCCACATGGACAGTGACCCAGAGCTGGAATCGAACCTAGGACCTCAGTGCCGTGAGACAGCAGTGCTAACCACTGCGCCACGGTGCTGCCCTGGAAAAGTGTCATCTTATTGGCAGTTTCTTCGTTTAGTAATCAGTCGGTAAAGTTGATCATTTTGGTTTACTGTTCGTCAACGGGGTTCAAAATATTACTGCTGAAGAAAAGGAGAGTGAGAAATAATTTGACATACTTTTTGCAATGCTATCTCATGTTATTCCCCCCAGAAGGTTTTGACATAGAACAGAGGACATCATCCCTTTGTTTCATCGGCTGGTCAAAAGCTACTCGAAAAGTCATTCCAATTATAGGAATAGTGTTTCCCAAGTGATAGATTTCAACAGCTCCATTACCATAGTAACAGGAACACGTGGACTTCTCAGACTTACTTATGGAGAAATAGAGAGGGGACGCGTCAATACCCCCTTCCGGTGAACCTCTTTTGCCTTTAATTACCTGCTTTCAGGAGCCAATGGACACAATAGCTGCCTATTCTATGAGGAGGCTTTTGGTGAGAATTAACCTGTGCTCTACCAAAAATAAAAATGACATACCTTACTGCTTCAAAATGCTGCAATTGTATTCAGCCTTAACATTCCAGTCTATCAAAACCACGGAATCCAATGGGCGCAAAATGATCCAGTCATAGAATACATATATATCTATCACACAAACAGACCATTCAGTACATGTTGGTGTTTATGCTCCACTCCAGCCTCCTCCCATCTTTCCTCATCTAAACCTATGATTGTCACCTTCTACTCTTTTCTCCCTCATATACGTCTCCGACTACTCCTTCAATGCATCCACACTATTCATTTCCCATTCCCTGTGGTAACAAGTTCCACATTATCAGCATTCTTTGGCTAAAGAGGTTTCTATTGAATTCCCTATTGAATGTCTCGCTGACTTTCTGACTTGATGACCTCTGGCCATGCTCTTCATGCCGGGAGAAACATTCTTTCTGTATCATCGCTCTCAAAATCTTTTTAATCCCTCTATGAGGTGACCCTTCTGCCTTATCTTTTTCCTCGAGTTCAATTCCGAAACAGTTCAAAAGCCTTGAAGTAAATTAGCATATACATTGGGATTCTGATGACTGTGGGGCGTGGTTCTCAGGCCTCGGTGCGCTCTCGCTTGAGCGAAACGAGGCCGGTGAATAGGAAGAGCGTCCGAAAACGAGAACCGCTCCAGGCACTAAACAGTTTGCGATGCAGCTAGTCCACTCCCCTAAGCGTAATCGGGATCACACTGTAGCGTGGTGAGAACCAATTATCACCATTTAAGCCCTAGTTCCATACAATTGGCCGGAGCCACCCCATATTCAATGGACTCCCATCATTCATAGGTCTCCCCAGCAGTGATCACTCTGGCGTTGACTAGTACTCCTTTTGAAAAACATGAATCTGTGGGGAGCCGAGGTGGTGAGTAGAATCTTTGCTCACTGGCAAAGAACCCGGTTTGCCACCCCAGTGCTCGGCGGGTGGAGAAACACACCGTCGGCTGGGGCCGCCGTGGGGCTGAGGCGCTGGGGGGGGGGGGGCAACTGGGGGGCAACCGTGCATGGCACCAGTATGCCAACCCCTGGATCGTATGTATCTGTTCCGGGGGCAATGCCTGTCCCTGCTTGTCTGTCCCACCAGCCAGCCAAAACCCCCACCGATCGATGAGGACTCTGGTTACGCGGCTGAAGGCTATTGCTAATAGGGAATTGGCACTGTGGTTAAGTGAGCACTTCACACATCCCAAATGGATTTCCGTGGGTGAGCCGGACATGTTGCATGTGGAAGCCATTGCCGAGCATCACAATCAGACTGTGATGCTTGGACACTGTGCCTGTACCCTGCGTGACGCAACACCGCACATGCAGCAGCCAACATTCAAACACCCAGGTTCTATGTCACATCACTCCAGGGTGCTGGGAATGTGTCAGCATTGTCAGCGGGTCACTAACGAGGGCAGGAGGCTGCTGATAACCCGCAGAGAGCTGAGCACCAATGTTCCTTAATCTATGCCGTCGTCTGACTCCTCCCTGTCTGCTGAGTGCTTGCTCACACTAACCATCTGCAGGCAATGTGCCCGGGGAAGAGGGTAAGATGCCTGCAGCAGCGCCGGCTCTAGGGTTGCTGGCGCCCCGGGCAAGCTGAACTTCGGCGCCCTGGGGGAGGGGGGGGGCGGGGCCGAGGGGGGGGCAGGGCCGAGGGGGGGTGAGGGGGGGGCCGAGGGGGGGGGGGGCGAGGGGGGAGGGGCGGGGCCGAGGGGGGGGGCCGAGGGGGGGGCGGGGCCGAGGGGGGGGTGGGCAGACACGCGGGGGGGCGGACGCGGTGGGGCGGACCCGAGGGCGGGGCGGGGGGGCGGACGCGGGGGGCGGACCCGAAGGGGGGGGCGGACCCGAGGGCGGGGCGGGGAGGGGCGGGGGGGGTGGACCCGAGGGCAGGGCGGGAGGGCGGACCCGAGGGCGAGGCGGGGCGGGGGGGGGCGGACCCGAGGTCGGGGCGGGGGGCGGACCCGAGAGGGGGGCGGACACGCGGGGGGGCGGACGCGGGGGGCGGACCCGAAGGGGGCCGGACCCGAGGGCGGGGCGGGGCGGGGGGGGCGGACCTGAGGGGGGGCGGGGGGGACTTAGCGGGGGGGCGGACCGAGCCGCGGGGCCGCCCTGGGGGCGGGCGGCCACCGCGCATGCGCTGGTTGGCACCGGCTCAACTGTGCATGCGCGGGTCCCGAGTCTCTGGCGCCCCCGAGCACATGGCGCCCCGGGCGACGGCCCGAGTTGCCGGTGCCTTGAGCCGGCCCTGGCCTGCAGAGATGGGCCAAGGGTTTGGATTTCGGCCCACATTGCAGAGGAAAGTGTTGGATGCATCATACTGGTTGTGTTCAAGGGTGTTTGGGCAGCACGGTGACGCAGTGGGTTAGTCCTGCTATTCATGGTGCCGAGGTCCCAGGTTCAATCCCGGCTCTGGGTCACTGTCCGTGCGGAGTTTGCACATTCTCCCCGTGTTTGTGCAGGTTTCGCCCCCACAACCCAAAGATGTGCAGGCTAGGTGGATTAGCCAATTGAATGCTCTAAATTTATTTTTAAAAAGGGTGCTTAATATGTTTTGCAATTCCACATTCTCATGATGGTGCGTACCCTCCTCACCCCCTTCCTATCCCATTCTCACCTCATTCACTGGTGCCCTCAGTGATCTTTGTTGTGCTTGCCCTTCCTAGCTCTATGTCTCCCTCTAATGACCTCAGGGTCGATGTGGGGGGGGGGGGGGGCTCTGGGACCCTCGGGGAACAGGACATTCCTCCTGGCCTCCACTGCAACTCGGAGCCACCCCAAGTCAGTGTCTCCCAATCTTAGGGCTGGTCTCCTGGGCGCCATTGTTGCAAACTGACTGAGATTGGCTGAGCGAGTGCTGTTTAAGTACTGCTCGACCTTGTTAGCCGGGGGCTGGCGAGGGAAGTCCCGGTGAATCGGCTGGCGAGCCTTAATTTGTGACCAGATGCCCGTGGAGCCTCGTTAAATCATGTATTAACCTTGAAAAGCATTGCCGGCCCTGATGGACTGAGCACCGAAAATCGCGCCCACATTTTCACTGGTTAGGGTACTTTTTCAATGTAATGAACAGTCAAATGCAGGGGACTTTTTTGCAGTCCTGCAACTGCCGTGCCACACGAGGTCCCAGCAAGGAATGGCGTGTGTTGTTTTTGTTGCTCTTGGTAGTTTTGTTGGGTTTTAGAGAAGCAAATGCATCTGCAGTAAAGATGCAGCATTGAAGGTGTAGCCTGCCTGATGCTTATACAAACAATGAACTGACTAACGATCCTCAAAGACAAGTCATATGTTTTATTAATACTTCCATAAAGTGATTCACTCTTCCCTGTTGAGGCTCAATTGTACCCATCTGGAGCATAATGAACCTCATCTCCCTTTATGTCTGAACAGGCGATAATGATAGATCCCTTCCAGGCCAGAGTAGCTGGAAGTGCCGGTGTTCAGAGTCTTTGTATTCTAACCTGGCCAGTTCGCATTATTGGCCCTGTGAAGTGCAGACAATTGTTCAACCCGCAACCCCCCCCGCCCCCATCTTCCCACAACGCCCCTCCCCCACACACAAATCACCACCACAAGGTGACCAAAGATTCCCAGAGTATGTGGGAATTCATCATAACTGGGTTGGAACCTTCTCCTGTATTTTCTTTGGGACAACCACAAGTGAGGGGGAAATCCAAAGATCCAGGGTAATTCTCTGGGAACTTGGGTTCGAAAACCACCCTGACAGATGGAGACATTGGAATGTAATAAAAATATGGAATTAAAAGTCTCTTGATAACCACAAAACCATTGTTGTATAAACGTACCTGGTTTACTAATGTCCTTTCGGGAAGGAAATCTGCCGTCCTTAACTTAATTGGGCATTCTGAATTCTCCCTCAGTGTACCTGAACAGGTGTGGTGACTGGGGGATTTTACAGTAACTTCATCGCAGTGTTAATGTAAGCCTACTTGTGACACCAGTAAAGATTATTACTATTATTATCTGACCTACATGTGACTCCAGATCCACAGCAACGTGATTGACACTTAAATAGTCTCTAAAAGTTGAAGGGCAACAAATGCTGGCCCTGCCAACGATACCCACATCACATGAATATTCTTTTTTATAAGTTCAGCAGGACACATGAAGAATTTTACAGCTGTAAGATTTAATTCAGTGCATCTCTCTTTCTAGCTTTAACTGAGGAACACCCAAGAATGGGGGCCAGAGAATGAGGCAGAGATGTGCTCCTCACATATATCATTAGCAATTTTTCACATCTAAAAGCTCAGGCATAGCTACTGTATCAAACAGTATGGGAGGAGAATTGCCTTCATAGTTCAGCATAAAGGCTCTAAGGGAGCTATGCTATCCTGCAGATAACCTTAACAATAAGGACAGCACTTAATTGCCCCCAACTCCTTTCAGAACACCACAGGAGACATCTGCAATATAGCTAATTTCAGTACGCAGATTCATCAGAAAGGTCACTGAAGTGTTACTTAGTGGAGACAGCTTGGTCATTGTTATTTTAAAGAGAAAATTGTTCAATTTCCTCTCATGCCTTAATTTCCCAAAGTACGGGGGGGGGGGGGGGGCTATTGATGTAATCTGCTGGAAGTAGTTTTGATGCGAGAGGTGAGTCATGGACAGACTTTCATTTGTAATCCAACCCCCCTGAGACACAAAACTATTATCCTCATCTAGGACTCATTAAATGGTAGGTTGATCTCGTAAGGGAACCTTTGTCATCCAGGGAGATGGTGGCATTGTGATAACGTCACTGGACTAGTAACTTAATGTTTCAGGGGACAGGGGCTCAAATACCACCTGGCAGCTGGTGGAATTAAAATTAAAATTAATTCGAATCTAAAGCTAATCTCAGTATCAATCACGCGAGCACTATCATCAATTGTTGGGAAAACCTATCTGGTTCTTTGGATAGGAAATCTGCCACCCTTACACATTACCTGGCCAGTGACTCCAGGCCCATAGCAATGTGGTTGACTCTTAAATGTTGTCTGAAATGGCCGAACTAAACATTCAGTTCGCCGGGCAATTAGGGATGGGCAATAAATGCTGGCCTTTCCTGCGGCACCCACATCCCATGAAAGAATAAATTAAAAAAAGATGGAACTCAGTGTTGTGAGGGAACAAAATCTGGCAGTCCAGTGAACTATTGACCAGAGAGCTTAATGTTGGTGATAGGAAAGCTCATGGATTTTACTCAAGGCTGTAATTGAAAATGAACCGAGAAAAATGAAAATACAACAAATAATAGTCTGCACAGATGTTAAAAGGGAAGGTCGTGACCAAACATTGTGAATTCTTTGTAGAAGTAACAAAAAGTAGATAATGGTATTGAGGTACATATGATAATAGAATTTTCAGCAGGCTTTCAATAAGGTAGACTCAAAATGAAGGTAATCAGGTGACAATTGCAGAATGGTGAGCAAACTAGAGAATAGATGACAGAGAGTAGAAGTTAAAGATATGCACACAGATTGGTGCAAGGTGGGAAGTGGTGTTCTACAGGGATTGGTGACGGAAGCCAAATTGTGTTGTCCATTCGTATGAACGATTTGGTCTGATAATCGGAAGTACAGTTACAAAGTTTGTGGTTGACACCAAAACTGAGGGAGGGGGTGGGTAGCAAGGGGTTGAAATAAACACTGAAAAAGACTGTGAGATGATGCAAGAAGCTGTGAAGAAACTTGCAGATAGGATGTGTTAGGCAGAAATGGCAATTTTAAATGACATAGCTTTTGGTTAATTAGTTGCCTTCAGGGCTCCTGCCCCTTAAAGGACATGCACTTGCCCCAAGAGCTGCCAGCTGATTGGAGTGCTGGCAGCTCAGCAGTCTCAGCAGCACCATTGGGATCAGTGGCCACTACTGGACTGCACCTACCAGAGAGGACTCCATGGGAGCAAGCCGCTCGTGCAAGTAATAAATGGGGTCTGGCTTTGATGGGGCCATTTAGATAGGCTCTCCAATGATGAGAGGGGAGTTGAAGAAGGTTGGGGTGAGGGCTCTTCGTAGGGTGACTTTTTCCACTGGGGTAGCCCCTCCATGAATCTCAAAGTCCCAATTGGCAGGGTTTCAGCCCCCTAATCCCATAGGGAAGACACGAGAGTTCATCAGGCACACTCCCCATGCAGTGGAAAGATCTACCACTGCTGATAAAGTGCATGCGATGCCAGAAGGAAGCATTATTATAATGTTTTTAAGTGAACTGGCCTGTAGTTTCCTGCTTCCTGTCTCCCTCCCTTTTTGCATAAGCTACTTCCAATCTTCCAATCTAATGGAACATTCCCTGAATCTAGGAGATTTTGGTAAATTAAAACGAATGCAGCAACTATCTCACTAATCACTTCTTTTAAGACCCTAGAATGAAATCCATCATGACTCAGGGGCTTGTCAGCTGTCAAGTACAACAATTTGCTCAGTACTAATCCCCTGGTGATTATAATGTTCTTCAATTCCTCCCTCCCTTCCATTTCCTGATTTACACCTATTTCTGGGATGCTTTCTGTATCCTCCATAGTGAAGACCGATACAGAACACCTATTCAATTAATCTGTCATCTCCTTATTTTCCATTATTAATTGCCAGACAAACTTTCTATACGACCAATGCTCATTTTGTTAACTCTTCTTATCTAATATCTATAGAAACTCTTGCGATCTGTCTTTATATTTCTAGCTAGCTTTCTCTTGTACCCTTATTTTTTTCCCTCCTCATTAACCTTTTAGTAATTTTTTGCTTCAGATTTTGAACCACAGATGGTCCTCCTCTTGGAATATTTCTTTCACACTGGAATGTGTTAATTCTGTGTTTTTTGAAATATCTCCATAAATATGTGTCACTGCATTTCTATCGACCTGTCCCTTGACTTAATTTGCCAGTTCACCTTAGCTGGCTCTGTTTTTATGCTCTCATAATTGACCTTATTTAAATTTAAAATAGTGATCTATACTCAACCCTCTCTCCCTCAAGCTGAATGTAAAATGCAATCATATTATGATCACTGCTACCTATTGGTGCCTTCACTATAAGGTCATTAATTAAGTCGCTCTTATTGCACAATACTATCTAGTATACAATCTACAATACAATCTAGTATAACCTTCCCTCGGGTTAGCTCCAGAATGTGCTGTTCTAAGAAACTATCCTGAAAAGAGTATATGAACTCCTGATCTAGGCTACCTTTTCCCACATGACTTTTCCAGTCTAAATCTAAATTAAAATCCCCCAAGGTTATCCCTGTACTTTTCTGAAGAGTTCACATTATTTATTTCTTTATACCCCGTCCTATTATGCGGTTACTGTTCCAGGGCTTGTACAACCACTCACATAAGTGGCTTCTTGCCTTTATTATTTCTCATCTCCCCACCAAATTGCTTCTGCATCCTAAACCCAGGACGTCCCTCACGAGTGCGCTGATACCACCCAATCACCATTTCCTAGACATGCTATTAGGTGGTTTGGACATTCTGAATTCTCCCTCAGTGTACCTGAACAGGCACCGTAGTAGGGTGACTAGGGGATTTCACAGTAACTTCATTGCGGTGTTAATGTGAGCCTACTTGTGACATTAATAAAGATTATTATTTACCCACCAATGTTCTGGTCCCAATCTATGTCATCCTGCAGCCAAATCTTGGAACTTCAAATTGATCAAACGTATTTATTTCTATTTGCACAATCAGTTCATCTCTTTAACTTGAATGCTACATGTATTCAGATAAAGATGCTTTAGTTTTGTCCTTTTATTATATAACCTCTCACCTTATCTGCTAATTAATTCTTAGATTTGTACTGTCTATCCTTTTCTGTCATGGCCTGTTTATCCTTTCCTATATTATTACCTTTCTCCCCTTCCTTTGTCTCTACTCTTTGATTTACCACATCTTCTCTAATTTGATTCCTTGCGTCACTATTTAGTTTACAATCCTTTACATTTTCCTCGTTCTGCGGATCACTCAGACACTTGTCCCAGTATGGTTCAGTCGTAGACCATCCCGACCATACAGCCCCCACTTACAGCAGTACTGGTGCCAGTGTCCCAAGAACCACAACTCCCTTCTTCCACACGAGTCTTTGAGCCATGCATTCATCTCTCTAATCTTATTTAACCTATGCCAATTTGCATGTGGCTCAGGTAATAATCCATAGGTTATTACCATTGAGGTTCTGGTTTTCAATTCAGTACCTAGCTCCACATGCTTTCGATGCAGAACCTCTTTGCTAGTCGTTCCTATGTTGTTAGTACCTACATGGACCATGATTATTGAATTATCCCCCTTACACTGCAGGTTCCTGTTTATCCTTGAGCAGATATTCCGAACCCTAGTACCAGGCAGGCAACATAACCACCTGGACTCACGTTGTTGACTGCATGGAACAGTAACTATCTCCCTGACTATGCTGTCCTATCACTACCACAATCCTCCTCGCTCCCCCCCCCCCCCACTTTAATGGCATCTTTCGCCATAGAATCATGCTCATTCTGTTCATCTAGCTTGCAGTCCTTCTCATCCACACAGTTAGCATACACCTCATACCTGTTGGTCAAAGTTAGGGGTTGAAACTCTTCCATCACTATGTTCTGATTTCCCTTAGCTCCCTGACTCGTAGATACATCCTCCAGTCCCTGACCACTGACCTACTCTAAAGTTCTGCCTAACCTAAGGAGCATGACATACTTCTGGAACAAGGTATCCAGGAAACTCTTTCCCCCGCCTTGATGCCCCACAACATCTGAAAGTTAGACTCTAACTGAGCAACTAGGAGCTGCAGACATTTTCTGCAGATCTGCTTTTCTGGGATTGCGCTGTATTCCACAGTTTGCGATGAGCTGCTGTCATGGCACACCACTGACTCTGCCATTTTGATCCGACCTTATTCATTTAATTAATCAAATTGTTAATAATCTACAAAGATGCCGTAACGGAAAGTTGCACTCGCCAAACTTGAAGGCAAGGAAGGGAAGTCACAAACCACTAGAGGCTGGAAAAAAAGAACAACAAGAATATCTTTTCCCCTCGATCCTGAATTCTCAACATCTCACTCAATCTACATCTGACTCAGGCATTGTCTTGTGTACTTTATTTTTCTGTAACTGATTTGACTTGTTAAAGTCTGGCACTACTCCTTTACATGATTGTAACCTTGGTTATATTCTGGATGTATACAAGTAAGGTCTATCTCTATAGAAGGAAATATGTATCATTTGTACATGCAGAATTATTAGTGTTCTTAACAGCTTAGTTTGGAGTCTCATATCTGTGGAGATGGAGTTTCTGCAAGTGCCAGGCACCCACCTGATCATAAACCAAAGACATGGGGCTGGATTCTCCCAAAATGAGGCAATGTTCCCACGCTGGCGTAACAACGGTGGAGTATTACTCCAGAAATTCCTGCAAATAAGTTCAACTAATTCATAGCCCTGCAGGGGGCTAGCAGGGACCTGGAGTGAAACTTGCAGCTTTTGCGCTTCCAGTTCAGATGTCGCGCATGCGCACGGCGGCGACCTCCAGCATCCAGGTCGTGGTCCATGGCAGACTCGGACCGCGGAGCTACACCGAGGAAAGAGACCCCCCGATCCTCAAACACCCGCACATTTAATCGCTGGCCGCCTATAAGGCCCCCCCTGGTCTCTGATCCGCGCACCCCAGACCAGAGGTGCAAATGTAGCATTAACTTTTCACAGGAAGACCATGAACGACAATTTGGCCATGGAAGGTCGGAACACTCAGGCCAGAACACTGGGAGAACAGAGTGGCACGGTGGCACAGTGGTTTTTTTTCTTTGCTCTTCGGCTAAAAGATTAGACTGATTGGAAGTGTGAGCTGGCAATGCTATGATGCAGACAATGAAGTGTCTGGAATCTTAATTGGGACCAACAGTGTATTTTAAGGATTGAGAAAGAAAAGTTGAAGAGGGGAGTGGATGAGTCAAATCAGTTACAGAAGGAGAAATAAATGGGCAAGAAAGGTTGAATTAAGAAAGAAAATGAGGGGCGGCACGGTGGCACAGTGGTTAACATTGCTGCACCACGGCGCCGAGGACCCGGATTTGATCCCGACCTCAGGTCACTGTCCGTGTGGAGTTTGCACAGTCTCCCTGTGTCTGTGTGGGCCCCACCCCCACGAACCACACATGTGCAGGGTAGATGGATTGACAATGCTAAATTGAACAAAAACATTTTAGGAAAAGAAAGAAAATGAGACAGAAAGAAAAAGTACAATATTTTTCCATTTTAAATTAGAAATTTTAATTCTCCAACAAGCATTACGTGCTGAATGATTGAGATTCCAGAGTTCACATTGCACAATCTTTGAGGCCAAGGAGGTTGATTCACATTGCGTTAACAATTATTACAATATGATGTTTAAAAAGACTGTTCAATTACCAGAGATATGTTTCTGTGAGCATTAATGCATAAATTCAGGAAATTCTTTAAAAATAATAAGAGGGCTAAGGGTGAGATGCCATTTGCGGGAAGCAAGGAACAAAGCAGATACTGGTGATTCACAAGCCAAAGTACATCTTTAATCTACTGAACTTTGAGCCTGCTTTGCAAATTAATAATGAGATGCGTCATTAATACACTGATATAGTTTCAGCCCTATGATTCACGTGTTCGGTATTTCATGTGTGGATAGATCTCTTTTATCTAGTCTTGCTTCCAGCCTATCAATTTTCCATTTATACCCTTATAGTTTTCAGCCACAATGTGACTCCAATAACCTGTTTGTATTGAGACCATCCATCTCTTTCAGTATGGTAAAGATTTGGATAACAGCCATGATTCAATTTTTTTTTCAACATTGCCAGTAAGTTCAATTTTGTGAGTTTCTCTTTTCATTTAAATCACAAAATCACTTATGTTGGTTCTTTGAATCATTTCATTAATTCCCTTTCCAAACGTGCCTTGGCTCTTAGCTGTATTGGAGTCTTTGGCTTTGACACTTGGATGGTGAACAAAATAGTTTATATCCATTTATTAAATGCCTTCACATTGTTTTGGTGTTATAGTGATATAAACACCAATCACCCATAATGAACTGTGCAAATACATTGTGGACGCATTTATTTAGACGAGACACATAAGAACATAGGCAGAATGTTTGAAAACAGCAGCAGCCATGCTGTGTGTGTGTGTATGCTCTGCTCAACAAAAAGTGAAGGTAACACTGGGTTACGTGACACACTTCAGCTTATTGCTGACGTCGGCGTGGGAATAGTGGTGTTTTACGCCCGTAAAAATGGCGCAAAACAAAAGCTGCACCAATCCTCCGTCTGGTGGGGGGGGGGGGGGGGGGGGGGGGGGGAGCTGGCACGCAGCGTAGAATCCCTGGCTCTAGCTGCGGCGGATACGGCCAGAGAATTGCCAGGTCCGTGGCCGCGCATGCGCATGCCGGCGGCCTGCAGCAGCTGCGCCGTGCAAAATGTGCCGGCCGCGCGCAGACCCAGCTTGCCAAATAATGCCCGCCTTTGGCCAGGCTCGCCACCACCGGACAACCCCCACCAGTGCCCCAGCGCCCGCCAAAAGCCCTCCCTGCCCGCGGAGTGGCGCCGGTGGACTCAGTCCGCAGTCTCTACGCCGGGTTCCCGGAAAAAAATATCATGAGTGACCCACGCCGTCGGGAACTCGGCCCATCGGGAGCAGACCATCGTGGGAGGGCCTCAGCTGGCGTCCTGAGGCTGTCCATACTGCATGTGGCATAATCTGGTTAAATCTGGCGAGTATGCCATTTTGGAGGAAGAAGAGCATCGCAAAAGCGGGGATTCTCCGGCCGATCACTGAATGCAATTTCAGCGTCGGCGATGGAGCCCGTGCTGTTGTTATCCTTTAAAGGCGTAATGCAACATCCACCTTTCTTCCTCCCTTCCAAAGATTTTGACTATTTACAACAGTCATTTTCAAACCCAGAGTCGTGACACGCGGGTGTGTCATGAGTATGTGTCGGGCGGGCCTTGGGGCCATGCGATTGCAATGTTGCCAATCGCGGGAAGTAGTGCCCAACGGCGCGACCGGCTTTTAAAAATGCCCATCACGACCGACTTTCAGAATGCCGTTCCACACATGCATAACCCTTCAGTCGTGCTGAGACGCGGAGCCCAGCAGCGCAGATCGCCTCCTCCTGATGTCAGCGCGCTAACCCAGGAGGAATTTTTTTTTTAATCGCTGGAGTCTTCCTGCCTGGAGTGTTGAGAGAGAGCAGGTAACACGCCCCGATTTCTGACATCAGGTATTCTGTACACAAGAGAAGTTCCTCCATTTTGCAGCTGCCAGCCATGCTGGTGTGAGCTCCAGGGTCTCTGGTGAACAACCCACGAAGCAGAAGCTGAAAACAGGAACAAAGCAGCATGTAGATGATTACTTGAGGCGTGGGTTTACTAATTGTGCCACTGCAAATCCGGATTCAAAGTTCATGTATGTTATATGCAGGGAAGCCCATGAAAGTTTAAAACCCTCAAAACTTCAAAGACATTTGAAGACTAAGCATGGCGAGTTCGAGGACAAAACTCTTGATTCTTTTTTTCAACGAATGCAGTGTGTCATGTGAGAGTGCCTTTAAGAAATGGATGTTTAAGCAATGTACCTTTAAGAAATGCAGTGATGTCAGTGTGGGTGGAGCTGGGCTTTTAGCTCAGCCATTTTGAAGTTTTTAGATTCAGTGTGAGAGAGCAGCTGAAAAGTGCCTGGCTGGTTTGCTGAGAGCTGCAGGAAGGAAAAGAGCTGGTCTGGTGATTTCTGCAAATCCAAAGAATATAAATATATTGAATGTAACCTGTTGTGCTCCTATTTTTGAAGGGTTGAAATCTTTTGGAGGTTTAAAATAACAGTTTGCAGGATTGGGTAGTGTTGTATTATTTTCGGGGTTATCTTTGAAGTAAGGGGTGTTAAGAGATCCAATGTTTATTTTAAAAGGTTAAGTTGAGTTCATGGAATAAACATTGGTTTGTTTTAAAGATCACGTGTCCATAATTGTAATACCACACCGAGGGAACACGCCGTGTGCTTCAAAAGCAACAATCCATTAAAGGTGGGGGGTGGTTGGGGGTGTCCATGATACATTTTGGGGTTCTGAAAACACCTCTCCCATAACAAGTGAGATCTGAAATCGTCAGCTGAAGTCATTCTCAGAAATGTAACAAAGCAAGTGAGATTGTGAGGACCAAGCAGGCTCACCTGTCACATTAAAGGTAAGTGAAAATGGTAGGTCCCGAATTTTGAGCAGCATAGGTCGCGAAGGTTGCCCAGCATGGGTTATGAAGGTTGGCCAGCATGGGTGGCGAAGGTCAGCTGGTGTGGGTCATGAAGGTTGGCCAGCATGAGTCCTGAAGGATGGCCGGTTCGTAAAAATAGGGCCTGGGCAAAAAAGTTTGAAAAACGTGGATTTACAATACATGTTTAGCTACCATTACTTAAGTGGAAAGGACTGGTGAATCTATAAGTCTCTAAAACATAGAGATAATCAGATCTAGTGATGGTAACTGTTATAAATTAGCCCCTTTAAGATGGCAAGCTGAACTGACCACGTGACTGGCTCGGGCCAATTCTGAAGGAGGATGTGAACCTCGGTCAATGGGAAGTTTGTGTGGGGCCCTGGGAGCAAGACCTCAGGCAGTGTGGGCCAGAGAGCTGAAGAGTAAAGACTTGTTGGACAGTGTTCTGTTCCTGTTATCTAACTGGTTTTGCCTTTTATCAATAAACCCCTTTGTAAATTACTGGAAGCCCCCAGTGTCTTTCTCGAGCCACCGCAGTATCCTTGTCTGAAAATGTCTTTATGTGTCCACAGTAATCTGTGGGGTTGTCATTTTGGGATATTGTTCCTGGTTGCATTTGGCATCTTGTTCTGGATGGAGTTAGACCCAATGGTGGTTGAGAACCTGGGATGGATCTGCTTTGCCTTTGGCTATGCCTCACCATTGCACATTTGTATTTAATTACTCCATTGGACTTTGTTTCTGAAAGATCCTTGTCACCTCGGCTGGAAGCCATGTACTTTCAACGGAATCCCAGATACATACCCATTGTCCCAACTGTAAATATTGCAATTCTGAACCTGCATTTGTATCATGCACTATGGCCATTTTCCCTTGCAATCTTAAAAGTTGCTCTCTTGTTTCTAAGAGCAAATAATAGGTCAGAATAGTTAAATTGGTATGCATTGCTCTGCCAAACATGAGCTGTGCCGGTGAAGGGATAGTTGCACTTAAAGGTGTCGCTCTCAGGTGCAGTGCTGCAACGTGTAGATCTTGCTTGGTTTGTCTATATTTGGGAATTAGAGATTTTACCATGAGAATCATTCATTCAGAGAGGCCGTTAGATCTAGGGCATGAAGAAAAGTAGTAGTGTGATCGATATTCAACTTCTCACAAATGGCATACCAATCAATTGTGAAACCTTATCTGCAATGATCTCTTTAGGCACACCACATCAACTGAAAATAGCACTTAGAGTGTGTGCGACAGTTGTGCTTGATGTATTGTGCAATTTTCGAGTAATGGGGTACTTAGTAAAGTATCTGACAATGACACTGAAGTCAGTGCCATGAAAGAGGTTGAATGCAACTTGGACCAGGGATGTGTAGGAACTTTATGTGGAATCAACAGTTCTTCGTGCTAACTTCGCAACGACTTTGACATACCTCACACTTCGAGATTTTTTTTAAATGTCCAATTCAGGGGCAATTTAGCATGGCCATCCACCTACCCTGCACATCTTTAGGTTGTGAGGGTGTGAGAACCACGCAGAAACGGGGAGAATGTGCAAAGTCCACACAGACAGTAACCCGGTGTATCCATCTGGGATGGCCACTTACAACCAGGAGCAGAGAAACTCGCAAAGCCTAGCGGGTAAAATGGACAAAGCAAGATTCAGGCAGACTCAAGAGCCTGAAATGTATATTTGTCAGCAAGGAGTCCAGACAGTATCGAAACTCCGTCCAATTAGCATTTTGATTGGCCGATTAGCATTTGATGACCCATCTCCAACAAGACAAAGTACTGGTACTCGAGTGACCGGTACAGTCCCAGATATTTAGAAGCTACTACCTGCTCAGTGGAAGTGTAAACAATGGGATCAGTGACCGCTTGGGACACGCCCAGCCATGCAGACCCCCGCCCATTTATTGGTTAGGAATCAAACAGAGTGATCAGGGATCATCCAATTAGTGGGATCCAAACCGAAGGACTGCCCAAAAGAGCGCAAAAACCCCCAAGTATAAGAAGAGAGTCCGCCATATGTTTGTCCTCTTTTGGACCTGGCGCCCCGGCAATGTCCATCTCCAATCGCAGCACCACCAGGAGCAAGTCCAAGTTCAACGCCTGCCACCAGATGGATGAGCCTAGCTGAACAGCAGTTACTTCTCCAGACTCAAGCCGGGTGCTTGATGTTAAGTACAGGTTGTCTTAGTCGATAGGTGTAGTTAACTAGCAGTGTTTTTGTTGCATGACTAATTGTGTGTAAATAAAGTACCCTTGACCTTTCACTAACTAACTGTGTTTGGCTCTTTGATCGATAGCCGCTTGAACCTTGTGGTGGTATCATTTGATACCTGGCTACTCTGAGCAATATAATAGAGATATCAAAAGAAAGAAGAGCAAACTCACTGATTTCCATAGTTGGAACAGAGCCGCAGGAAAAGAAAGGCAATACCGGGACCGGGATTGAACACGGATCCTCGACGCCATGAGGCAGCAATACGCCACCGTGCCACCCCTCTTGATGGTGACTTCAATGTCATTGTCCATACCCGGCCAATAGACTGTCTCCCTTTTAAATCTTCCCATCCGATTTATGCCAATGTGTGAGTGGTGAAGCTAACAAAGAATATCAGGTTCCTAAGGTTCCAGTATGATGACCTGCTTCTCTTTAAAAATGGCTCCCCAGGAGTTGTCTACCTCATATATTTATAAGGTCAAGATAAGTATGGAATCCTTCACCATTTATTCACGTAGCTGCTGATGTTGTGCAAAAAATGTACCAGATCAATTCAAATTCAATGTCAATAGAATCAACTTGTAGATCCAAGAATAAATCTTCAGTTTTTGTTGGGTTAGGCAATCTGTAAGTGTTTTCAACGTGACCATCAAGTTACCTAGTTTGTATCTGATCTCACAGCCATAACCTTGAATCCCTATCAAGAGACTTTGCAATCTTGCCCTTGCACTGTTCACTGCTTTTCACTAATTTATCTCTTCCAATGTGGGTAATTTGAAACGGCAATGTTTCAAAGCTGTATTAAATCTGCAATTGTTGGGCTATCAGTGTCCACGATGCAAACATCTGTGGCACCCGGGAGTATTGACTTTAGTTGCACCCCAGGACTATCGGTGCTACACATGGAATAAGTGAACCGTTGCACGCTGAAAGTTTAACAGTAGTAGGTTTTGTCATGGGCCTTCACATCTGTGGATACATGCCTTTTACAATCCAGAGAGGTAGTATTTTGGCACTTGTCCCGGTATCAATCTTGGCCAATAATAAGTAGGTACCAACTTAGGGCCAATAATCTGAATCTTGACATACACTTCCGATGGTGTGATGGCATTCATAGGTTCCCCAAGATTGGAGGCGTGAAAGGTGTGCTCACCGTTCTTATTCTCGTTGAGCCTATCATCGTCATTTTCTGGTGTGTCGATCACCTCATGCATATATTCCTGACGAAAGAGCGGACAGTAATCCTTATTGTTTTATGGTACTTGCGATACCTCGAGGCAATCCTGTGGAGACTTCTTGTATAATCAAAAGGGGTTTATTAAAAACAAGGGCAAGGTTAGCTGGATACATGCACTGAGGTCCCTGAAAGAGGTCTTCACTCTATGACTCCAGGATCCACACTGCCCAGGTCTCTGATCCCAGGGCCCCATTGGTCAGGGTTTGCTTGGTCATGCATGATAGGCCCCAATCCGGTCATGTGGACTGTAGCGATCGGGCTGCGCTGCCACAGTACCTATTTTGTACAGTCTGTTTTGAACAATGCACTGCTCTTTTTGGATGCATCTGCCTTTTCTTCCATGCTGAAGCCACTAATAGCCCTTTCTGTAACAGCCTTAAAGTACTGCTAGAAAACGGGTGCATGCAGAAGACCACCCCTTTCACATGCTAGATGCGGTTGTTCTGGTAATTGTGTCAACAATTGGGGTTGTACTTAGGACCTGTAAACATTGCTGATCTGCGAGGATCACTCTACATTTATGTCCATCTTCAATACTGTATATATTTTTTAACTTAGAGTACCCAATTCATTTTTTCCAATTAAGGAGCAATTTAGCATGGCTAATCCACCTAGCTTGCACATCTTTGGGTTGTAGGGGAGAAGCCCATGCAAATACGGGGAGAATGTGCAAACTCCACACGGACAGTGACCCAGAGCCAGAATCGAACCTGGGACCTCAGCGCCGTGAGGCAGCAAAGCTAACCACTACGCCATCGTGTTGCCCAACACTATATATTTTGGTTTGTGTAGCAGATCTCGCTGAAGTGCTTCAAGGGAGTGGATTTGATCACCACCTCAACAATTCTGTCTGTCAGTTTTGTGTTTCAAAAATCACAGAACGTATCCTTTTCTCTGCATCTGCTGAAAAAGTGGTCTATGGATCTATAGGCTGTTGTTCAAATGGCATGAACTCTCGTGGATGAAGACAAATGTTTAACCTGATTCTGAACGGCTCTTTCAATGTTGTCCATATAGAATGCCGACAGTGCAATCCATTGAGTCTGCACCAACCCTGTGAAAGAGTACGCTACCTAGGCCCAATCACCCTATCCCTGTAACCCCACCAAACCTGCACACCCCTGGACACTAGTTGACACTATTATCATAGGCAATCCACCTAACCAAGGAGGAAACTGGAGCACCCGGAGGAAACCCATGCAGACACAGGGAGAATGTATAAACTCCACAGACACCCAAGGCCGGAATTGACTCCGGATCCTTGGCGCTGTGAAGCAGCAATGCTAACCACTGCGTCGCCATGCCGCCCCTTTTGAGGATCCTTTAGCTCTTCTGCTGTCTGTCCTGATTTTTTTCAGGCTGTGTCGATCTTCATTCCCAATTGCTACGTGATATTTTTTTGGCTTGCTAACTGGTTCAGACATACCTGAATCAAGAAACCATGTGCTGGATTCACCGCACCGTGACCCTGAAATCGCGTCCGGCGCCGGGGCAGAGAATCCATTTCCACGCATGGAATAGCGACTGGCGCCGGTTCCTCGATTCTCCTGCCCCCGGAAATTGGCATACCCAGTAAGTATGCCATGCCACGTAGCCCCACCTGTAGCCATTGCCAGAGACCTGCCCTGCCATTCTCCGCCCCCGACCGGCCGAAGTCCGATGGCGTGGATCTAATATGGTCCCTGCCGTTCAGGAAACTCGCAAGGCGGCCGTGACTGAGTCGGGGGAGGGTGATCCGTGTCGGGTGCTTTGCCGATCGGGGGGCACTATTTACATGGTCCAACTCAGGGGTCTGAGTCCACCATGGAGCATGGCACAGCCACTGGAGGCTGCTGCTGTGCGCATGCGAAGCCTCTGACCCGGAAGTGGGGGGGTCCATATCTGCAGCTGGAGCTGCGAGCTTCACGACGAGTCCCTGCTAGCCCCCTACTGGGCTGTGAATATGTGACCCTTTGACGCCAGGTTTTCTGGCATGAAAGACCACAGTTTTCATGCCGGTGTGGGGGACATAGTCCCTGAAACGGAGAATCCAGGCCCATAGCTCTGTCTGCTATTTGAACATTTTGAATTTCGACAGCAGGTCAGCTGCATTCCAATTCATACAGGCTGAACGGGAGGCTAGCTAAAGTGGCAGGTGATAGGGAGGCAGCTGAATAATGGGCAGGTGGATAGGGTGACGGGAGGGTAAGGAGGCAGCTGGGCAGGGTGGAAGGTGGGTGAGCTGGTAGGGTGGTAGATGGGTGAGGTTGGTCAATCAAGCAAAGGGCGATTGAGCTCAATTGGGAGGGTTAGTCATGTTGGGGGCTCACCCATTCCGGTCTGAATATTGGGATGTGTGGGGAGAGTTAGGGAAATGAATCAGGAGGTCATGGGTAGTCGGATGGTTGGAGTTAGTCAGGTCACGTCGAGGGGTGTCGGGGAGGTCATGGGGACTTGGGGGTCAGGGAAGAGAATCAGGAAGGGTGGGGAAGGGAGCCTGGTCATCGGGGCTAGTCAGACCATGTCAGGTGAATTTGGGAGGGGGGGGGTGTCAGTGTTTAGTAGTCAGGGAGGCGGGGGGGGGGGGGGGGGGGAAGTTGGGGGTGTGAGTTCAATCTTTACCCAGAAGATAGCTCAGGATATTTCTGTTTAACATTTCCTGGGTAATTAGTCAGGTACGTAAATTGGTCTGACTAACTCAGAGTAAGAGCAAAGGGTCCCGGCAACAGGGTAATTACCCATCATAAGTCCAATCTTCCCAGGCAATTCCCACAGTGTCATTGCATTGGGACTTCTAATAGAATCCCTGCAGTTCAGAAGGAGGCCATCTGGCCGATGGAGTCTGCACGGGCCTTGGAAAGAGCACCCTACCAAAGCCCGCACCTCCACCCTATCTCCGCAACCCAAACTAACCTTTTTCGACACAAGGGGGCAATTGATCATGGCGAACAAATTGGGTTGTGTACTGTATGTTTTTCAGGCGCAACCTGGCTGCCTAAGGGCCCAAAACGCTGGGATGCCTGTGCATCCGAGTGTCATTTTCGCACAGTAGGCAGTGCATTTGTCTCAGATGCAGCTGGCAGCATTTAAAGTTGTGTGCAGTACTCACTCATGATTTTTGGATCCCCTTAGCTGATTTGATGACATGCTGACTTGCTCAACACAACAGAACATAAACTACCATGTCGGTCCACTTGCAAGTGATATTTAAAGGGATTTAGTCAAAGAGGATAGTTGCTGGCTCACTACTTTTGACTACTATTCACATTTTTATTTACTTCTTTATCTTTATTG
The DNA here is from genome assembly GCF_902713615.1 of Scyliorhinus canicula. NCBI lineage: Eukaryota > Metazoa > Chordata > Chondrichthyes > Carcharhiniformes > Scyliorhinidae > Scyliorhinus > Scyliorhinus canicula. The sequence continues at coordinate 162,501,171 of NC_052155.1, read as the reverse complement.
CCATACATTGCAAAGCACAAAGGCATTAAAAACAAGAACATCAGCAACAACATCAGACAATACATGCAGAGAAACCACACTCTTTCTAGCAAGATTTCTAAAAGTCAGTACATTTTCAGGATTCACAACTAAATCAGGCAAGTAGCAACAATTCTATAGGAAAAGTAATACAAATATCAAGGCGTGAACCAAGTTCCTGTGGGTTTACATTAAATACTGCAATTGCACTTCTGCATGTTTTTATCCATATTCTCTCACCAGTCCCTTTCTCCACGTAGCAATAGGTTTGATTTCATTTGTATTTCTCCAGCCATTCGCCCCCAGATTTGGTGTTCTGGTAAAGCTGGCTCTGTGTCTAGAGTAAAATGAGAAATGCTAAGAAAAGGACAGGAAACCCGGGGGGACCTGCTGGAACTCTTGACTCTTGTGAAGAACAAATTTGAACTGAGGGGAAGGATGGAGGTGTTCGACAGTTGATGGGCGTTATTCATTATGCACTTTCGAGAATTGGATTACATGGAGCATTGTGGGGGGGCGGTTTGGAGTGTTGGGGGGAGAGGGACTGCATGTGTTAATGGTGACTATGGGTGATTCCTGATTCCTTTTTGGTATTTATTTATGTCAACATGTGGGCTAATGTTTGGGGGTGTGATGGGAGAATGGGATTGTTATTATTGATATGGGGATTGACATTGCATTCTTTACTGATTATTGTTTACGGTTGGGTGTAAATTTGGGAGAAAATGTGAAAAAGGAGAAGAATAAAAATATTTTTTCAAAAAAGAAAAGGACAGGACACGTGACCAGAAAAGGGAGGAGGTTAGGAGGAGTCCATTCTACAGGAGGGTCTTCAGGGAGCAATTCTCCCTGAACCTCACTCTCAAAGATGTTTAAGCAGCCTACACTGTACCAAGAAGCTCCTTACTGACATATGTCAGCTTTTGCAGCTACAATTTCAACCTGAAACAGGGGCATGGACAGCAATGTCCCGTGGCTTTCAAGGTCGCCTTCGCACTGAATCTTCATTCCATGGTTTTCTGTCAGGCTGCAACAGAGAACATCAGCAACATCTCACAATTCACAGTGCTTTCATGTATCAGGGAATTTCTGAAAGCTTCCAATTATGAGCAAGACTTGCATCGCCGCATGTATTGACAAAGAGAAGCAGGACTAGATTGTGTCTGAAATCAATGACAATTGGTCCGATGTTGCAAGTATCATTCACTGCACACACAATGCCATGCAATGCTCCAGATCATCTCCCTGGATAATTTATCAATCAGAAGAGATGCCATTTCCCACAACACTTATTTTGTGACCACAGGCAGCGCATCATACAGCTCTGCGTCCACTACCCTCGCAACAGTCACAATTCTTCCTGCACCATTGCACCAGAGAACACAGGAGGACAAGAACAAGAATTTAGCCCCTTAATCTTGTACCACCATTCAGTGCGGTTATAGCTGATCTGCAATATACCCGCCTTTGTCCCTTAATTTACCTGGCTAACAAAAGTCTACCAATCTCAGATTTATAATTAACAATTGATCTAGCATCATCTGCCATTTGAGGAAATCAGTTCCAAACTTCTACCACCTTTTGCATGTAAAATTGTTTCCTAATTCTGCCCCTGAAGAATGTAGACTTATTGAAAGGTTAATCTTAACTATGTAAAGAGAACAGTCAACATCATCAGCAATGTGAGATCACATGATAACAGTCTAATAGTTCTATGGGAAGCCTCGTGCTCTGTATAGTTAGAAGAATGTTCAATAAAAGTAAAAAATTAGCAACAGCAGATTCCAGCAGTCTCTATTGATTCTGTCCAAGGACAACTCAAGCTAAGGCTGACAACAATGATAACAGATGGTGGCAGTGGAAAAGACAATGGGAAAAGCACCAAGTAAATAGCCCAGTGACTGGAAAAAAGCAGCAAGAGAAATAACTCGAGCAAAGGGTGGTGCGGAAAAATAAAAACAGAATTCAAATAGAGGCGAGAGGGAAAAAAAGCCATGGGGAATATCTTACCCTTGCCAGAGTGCTTTGAACATGCAACAGTCCCCAATCAAGTTGAGAATTAAGTGGCAGAACTGACATTGAAGGTTCACCAGCTGCAAACCCACTTTGGGGTTAGTTGAGAACCCCAGCAAGGAACAGTTAAGTAGCCATCTCTATGCGGCAGGGGGTGGCACAGTAGCACAGTGATTAGCACAGTTGCTTCACAGCTCCAGTGTCCCATGTTCGATTCCCTGCTGGGTCACTGTCTGTGCAAAGTCTGCACGTTCTCCCCGTGCCTGCGTGGGTTTCCTCCGGGTGCTCCGGTTTCCTCCCAAAGATGTGCAGGTTATGTGGATTGGCCATGCTAAATTGCCCTTAGCATCCAAAAAGGTTAGGAAGGGTTATTGGGTTAGGGGGATAGGGTGGAAGTGAGGGCTTAAGTGGGTCGGTGCAGACCCAATGGGCCGAATGGCCACCTTCTGCACTGCATGTTCCATATGTTCTATGCAACAGGCAATAATGCAGCCAAGAACATAAATGACGAAAAGGCAACAAATTAAGATTTTGTAAAACATTTTGCGACATATTTCACCTTTCAAAGGAACACAACCATCGATAGGGCAAAGTTCAATCGAGGCAAGGAAAGACAAGGAGAGAGCATAGATTACTTTATTAATGAATTGTATTAAATTGAGAATATGGAGCCCTGAAAGATGAATTAATTCAAGATCGCATTGTTCCAGGAGTCTTCGAGGAATTGTCAACAGATTTTCTGCAGCTGAGTGATGATTTAATGTTAATGAAGGCAGGCAGAAGTGAGAAATCAAAATCGTGTATTTATTAAAGGTGTCAGAGAGATTTTCTGGAGGAAAACAAATCACATATAGCAATTCATAGGACACAGCGCACCTACACAAAAACAGGAAATGTTATATTACTTGAAGTAATATGTGTTACTCATTTGTTTATGCCAAGAAGTTCTTAACTTTGATGATGGTGAATACTCAAAGTCGTCCAGTGATAACAAATAATTTATTGAATAACTAATCAAATAACTTGTAAATTTGATTCTTCAATACTTTTACTAGCAGTTAAATTAAACAAGATAGAATTAGTTTAACTATGAATACTATGCTTGCACTCTGAGCTAACTATACACTTCTGTTCTCTAGTCACAACACACCCGGATGTTAAGTAATGGGTTAAGAGACATTCCAATTAGTTGTCTCATTTATGTTAAGCATCCAATAATTGACACTGATATGTAAAGGGGCTTCAGGTGGACTTTGTGTCAGGTGATGTGACGTTAGAGTTTGTGCAGAGTCTGTTAAAATGAAATAAAGGTGTTGGTGAAAAGGAGCAGAGCGTTTGGCTCTTTATACAACAGCAGCTAAATGTCTAACAAATGGTAGCAGAGGATGGTTGCTGTGCAAATGTGAAGGGTTGAAAGATACAACTTTTCCAGACCAAACCAAGGAGTGAGTGAGAAGAAAAAAAAGAAACAAATATATATGGCTGAACCTCGGATAAAGATGGCCGGATATGATTATCCCCCCCCCCCCCCCTTATTTTCTGAAAGGGGATCGTACGACCAATGGAGAAGTGCAGTAGTTATGCGGAATAAGGTATCTACATTGGGAAAGAGAAAACAAGGTATGGCATTGCCTTTCTCTACCTTATGACAGTAAAATCCAGAGAAAAGTGTTATCTGAGCTGGAATTGGAAGGGTTAGACTCAGAAGAAAGCCTGCAGACGCTATTACATTATATGGATAAAATGTATAAGAAGGATGACTTGTTAAGTGCATGTAAAGCATGGTCGGATTTTGATAGATTCTGGAAAATAGAGGATTTCTCCATTGAAGACTATATAATGGAATTTGGCAGACTATATAAAAGGCTGCAGAAACACAACCTGGAATTTCCACAGTCTGTGTTGGCCTTTAAATTACTTGACTGTGCTAGAGTGAGCAATATGGATAGGCTCCTGGTTTTGACAGGAGTTCAATTTGCGGATGTGGATACCTTTATTTGATCAGATGACAGAAGCTTTAAAAAAAGTTTCTGGGGAAACATTCGATTCTGATGGCTCTGATGACCCAAATAGGTCAGCCTGCAATAAAGCAGAACATTGAAGATACACTACTAACAGGATGGCGAAATGGTATGGCTACGAACAGGTTCCAAGACTATAGAAGGAGATCGGGACCCAGAAATTATGGAGACAGAAACCCAGTTAGAACCTACAATCGGAAGGTGAACCCCAGAAATGCACGGGGCATGATAAATTGATGTTTTCGATGTGACTCTCAATACCATTATGCTTTAACTGTCCAACACGTTATAACAGATAGTTTGAAGCGACACATGACATGGAAGAGTCAGAAGAGGAAAAAGGTAGTGACCAGAAAGGAGGCATTGTCCTATTAACAAGCAGTTTTATGCCGATTGCAGAATACTTCAATTGTGCTGTATTGGACAGTGGCTGCACGTCTGCTGTGTGTGGAATTGACTGGTTAAAATGTTACCTGGACTCCTTGAATGCTGAAAATCGTAACAAGGTTAAGGAATTTGAAAGTTCCACAAATTTCAGGTTTGAAGATGATAATACTCTGAAGTCACTGAAAAAAGTGGTGATCCCTTGCAATATTGCCGGAGTGAATCATTTCATTAACACGGATGTTGTATCAAGTGAGATACCTTTGCTTCTGAGCAGACCGTCGATGAAGAAAGCGCACATGAAACTGGTTATGGAACAGGATAAGGCAACAGTTTTTGGAAAGATGGTGGACCTACAATTTACACAATCGGGACACTATTGTATTCCATTACTGCCAAATAATATTTCAAGTAGAGTTGTTAAGGATATTTTAATGGCAGTTGAAAATGGGACTGTAGTTGATAAAAAGTTTGTTGTATTAAAACTGCATAGGCAATTTGCGTATTCGTCTCCTCGGAGGCTGAAAAATGTATTAAAGGATGCAGGGGTAAGGGATGAAGACTGTACTAAACTGATAGAACAGGTTCGTGATCACTGTGAAGTTTCTAGGAAGTATAGAAGGACACCAGCACGGCCGATAGTAACCCTACCTTTGGCCAGGGATTTTAACGACATTGTGGCCATGGACCTTAAGATCTGGGATGAAGTCAATAATATATTTATTTTGCATTTTGTAGATTTAACAACCAGATTTAGTCAATCAACATTTGTACGAAGAAAAGAAAAGAGTAATTCTGGGTCAAATCGTGTAAAAATGGATAGGGACAGGAATGGGCCCACCGGCAAAATTCCTTGGGGACAATGGGGGAGAATTTGTCAATGATGAGTTGAGGGATATGTGTGAAAACGTGAATAGCACAGTTATGAATATGGCTGCGGAAAGCCCATTTAGTAATGGTGTCTGTGAAAGAAACCATGCTGTCATCGATGACATGCTCCGTAAAAGTTTGGCAGATGGACCGAATTGCAGGCTAAATTCAGCTTTCGCATGGGCGGTACATGCAAAGAATTCATTGCAGATTGTTGGGGGCTATAGTCCTGTCCATTAGTTTTTGGTAGAAATACTAAAATTCCGTCCATTTTGGATGACCAGCCTCCAGCTTGGGAAGGGACTACAATTAGCTTTGCCTTTGCTGAGCATTTAAATGCATTACATAGACGTAGAAAAGCCTTTTTGGAAGCAGAGGTCCCTTTTGGAAGCAGAAAGAATTCAAAGACCTTGAAGGCATAATGTACAGCCATCAAATACAGTTTTTCAGCAAGGAGACATAGTATACTATAAGAGAGATAATTTTAATGAATGGAAAGGCCCAGGGAAGATCATAGGCATAGATGGCAAAACAATTATTTTGCAACATGGCAATCAAACTGTTAGGGCACATACATCAAGGATAATGGGTACGGACTACAAACTTTCAAATTTAGGCTGAGCAGACAGACATGACGAGGAACCAGGGTCATCTGGTACGCAACTGTTACAGAACTATGAGGACCAGTTAATTGATAGAGACAGGGGACGGGATTCTCCCCTACCTGGTGGGGCCATTTCTCCGCACCTTTAGGGGCCAAGCCCTCACATTGAGGGGCTAGGCCCGTGGGAGAGTGGCCTTTGGTGCCATGCCAGCTGGGGCTGAAAGGACTTCGCCAGCCAGCGTAAGTCCGCTCATGCGCTGGAGCATCAGCGGTTGATGACGTCATCCCGGCACATGCGCAGGGGAGGGGGGGCGCCTCCGCCAAGGTGAAGACGGAAGAAAAAGAGTGTCCCCATGGCACAGACCAGCCCATCGATTGGTGGGCCCCGATCCCGGGCCAGGCCACCATGGGGGCACCCCCCGGGTCAGAATGCCCCCCCCCCTCCAGGACCCCGGCACCTGCGCGCGCCGCCAATCCCGCCGGTCAGGTAGGTGTTTTGATTCCCACCGGTGGGAGAGGTTGACAGTGGCGGGACTTCTGCCCATCGCGGGCTAGAGAATCGCCGGGGGGGAGGGGGGCCGCAGAATGGCACGGAGTGAATCCCGCCCCCGCCGAATCTCCGGTGGCGGAGAATTCGGGACACGTCAGGGGCGGGATTGACGTCGGCCCCCGGTGATTCTCCGACCCGGCGGGGGGTTGGAGAATCCCGCCCAGGGTTTCTGTAGAAGAACACAACACTTCTGCTGAATTAGAACAGGCCATTTTTCCAAAAGGACAACTGCCAAAAGTTGGTAAAAAAGTGACATACTTGTCTGAAGGGTCTCGTCAATGGAAGGATGCAACTGTTATTAGTAGAGCAGGGAAGGCCACTGGAAAGTATAAAAATTAGTTGAATGTACAGTATTCAGGGGAAGGTGTCAAGACAATAGATTGGGAACACGAATACGAAGTTCAAAAATGGAGGGCACAGAAACACAGTGCCAGTTCAGATAGTACATCGGACAGTGAACAGGTCTGCAGGAAAAGGTCAAGAACTATTGAAAGGACATCCCACAGCAGAAGGGAAAGATCATGCAGTAGCAGTACAGAACGAGATACCAGGCGGGAGACGAGATGTAGTTTATCAAGGTCTCGGAACATGAGTAAGACTATGAATATTAACAGGAGTAGAAGCCCACATTCACGTGAGATTTTGGTGGCTTTCAATAAATTAAATGAAAAAGTTATCAAAGATGCCAAACAGCAAGAACTTCATAGTTGGAGTGAATTTGGGGTATACACGGAAGTACCAGATAGGGGACAAAGAGCTCTATCCCACAGATGGACTTGCACGGAAAAGGTTCTTCCGGATGGAACTTATAAGGCAAAGGCCAGGCTTGTGGCAAGAGGATTTGAAGAAAACTTAAAAGATGCGGATTTAAGGGTAGATTCAGCTACGGCAGGAAAGGTTATTTTAAAGATTTTCTTGGCTCTATTAGCCACAAAGTCATGGGAATGCAAATCTATAGATATAAAAGCTAACTTCTTGCAGGGGCATCAGCTCCAGGGAGACATTTTTCTCCGTCCTCCTAAAGAGACAGCTAACACAGAAGGGGTACTCTGGAAGTTGAACAAATGTGTATATGGATTAAAAGATGCGTCTAGAGTCTGGTATTTTTCGGTCAGATCAGTTTTCTTAAAGTTAGGCAGTTGCCAGTTGAAAGCAGATCTGGCAATGTTTTACTGGCACTATAAAGGAAATCTTTCTGGCATCTTTATGATACATGTCGATAATTTTTTGTGGGGTGGGACTAGTGATTTTGAAGCTATTGTAATTTCTGGTTTGAGGAAAGAATTCAGGGTTGGAAGTCAGGCTTCCGGTGCATTTAAATATATTGAACTGGAAATCGGACAGACTAAGTTAGGGGCAACTTTACATCAGCAATTTTATTTGGAAAGCATCAGCCCAATAGCAATTAGCCGTTGCCGGGTTTTGCAAGAAGACACAATGGTTTCAAAGATGGAAAAAGAGCAACTGCAAAGTTTAATGGGGGCAACTGAATTGGTTAGGTCGACAGACTAGACCGGATGTGAGTTTTAATGTCTTGGAGTTGAGTACAAAAATGAATGATCCCAAAGTGGAAGACATAATAAGAGCAAATAAAGCGTTGGTCAAACTAAAAATGCAGGAGTGTGTTTTGAGGTTACCGGTTTTAGGTGACCTTAGGCACTTGAAACTCATAGTTTATAGTGATGCGTCCTGTGCAAATTTATGTGATGGTGTTTCAAGTGTAGGAGGTTTTATAATTTTCCTTTTTGGGAAACAATGGTAAATGTTGCCCTCTTGTGTGGAAAACAAAGAAAATAAGGAGAGTGGTCAAAAGCATTTTGGCTGCTGAGACGTTAAGCCTTGTGGAAGCGGTGGATATGGCCTTTTATATATCTCAGATATTGACAGAAATTTTGGGAATCGGGGATTTGGGTAACATACCCATTGAATGTCACATTGACAATAAATCCCTGTGGGAAAATGTGCACTCTACAAAAAGTGGCAATGAAAAAAGGTTAAGGATAGTAATCGCAAGTTTGAAGCAGATGTTGGACAGAGGGGAAATAGCAAAAAATAAATGGGTCAACAGTAGCTATCAATTGTCAGACTGTTTTACAAAAAGAGGGGCTAGCTCACATAAACTTTTGGATATTGTTAATGAAGGGTGCCTGTTTCTGTGACTGTTTTTTCTTCCAAAAAAATGAAAAAAAGAAGGGGGGAAATTGCATGTATGTTTTTGAGTTTCTTGTAATTTTGTTTTCACCTAATTATTTTTTTTCTCAAAGGAAAGGGAGACTTTTAAGGAATGGGTTAAGAGATATTCCAATTTGTTGTCTCATTTATGTTAAGTATCCAATAATTGACACTGATTATGTAAAGGGGCTTCAGGTGGCCTTAGTGTCAGGTGATGTGATGTTAGAGTTTTGTGCAGAGTCTGTAAAAGTGAAATAAAGGTGTTGGTGAAAAGGAGCAGAGCTTTTCACTCTTTATACAACAGCAGCTAAACGTCTAACACCGAAGAGAGAGGGAAAACAGATTGAGCCAGTATTTATACCCTCTGTTGTGTTGCCCTCTAGTGATCATTTAACTGTAATGACTATACATTAACCCCTTATGTATATGCATATACAGAGATCACTTCAGGAAAAAGCTGTGGTGGGGCGAACTATTGCGGTCCGCATGACCAGCTCAGGCCTATTGCGTGAACCCGAACCAAAGGGGAAAAAGTGTGGGGTTCTGGGATTGGGGCCCTGGGCAGAGTGGACCCTGGAGCCAGAGATTGGAGACCTGTTTGGTGGCTGTGCCTATGTATAGTTTACCTTTACCTTTTATCAATAAACCTTTCTTCGATATATTGGAGCTCCCAGTGATGAGCGTAAACCGGATCGATCGCAAGCCACAGTAGCTCAGAATTCGAGGGGGAAGGGGGAAGCCTCCAGAAAACGAATGGACAAGTTGAAAAGGGTTGGCAGCATCATAAAATGGTGAATGAACAATGCCCATGTATGAGGATCTTGACCCATTTGACCAGGGGGCCGAAGACTGGAGCCACAATATTGAGCGACTCCGTTACTTCTTTACAGCAAATAAAATAACGGGGGAGGATAAACAGAAGCTTATCCTGTTAATGATTTGTTGGCCACCAACATAAAACCTTCTGAGGAATTTGACATCCCCAGAGGCTCTCGACACAAAGTCATCCAACCAGTCGGTGAAGCTGCTCAGGGAGCATTTCAACCCCAGGCTCTCAATGATACCTCAACAATACAAGTTCAACTGCGCTGTCAGAGACCAGGAGAGATGATCACCACCTTCATTGCCAGAATCTGCCAAGTGGCTGAGCATTGTGAGTTTGGCACAACGCTCGGTGATATGCTGCGCAATCATTTAGTATGCGGTATTGCGGTCACAGTTGTAGGCGAACAAACGTTCAAAGATCTTTGAGAAGGTGTTCAGTCTTTGAACCTAAGTAGCATAATAGTCAAGTTGGCAATAGGTACAAGGGATTTCATGAAAATCTTGGTGACAATCACGATGCCAGTGCATTATCAGCAGCATGATATCCAACTGTCTCTGTTCATTGTCGAGGGGCATCGGCCAAGTCTCATAGAACAAGATTGGCTCACTGCCTGAAAGGGTGGTAGAAGCAGGAACCCTCACAATATTTAAGAAGCTTTTAGATAAGCACTTGACATGTAATAGCATACAATGCTACGGACCAAGTGCTGGAATATGGGATGAGAATAGATAGGTGCTTGATGGCCGGCACAGATACAATGGGCCGAAGGACCTCTTTCTGTGATGTAAATCTCTATGACTCTAATGACCCATGGTTTAACAATGAATGTTTTATGTAGCTTACAGAAGCCTATGGATTTGGCTCACCCAAACCCTTGAAAGCCAATGGCGAGGCTCAAAGAGGACTAAAGGCTGTAAAGCCTTTGCTGAAGAAAAATGACGATATCAACTTGGACACAACTTGGGCACAGGGAGGCGCATACTAATCGCTGCTGGCAGAATTCTTTGCTCCCTCCACCGTCAATGGGAATTCCCATTAAAGCAACCCCACACCACAGGGGAACCCATGGGAAGGGGTGCGTTGCCGGCGAGACCAGAGAATCCCGCCACCAGCAAATGGCTGGAGAATTCCGGCCCTGTTATAAGAATTACGTTGTGCTTTGATGGAGGAAAAATGAAGCGTGCGTTGGAACTATCTGCAGCTTGTCACGCACAATGCATCAGGCAAGGGAGAAGTTAGAAGAGAGAAGGAGGAGCGGGGGGAAATAAACCCCGATCAATGTGTTTTCCAGGACCAGCCGTGGCCTCGGCCTCCACTCTGCCCCTTCCCATCAGCACAGCCTCCTCGGTGGGGATAGGTGGTATTATTGCACTGATCCCCCACAGTCTGCTGCCAGGTTTTATGCACCATCATCTCCTGCTGGAATGAAGAAAGTGTGTCAGAGTCTTAGAAGGTGATTGAGGATTGTGGCAGTTTTAGTTGAAACGCTGCTCTCATGGTCTTATGTGGTAAGTCATTGAGCTTATTGCTATACAAGGCACATAGCACCAATCCCTCATAAGGGGCTGGGTTAAGACATTGTAAGTTCATTTATTGAGACTAAACATATGAGAACAGTCTTGTGGTGTTGTAAAGTTTGGAGTAAAAAAATCTGTTACCTGCTCCACTGCTTTTAAAGTAGAAGTGAAACTAAAACTGGAACACTCAGTCCATACATCATTTTCCTTCCAGTGATGTGTACAGAAACATACTCATATCCTTAAAGGTATACTAGGTAAAAGGTAAAGTCGCCGTAGTTCCCGATGACCATAGGCTGCTTTGCCCTTTGAGGGGGGAGAGCTGACACGTGGTGACTTAACCTGAGGATCACCACACCTCAGGCGAGGGGCAAGGTTGAGAAGGCGGGACCTTCGTGAATATCCTACAGCAATTGCTAGTGTGTGTGTGATATATAGAGAGAGAAAGAGTTACATGTTTGAAGTTTGCAATAGTACTGTGTGTGTGAGGACATTGTGAAGTTGGATGTGCTGACTGGAACAGAGCTCTTGGTGTTGCGAAAGGCATTGGGTACCAACGATGAACGTGACTGTTGTATTCTCTACTCTGCTTTAACTGGATGACTCGGATGCGTAGTGTTGAATAAACAACACAAAGCTTTGTTAACCAACTAAACCAGAAATTTATGACACTACTAACTAAGATTCATTCACATTCCCAAAGTGGAAGGTTATTGTATAAAACAATGCCATCTCTAACTTACAGAACTCTCAAGTATACAACTGCTCTCGATAGCTGACACTTTTCCTGCCCTTTCCTAACTCTTAACTCCTAATCATCTTCTAATCCCAGAATCCCCTAGTCACATGATATATATTTATGTATGACTGTTCTGTGGTTCCCTCTAGTTGTAAGAAGCATCATCATTAACTTGTTAACTTTTGACATCCCAGTCAATATACATATCATTACAGGGACTATGAGCTGTTTAGCTGTGATGAGAAGGCATCTGAACTTAGCTTGAAAAGTAACATCATGGAAATTCTTAGAGCACCACATCCATGACCTGCAAGGAATACTATGGGGTTGGCATTGTTGCTCATTTCCTCTCAATGGTCTTCATTATTGGTCTTAATGCCCTGGGCGATAAAGAATGTCCGTCCTTCCCTCCACTTCATGCAGCAGGGTCCCCAGTACAGTACTGGCGAGACTTAATACTCCCTATCTCCCAGCTTCAGCCATTTCAGTATTTCACTGGGCAGTTCCTCAAAGCACTTCTTGCAGTCACAACCCACCTGCCTTTTAAGAGCTGCTAGCTGTCCTTAAATTGTTTGGATTTCTCCTGATATCAGATAGGCATGTAGCCAATGATTTGGTGTTACACTGGATGTACATTAATAACATTAGCAGGCATTGCAGATTTCACATGCTGACTGCGCTGCTATTATCCGGCACATCTATTTCTACGATGCACCGACAATGCACGTTTTACCATATGATTGAATTTCCAGGCCCGTCTTCATTTGTGAAGATTAACGTAAGAAATTAACATAGTTCTCTCATTTTTCCATTGGCAGGAAATGTCCTTGAAGCTGCTCCCCACCCCCTGCTCCCCCCTCCTTCATCCTCGCCTCCCCTGCCATAAGTGCATCAAACAAATCCCGTTAATATGCGCCACAGCAATTTCTGCCCCACGTCCAACAAATTTACAATCGTAAAGCAAGAGCAGCTCTGGGAAAAATCCCAGTCCAGCTGCTTCAGTTAACTTATTCCATGAGCAATCAATTTGGCCTTTAGCTCTCGAACAAAGAAACACTCCTTGCGGCTAATTAATGTTCTACTGTGTTCTTGCCCCTTCTAATCCTCATTTTAATTACCCTCAAATAACTTTTCTGTGCTGCATAATCCTTGCAGAGTTGGTAGCAATTATGAAATACAGACAGCTGTAGGTGAAATCATATAGATCAGACATAATTGAAGAATGTGAGCTGTATATTACCCTGTTGCTCCATGAACAAAATATTTCCTCTTTGCATGCGAATATATCTTCCCACAAGTTATAAGGGCATTGTCATTTTGTTAAAGTATGTTTTAAGTAATTAGCCATTGGGCATTTGTCTTGATGCAATAGTGTTACAATTTGATTGATTGATTTATTGTCACATGTACCGAAGTACAATGAAAAGTATTTTATGCAGCCAAGGGAATGTACACAGTGTGCACATAGTAGACAAAAAGAATAATCGACAGAGCATATTGACAGATGGTACATCAAAAATAGTGATTGGTTACAGTGCGGAACAAGGTATATAGTATATATAACATAGTAAATACTTGAGCAAAGCAGCATTGGGCATCATGAATAGTGTTCCTACAGGGAACAGATCAGTCTGAGGGGGAGTCGTTGAGGGGTCTAGTAGCTGTGGGGAAGAAGCTGATCCTATGTCTGGATGTGCAGGTCTTCAGACTTCTGTATCTTCTGCCTGATGAAAGGGTCTGGAAGAGGGCAATGCCTGGGTGGGAGGGGTCTCTGACAATGCTGTCTGCCTTCCTGAGGTAGCGGAAGTTGTAGACAGAATCAATGGGAGGGTGGCAAGCTTGTGCGATGCGTTGGGCTGAATTCACAACATGCTGCAGTTTTTTGCGATCTTGGACCGAGCAGTTGCCACACCAGGCTGTGATGTAGCTGGATAGGCTGCTCTCTATGGCACATCTGTAGAAGTTTGTGAGAGTCGATGCAGACATGCCAAATTTCATTAGCTTCTGTAGGAAGTAGAGCCATTTTTTGGCTTTCTTGACTGTTGCATCAATGTGAGTGGACTAGAACAGACTGTTGGTGATGGTGACCCCCAGGAACTTAAAGCTAACAACCATCTCCACTTCAGAGCCATTGATGCAGATGGCGGGGTGTGTGATGTGCTACGTTTCCTGAAGCTGATGATCAGTTCTTTGGTCTTTCTGACATTTAGAGAGAGGTTGTTTTCAGTACACCATGCAACCGAGTGATTTATCTCCCTTCTGTCGTCTGATTCATCATTCTTTGAGAACCCAACCACCGCAGGTCCGCAAACCTATAGATTGAATTGGAGTTGAATCTTGCCACACAGTCGTTGTGTATAGGAAGTACAATACAGGACTGAGCACCCATCCTTGCAGGGCTCCAGATATTGTGGAGGAGGTGCTGTTGTCTATCCTGACAGATTGCGGTCTGTTGGTGAGGAAGTCAAAGATCCAGCTGCACACCAGCTGCGCAGGGAGGGATCAAGTCCAAGATTGAAGAGTTTGATTATTAGTCTTGTCGGGATAATGGCTTTGAAGGTGGAGCTGAAATCTATGAACAGCAGTCTGACGTAGGTGTCCTTGTTGTCGAGGTGTTCGAGTGTTGATTGTCAGGCCATGGAGACAGCACTTTCTGTGGACTGGTTGAGGTGATAGGCGAACTGCAATGGAATGAGGCTGTCTGGGAGGTGGGCATTGATCCGTCTTATGACTAGCTGCTCATAGCATTTCACGTTAACAGATGTCAGGGCCAGCGGTCGGTTGTCATTGAGGCAGGTTACCTTGTTCTTCTTTGGTGCTGGTATATGGTGTATTATTATGAGTGACCATACAAATGGTCATTCCTACAACAAGAGTTTTGTTTAAAATTACTTGAGGCATTTGGGCATCACTGACAAAACCACCAGCGAATGGCGCACCACTGAAAAACACGCGGCTGGGGTATTAGTGAGCCCCACCGCAGTGGTTACTTAGTTGGGATTTGAATCTGAACAAAGGTCCCAGGTTTAATGAATTCCCTAAGCCCAACACCATTGGGACTGAGAAATTGAATGATATTAAAAAGACTCATTATGGGTGATATGGTACACAGTGGCTAGCACTGCTGCTTAACAGTGCCAGGGACCTGGGTTCTATTCCGGCCTTGGGTGACTGTGTGGAGTTTGCACTGTCTCCCGGTTTCATCCGATTTCCTCCCACAGTCTACAGATTTGCAAGTTGGGTGGGTTTGGTCACGCTAAATTGCCTGTCAGTGTCCAGGGATGTGCAGGCTAGGTCAAAAAGTTACAGGGATGGGATGGACGGATCAGTGGACCTGGGTAGGGTGCTCTTTCGGAGGCTCAGTCCAGACTCGATGGGCCGAATGACCTACTTCTGCACTGTAGTGATTCTATGTGCTAAATTGCCTAGGGGATGAGATTATATCTTCAACTTTAAGACTTGGTATTACACTGGAATGTTACATCTTTGCTCAATAAGAGGTGTAAAGATAAGCCCAGCAAATATAGGTTAGTCAGTTTAACTTCAGTGGTGGGGAAGATTCGAGAAACAATAATTTAGAACAAAATTTATAGCCATTTGGGCGAATGTGGGTTAATTGGAGAGCCAGCACAGATTTATTAAGGGAAAACTGTGTCTAACTGGCTTGTGAGAGTTTTTTGAAGAGGCAGCAGAGAGATTTGATAAGGGCAATGCTGTTGAAGTGGTGTTTATGGGCTTTTGATACAATGTGATGCCACAGCCAAGTGAGCAAAGTTATGACTCATGGAATAAATGGGGTAAAAGCAACATGAATACAAAGTTAACTGAGTGATTGGAAACAGAGAGTAATGTTTAGTGGATGGTTTACAGACAGCAGGAAGTTTTGTAATGGAGATACTAGGGATCAGTATTGGGACCCTTGTTTATCCGATACATATTAATGACCAAGATTTCAGTATATAGGGGGCACTTTCAGAATTTGTGGATGAAATGAAACTTGGAAGTATTGGCTCAAAACTTCGAACCAGAGTCGGAATCTGTGTCTATCATTGATCATACAGAAAACTATCCACTTATCTACATATACATAAAATGACTTCTGATCCATGGTGCAGAAGAACTCCCTCAGCACAGGAATCCTTACAGAGGGCAGAGAATCAGTGCAGAAACCACACACCCTTTTAGGGTACTAGGTGCCACATGATAAGTTTAAATATCCAGTGTGAACATTGTTGAATGAATGATGGATGAATGTTAGTGAATGGGTGAGTGAATGGTGAGTGAATGGATAAGGTGGGTGGAGGTGGATGCTGTAGGTGGGTAGACTGGCAGATGTGTGAGGTGGTTGGGTGGCAGGTAGGTGGAGCAGCAGGAAAGCTGGGGGTTGGGGGGGGTGAGATGAGTAGCTGGGTTAGTGGGTCGGAGGGTCAAGGGGTAGCAAGATCAGATCAAGAGGGGTGGTCAGGTCTGGTGCCAATCAGATCCAGTCTGGGGTGAGTTAGGTGGTTCGGTGGGGAGTCAAGGGGTTAGAAGGGCGAGTCCAGTCTCGTGGAGGAGTAGGCTGGAGGGGTATAGTCAGTTTGGGTTCAGGGGCCTTTGAGGCTGAGAGGGAGTCAGGTTCTTGGGGCAAGTCAGGTCTGGTTGGGAGAAGTTAGGGAGGAAATTGTGGAGTCAGGAGGGTCATCAGAATTATCAGTCTGATTGATTGGAGGAGTCGGGGTGGGGGGGTTGAGGTCAGTTGTGTAGTTACCCAGGATTTAGACTAGGATTGTTCTGTCTAACATTTCTGTTCAACAGATAAGTCCCACATGAAATGCACTGTGGGAATATGTCTAAACTTCTGCCGTTCCAGAGACTGGAAGATCTGGTCCATTATGAACTCTGAGGGGATTAGCTTAGAACTTCAAAAGGACACACAGGAACACAAGAACTAGAAGCAGGAGTAGGTCATTCAACCCCGACGCCTGTTCCATTCGATAGGATCATGGTTGATCTGACACTGGCCTCGACTCCACTTTCCGGTCTGTCCCCAGTTGACAATTTGGTGAAATGGGCAGACAAGTGGCAGATAGAGTTCAATGGAGAGAAATGCAAAGTGATTCATTTTGTTGAAAGAACACAGTGCGACAATATCAAATAAAGGGTACAATTTTCAAGGGCGTTCAGGAATAGAGGGACCTGGAGCTACTTGTGCATTAGTCATTGGAGGTGGCAAGGCAGGTTGAGAGAGTGGTTAATAAAGCATACGGTATACTAGGTTTTATTAATGGAGCAGAGAGTGCAAGAGAAAGGAAGCTATGTTAAACTTGTATAAAATGCTGGTTCAGCCTCAACTAGAGTATTGTATCCACTTCTGAGTGTCACACGTTTGGAAAGATGTGAAGGCATTGGAAGGGAAGATTCACGAGAATGGTCACAGGGATGAAGAACTGCAGCTATGCTGAAAAAGTGAAGAAATTGGGACTGTTTCCCTTGCAGTAGAAAAGATTAAAGGAAAATTTGACAGAAGTATTCAAAATTCTGAGGGAGTAGATGGGGAGGAACAATTCCCAATGGTGAAAGGGTCAGGACCTTGAGGGCACGTAATTAAGGTAAGAAGCAATGGAGGCATGAGGAGAAACGTTTTCATGCAGTGAGTAGTTAAAATCTGGAATCCATAGATTCCCTCCAGTGCTGAAAGAGGCCATTTGGCCCCTCGAGTCTGCACCGCCCCTCTGAAAGAGCATCCTAACCTGGGCTCGCTCCCCCGCCCTAGACCCATTACCCATCTAACCTGCACACTTTTGGCGCTGCCTGAGATTGTGATGGAGGAATTCAAGAAGGAATTGTATGATTGTCTGAAAGGAAAAATGTGGTTACAGGGCAAAGGTAGATTAATTTGTTCTTAATCTAGGACAAAAGTTCGGCACAACATCGTGGGCCGAAGGGCCTGTTCTGTGCTGTATTTTTGTGTTCTGTGTTGGGAAGGACACAAGGTGAGTTGCTCATTCGGAGAGTTGGTGCAGACACTGTGGGCCAAATAATCGCCTCCTGTACTGAAACAATTCTGTGATTCAGTATCAAAGCCAAATTGATGAGAGATGGTCAAATGGCAAAGAACCCACATCACTGGATAAGGATGTGTTATACCTTGGCTTCCCCTGAATGGCAATCACAGGATGTGCAACAAGTACTGTACCGCTGAGAGCATAAATTAAATATTTCATCCAAAAATAACTCAATTTACATCTTGATATATCATTGGTATACATACAAATGGATTCCAACAGCACTGAAAATGGAGGAGGTGCTATTAATGAACCGTTACTTGACATTGAGTATTATTAATTGCCAGTGCAGATTTCATCCTCCCATTGATACAAACCTTCTCTTCACAAACAGGCCCACATGAAAAGCAGAAATGGAAACGAAGATATGTCAAATTTTAGGCAATTTCTTTGACTTTAAAATTACTTTCTCTCTATTTAATGAAGAAGGCAGTCTTGTTATTTCTCTCAGTCTAGGGCTGAGGGAAATATATCTGCTTGTCACTAGCCAATACCACCAATCTTTCCATTGGCTAACTTTCTCCCTCCCCTTATCTCTCTCATATACTTTGCCTCTTTGTCCTTTCATTCCCTTTCCTCACCACTGTCTCCCACCTTGTTGCTCCCTCATCATCCTCCCTGCTTGCTCCTGTTCCTCCTCCTCCCGTTCTACCTTGCTCCCCAATCTCTTGACTCCAATCTGCCAATCCCTCTCCTTCACCACCCTTCTTGTTTTTTTCCCTTGCTGATCTGCAGTGCCACAGTTCTCCCGCAGCACTTGTCCAATTTCAAAGATTCCCCCCCCCCCAACCACCCACATTCTGACTCTGCTTCACTTAAAAAACAATACCTTTTGTATTCAGTTCTACGCTCAACACCTTGGGAGGTCAACTCATTGCATTTAATAATGTCTTAAAAAGCAGTTTCTCACTCCATTTGAGATGAATATTTCTCCTCACATGGTTTAGCAGTAATTACAATGCAGGCAAAGGCACGTGATGTGTGATGATTTAAAAAAAATAACATTCATAAAGTTATTGATCCAGATGGTGAATAGAGCAGGTATTATTTTAAAACAGGGAAATTTTTCAATATGTGCCAGTTACATGTGAAGTCTTGATCGTGACGTGGGGTCTCACACAATTTAAGGCATTATATATGAGCCATTTCAATACAGCGTGGAAAGAGGCCTTTTAGCCCATCATGTCCATGCCAGCATCAAGCTCCTATCTACTCTAATCACATTTTCCAGCACTTGGCCCATAGCCTTGTATGCTGTGGTGTTTCAAGTGTCCATCTAAATACCTCTTAAATTTTGTCAGGTTTCCAGTTTCTACCGCCCTTTCAGGCAGTGAGTTCCAGGTTCCAACCACCCTCTGGGTGAAAAGATTTTTCCTCACAAAATACATCACACTTGATGAACACGCAACCAGCTAAATGACAAAGTACTGTTATTTTTTTAAGACAGTCTACAGTTCATCAGAAAATAGACCTTGTTGATGGCTATGGCATTAACCTAAGTACTTATATAAATAATGTGGGATATAATTTGATCGGACAATAATTTGTGTGGCTGAGGAACGTTTGTCATGTGCAATTCATACATTGATGTACTGTAACAGCAGCAATACGCATTCATTTATTTATGTACACTTTTAATGTGGGAAAATATCCCAAAGCAGTCCATCTGGAGTTCTGAGAAGTATGCCGGAGCAGCATCTGGCATGGAGAGCGTGATCAAGCAGCACCAACTGAGCAGTAACCTGCTCACTGATGTTCAATTTGCACTTGGCTCCAGGCCTCACCAAAGCCTTGAGTCAAACATGGACAAGGGAGCTGAATTCGAGGTGAGGTGAGAGTGACAGTATTTGACTCGGTGTGGTATCAAGGTGCCCTACAATCAAAATGTCAATAGGAATCGGCAGGGGGCGGGGGGGGGTGGGTAACTCTTGACTGGTTAGTGTTACGAGGCCCTGGGTTAGTGTGCAGTCAATTGCAGCCCTACAGGCCCCAGAGTCTCAACATAAGTGAATTAACCAATTATCTTTATGTTTTCCTGAGATCTTTGATCCTCAACAGTCCCAGTAACTTACAGGCACCAGATTTGTGAGTAAAACTGTTTATTTATAATAAGAGAAGAGATAAACATGTAAGAAAAATAATAGAACAATGATCTACTTGTCCAACTGTTCCCCAAACCCCATCCCACCCTCCACCCAGATGCACACAAGACAGTGAATGGGTAGGAATTGTTAAAAAATAACAGGGGTTGAAAGGGCTAAGATGAATCTTTGGTGGTAGTCTTTGTAGTCGTCGATCTTGTCATCATCTGTTGGTTTGGATCTTTTAAAATCTGTCTTCAATTAGACCTCATGGGTTGCAGGAATTCCTCTGGAGAGTCACCTTCACTTATACAGGCCTCCACTAGATTGACTCTCAGTCTCACTGAGATAGTATTAGGATTCCTTAAACCTGAGAATTTAAAAAGGGTTCTCCATCCACTCCACCCATCAAATGCTTATCTGTCCTTTCGCTGAGCAGGTTTTGACAATGGTAAGAGAGAGAGAGAGAGAGAGAGAGAGAAGAGAGTTAGTTGGCAAGTTATGCTGCAGCTCTATAGAACCTTAGTTAGGTCACACTTGGAATATAGTATTCAATTCTGGTTGTCACACTACCAGAAGGATGTGGAGACTTTGGAGATGGTGGAGAAGAGGTTTACCAGGATGTTGCCTGGTATGGAGGGCATTAGATATGAGGAGAGATTGGATAAACTTGCTTTGTTCTCACTGGAACAACTGGAGGTTGAGGGTCAAAACTTATAGAAGTTTACAAAATTATGAGGGGCATGGACAGAGTGGATTGTTAGACCCAGGATGGAAGAGTCAATTACTAGGGGACAATGATTTAAAGTGCGGGGGAAATGTTTAGAGGAGATGTGTGAGGGGAGATGTGCTGCAGGAAGTGGTGGAAGCAGGTACGATCGTAACATTTAAAGGGAGTCTTGACAAATACATGAATAGGATGGGAATAGAGGGATACGAACCCCGGAAGTGTCGAAGGTTTAAGGATAAATGGCAGTATAGTCGCCACAGGCTTAGAGGGCCAATGGGCCTGTTTCTGTCCTGTGCTTTTCTTTGTTCTTTGTTCTTTTAGGGTTCTCTGGAGAGAAATATTAACCTGGGCTTTTCCCAACCTTTTTCACTTGTGCAGGTTTAAACTTGCACAGGCCTGGCTGAAGGGAATATTTTCAGTATTTAAATCAGGAGTTAACCCTCCACATGCCTGGCTGGAGAGTGTTCAAAAATCACCAGCCTCAGCTGAGAGAACCTGTTTTTCCTCAAGTGTAATCAGTACTGAATTAAAATGGAGTTGACGCCTCTTCATCTCATAAACCTATGGGGCGACCCACTAATCACAATCGAGAATGGAGTATGTCCTGGAATCCCAGAAGATCTGATTGCCTGCTGGCCAAGTCTGTCAAAATGACATCACAAGACTATGCCACACAGCACACCATGGGGAAGGAAATCCCTTTAGACCAGTCCAACTAGCAGCTTTCAGAAGGTGGGGGGGGTTCAAAAGTCTGTCATTTAAACCAAAATCTGCAATGATGCAGCAGCCAGAAAGACAGTAATTAAAAGGGAATTAAGGATGAGACGAGGATTTAAAAGAGGTTCCTTACGTTGGAGTCATATTTAGCACAAAGGAGGATGGTTGTGGTTGTTGAAGGTTAATCACCTCAACCCCAGGACATGACTGCAAGTGTTCCTCAGTGCTATGTCCACATCTCACCCATCTTGAACTGCTTCAGTAATGACCTTCCATCCATCACATGGTCAGAAGGAGGGATGTTTATTGGTTGATTCTCAGTCCCACTGAGATAGTATTAGGATTCCTTACCTGAGAGTTTAGAACAGGGTTCTCTGTCCACTCTACCCATCCAATGCTTAGCTGTCCTTTCTCTGGGCAGGGTTCTGACTGTGGTGAGAGAGAGAGAGAGAGATGCATTCAAATGCATTACCATCACTGAATCTCCCACCATCAGAAGCCTGAAGATTACTGCAAACCACAAACTTAACTGGACCAGTCCAGGTGCATATTTGTAATACAAGAGCAAAGAATTCTGTGGATAGCAACTCATTTCCTGATTCATCAAAACCTGTCCAACATCCATAAAGCAGCAATCAGGATGACTTATCCATGCCTTCAGGCGGGAACAAACTCTCAGCTCATCTGTACTGTGCAGCCTATGGTTCGTCCTATGTGTGCTGTGCCAGGATGGACGTTGGAATGGTAGATATCTCTTCTATTGTCTGAGTGTGTCTTATCGACAGGCTTACCCTGCAGTTTGGCTTTCTGCGCAATGACGGTGTCTTCGGTTTGCTTCCTTGGCTCACTGAGCAAAGGGGTGCACTGGTTAGAGGCTGCGGTGTCTGGGCCATGGTGCCTTGGGGTATTGTACCATCAGATTTTGGAACCAGAGTTTGGGGCTCTTCTTGTTGCTGCTGCTTCTTCTTTTGGTTGTCTTCCACTCTTGGCGTCGTGGTAACCATTTGCACCGTTTCCTGACTGCGCTCTCGGAAACCTGTAGTTCTGTGTAATTGATGACGGAGGTTGTTTTGACGTCTTCGGCCATCCATTTGCAGGACAACAACGGCATCTCTGCTCAGAAGAGAAGCAGACTGGTTGCAGATGACACACATGAATTCAAAGGTTTGCTTGCTGCCTTGCCAAATGTTAATGGTTCCAGAATCATGCCTCTAAACGGAAGACGGATTCCACCCTGCCCAGAGAGTGGTGTGCCTGTCATTCATAGTCAGAGGTCTCTCAACCATTGACCGAGGGGACTGCAACACTAGCTCTCATGCTCAATTAGAAGCGTGCGGGATGATCATTAACCGATGTGCCCACGTTCAAGAACAAAATCTCTGACCTTTGACCTCACCAAAGAAACGCCGTTGTGTCTCCTCTTGGTGTGGTACCTTGACCTTGTGAACCATCTTGGGGTCCTCTGTGTGTCGAGCTTTGCATAGCTTTCTGATGCATGCCATGCATTGCAATTAAAACACTGTGTTGAGATTGCTGAATATTGGCCATGCCTGTCGGGTGGTCGTGCATGCGGGTTCGCCCGGCTCACTAGGGATGGCATGGTCGCCGTTGTCTAATGTTCAGTTAGGATATTGATTCCCTTGGTCTGGAGTTTCCTTGCTCCTTTGCTGTTTCACTCACTGGACAGTGTAGTATCTAAGTACTTTTGCATTGTGAAACCATTCATTCACGGCTTCGGCTGGGTCTTTTAATTGCCAATTATCTATTTCAATTGGAATGAGTACAGCCAACTCGGAACCCAGGGCTCTTTGTGGTGCTGACTTATTAAGAATCTTTTAAAAATTTGTTCTGGACAAGAATTTAAGTTCTTTTAGCTCGAACCGGCTGGGCCTTCTGACTCTTCACTCTTGTGGTATCGAAGCTTGACTTCCATGGGATTCAGTGGAGTCCTCTGCTGCAGTGGATTGGATTGGATTGGATTTGTTTATTGTCACGTGTACCAAGGTACAGTGAAAAGTATTTTTCTGTGAGCAGCTCAACAGATCATTAAGTACATGGGAAGAAAAGAGAATAAAAGAAAATACATAATAGAGCAACACAAGATATACATTGTAACTACAAAAGCACTGGCATCG
The DNA here is from genome assembly GCF_902713615.1 of Scyliorhinus canicula. Classification (NCBI taxonomy): domain Eukaryota; kingdom Metazoa; phylum Chordata; class Chondrichthyes; order Carcharhiniformes; family Scyliorhinidae; genus Scyliorhinus; species Scyliorhinus canicula. The sequence goes on along the minus strand of NC_052155.1, from coordinate 162,477,747 downwards.
GATGAAGCATACAGGGTGTAGTGTTAATGAGGTCAGTCCATAAGAGGGTCATTTAGGAGTCTGGTGACAGTGGGGAAGAAGCTGTTTTTATGAGTCTGTTTGTGCGTGTTCTCAGACTTCTGTATCTCCTGCCCGATGGAAGAAGTTGGAAGAGTGAGTAAGCCGGGTGGGAGGGGTCTTTGATAATGCTTCCCGCTTTCCCCAGGCATCGGGAGGTGTAGATGGAGTCAATGGATGGGAGGCAGGTTCGTGTGATGGACTGGGCGGTGTTCACAACTCTCTGAATTTTCTTGCGATCCTGGGCTGAGCAGTTGCCATACCAGGCTGTGATGCAGCCCGATAGGATGCTCTCTATGGTGTATCTGCAAAAGTTTTATCTCCCTCTCTGCCCGGATCAGCCGCCCAGCCCGGGTGGAATTAAGGACCCAGTCCAAGTGTGCCCACTCCCCCCCCCACCCCCAGTGTGCCCACCACTCTCAGTGTGCCCCCTCCCCCAGTGTGGCGTTTTATCTCTGACTTCTGCTTCCACTCCTGATGCTGAACATTTCTCTGGTGATCTGCTCATGCGCCCTTCCTGCTGGTGCTTTTTGCCAGGTCAGAATGTTGCGCTTTTAATCTTCATGCTTTTACATTTCTTCTCCAGTGTCTACGAGGTCCTGGGCTTTTTTCATAACTGCAAGCTGTTATGAGTGGTCAATAGGTCTCATGAAGATGATCTGAGTCATATATAGTTCAGCAGTAAGTATTTCTGAACTACTTACATACTTATATACAGTAGAAGGTCTAAACTAGGAGCTACCTCCATGCTTGCTTCATCATGCATCTCTGCCCTGTCCAAGGCTTCTCTCTTGACTGGGATCATGTTTTCTTTAACTTCACAGTGTGGGCGGTAGTGCACCCAGTCCCACTTTACCTCTTCAAATGGCAGACCCTTATACAACACCAATGATTAATTGTGTATGCCCATCAACCTTCTTCTGACTCCTGATCCACCACACCCCTCTCCCCAATATCATCATATCCCCAGCAGAAATATATTGAAAGAACCTTGTGAAACTTAACTTCACAACTTCTGGATGCCCAAAAAGCTTTACAAACAATGACGTATATCTGAAGTGTAGACACTATTGGAAATGTGGCGGCCAATTTGCACAGCAAATTCCCACAATGTGCAGAGAGATGAATATCCAGCTAATCTGTTTTTGGTGATGCTGATTGAGTGCGACTGCACCCTCTGGTCAGTCTTTTTCAGATTCTGGCTCTCACCCAGATATGCCCAGTAACTGACCACATTCAGAATCCTCCTCTGCCCTAACCTTCAATATCCACCCACTGTCAATCTCTGAAAGCCTCTAGTAAATCTGCAAGGCAAAGGGACAAGGATTAGGTTGTGATGTATGATGGGAAAAGAGGAAGAAGTGTGGTTGACACCATTGCAGCTTCTCATTCAGATTGTCTAGGGTGAGGGGAGAAGGAAGATTAGGCCCTGCTCTTCAATCCCTCCAACAATGCCACTGGCCACATCCTCTGCAATGCCCCTCCCCATAATGGCCAGGATTGTCTTTCTCATGCAGGTAATTCTGTGAAAACATACGCTGCCGCCAGCACCACCAATTGCCGCCTGGCTGCTGTAAAGCAATTGAAAGGTCTCATTGAAAATGACAGGCCAGGGAGAAGGGAGAAGGACAGGCCTCAGGCAGTGGTAGCCCATCAGGGATCTGACAGTGGACCACAAGACATTTTGTTGAGAGAGTGAGAGCGGAGTGGAGAGATAAAGGAATGAGTGAGTAAGAGGGAGACTGAAAGCGAGCCAAGGTGATTAAAAAAACGCGAGAAGGAGTGAGAAAATAAAAGCACAAGAAAGAGCAAGACCGAGGGCGGAGTGGTTGGTTGTCTCTCCTCATTTACCTCAATAAACTCGGATATCCGTAACGGTATGGTTTTCTTCATCTTTCAAAAATTTTGAGTACCCAATTCATTTTTTCCAATTAAGGGGCAATTTAGCATGGCCAATCCCCCTGCCCTGTACATCTTTGTGTTGTGGGGCCGAAACCCATGCAAACACAGGGAGAATGTGCAAATTCCTCACAGACAGTGACCCAGGGTCGGGATCGAACCTGGGACCTCTGACCCGTTAGACAGCAGTGCTAATCCATTGCGCTACCATGCTGCCCCTGTATGGTTTTCTTCACAGTAAAGTTTTCAGAACAGCAGTGGTAAAACGTATGGGAGTAGTGTGGTTTATTAATTTAAATACATTTAACAATAAGTATAAATAAATATCTAAAGTACATATCTGTGCAATTAACAAATGTAGTTGCAGTTAGTATTGGCTTTGATAAACAGTGTAAATTGTAATATATGTAAGGTGCGTGAAAATATTTATTTTGCTTTTTCCATTTGAAGTTGATCACAATTCTATTCATTTCTGGATGATTGAGCATTTTCTGTAAATCATTATGAAATATTCAGTGTGCATTAAATGTATTTGATTTTATTCATGGGGTTGGTGAACCAGCCTGATTTCAATCTTGCAGCTCACTGAGGTGAAGGAAGGCCACTCATGTGGCCCACTCACTAGCCCAGGTTGCCCATCACTGGTCTAAGGTTAGTGGATGTGATTGGGGGGGTGGGGCAAGGTTGGGCCAAGTGGATCTGGGGGCTCAGACATCGGGGGGGACATTGGGGGATGTAAGACATCGAGGTTTTAGACATTGGGCAGGTGTCAGACATCGGTAGGGTTGAACTTGGGGTTTGGCCAGGCATTGGGGTGGGAGGGCCAGTCGTCGGCCGGGGGTGGGTGAGGATTGGACATTTTTGAGTGTTGGGGTCAGTTTGATGGGGGAGGTCAGTTCAGGTTGGATCAATTGGTTTGGAGGGTGGGGGGTCGTGACCATAGAATTTACAGTACAGAAGGAGGCCATTCGGCCCATCGAGTCTGCACCGGCTCTTGGAAAGAGCACCCTACCCAAAGTCAACACCTCCACCCCAGCCCCATAACCCAGTAACCCCACCCAACACTAAGGACAATTTTGGACACTAAGGGCAATTTATCATAGCCAATCCACCTAACCTGCATATCTTTGGACTGTGGGAGGAAACCGGAGCACCCGGAGGAAACCCACGCACACACAGGGGAGGATGTGCAGACTCCGCACAGACAGTGACCCAAGCCGGAATCGAACCTGGGACCCTGGAGCTGTGAAGCAATTGTGCTATCCACAATGCTACCGTGCTGCCCGATCAGGTCAGGACATAAGGTCAGGTCGGGTCGTGGGGTGGGGCCATGTTGGGCTGTAGGGGTGGGGGTTGTGACGGTTTGGGGGCAGTAGGGTTGGGTTGAGGGGGGTCAGGTTCGGATGAGTGCGAGTCCAGCTGGGTTGGGTGGGAGGTCTGGTCAAGGTGAGGGAGGGGGGAGGAATCTCATGTGTGGGGTGTCAGGGGTGGGGGAGTGCCTGGGGGGTTAGGAGTGTGGAGGGTGTCCCATGCGGATCTGGGTCTGGCTGCTTATAATAGTTAGAAGTGCTTGTATTTCTTCTGACTCTTTCAGAGTAACTATTAGTGCAACACTGGCAGAACCATCCAAAGTTAGTGAAGTAAGTGCTTTGTCGGATGGTTTCTGCATAGCGCAATTGTCCAGGGGAAGTTAGCCCTTCTGGACAATTAGCAGGTAAATCTTTACCGAGGAAATTTCAACACGTAGTCCCCAATGCAGGTTTTGGGAACCCCTAAATTCAATGCTAGCAAGCCTGGGAGTTACAGCATATGTCTCTCCTCTTCTCAACCTCCAGCACCAAGGCCTCGGGTGCAGCATTGGAGAGCGTAAGACTATCTCCAGCTTCATCTATTTGAGTTTCCACAATTGTACGCAATGCTTTTTGCTTCCATATCCCACCTCCCATTTAAGAGATGTTGGCTGACCTCAAATAGTGTTCTGCGCTCCTGAATTTCAGGGCTCCCTCCTGACATTTGCACCAGCCACTGAAATCAAAAGGCAGATTTGAATTGAAACAACTGGACAGATCAATCGCGGTGCTCCATGCACAGATCCCTATTCAAACGATATCAAATTTAACCGCAGACAGCATCCCTATAAGTTTTCTAAGACTAATGAAATAAATTGTTGATGAAGAATATTAATATCAAAAGAATCAGTGTTCCCCTTTAAATAGCATTTTACTCATCAGACATGCAAGATTGTCTTGCACGGTAATGCAGTCATTTATTGCAAACTTACAAACATCCCTCTGTACAAATCCATTATGAGGGAATTAAATCATGTCATTTTAATATATTCACTCATTAAAGTATTTTGGTTTTCCTCAGGCCAGTAATAAACAGCAATAGCTATATTCATTGATGGCGGTTTATTTCTTATCATCTCTGCAGGCAGAGCTGAAAATGAGCAAATGAAAAATGCAATATCGCAACCACCTTGAAGATAGCACCAGTACAGTCATGAAATTTACAACCATGGTGCCACCGGAGGTGGAGCGTCAGGAACCAAATGCTCTCCTGGTAGTGCTCACTGTGCCACTGTGCGGCAAGGCACTCTGTGTGTCAATACATCATCCCAGCTAATGTGATACCTATTTACAAGACTTGGATCACACAGGTCTATTCAACAAATCTGCTTGTTGCTCAATAAAGATCAGCGCAGAATTCTCCATTCCAGAAACTAAGAGCTGGATTCTTCGATTCTACGGCTACGTCCGCAGGATCTGTCTGGTCTTACGACCAAAGGGTCGGCGCCGCCCCTGCACTGATTCTCCGCCCGGTGGGGGGAGCAGGCAGCCGCGCCACATGAAGGCTTTACCTGCAGATACGGATGGAGAATTGCCAGGTCCGTGGCCACGCATGTGCACGGCGGCGCCCTGTGTCGGCCGCTCCGTACAACATGGCGCCGGTCGCGCGCTGACCTCTCCTGCCAGATAGTCCTCCCCTTAACCTCTCTCGCCCCCCCCCCAGACCCCCCCCACTAGTCCCCCCCAGCCCCTGCCGACGCCCCCCCAGCCAGAGAAACGGCTCTTCCCACCCCCCCCACCCCCCGCTTCTGTGGCGGCACTTGACACAGTTCGTAGCCACCACACGAGGTCCCTGAAAACTGTGAGGAGACGTGACAGACGCCGTCAGGAAGTCAGCTCATCGGGGCGGAGCGTCGGGGGAGGGCCTCAGGTGATGTCCTGAGACTGTCCCAACGGTGTGTGGCATACTCAGTGGTTACATCATTTTTGCCGGGGCGGAGTCGTCCCCGATTTTGCCATAAAAACACATTCTCCGGCCTTTGGCGTTAGCAGTCGGAGAATCCCGCCCGAGGAGCTGATGCCGGGATTGAATTGGTGGTGTTCTGCGACAGCAAAATTGGCACCGTTCCCAGAGCAAGTCATGAAGTGTTAATTGGCTAGCACCTGCGCCACATGGAACACAACCGATTCCAATGCAAAATGGGGCTTAATTCTCTGATTTTGAGGCTATGTCCCCACGCCAGCGTGGGAACGCTGGCGTTTGACGGCAGAAAAATGGCGTAAAGTGGCCACCGATCCTCCGCTTGGCTGGGGGCAAGCATCAAGGCCACGTAGAGCATCCGGCTCTAGCTGCCGATACGGCCCGGTCTGTCGCTGTGCATGCGCACGGCAGTGGCCTGCAGCAGTTGCACCGTGCAACATGGTGCCAGCCGCTTGCGGACCCGGCCTGCAAAATAGTCCTCCCCTTTGGCTGGCTCGCGTGCCCCGGACCAGCCCCCCAACAGTGCCCCAACCCCTGGCAAAGTCTCCCCTGCCCGTGGATCGGCCCTCCCTCGACTGTGTCGGTGCTGGACTGAGTCCAGGGCTGGCACGTTGAGTTCCCGACGGATGAGACCACATGCGAGCGACGCCGTCGGGAACAAGGCCGGTTGGAGGTGAAGAATCAGGGGGCTGCACCTCACGCTACGTCGATAAGGCGCGTGGCGTACTCGGAGAGTACGTCACTTTGGAGGGGGTGGAGCATCGCGAAAGCGGTGCTGCCCCGATTCAGTCCTGAACGGGGATTCTCCAGCTGATCGTCGAACGCGATTTCAGCATCGGCGACCGGAGAATCCCGCCCATGGTGTCCAATTAACCCAACTTGGGATTGGCACTCGAGAGGCTGCCAAGCACCAGCCACATATGAGCACTCCACTCCCCACACACACTCATCCCAGCCAACAAGAGGACAGCAAGGAGTGCAGCATCGTGGTTCATCAACGCAGAACTGGAGACCCAATTGGATGCAGTGGAGGAGAGGCGGGACACCCTGTACCCCAGGGTGTGAAGAGAGTTGCTTCCCACTACCGTGGGAGGGAGAAAATCAGAGGGGGACAGCCAGACCTGTGGCCCCTCACAGCAGCTGAGCAGCGAACATTGGACCAAATTGGTGGACCCGGGGAGAGGGTGGTCACCGAGGCAGAGGTCCACAACCCTTACCCACACCGTGCTCTCGACCACCAAACCCGCCACCCCCACACACCCACCCCTCCCTCCATTGGCACACCTGCACCCCCCACACCGCCTCTTCCACCACCACCAACACCTGCCACCCCAACCCACAGTCCAATCATGCGTCTTGTCTTGCAGGATCAGCTGCCGATGAGGTGGGCCCTTCTGATGCCCCCTGCCTTCGGTCCCAACCGCAATCCCAGGAGGAAAGCAATGAGGTGGAGGAGAGGAAACAGACACCGATGGGAATCCTCGACCCACAGCCCGAGACACCCAGGAGCACCACTCCACGGACGACACTAATGTGCCGTCACAACTGTCTCCAACGCCCTCCAACATCCAAGAGATACTCACCTTGGTTGGGCACTTTAGTGAAGAGGCTCCTGTGGCACCATCCACGTGCAGTGGTGTGGTAGTATGACTAGAGGTACTATGGGAGCTGGGAATGTGAGTTACCATTGGAGGAGAAGGCTCGCTGCTCATTGGCCCAAGTGTTTGCCTTTTCATTGGACGGGACGTAAGGTAGCACCGGCCAATGAGGTGGGGTATAAGAACCCGTGTGGCCCAGCAGCCATCCTTCTTTCTGTACTCGAGCTGCTGGGGAAACATCTTGTAGATTAAAGCCTTCAATTCGGACTACTACTTTGATTCAGTAGTTATTGATCGCGCATCAAGTGGTACAGCAGGTAGTGGTAGGAACCCTCGAGGGGGCGGATGGTCGGAGGGTGGCCTGACCCCAGGGACTAGCTACCAGGCGGACGGGTTTCAGGCTTCTGGAAAAGGCGATTCCAGCTATAGTGGAGATGCGTGAGGGGGTGTCGGCAACCATCCAGTGCCTGCAGGTGCAGTTTGAGGGGACCAGCATCCTGCAGCAGCAGGAGGTCGCGTCGACCATGAATGCAACCCAGGCCGGGTGGTGTCCATGGTGGAGGCCTGGGGGGCAAAGGTTTTGACCATGGCTCAGGATATGTGTCAGGCCTGGGGCACTCTGTGCGGGCAATGGCCGAGGCCCTGGATAGGGCTGCCAAGTTAGAGGCAGCCATGTATACTAGGGCCACCTGAACTTTGCAACAGCACTCCAGATCGTAGCCCAGTCACAACAGGTCATGGCTGAGAGCGTTGGCGGCATTGCCCGGGCACTGGCCGACATGGCAGTATCACAGAGGGAGGTGGCACAGTCACTGGCTGATGTGGCACAGACCCAGAAGATGGTGGCACATTCGAGCGTAATGTGGCGCAGTCCCAGAGGGTGGTGCTCCACTCCGTGTGTTCCGCAGTCACGAGCATTGAGGCCCTGGTCGGGCTGGGCGTGGGCTTCCAGGACTGGCAGCATCAAGTGGCTGGGGAGCCTCAAGGGCTAGCTCTGCTCACACCCCTGTCCCATGGAGTACTCCCCGCTGGGGAGGTTCCAGTGCATCGCAGCATCTCGGACGCCCCCTTCCTGTCCTTGGCACATTTGGTGGCCAGCAGGCAGAACAGGGCGGCACCGCATCCAGGACACCCGAACAGCAGTCGTGCCAATCCAGGCCTGGTCGATCCAAAAGACGGCTGCCAAAGGCGACTCTAGGTCACAGGACGGGAATGGTAGCAGGCCGCCTCCACTCTTGAAATACAGTCTGGGGATCCACCTAGGTGTATCATTAGAGTCTGTAAGGCCAGAAAGGTAGACAGCAGTTATGTGCAGCACATGTGCAGCACATAGGATAGCAACAGGGACGCGGTCACAAGGCTGTACATATATGTTCACATGTTCAAATTAAACACTTGTGTACAACGTTAAAACCTGCCTCGGCGCCCTGTCAGAACAGTGAGGGGCGGACGTTGAGATGGGCTTGGCCCAGGATCCCCGGTTCAGCCAGTGCTCACCGCTCTGGTGTCCCACCCCCATGCCTCCCCCACTCTCCACCGTCCCCACCCCCGCCACCCCAAGGGCTCGGTGGGACCGTATGATGGAATGGCCAACTTGCATGTAAGGTTCACCTAGCTGGACAGTGGAAAGCGCTACATTGGGCAGGAGTCATACATTGTGAAATGGTGCAGTGTACCAGGACTCATCGCAGGGCAGGCATTCAACATCCTCCATTCCATGGACCAGACCTGCTGGTACTGCCAACCCAGGGCTCGCACCCCATAGTGAGGCAGGTAGGTATCATGGGAGGGGGTGGATGGCCAAGGGGGTAGCAGACGATGTGGGGGGGGGAGTTCGGGGTGGGATGAGATGTCCGTGCCAAGAGCCAGACCTCCTAACCAGTGAACCTGGCTGCGATTACAGCGTCCCGTGCGCGCCAGCTCAAGCGCACATGTTGTGGTGCCTCCCATGCCTGCCCAGCCCCATGTCCTGCCCATCCTCGCTCTCCCCTGCATCCTCCTCCTGATGTTCATCCTCCTCCTCCAGCACTGACCCTCTACTGCGCGATATTGTGGTGAACTCAGCAGGTCCTAATGCTATAATGGAGGGCCCCTCCAGAATGGTTCAGGCACCTGAACCTCTTCTTCAGGAGGCCGAATCACAGCTCGATCATGTCCCTGGTCGTGGCTTGGGCGACGTTGTAGCGGGTCTCTGCGTCGGTCCATGCCCTTTGGATAGGTGTCGTCAGCCACTGCCACAGCGGATAGTTCCTGTCACCCAGGTACCAACACCTCAACTGTGCCTCGAAGCGGTCAGGAACTGTCGACTGTGTCAGGATGAAGGCATCGTGCACACTGCCAGGTATCGGCCAGAGACGTGGATAATGTACATCTGATAGTCACACACCAGCTGCATGTTCATCGAGCAGAACCTCTTTCGGTTTATGGAGACTGGCATGTCATGGGCCGAATCTCGTAGGGCGACATGCATACCATTGATCATCCTCTGGACCCAGAGCTCAGGACACATTGAATTTGATATATTGTGCTGCCAGGCATATGGGGCCTCTGTGACAGCATGGATGCACCTGTGCATGGAGGTGCCTGACAATCCAGACAGGCCTCCCATGGCGCCTAGAAGGACCCCATGGTGTATAGGTTCAGGGCGACGGTCACCTTGTCGGCCACCAGGACTGGTTGCCTTCCCCCATAACCCATACAGTTGTGCCATGATCTGGCAGATATGTCCCTCTGTCCACCCACTCAGCTGAAGTCTTCGACAGCATACCCAGTCCGGCAGGTCCTCGAATGACGTGCGCTGCCAGTATACATGGGGCCTCATGCAGTGCCTCCTTTGCAGCTCCTCCTCCTTGGCCTGTTGGGCGGCTGGCTCTCCGTCCTCACTGGCTGCCTCCTGTTCCTTTGGGGAAGGCTGTGCAGGGTCTTGCTCGAGCAACTCCAACTCGTACAGCCTCAGTGCTTCCCTAGGGCTACGGCAACGAGGATGAAGGCCGGTAATGCTGGTTGAATTCCCCCGACACTCTGCCCTTCGCACCCATCAGCACTGAGGGAGGGAGGGAGTACCACAGCTTAGTGGCTTTGGGTATGTCCCTGCTGCCAGGGATACCGGTGGCTGGCCCTATCTATGCCGGCGGTAAATTCCATGGCTGCTGTCCGGCACCCTCCTGCAGGGGCAACTGTGAGCGTCGCCCTTGGATGGGTTGCATGCTGCCCCACCTGCTGGTGGGTCGCACCCGGTTGGGGGGAGGAGGAGAGTTGGTGCTGTTGAGGGTGGGGCATGGGTTGGTGAGGTAGAGAGTGGGGGCTGGGGTGCTGGTGCAGAATGCAAGGGTGGTGAGGAGGGGGCAACCATACGGCCAGTCACTCTGTACCACTAGAGACCACGATTGGCGGTCAGTGGGGTGCGCAGCAAGATGGCTGCCTTGCAGGTCGCAGCAATAGCAATGTGTGCCTGGACACCTTGAACCAATGGGGGGGGGGGTCACTGCACCCCCACGGCCCATCCCCTGGTCACCCCCATTGCTCTACTCTGCATCCCCCCATTCCCCCCCCCTCCCCGCCAAGGGCCTGACAGACGTCCCCCCCCCTCAGCCAGCCCCGTCAGCAGCAGGACCGCCTGCTTATAATCGGCCCTCTGCATGTCCTACCTCCTCTCTCTCCCCCGTCAGTCATGGCGCCTGTTTCTTGATTTTTAATACCACGAGTGAAACTCGCCGCCGGTTATTCCGCCTGGCAGAGGCGGGGCATCGCAGAGGCCCCAGAGAATACCGGGTCAGACCTGCTCATGATGTGCGAGCAGCATTCACTGTCTGTGTGGGGTAGAATACTTTGACGCCGCTGTTGAGGCACCGGAGCATGGCATGCTGCCGTGCGCCCGCCACGATCCTGGCATCACAACCAATTCTCTGTCCAATCGCGTTTTGCAATTCCGACGTCACCCGACGGAGAAACCCACCCCAAGTGTTTGGCTGCTAGAGGAAGTAATGTTACTGAGAGAACCACAAGTTCAACTGATAGGTAAGATAATTTTCAAAGACTTTTGCCATTGCAACTGTTTTTTGAGGTGTTGCGGTGAGTTCCTCGGTTTGGGAGGGACACTGGGTAGCGGGGGGTTTGGAGTGACGGTGGGGGAGGGGGTTTTGTGGGGGGGTGGAGTGCTGCGGTTGCAGTGACTCTGGATCTGGAGAATAACCAGGAGATGGAGCAGAGTTGGCAGAGAGTGCTAATTCTGTGTCATGCCCTCTGCCAAGTTGAAGTCAGACACCTCACTGCTGTATAAGCATGACAGGAGGCCGACTGACAAATCAACCTCCAATCCTGGTGTGGATGTCCATTCAGCTCTCTGGATGGCCACCCCATCAAAGTCCTCATCTGGTCGAGGGAAAGTTGTGGCAAGGGAAGGAGGATGGATATGAAGTGAGGGCCGGTGGTCACACCACCTGCAGTTTGTTCACCATGAAGTATAACAGGATGTGTGTGTGCTGGGAGCTGAAAAAAGGCATCAGGCAGAAACATATCATTTTCCTCAATGCTCTCGAACATTGGATACCACAGGCATTGTCACAGTTGTTTCCATGATGCTTAGGGCTCAGGCGACACAGACATCTTTATCTTCAGTGAGTTTGCTCTGCGTCCCTCTCTTGTGTGTCACCTTGCCCCGTAAGAGACAGAGTGGAATGTGAGTGATTGGTTCGCACAGTGTTTTGGGTGATGTGCTGCCATAGTTGAATGACTGGTCGTCTGAGAAGCTGCCGGAGATGGGTATGGGGTCTACATGTTCATGAATGTGAGCTGGAGTGCCCTGATAGCTGGCGTAAGACTGTTGGGGATGTGGCGCTTTCAGCAATATGATTGGCTGGGAGAGCAGTGGATGGATGTCACATGAGGATGCAACCGTACGAGACTATTAGACTTCTTGTGATATTGCTGCCAGGTCCTTGGGTCCAGATGTTGGGAATTAACCTCCTTGGGCACCGTGGCTCACACCCTTCTGAGAATGGTCTTTGACAGCCTCTTGCCCCCTATGGAACTATGGCATTCTGTTATGTCGCCTCTGTAAAAGACAGTATTATTTTAATCAAAATCTTTGTTTGAGAAATTGGAAGGATATCCAATACAAGAACACTGAAAGTTTAAATTGCATACAGAAAGCGATGCTGCATGCAGGGTGTAATCGCTGCATGATGCATTCATCCATCACTGATTACAAAGACAGTCAGCTATAACAGCTAAAAGCTATGGGATATTTAGCAAGAAACATAAAATGTCCTAAAATGAATCAAAACCAAGAAACAAACATATTTAAAATTAATGCTTTGCCTTGATTTCAAGTCAGAGCTTTGGAGAAGTTTCATATTTACAGAAAGCATTGAGCTGCATTTGTCCATCCCAACATAGTTGGGGAAAACTCATGTTAGGTGAGCAACAAAAGAGGAGGACAGGTCCCACATGTGGCAATCCTGCCCCGTTCCTATCACCGGCAACTTTGAATAAAGGGAGAAATAGGTTAGCATGTAAGCCCACACACAGCACTGCTGACCTTCCTGGCTCCATTGTCGGAGTGGACAATTAGGACCTCCCAGATTTTCAATGGAGTTGGGCCAGCTCCTGAAGGTAATGTGGTTCATGCCAGTTCAGAGGTGGCATGAGACATAGGGGAACTATAATCTAAAGTGAGGAATCTTGAAACAGATAAGTTCAAAAGGTGTTAACAAGTTCACATGTCACAATTAAATGTATAAATGTTTTTCACGCACAGATTGAAGATGGAGCTTTGTTTGTAAAATGTAAATTGACTAGCATTGTGAAAGTTGAAGGAATGCTAATGTATAAGAGCAAATGATCCAATGGATAAAATGATATTCTGCATGAACAATAATAATATTCAGGTTTGACTGTTTTAAAGTCCTCCCTGGTGTAATTTATTCATTGAATGACAGCTTAGTTGTCAGTTATATTGCTGTAAAGCTTGAACAGGTGGCTGAACTCTTCAATAACATCAAATGCTTTAATATATTCAAATCTGGAGGTTTTGTCAACAAACTTGCGCAATTGAATCTCATTATGAAAGATTGGCTGCGTTCCAAGTCCCATTAATGGATTCAGCTCAGCAGAGCTTATTAGTACAGCGATTTAACAGAATCTTATTTTGAATGCTTGGCTGAACTCCAAACCCCACTAATAGATTTAGCTCAGCAGGGGTTGTTGTTACAGCTATCAAGGAGACTGTGAGTTTTGTCTTATCTTGACAGCTTTAAGAGCTCTTATAATGATAATGTTGATTGACTGCTTATGTTGGCAGTTTTGTGACCATCTGAAAGAATGTTATATGTTATTATTGGTCTTAAGAACTCTGTACAAAGTGAATACCAGGTGAGTACAGGGGATATTGGATGAAAGATGGATGAATGGGGGTATGGGGATAGGGTAGAGATTTGGAGAATTAGGGACATGGGGGAAATTGAAAACATATTGGGGGCATATTTGGCATGAGAGTATGGGGGTGTGGAGTGGGTGAGGGGTTATAGGGGTTGAGGATTAGCAAACCTCACACTTATATGCAGAACTGGGCTTATGCCCCAGCGAATGGAGGCAAGCCTTGGAACCTTTGAGTCTTGGCAAACACCCACCTCTGTTTCCAATTCTTTTTTGATTCTGGAGACATTGGGAATGGGATCAGTCACTCCAGACTCTGCAAGGTGAAAATATAGGGCGGAATTCTCCGCAAGGCTCGAGGCCGTCGTGAAAGCTGGCGAGGTTCACGACGGCGTCGGAAGCCTCTCCCGGCCGCCTATTCTCCCCTACCCGGGGGGATAGGCGGGCAATACCGGGAAACTCGACGGCCGGCTTGTCCCTGGCTTCAAGGCCCGGCGCGCCAAGAATGACACCGCGGCGGCGGCTAATGACGTCAGCTGCGCATGCACGGGTTGGACAGCTCAAACCCGCTCATGCGCGGTTGCCATCTTTCCCCTCAGCTGCCCCGCAAGATGTGGCGGCTTGATCTTGCGGGGCGGTGGAGGGGAAAGAGTGCGTCCCCTTGAGACGCCGGCCCGACGATCGGTGGGCACCGATCGCAGGCCATTCCCCTCCCGAGCACGGTCGTGGTGCTCGATCCCCAATCCGCCACCCCTAGGCCCCACACTTACCTGGCGCACCATGTTCACGACGGCAGCGACCAGGTGTGGTTCCCGCCGTCGTGAAAAGGTCGGAAACGGCAGGCCGCTCGGCCCATCCGGGTCGGAGAATCGCGGGCCACCGTGAAAAACGGCGGCCTGCATTTCTCCGAGTGGCGTGTCGGAAAACCGGACATACCATTTTAGTGGAGGGGGGGGTGAGGGGGTGGGAGAATAGCGGGAGATGCGGTAGCAGACCACCCGCTATTCTCCCACCCATCGTGGTTGCGGAGAATCGCTGCCATGTAAAATAAATTTGGCCGCATTGAGCATGCGCGTCGATAATCGGGCGCGCATGCGCAGTGCGGCCGCTATTTTTTTAAACGGTTGCAGCTTTTTGTTTCACAAGTTATGTCTTGATTTTTATTCATTTATTGATTTATTTTATTCATTTGATCTTTTTTGGTGGGGGGGTGGGGGTTTATTCATTTTTTTCATTTATTTTACTCATTGCATTACTTTTTTTTTTGGGGGCCTCACGGTAGCATGGTGGTTAGCATCAATGCTTCACAGCTCCAGGGTCCCAGGTTCGATTCCCGGCTGGGTCACTGTCTGTGTGGAGTCTGCACGTCCTCCCCGTGTGTGCGTGGGTTTCCTCCGGGTGCTCCGGTTTCCTCCCACAGTCCAAAGATGTGCGGGTTAGGTGGATTGGCCATGCTAAATTGCCCGTAGTGTAAGGTTAATGGGGGGATTGTTGGGTTACGGGTATATGGGTTACGTGGGTTTAAGTGGGATGATCATTGCTCGGCACAACATTGAGGGCCGAAGGGCCTGTTCTGTGCTGTACTGTTCTATGTTCTATGTTCTATGTTCTAAGTTCGGTGAGGGGGTTTATTTGACAAAACTTTACAGGAAAAAAATTCAGAACTTTGGACAGATGGAGACTCCATACTTTCCGACACCAGAAGGCTTCACCTTCATCCAACAGGTTCCATTGGAGCAGCGTGTACGAGGGCCAAAGGGACCCAAAACCATTTCCTCCATTTTTGGCAGCAGCAAACAAGGAAAGAGAAAATGATGGGTCGTGCAGGTCAGCCGGTGTGGGTCGCGAAGGTCAGTCGTCGTGGGTCGTGAAGGTCGGCTGGGTTGGGTCCCGAAGGTTGGCCGGTTGGTAAAAATGGGTTTCTGGAAAAAAAGTTTGAAGAACACTCGCGTAGGACACTACCCTGAGGGACTCCTGCAATGATGTCCTGGGACTGACATGATTGATTTCCAACAATCACAACCATCTTCCTTTGTGCTAGGTGTGACTCCAACTAGTGGAGAGCTTTTCCCTTGAATCCCATTGGCTCCAGTCTTGCTTGGGCTTTTTCCCACACCCGCTAAAATACTCAAATTGTGTCACGAGTGTCACTCTCAACTCACCTTGGAATTCCTGACGTGGTCAGGAGCTTCGTGACCCTGGTGGAACCCATACTGAGTGCCAGTGAGCAGGTTATTGCTGAGTAAGTGTTGATGATCTCTTCCATCTCTTCATTGATGATTAATGGCAGACTGATATGGCAGTAATTGGCTGCATTGGAGTTTTCTTGCTTTGTGTGGGCAGGACATACCTGGGTAATTTTTCACATTGCCGAATAGATGCCAGTGCTGTAGCTATGCTCAAGAACTGGACTAAGAGTGCAGCTATTTCTGAAGCACAGATCTTCAGTACTGTTTCTGGAATGTTTTCAGGCCCACTGTCTTTGCAATATGCAGTGCTTTCAGTCGTTACTTGATATCACATTGAGTGAATCGAATTGGCTGAAGATTGTGATCTGTGATGCTGGGGACCTGAGGAGGAAGCTACAATAGATCATCCTCATGCCACCTCTGAAGATTGTTGCAAATGTTCAGCCTTGTTTTTTGTTCTAATGTGCTGTTTCCCCAGCATTGCCGATGGGGGTATTAGTGGAGCTTTCTTCTCCAATGAGTTGTTTAATTGTCCAACGTAATTCATGACTGGATGTGACAGGGCTGCGCATCAGGTTTTGGAATTGCTTAGTTCTGTCAATCAGCTGCTGCTTCTGTTGTTTGGCACACAATTAGTCCTGCATGGTAACTGCACCAAGTTGATGTCTTATTTTTCAGAATGCCTGTAGCTTCTTCTGTCATGCTCTCCTGTACTCTTCATTGAAACCACACCCAAACACTGTCAGTTTGATGGTAATGCTGAAGTGGATGATATGCCAGGTGAATAGGTTATAAGACGTGATTGTATGTAATTCAGCTGCTGGTGTTGGGTCACAATGCCTCTTGGATGCTAAGTTTTGAGTTGCTAATCTGATCAAAATCTATCCCATTGAGCACAGTTGTAAAGTCACTGTCATGTGCCAGAGAATGCATCACTGTTGGTGGGATGTCACTTGATCTGTAGTGACGTCAACCGAGAGGGCTTAAATTCTCCCTCTTAGATTGTATGAGCAACATCTCTTGAGAAAACCTTTCAAAGTGCTTATAAAAATCCAAGAGTGTGGCACCTCCAAACCTTCCCTTTTTGTGGCAAATTCGTAGACATATCAAAAGAGAAAACTGCCGACGAGGATTGAGGCGAGAAAACAAAATTGCAGAAAAAAAGGTCGTCGGAGGAACAGAGGAGGCGGTGTCAAGAGCAGAGAAAAGATTCTCGGGACTGGACGTGCACTCACAAAGCACAGGGATAATGTTGACGGTTTAAAAAAATTAATAGAGCGCAAACGTGAGTAACAAGAACCATGGTTTGAAAACTTGCTTGCCGTTAAAGTGGGTAGAGCCTGATTTGAGGGGATGATACACATGGCAAAGCTGAACGGGCTGAGGGAAGGGGGAATCTTCCGACTCTGTATGAGCCACTGCTGGAGCAAAAAGTCAAACCACAGTCAGGCAAAAAGAAACATTTCCAAGCTGAATTGTAGATTAGTGTATCCCTTGTTCCATACATCCAAAAGAATTGGAAGCGAGGAAGTTGGTTGAAGGAAAGATCCTAGGATCGGGGATCCAGAATAGCAGGAAAACGGGCATCACGGATGCAATTGATGAAGACTGTGAGACTTGGAACTTATACGAGGAGAGGCTCCAATTATTTCTCACAGTGAATCAAAGACCGGTGGACCTGAAGGTCACAACATTTCTCAGTTTGCACAGTGCAAAATTTTTATGCTGCTACAAAACTTGGTTCATCCAACGAAATCGGGAGAGAAATCTTACAACAAAATAATGAAGATTTTAGAAGGGCATTTTTCACCTAGACCGTTGTTAATTGCAGAAAGTTGCAGTTCCACTGACATAGTCAGGAAGAAGGTGAGAGCACTTTACGATTCATAGCGACTTTAAGAAGGTCAGCAAATTACTGTGAGTTTGATGCAACACTTGATATCATTCTCCGTGGTTGGTTTGTGGACTCCGCAGTGAAGCTATTCAGACGAAACTGATGACCGTAAGTGATTTAACTCTCAGGTCCGCTGGCGAAGTTGCCACGTCTATGGAGCTAGCAACAAAAGGAGCTTCACAGAAAGGAATTGGAGTGAAGATCCACACGAGGGAGGCTGCAAGTAACAAGGCTGCAAGAGTCCAACCAAGTTACCGATGTGCACAGATTGGACACTCAGCAGGGGGAATCTGGAGCAAAGAAAATAAGTGCTAGAACTGTGGCAAGAAGGGCTATTTTGCCAAGGCATGCTGAACATGGCAAGTTTCACCAACACCCAAGATGCGGAAGTTGAAAAAACCCACATCTAAGCAAACTCATTTTGGGCGGAATTCACCGACCCTTCGCCGGGTCGGAGAATCGGCACAGCGCAAATCGCGCCACGCCGCCCCGACACTGGGACGCAATTCTCTGCAATACGGAGAATTGGCGCCATCAGTGCCAGCATGGTCGGGCGGCGCCGGTCGGGGTATGCGGCGACTCCCCGGCCCGGGCCGGCACGGACCGGCGCGCCGATTCTCCGGGCCGCATGGGCCGACCGGCCGTCAACAAAAAGCCGAGTCCAGCCGACACCATTCTAACCTGCTGTGGGCCAGCGGGACCTCGGCATTGAAGGGTCCGGGTGCGGCCTGTGGGGGGGTAGGGGGGGATCGACCCTGTGGGGGGCCTCCGTAGTGGCCTGGCTCGCGATCGGGGTCCACCGATCTTCAGGCCGGCCTCTCTGTCCCCCGGCCTCCTTTCCTCCACGTTGGCTCCTGTAGCCCTGCGCCATTTGGCGTTGGGGCTGCTGCGGGGAAGAATGCCACTGCGCATGCACTAGTTGGCGCTGGCTCAACTGTGCATGCGTGGACCCGGTGGCACTGGGCTCAGGCCGGGACCAGAAGCTGGGATGACGGAGGCCGCTCCAACGCCGTCCTAGCCCCTATGGGCCGCAGAATGGGGTCCCGGAACGGGCACCGACACCGGAGTAAAACACTCCTGATTTTACTCCGGTGTCGGCACTTAGCGGCCCTTTGGGAGAATCCCGCCCATAATGTCCACAAGTTAGTGGACGAAGTGCAAGACCACTCAGGAGATGATGTGCCAGATGATGTCAGGAGCTGAAACTAGGTGTCTTGTTGGTGCGGCACGGTCAACAAAGTTTCTGGGCATTCCAGAAACATGATGGTAACTAAATCAAAATGGAGCATATAAAGATAATGCGTAAGTGGACCTGTTGTAAAAAAACATTAAACAGTTGTCATTGTACTAAAGAAGTAAAGGGAGAGGGACATTATGTATCAGAGATTACATTCCTGCCAGTGAACCGTCACGCAACCTGTAGTCACGCCAGCAGAGTGTTTACGTCGGCTTCAGTTCTCTATCTTAAATTGTTTTGAGCAACAGCTGTGTAGCATCTCCATACCTTTTCTCTTTGGGGAAAACACTGAGATATAACAGCCACACATCACAATGGTGGGTATCCTCATTTTGAGGACAAGACTTTGTCTCCACTAGCATGATCTAGTGATCACTCCGCCAAATATTCTCGTGGTCAGATGTATTTGTAGCAGTTAGGTTGGTGAGGATGAGGATCAAGGAGGTTCTCACGTGTTGCTGGTTCCCTCACCGCCTGCGTAGACCCCAGTTTATCTGCTATGCCATTTAACGCTCATGCAGCTGGGTCAGCAGTGGTGTTACCAAGTCATTCTGAGTCATGGACATTGAAGCTCCTCATCCAGAGTATATTTTCTGCCCTTGCCTTCCTCAGTGCTTCCTCCAAGTGATGATCAACATGGAGGAGTATTGATTCCTCAGTTGCGGGGAAGGATAGGTTATTAAAGGGGGTCATTATCAGCAGGAGGTCTCCTTGCCCATGTTTGGCCTGAGGCCATGAGCCTTCATTCGGTGTCACTGCCCATGGTGGCTGCGTCCTGTCGGTGGGACAGGATGTACCCAGGAATGTTGATGGTGGCGCTGATACATTGACCGTAAGGTATGATACTGTGAGTATGACTATGTCAGGCTGTTGCTTGACTTGTCTGTGAACAGCTCTCTCCACTTTGGAACAAGCCCCCAGATATTAGTAAGGAGGACTTTGCCGGGTGGAGAGAGCTGGGTTTGTCATTGTTGCTTCCCGTGCCTTGGTCGATACCTGGTTGTCCGTCCAGTTTTATTATTCCTTTTAGGTTTCCTAGTGGTTGAATACAACTGAGTGCCTTTCCAAGCCATTTCAGAGGGCATTTAAGAATCAACCACATTGCTGTGAGTCTTGAGTCACATGTAGGCCTGACCAGCTAAGAATGGCAGATTTCCTTCCCTCAAGGACATTAGCTGCTAACACCTGTTGAACTCTACCCTAGCAGAAACCAATAAAGCAGAAACCATGGAAAAAGAAGGGAGAGAAAATTTAAATTGAGGGAGGGGGTGATTGTGTGAATGAGAGACAAATTTTGTTATATATTTATCTTATTCCAGTTTTTTATAACGCTTTGGATGTTATGGGTCAATCAATTATTCAATAGCTTGCAAGTTAATTCTCCTTCTTGTCAGTGAACAGTCAGCTAATCAATCTCAATCGTGTATTTTTTACACAGATGGCCCAGGGGCTTGCCTTTATTGGTACTTCTTTCAAGTTTAAAATGAAATTAAAGAGACTTTTAAAAAAAAATTATAGATCCAGAGAGGCAAAAGGATGGGAATTTAAAAGATTTCTGTCATCACTTTTGATGAGTTATAAAAAGCAATATTGTAGTTAAACCTGCTCAATGGATTCTTAATATACAGACACTACCCTTGTGTGCATACTTACGCGTGAACTTGAATACATTCGTACAACACTTGAGCTTGCAAGTATTTTGCAGCTGCAAATAAACATGATGGAAAATTTCCAGCAAGGAGCTTCAAAAACTTACTCAAGCTTTTTGTATAAATTTGTAAGTACAATAAAAGACTTAGCAAAGAAACCAAATAAATTTGCTTTCACATCAGGAGATTGACACCAAAAGTAGCAGGACAAATGATATGGATGCAATATAAAAATATTAATAACGCTTTGTATGAGTCACATATCCTCATTATTTATTAATTCAAATTTTGTGTGGTTAGGCATTTACACAGTGATGGCTGTAGCTATCATACAATCATAGAATTTATAGTGCAGAAGGAGGCCATTTGGCCCATCGAGTCTGCACCGGCCCTTGGAAAGAGCATCCTACCGAAGCCCGCACCTCCAACCTATCCCCGTAACCCCACCTAACCTTTTTTGGACACTAACGGCAATTTAGCATAGCCAATCCACATCTGCACATCTTTGGACTGTGTGGAAACCCACACAGATACAAGGAGAACGTGCAGACTCTGCACAGACGGTGACCCAAGCAGAAATCGAACCTGGGACCCTGGGACTGTGAAGTAGCTGTGCTAACCACTGTGCAACCGTGCTGCACCCAACACATGGACAATCAAAACTCATCAAATGGAAGACGTTATTTGTGTGGATTGCTAAACAAAGCAGTGGAAAATGTTGATAATTCCATCACAGCAAAGGTATTTAATCTCAATACATGCGTTCTTTATGATTTTAATTGTAACGTACATTTTACAACCTCTGGAAGTACTATGGTGTCTCATGCAAGTTGAATGATGCAGTGTTAACATTCTTATGATCATACAACTGTGTTTAGAAAGATCATCACTATTCATGAAATGGTACTGCACACAAAACACTTGCTGATCTATTAAAATGTTAAATGGCTTCACACTGATAGTTTCAGCCAGCACCTTGTGCAACATTTAATGATTTAAAAACAGACCTCTATCACAGTTCCACGTTTAGTTTATCTCTGTTTGCCTCAACTGACCACATACAAATAGATTTTCAAATTTGTTCAAGTTTGTCAACGAGGGACATTTGCAGTGGCGGGTTAGATTTTATTGAGGTCTTGCTGAATGACACTTGTGATGTTCTTTGAATGGGTGCCATTATTAAAGTGGAATGCATTGGTATTCACTTTCTTTTACAGAGCTACAGATCATCGCTCTGCAGCAAATAGAATTACAGGAGCTACCAGCAGCAGATAATTTCATGTCAATAATATAAATGTCATACTCTGGCCCAGAGATCCTACTACTTTGCACTGTTTACCTGCACAATTCTTCAGAAACTGGCCAAACCACCACAAAGATTGATGAATTTTAAGCATAAACTACATCTCATGTTAATTTAAGTCATGTGGCCTTTTCCTACCACAGAAAGCAGTTGAGGGCAAAACATTAGGAAGGAGTTAGGGGCGAAAGAGAGTTGGATGATCATAATGTATGATCATTATGAAACTGGCCAATCCATGGTCCATGGTCAAGTATGGATTGTCAAAATTGTGCGTGTTCAGTGATCTAAAATCACTCAGGAAGTGGACTAGGCATTCTAAAAAAGAACGTATTTTTGCGATAACACCATTTTCCATTGCATTAATAAAACTGCATCAATTTACCATGCTGGTTGATATGTAAATAGGTTTAAATGGAAACTGGAACCATAACATCATTTTGGAGAGCCCATGCAATTTCAAGCACAATTTGAGCCAAGATTGCCAATTTCATCAAACCAGAAAAACTTCCTCTATATATGCTTGTACTTCAACCTGTCAAAATGGCTGTGGAGGGGCGGGGGGAGGTTGGACTGAGAGGTAGGGGGTGGGGGTAAGAGGTGAGGTGTCAATCAGCATAACCAACTATTTCAGAATGGGACAATTTGATGGACATCCAAACTCAATTTATGAAGATTTCACAACATTATAACTGATATTATCTTTGAACTTCCTGCAATGTTCACGCAGAGGTAGCTTGCACGGTGCCATTTGCCAATGTATTTAAAGCACACATGTCAATAATAATAATAACCTTTTATTGTCACAAGTATGGAGTTATTGTGAAAAGCCCCTAATGCCTGTTTGGGTAAGCCGATAAGGGAATTGAAACCACGCTGCTGGCCTTGTTCTGCATCACAAACCGGCTGTCTAGCCCACTGAGCTAAACCGACCCAAGGACATGCAATGGCACATGCTCCAAGAAAGACAACAAAGAAGAAATTGGGGCAGCACAGAGGCGCAGTGGTTAGCACTGCAGTCTCATGGCGCCGAGGTCTCAGTTCGACCAGGGCTCTGGGTCACTGTCTGTGTGGAGTTTGCATAATCTCCACGTGTTTGCGTGGGTTCCTTCCCCACAACACAAAGATAAGCAAGGTAGGTGGATTGGACACGCTAAATTGCCCCTTAATTAGAACATGGAACAGAGAACAGTACAGCACAGAACAGGCCTTTCGGCCCTCGATGTTGTGCCGAGCTCTTTCCAAAACCAAGATCAAGCTATCCCACGCCCTGTCATTCTGGTGTGCTCCATGTGCCTATCCAATAACCACTTGAAAGTTCCTAAAGTGTCTGACCCGGGTACTCTAAATCTATTTGAAAAATAATGAAGAAATTGTTGTGCACTGAGATAAAGCCTGGTTAAAAAAAAGAACATGCACGTTCTCAGGCCTCAATTCAATTAAATATACACCCATGATGTTGAGAAAAAAAATTTCAAGGCATTTTATAGAATTTCTCAAGATTCCCACTGGATTAAACACAGAACTGAATCACTAACATGTCACAGCAAATTCATGCTGCAACTGAGTTAATGAGATGAGTGATTTATCTGGCTTACACCATGAATTCAACTGAACTCCAACCCATAAATATTAATGTTAATTCATTCCTGCTAAGACCAATTTCTGCTTGAGACCAGATTTATATAATTATATTAGAGTTGTATTGTATCATGTTTCTTTAATTAGTGAATCATGTTCTCACTTGAAAATCATTGATGATTTATAAAATAGGAATTAATCTCACACACATTTAAAATGCATTTCTTTAACAGGGCACAGTGAAACACAGCCTTTAAATAATTGTGCATTAAAATCACTTTCCCATGACTGTAGTTCTTTAGCTGCTGCCCCCTCTTTTTGCTGTTTAACCCTTTCCTCACAATTTAATTGATCTCCCCTAGTGAAAAATATAAACTAATTGCGAATCAGCTGCAAACAAAATACAGTTTATTTCACTCCGGATGTTCGACAGTTAAACATAAAACATACAGTGCAGAAGGAGGCCATTCGGCCTACCGAGTCTGCACTGACTCACTTAAGCCCTCACTTCCACCCTATCTCTGTAACGCAATAACCCCTCCTGACCTTTTTGGACACAAAGGGCAATTTATCACGGCCAGTCCATCTAACCTGCACGTCTTTGGATTGTGGGAGTAAACCAGAGCACCCGGCAGAAACCCACGCACACACGGGAAGAATGTGCAGACTCTACACAGACAGTGACCCAGCAGAAAATCAAACCTGAGACCATGGCGCTGTGAAGCCACAGTGCTATCCACTTGTGCTACCATGCTGCCCGTGAAGAAGAGCAGTTGCTTGGTTTGTTTCTCTTGCCATATTTGTATCAATCTACACCATACTGATAATTCATAAAATCAAAACTGATTACAAGCTCAATGCAAAACAAAAAATGCAGCACAGACGCGAGGGTTGGTGAGTTACTGGTGCAATTTCATGTTTTATTAGAGAGCACAAAGGACTTGGATCTAATTGGGTCTGGTTCCCAGAGTTTGGCTGCAAAATAGATTGACTACCCAGGGCTGTTCTTCACACCGCCAAAAACCTGTCACATTGGGTCAAGTGATTTTTCAGATACCTCTCTGTGACTGAACACAGGTACCATGTGTGGTGATATGCATTGCATCGCAATGTATGTAGTTAAATATACGACCTCCGACCAGCAGGTGGGGACAGAGATCCATCAAGTGACTCCAGAGATCGGGGAGATGGTAGTAAGTCTTATCTGAGGACGGTCGCATTAGAAGCAGCTCCAGGAAAATTCACTAATCGTTAAAGTTTGTATTATAGTTTCTGTAGTTCTCTTTCCACGTGTTCATTTTGTCAATAAACCACCTTACTGGTCAAGAACTAGATGTTCTGCGTGCGTGTTTATCATGGCCACAACACAGAACATAACACTACGTGCTTTGCATATGTTGATGGGAGAAACACGGCAAGCAATTGGTTTGGGACGGCTTTCTGCTATTGGGCTACTCTGAGCAGATCAGGCCTCACCCATCTCCGATTCGGTCTTCCTGTATAAATACTGTCTGACAAGCACCCACCGCCAAAAATGAAGGCCCATAATTCTGCTCCCGGGTTGGGTGTATCGAGACAGGGAATTCCTGTTTCTGCAAACCCAACCTTTAACAATGACCACCCGCAGTTTTAATTTTCATTTGAAATGTGGTGGGAGGGGTTTGGATTTTATGGTTGAGGGCAGGATTGGACATCAGGCCCACCACGCCTGGAATGAGTGAGAGGCAGGCTGGATCGAAGGCCTATCTCTGTGCTCCAGTGCTTTGTTGAATTATACAAAAATGAGAATTAAACGAAAAATAGCCCTTATCCATCAGCCGCACTTTCAACCTCATGCATTCCCCATGCCCCAACCATGTCAATCTATGCCAGTTCATATTCCAAAGTGGTATTGCACCGTTTACACAAAATTATGTTAACTTTTAACAATATCAAAGGGTGTCTTGCTTACACAAAAGGGTGTACTCCTTCCCCAGAGGTGCCCTGGGACCAGATCCAAAGTTATTTTTATAACAAAGGGGATGATTATCCGCTCCTGTTTTCAACAGCCCACCAGTGATCTAACAGGTTTCCTGCCATGCCATGATGGGAACTCCATTATAATAACAGATATTTGGGGTGGCACATTGGCTAGCACTGCTGACTCAAGGCACAGAGGACCCGGGTTCGATCCCGGCACCGGGTCACTATTCGTATGGAGTTTGCACATTCTCCCCATGGCTGCGTGGATCTCGCCGCCACAACCCAAAGATGTGCAGGTTAGGTGGATTGGCCAGGCAAAATTGCCCCTTAATTGGAAAAAAAGAATTGGGTCCTCGAAATTTAGAAAAAATAAAATAATACCAGATACTGAGAGGGCTTCCTCACTGTATCGTGCCCCCCCCCCCCCCCCCCCCCCCCCGATCTTTGGCATAATCGAGTTGACACTTGGCCAAAAATAGTCGCAAAACCTGGCCCAAAGAATTTCTTATGGATCCAGAAGTAGCAAGTTTGCTTCACCAGCTTCCACGGCCCTTCGATGGGTGTTGTGAGCTTTGATTGTCTCTCACCCGCTATTGTTCTTCTTCGCACCACCAATGTCACTGTTTACTGGAGGGAAATGCCCAGAAAGGCAAGCCCTAATTGGTTGAAGGGAAAACAGTATTTGTCTCTGGAAGTGTGACTGGTGCTAGCAGCTTTTCACACCTATTAATATAATGAGCAATTTTTACAAATCCCTCCCCTTCTGTTTTGAGCTCAGTTTGTAACCTCTGTTATGGCCTGATAATATACCAAAACAATTATTTCCCCCATTAAGGCTGACTCGGAAGACCTGGAAATATTAATATTTTTCTCAAATATTTTCTTCAAAGGTTGTTGGCCACCACGCTGCACCCCACATGGATTGGGACGTGCCGGATGAATGTTGGAAAGGCCAAAATTGAGATCTGTGCCGGACAGGAACCATTTCGCAATTCACTCAGTCCACTCCCGATTATGCGTTCCGGATCGATCGAAATTGGCAAGGCCATCATTGATCCTCATTTGCATTCATTTTAATCTCATAACGAGATTGAAATTGAATGATATGGCCTCCTAGGAGATACCTGGCTCCCCTGTGAGAAATCATGCGGGCGCCTTTTAGTACTCCTTTTTCAAAACATGAAGATGGCGCGATTGCATCTGAGGGGAAGTGAAGAGGTGAGTAGCCATTTTCATTTTCCAGCATGCAGCCCAAGGGCACCGGAGTTACTGCCCCAATGCTCGGCGGGGTCCCCTCAGGAGACTTGAGCTTGGTCAGCGGACTGAAGTGTTCTAGGTCAGGGGTCTAAGGTTCAAGGTCTAAGACAGAGCCCGACTGCAGCTTCTATCCTGAAAGTCAATTTCACTCCCTTTGACTGTGAGCAGCCTCTAACTTCACAGCTAAAAGCTTTTTCAAATGAGAAAATAGCCTTGTTTATTGTGATAGCACTTCAGACTCCTTGGGCGCGATTCTCCGCCCCCCACGACGGGTCGGAGAATAGCGGGAGGGCCTTCCTGACATTTTTCCCGACCTCCCGCTATTCTCCCCCCCCCCCCCCCCCCACGCCTGCCCCCCGACACGAATCGCTGCTCGCCGTTTTTTTACGGAGAGCAGCGATTCTCCCCGAGCCGATGGGCTGATTTCCCAGGCCTTTATGGCCGTTTTCACGAACGGCAACACACCTGCTCTCACCATTCGTGAAAACGGGCGCAAAGTGCCGTTCTGGGTAACCATGGCACCGATTGGCACGGCCGCACCACGGCCGTGCCAAGGGTGCCATGGGCCCGCGATCGGTGGGCACCGATCGCGGGCAGCGGGTCCGAACCCCGCGCACTCTTTGTTCCTCCGCCGCCCTGCTGGATCAGTCCGCGTGGCGGCTGAGGGGCATACTGGCCCGTGCATGCGTGGGTTTCACGCATATGCGTGATGACGTCATCCGCGCATGCGCGGGTTGGAGCCGTCCAATCCGCGCATGCGCGGCTGACGTCATTATTAGCGAATTTCGCTAAGCCTGCGATGCCGAGGTTCACGGGGCCCCGCTGCTTGCCCCGACTGGGGAGCAGAATCGGGTCCCGGGAGGGGGCGCGGAGGCTGCCGGGAAACACGGCCGGTTTCACGGCAGCCTTCACGACTCTCCGCATTTGCGGAGAATCGCGCCCCTTAACTCTCAAGTACATCCTCGAGGGCACATGCCATGTCTCAGAGGATGATTAGTGCACTGTATGTCGAGCAATGCATGAAGTCTGAACAGTGTGCCTGCACTCTAGGAGCATCAGCACCATAGAGGTAGCTGCCAGCAAGCAAACATTAAAGAGTTGGGCTTCAGCACTGTGAATCTTCTTGCAACCAAAGGGTAAGTGTGTGGATTAGGGACCGGTAGTCCCGAATACAGCCTCCCCAATGTTTCTGGCAGAGGTCTGGGGTCGGACATCTCGGGGCTCCTGTTGTGGCCTGGGGGTGAGAGTGTGAACAAGGTTTGCCAACACAACTGGCTCGTTAGATGGCACGCTGAGAGACGGCGGGAAGGATGGGAATCCCCCATCCTCCTTCCCCCAATCCCCATTCCCCCATTGCATCCTGCACCCCTCCCACCAAATCCCCCCTCTTTCTCCCCATTTCCCTCCCTCAATGTTCCCTTTCCCTCCTTATTTCCCTCCTTCCTTTCAATCCCCCTTCCCCCCCATTTCTCTCCTTCCCCCCAATCCCCTTTCCCCCATTCCCTGCTCCCATCATACCATCCCTCCCCAATCACGCTGTTGCACCCTCCAAGCGTCTGTCTTGCATCACTCAAGGGTGATGGGCTTGTGTTTGGCACTGTCAGTGAATCACCTTACAGGATAGGAGAGTGATGATAACTCGCTGTGAGGGAAGATCTGGTGCTCCTCAGTTTCTGTGACTCCTGTCTTTCTGCTGACAGCACGCTCACATCCATCCTCATAATGCAGTCTACACCGCTGTGAAGATTAACGTGACAGAGACTTCACATCTATCAGGTGTAACATATTTTTAAAGTGAATATTTTACATTTCCTGTCCCCAGCTACAGATGGCAAACCCGCCATTTCCCACTCAATACTCCTCACTCTGCTTGACCTTTTCTGGTCCAATGGTAGGTCTGGGTGTGTCCCCAGGATGCACATCAGAGATGGAGGCAGCCTGCTGCTTTCCGCTCCTGTGGTCTTTAATACCCTTGGCTGACATCCTCTGGAGGGCTTGGAGACAAAGGGCCCTGGCTGACTTATCATTGGCACAGGCATCACAGTGCCACCCTGTTCTATCCGCTGCCCTTGAGATGCACCGGTGTCAGGTAGGGGGTATCAGAATAACTGGAGAACACTGTTGTCTCCTTCGTGGCATGCCTTGGGGTGACCTCCAGTGGTTCCTCCTCCCTGATGGAGTCTGTAGGGCCCTGGGAGACTCCATGGGATGGAGGGCAGCTGGAGTGAACTTCAGAAGCCCCTAAGTCAGCTGGCTCTGCTGGACCCGGAGGCGTCCCAATGTCGGCACCATGGTGTCTAGGCCCTCAGCGATGCTCCTCACCCACTGGACCATGCTCTGGAGAGCCTCGGCAATATCCCCCTGCACCTGGAACATGTCCCTCATCGAGTCCCCTAGCCATGGTTGTCACAGACTGTGTCATGCCTTGCGCACAGCCACTCAAGACACGGACATTGTCCTCCAGTGTTGGCCTTGGTTCCACACATTGTCGGTCCCATTTCCTCAACCTGAAGTCTTTGTGACTCCTCCAATTGGCTTTTCAGTTGCTGGAATGTTGCCAACACACCTCCTGAATCTTACAGCTCTAACCTATCAACTGCATCAGCTCTGGGAAAACACTGTCCAGAGGCTCGTAATCTGACTGGGACCCAGCTGAGTCCCAGGATCTAGCAGACCTCCTCGGACTGCTGTCTCTCTTGGATGTTTCTACCTCTACCTGGTGTGCATCAGCAACTGTGTGGTGATCACCAGATTGTGCCCCAGTAGCCTGTCACCCACCGAGATGTGTGTCTCGGTGCTGGTGGAAGATGGGTTTGGGGTTGATAGCCTTGATGTCTCACCGGTGGTCTCCTCAGAACTCTTCTCCAAGGTGGTCTCTTGGGTGACCGGGGGGGGGGTGTTGGGGACAGCGTTGGGGGGGGGGGGAGATGGAGGAGGGGGTGACTCCAGATGGCCCAGCCACATCAGATGGAGATCCTGCGAGGCATGTGGTCAGTGGGAGGGAAGCATCATTTTGTCTGACATGGACAACTCACTTCAGATATGTCATCCGGGTGAAGGGGCAGTGGATCCTCATCTCTGTGGCGCAGGCTAACCCCACTGTGACTGCTCTCTCCTCTAACAACCCAATGATTTCCTGGGCCTGTTCCTCCTAGTGGATGAGAACTCGGATCTCTGGCTCCAGGCCTCCCGTCTTGGTCCTTTCCTGTTTATATGGGCTTATGGGCTACCTTCTCCTGCGGGGACAAAGAGATGATTTTGTGAGCCACACACTTTAAGGGTCATGGGTGTCTATAGCACGTGGCATGTGTGGGCATGACACCTGCACATGAAGGGGTTGTGCTGGTGGGTGCTGAGGATCATGTGGGGAGGGTGCGATGTGCCAGCCAGGGATTTGTGAGGTTTGGGAATTTGAGGGATGGCAGGAGGAACTGATGCCAAGAGAAAGGTGGTAACTTATCCTTGCAGTTCGTTGGAGGTCATTGGTCTTCTTCCGGCATTGGACGGTGGCCCGCCTGGTCATGCTGCCAGAACTGACAGCCACTGCCTCCTTGGTAACATTGCTCACCCTGCTGCTGGTTCTCCGACCCCTTGGGGGACCGGGCTGACCATCCACTGGGTCGGAAGCCTGGCCAGGTCGGCATCGCCAAAGCGAGGAGCAGCTCTCAGTGCGTGTTGACTGGGTTTGAATGGTGAGGGAGCACTTAAAAGCAGCTCCTTCTTGTTCACGGCGAGAAGCTGAGGTGCGAGAAGGGCGAATCAGACGGCGAGGGAGCCAGTAATGTCGAAAATCTTGTGGGGCTTATTTTTGGCACTAAGTGCCATTGAATATGAGCCGCGATCGTACCAAGGCGGCCGGCTAGAAACACCCCACCAAATGCGCCCAAAATAACAATTTGAAATGTTCCCGTTAAGTCGCGTCCGCTATTGACAGATTTGAGTGTCCAAATAAGTTTCAATATTCCCTTATTCCAATTTCCATGATATTTATAGCATAAGCAGCATTGCAAAATAGTGGGAAAAAGAAGCAACAACAGCAAAGTGTAAACAAACAAAGAAGGAAGTGACAGAAATATTTAAAAAGCAGGATGGAAACAAGGATGGAAAGAATTGAAGTTTGATTGAATGAATGGTGCAAAACAGCAAGCAATAACACTGGTGCAAGAAGACTGACAGGGAAAAATGAGATGGGAATGCCATTACAGTGTATATAGGTCAGAGAAGTGATTAAATCCCTTTCCGCATAAACTGGGGGAATTCAGATTCGGATCAATGTGTAGCTTTCATCTCAGACTTGTCAAGGAGGTTGCAACTCAAATTAAATTGATCATATTTGCGTAATCAAGTAAAATAAAATGCAGCAGATTAAAATGAATAAAATTCAATTCAGAGTTTTAACATGTTGAGGTAAACTCATTCTGGCTTTCGAATGGGCACCTATTACAATCAGCAGCCCCCCCCCCCCCCCCCCCCCCCCCCTCCCCTCCCCCACCCATCCCAAATGCTGAGAAATTGTATTGGGGTAAAATTCCATAAATTGAACTAATTGTAGGTTAAATTTAGTGGCTGCAGTGGATGTTCTGTTGTGCATGTATACTGTTACTATACTTGGACCAGACTCCAACTTATATTAGGAAACCGGATGAGACGGCAACAATTTTTAAATGATTGAACTGTGAGAAAAGGATCTTTCTCTCCTGTAGCGATTCCACTGACAACTAAGGAATTTTTATATAAACACTTTATTATTAACACAAGATTAACCCAATTAACATCCAACAAGAAAAACGGCTTTTCAATCAACAGTTAAACAGTTCTTACAAAAAAAAACAAGGCCTTTGAGCTTACTTTCCCATCTACTTCTAAAATTTCAGTTCAGCCAAGTCCACACTTACAGGTCAAATGTCACTTATTAATAAAGTTAACACCTATCGGTTACAGATTTATTCACAAAGTTCTTGGGAGAGAAACTTTCATAAGTTAGGCTGTGAAACACATCTCCTTCCTTCAGAATCCAGAATAGAAATTAAAAACAGCAGTGAGAGGGCGGGGCCAAATATGAAACAGTAAACAGACTCAGCCCCTCCCATGAGTGACATCACAGCCTGCCTAGCTGCCCAGCTGTTAACCCCTGAATCACAGCTTGAGCTGACATATAATCTGGACACCTTAAGGTAAGTTATTTTAATAACATTGCTGCAACAGACACATGATACAATATATACAAAAATGTCCTGCAATCATCACACCTCCCCCCTTAAAAAATGGACCAACAATATAACAGCTAGTTTCATTTTCCCAAAGTCTTTTCAACTTTAAACACTACTCGTAATCTCGAAGAAACATATCATTATCTTTTGGCATGCAAATTTTAACAATGGTAAAGTATATTTTAGTCTTTCTTTTCCAACTTTGAATGTTCCATCCTTCTTACAAAGTCGTGATACAGCATTTGCAATCACGTTTTCTCTTTCTGCTACTTGCACATTTTCAAGCCAAACTCCATCGAAGTAATCTTGAATTTTGATTTTTCAACTTTTCCAGGACCTTTCATGGATAATGGTCTGTATAAACAATTGACTTGGATGAATTGTCAGCAACATAAATATCAAAATGTTGCAGCGCCAATACCAAACTCAATGGCACAATTTTCCAGCCGCGTTGTGCCCGGCACCAATCCCATTATGTTGGGTGAATAGCGGGAAAGCCCAAAATTGGGATTTGCTGCAGGCACCAAACAATTTGCCATTCTCCTGGCCGGCTCCCAGTGACGTGATCAGGATCTCACCCAGAACCTAATCAAACCTCATTTGCACACATTTTAATCTTATTAGCAAGATTGCAGTCGAATGCAGCTTCTCCCATGAGTCATCCCCCCCCCCCCCCCCCCCCCCCCCCCACCCCCAGCAAGAAGCCATGTGGGAGTAATTTAGTACTCATCAAAAGCAGGGACCAGGCACCATAGACATCAAGTGGGAGCAAGGGTCTTGAATGGTGAAGCCCTGCACTTTTCTGCTTGATTGTTGGCAATGCCCCTATGGTGCTGGCGCACCTAGACTACAGGCACACTGTTCAGGCATCAGAACGTGCAGGATATCCAGTCCACAAATCATCATCTCAGACAGATGTATGCTATTCCGTTACTTGACAGGCCAGCAACGGGCCTTTCCATGGGAATCAAGGACCCCGAGGGCGCAAATCCTACCCACCAAGAGTGAGCGCCAAATCCCTCCATGCTCTTGACAGTGGCAAGAAGCCATATGGCAGGCCAATGAATTGCGCAGCATCGCAGTGTGCATTTTAATCAGTGTTTTCTTGTATCCTGTCCCATCGACTTCCTCGTCGGAGTTCCTTCAAGCAAAGTTCAGCTGCATTCACTGACCTTGATGTGACATCATTACATTTCTTATGACACTGTTGCTGGGGTCCACCTGCTGCCATTAGTTTCTGAGAGATTTCCTGGAGGACCACCTGTCCACCTCCACAGAAACATGGGACTAATTTTACGGGAGTCCTTCAAGCTCTGCCATCAAGGTGGAAAGCAGGTGATCATTGTTTTCCGGCAGATAACGGAATCCTGGGGTGGGATTTTTCCAGTGGCAGCCAATTAAGAGGTTACTGTCGGGGCTGACATCTGATTGAGGGAGCCCACCCCCAAAGAACTGCTTAATCAGAGGACGGGCAACTCAGCAGCCTCATCTATAGGTCATAGATTGCCCAGAAAGAAAAGCACCCCGCCCTCCGCCCCAGATACCACTAGAAAGCCATCACTGTTTCCTTGGTTGTCTCCTCCCATGGCAGCATGTTCTCTAGATGCAGGTAAAAATACACAAGGGGTGGGAAGTGGCATAATTGGCTGTCCCATTGGGTGGACTAGTGACTGAAGTTCATGCCACTGTCAATGTGCAACAGCAGTGGGAAGATGCTGGACTACCTTCCTAATGCCTGCATTCCTCATATTTCCAGCCCTCCTACATCTCAGCCCAATGCCAATTGCCTGAGAAATTCAGACCATGATCGGTTCACCTCCACGAAGAAGCCCTCCAGCGCCATAGTTGTGAATCTACAAGCCCTTTCTTCATTCTAATCTATTTTTATTTTGCAGCAACTACAAGTAACTAGTGTCAGTAGTCAGCAGCAGCTCCCTTATACTGAATGCAGCTCCCCTTTAAGAGGGACAGACTGCCTTTAAGAAGAGCAGGCTGGTTGCACTACATGATATAAGTGCACACTGCTGAGCCCCTTGCTGAGACCTCTGTCAGCTGACAGTGCAGGCCCCTCTTGGACTAGCACTACAATCAGGTACATGAGGAGGGAGCACAGGATTTGCATGCCAGCTACCTGCATTGCAACAGGCAAGGGAATGCCATGATCCATAAAAGGCATGGACAAATTCTTAACCCTTTGGATTGCTAGTTGATGGTGTTCTTCAGTTAAGAATTGCCAACACCACTGTAACATCTTTAACCAGTTAGTTTTTAAATTGTAAGAAGATAGAAGTTTGTGTATATCTGTATAATCTAAAACAAAGTTGGACATTCTGTATTGCAAACTGCACTCAAAAGCCTTTTTAAGGTTCCTGAGCTGTAACTTAATTATCGTTGGGCGGCATATTCCAGTATTTTTTCAATGTGTCGTTTTCAGTGGGAAAACCAGAGAGAATGCCATCGGCATTGTTGGTGAGAAAAAACACCATCTTCAGCCACATTTTAAAAATACATTTTTTTCACAAGGCCCATCATCACTTGAACTCATCAATGAAGTGGGTGCACCATTTCAACGCCTTCTCAATGCTTGTTCCAAGTCCAATCAGGAGCATGGCAGCCAGGAAGACAACCCCACGATTCTCGGAGAGAGCCCTGGCAAAGATGCTGAATGATGTGGAGTAGAGGCGAGACTTCCTCTACCCTCGCATGGAGAGACAGCCTACCAGCAAGGTCACCAACCTAACACGGGACGTGGGGGCAGCACTAGCAAGCACCAGTTTGTTACGCAAGAGTACAGTGATCCAGTGCAGGAAGAAGCTGAATGACATTCTTCGTTCAGTCAGGGTAAGTCACCCTTCTCATTTGTCCCCTTGTAACCATTAACACACCCATCACACTTCGACAGGGATCTCACTCACAGTCATCTCACGGGGTCCCAACATTTGCCCTGCCACACCCCCCTTATCCCCCTAGTTCATCATCTCCTCCTCACATCCCCACTCTCACTCACCAACCACACATGACAGGCATCTTAACTATCTGACCTGGAATGCATCCTACTTACACTCTACCCATCTGTCTCATTGTAGGACAAACTCAAGCACAACCAGTGTGAACAAGCAGAGCCGGCCTTGTGGTGCCCGAGATGAAGACCCTCACTCCATCTGAGCTACGCACCCTTAAGCTGGCCAGGAGGAGCAGGACCGCACTTGTGGTGAGGCCCTGCACTTGGGGCAGGCCAGCTATATGGACAAAGTTCATGACTCTGGCCTCCTGGCTCATCTGGTCCCAGTCAAAGTTTATGACATTATGAGGCCTCTCAAAGAGTGCAGCGATCATCTCCTTTATGCACATGTGTGGCGGCTGACTGGGAGATGCCGCAGAGGTCCCCCGTCAGCCCTGAAATGAGCTGCTCGCATAAATGTTCAGCTTTGGTAGTCACGGGCTGGAGGGCCAAAGGGCCTGTTCCTGTGCTGTACTTTTCTTTGTTATTTGTTCTTTGTGGCTGTAACCCTCAGGTCCACAGGCAATGGGTGACTTCGCAGCCCATGCAGCATCAATTCCTGCATCACCTGGCACTGGTAAACCACAAACCCTCAGTATACATGACACAGACTGATGTCTCCGACGCTGGTGCTTCATCATCTGGTCATCTCCAATGGTACACCCAGGCCTAGTAGTGTTGCCTCCGAGTCAACTCAATGTGTGGCCCTCCCCCGGTTAGTCAGTGGGCCCTGACACCCCACTTCTGCATGGCACTGGTCCTGTAATGAATGTACAGTCACATATTGGTGTCACCTTTCCTGCTTCACTGCAAACAGAAGCATAGTCAACTCCACTGACTCCATCATCCTCATACTCCAAGAACTGAAAGGGAGGAAACAGGTCTGTGAGTAATGAACAATCCTGTCAATGCCCTGACCCATTGCCCTCTCAAGGCATGGGAGATCCACCCGTGCACATTCCCTTAGGCGAGTGCATTTCCAATGAGCTTCACTTCCTACTCTCTCACACAATGGCCATGTCACCACACAAGCCTCTCCTAACACCGCCTGACAAATGGGCATCTACCTTGGATAGCCTTAGTAGTCTAGAGAACTCCCAAGGGTGTGGACAGGGCACAAGCGTCAATTGACTGGCCCGATGTGCTGACATCCCTGAGGAGCAGGGGTGGGGGCACTGCTGCACAACACTTGTTGGATCTAGGTTGCCTGCTGAGCTCTGTTAACTTTGCGCAGTGCCTCCTGTAAGGGTTAAGGAGTGGCTGCCAATCAGTGACAGAATCATCCATTACAATATTGACTTGATTGGCATAATTGATTTGTCAAGGAAAGGTCAGGGATGTTATTCGGGTCATGGGTAGTGGATCTGACCAGTCTTCGATCTTGTACACCCATCCATTCATTAAAACATCCCTGATGGTCTGGCCTTCTTGTGATGTTGTATGAAATAAGTAATGGCATGATGGGAAAACTGGTCAACTACTTGGTACAATGTAAGAAAAGCTGACTTTGCATGACTTAAAGCCTGAATAAGATTGGAGAAGGTCAAGCCGTTCTGAAATGCCTGACCTCCGCAACTTCTGATCAGACTAACTCGTCATAACCCAAGGCAGTCTAAATTAGACGAGATAAGGTCAGGAAGGAACACGTCTCCTCCGACCTTTTAATGTTCCGTTAAAGGACAAGATAATGGTATGAGTGATGAGACAAAGAGTCCTGGAAGGTCAGCAAGGTGACGCCTGTTTTATGATATTGCTTATGTTTATACTTCTGATCGAATTCCTGACTAAGCTGTAGTCACGTAATCATGATTCTGTTAATGTATAAATGCTGAGCTGATTCTCTGTGAAAGCGCAAACATAGGAAGGAATCAGCAGTAATACTAACTGCTCTCTGACCTCAAGTTTCAGCCATTACTGCATGCACTCTGTTCGTAAATAAAGTCTTGTTATTTTTGCATAACGAACGTTGTTGAATCTTTCTACCACAGTCCAGAAGCGGGAAAAATATTGACTTCTACATTCTGGACTGTAAGCATTGCCTATCCACTCGGCACAAGCCCTATTCTGCAGCCTGAGGGTGGAGAATAAATGTGAGTGGCCCCGTCATCCCCTCTGAATCAAGATCATTGCCATCATGGAGCTAATCAGTGCCCCATGTCATTGCCTCTCACACTGTCCATCTGACTTGGAATGTCCTGAACCCCACTTTCACACCTCACTGTCTATACTGACCCTGTGGATTTTCCTGCTCCCACCTGTCATAATATATACCAATATATCATGGTGCAGACACACACTGATGGACACACACAGGGACTAATCAACATGTACAAACACCGCAGCCAATCACCAGTTAGAATACACACACTATAAAGACAGAGGGCAGCACGGTTCCCTCTGAGTGTAACAGGAACTTATTCAGCCCAGCACAGACTCACAACACGTGCTGAGAGAATCAACTGGTTCAGACAAGGCTTAGGTCTCTAGTTCAAGTTAGCATTATTTAGACCCACAGTCATCGTGTGTTAGTTAGTTAGAAGTAGTTCATAAAATTAAGTTGAACCTTCATCTGTGTTGGAAGTGTCTGTTCATCTCTCAAGCCTACACTAGCCAACACATCACGACCCATTCCAGCTGCCACCCCAGAAAGGTAATCCCTTCTCAGAACCATCGCTTAAACCCCAGCATGGGTGACCCGAGATGAACAAAGCCCACATTAAGGCCCCCCAACCACCAAGCGCCAGACTAATTGGAGACGAAGAGCACCATAATAACAGAGGCCCACAAAGGCCTGTGAATCCCTCCCACTACCATCCAAACAGGCGGCACTCAATCATTGCATCACGGGCGTAGAAAATGGGGCAAGTAGGGGCAGAGTTTTCCATTCCTCAGACTAAGAGTTGATGCCGGAGCAGGACTCGTGGATGGCAGCAAAACTGGCGCCGCACCCGGACGATTCAGCATCTGTTAAGGGGCTAGCACCGGCGCCACGTGGAACACAATTGTTTCAATGGGAAACAGTTGAATTCCAATATCTATTGCCATGCTGAGGGTGAAAGGCAGACATGTTAGCATGTTGCGTACCCCCGTGCCCAACCAGGTCCAACGGTCTACATGGTGACCCCAGTTGGCACTGCGAACTATGCCCCTACGTGTCCCTCTCCTTGTCTTCATCCTGGGCCCCATCGATGGCCATAATTGTGGTGGTTCTGGCGCTCACGCCTGCTGTCAGGGGTTACCGTCAGCTGGTGCTGCCCTTGACAGCGGTACACTGAGCAGGAAATGATGCAGCTCATCACTCATGAACGAGGATCCCCTGTCACTGTGGATGTAATCGGGGAAACCGAACAGGGCGAAAATGGAATCCAGGGCCTTGATGACGGTGGCAGACGTCATATCCGGGCATGGGATGGCGAAAGAGAACCTAGAAAATTCATCGACCACACTAAGGATGTAGGTGTTGCGGTTGGTGGAGGGGAGGGGCACTTTGAAGTCCACGCTGAGGCGTTCAAAGGGGCGAGACGCTTTCACCAGGTGCGCGCTATCTGGCAGGTAGAAGTGCGGCTTGCACTCGGCACAGACTTAGCAGTCTCTGGTGACTGTCCGTACTTCCTCGACGGAGTAGGGCAGATTGCGGGCTTTGATTAGATGGTACAAGCGAGTGACCCCCGGATGGCAAAGGCTCTCGTGCAAAGCATGGAGCTGGTTCACCTGTGCGCTGGCACATGTACCTCGGGAGAGGGCGTCTGGGGGCTCGTTGAGCTTGCCGGGGCGATATAAGATCTCGTAGTTAAAGGTGGCGAGCTCGATTCTCCACCGCAAGATTTTGTCATTCTTGATCTTGCCCCGCTGCGTGTTGTTGAACATGAAGGCTACCGACCGTTGGTCAGTGAGGAGAGTGAATCTCCTGCCGGCCAGGTAATGCCTCCAGTGTCGCACCGCTTCAACGATTGCCTGGGCCTTATTTTCAACAGAGGAATGTCGAATTTCAGAGGCGTGGAGGGTGCGTGAAATGAATGCCACAGGTCTGCCTGTCTGATTCAGCGTGGCGGCAAGGGCAACATCTGAAGCGTCGCTTTCTACTTGGAAAGGCAGTGTCTCGTCTACGGCGTGCATCCCAGCCCTGGCTATGTCAGATCGAATGTGGGCGAAGGCTTGTTGTGCCTCGGCCGAGAGGGGAAAATGTGTGGACTGGATAAGTGGGCGGGCCTTGTCCACGTATTGTGGGACCCACTGGGCGTAATACGAAAAGAACCCAAGGCAGCGTTTGAGGGCATTGGGGCAGTGGGGGAGTGGAAGACTAGAGTCTGAGTGACTCACACGCATATTTATACACAAGCTCCCTGTGGGCGGAGCTAGCCGGCAGGGGCTTAGCGGAGCAACCTCTATTACAGGTACAGCCATACATCCCCCTACTGCAAGTATGCATATCTACAGTGGTTATCACCACATCCCCCACCCACCATACATAATAATAATAATAATCGCTTATTGTCACAAGTAGGCTTCAATGAAGTTACTGTGAAACAGCCCCTAGTCGCCACATTCCGTCGTCTGTTTGATATAAGCAAGCCCCCCTCTATAGGGCTCCCTAGAGGGCCTTTCCCCGACACCGCCAGGTTAGCACTGCCAGGTGGCACTGTAAGGTTGCCACTGTCAGGGTGGAACTGTCAGCTTGACACTGCAAGGGTGGCACTGCTAGTTCAGCATTGTCAGGGGCAAGTACTAAAGTGCTGCCCAGCAATGTTCCTCACCACCAGTGTGACATCACCCCTGCTGGGTGGGAAGATACATCGGGGGCGAAAGGAGCAATGTTAAGCCCAATAATCGGATTCTATTTTTATAGGAAATATGCTAATCCAGCCCGTGCCATTCCTGTGCATGAACCTGATTGCATCATCAAACGGGGGCTGGGAAGATTGTGTCCTGAAATCTCGCCGGCGCAAATCCCATTTTTGGCCTCTCACGAGATTTAGCAGCAATAATGGCCCACAGTTCGCACGGCCATCATATCACGGCCCTTGCTTCTATCTGTATCTACTTACAAACTAATTTCAATCAACATTTGAATAAAGAATCTGCTTTCGCTACAAATAATTTAAGCAACCGCAGAGACCATTTTAACAAAGTGCTTTTCTTTTTCAATCAAAAAAGAATTTCAAAACTCATTTTGACCTCCAATTGTCATCAGCAGTACATTTGTCTTTTCTTACCGTCTTCCATCTTATTAATTATCCACAATGTCTGCCAACATTAAAGCAGATAAATTATGTTTGTGAGATTAACACATAAATGATTAATCTATTGCTGTGACATTCTTCTGTCTCCAATTTTAATACAGGTGTCAGCCCATTTATTTAAAAGATTTAAAATCTTCAGAAGTGTTTTCAGCTGAACATTTTTTTTCTTCCCCCAACTTCAATAATCAAATTAAATCGTCATTTGCATATCAAATTTAATTACCTTTGTTTTCTATAATTTAATGCTGTTATTAAAACAGGAGGCAGAAAGAAATCCTTCAAATTCCTGACTTGGCAATAACTGAAACAGTGAGTCTTGAAGGTCCACATGATAAAATATTGGATTAGCCTGAACATTATTCACTGCATCAGGTGATCTGTTAGCGTTTAAATCTGCTCGGAAATTCAGAGCATCATTGCTGCAAAATTGTAATGTAGTCTCAGATTACCATAGGCTGCTTTCCCCTTTGCGAGGGAGAGCTGGCTGGTGGTGATTTAACTTAAGGATCACCACACCTCAGGCGAAGGGGCAAGATTGAGAAGGTGATTTGATTTTGATTTGATTTGATTTATTGTCACATGTACCAAAGTACAGTGAAAAGTATTTTTCTGCGGCTGAGGGAACGTACACGTACACGTACATGGTTTAGCTGGTTTTGGTCAGTGGGCTAGACAGCTGGTTTGTGATGCAGAACAATGCCAGCAGCGCCGGTTAAATTCCTGTACCAGCTTAGAATTCTGAATTCTCCCTCTGTGTACCTGAACAGGCGCCGGAATGTGGCGACTAGGGACTTTTCACAGTAGCTTCATTGCAGTGTTAATGAAAGCCTGCTTATGAAAATAAAGGGTATTTATTTTATATGGCAAACAAAAAGAATAATCAACAGAGTACATTGACAAATGATACATTAACAAAGTCATTGGTTACGGTGTGGAACAAGGGGACAAACAAAGCAAACACATGAGCAAGAGCAGCATACAGCGTCGTGATAGCGTTCTTACAGGGAACAGATCAGTCCGAGGGGGAGTTGTTGAGGAGTCTTTTAGCTGTGGGGCAGAAGCTGTTCCTATGTCTGGATGTGCGGTTCTTCAGGCTTTTGTATCTTCTGCCTGAATGAGGCCTCGATTCATAGAATATAATCATAGAATCCCTACAGTGCAGTACGGGGTCATTTAGCCCATCGAGTCTGCACCGACCCCTTGAACCACCAATTTAGTGTGGCCCATCCACCTAACCTGCACATCTTTGGATGTGGTAACAGTTTGAACAGCACGAGTAGTAAATGCAAAGATTTGCTGGGTCGCACAACATCGAGTGCCTTGATAAGATGATCACATGACCTTCAAACATCTGGGGCGGGATTCTCCCCTACCTGGCGGTGCGGGGGGGGAGGGGGGGGGGTCCCCGGTGCCGAGGAGTGGCGTGATGGAGGTCTCTCATAGTTGTTTCTGATGGGGGTCTCTGTTGTGAATCTCTGATGGGGGTCTGATGGGGTATCTGATGTTGGGGTTCTGATGGGGGGTCTGATGGGGGATTGAGGTGGTTGGGCAGGATTTACATTGATCCTCCATCAGAGATCCCCATCTGACACCCCCATCAGAGACCCCCATCGGAACCGCCCATCAGATTTGAGTTTCTGATGGGGGTCTCTGATGGGGGTCTCTGAAGGGGGGCTGATGGGCGTCGCTGGGCAGGTGGTCTGATGAGGTCTCTGATGGTGGGGTTCTGATGGGGGGTCAGGAGATTGGAGGTGGGTGGGCAGGATTTACATTGTCGTGGGGAGAGGGCCCTCCGATAGACTATGGGGGCACGTACATTAAATACTTACCCCCTTGACCCACCAGGAGGTCCACTGTGTCAGGGCCACGCTGGAAAATACTTGCACCAATCCATACCCACATGAATCCTGGACGAGAGGGATGGGGCATCACGGAGGCATGGAGATTCTGGTGTCCAGCCTTTTAATTGGATGCAAATGGGTTAAAATGACCCAATTGCATCCTCCTATCGGCGCAAGGCGCGAATTTTGATGCCGTCACCAGCAAGGCCTCAAAGCATCGCAATGACGCAAATGTCTTCTTTGCCTGATGAGAAATTCTCCACCGCATCGGGAATTCAGACTGTTCCGCCATAAGACCCTGAGGGGATGAAGGAAGTTTCCACTGGAACCCAGGCACACATTTTAAGAATAAGCAGGATTTTGCTTTCATTCGAGGGTTCATTTTGCTCTGTCTTGGTCAATATACAATCTCAATGGCTCGTACCAGGATAAAATAATGGCCGCACGGTAGCATGGATGGCCGCACGGTAGCATGGTGGTTGCATAAATGCTTCACAGCTCCAGGGTCCCAGGTTCAATTCCCGGCTGGGTCACTGTCTGTGTGGAGTCTGTACGTCCTCCCCGTGTGTGCGTGGGTTTCCTCCGGGTGCTCCGGTTTCCTCCCACAGTCCAAAGATGTGCGGGTTAGGTGGATTGGTCATGCTAAATTGCCCATAGTGTAAGGTTAATGGGGGGATTGTTGGGTTACGGGTATGTGGGTTTGAGTAGTGTGATCATTGCTCGGCACAACATCGAGGGCCGAAGGGCCTGTTCTGTGCTGTACTGTTCTATGTTCTCCACAAATGAAAGGCTTTCTGCTACAAAAGCAAAATATGGTAGATGCTGGAAGAGTGAAATAAAAAAAACACAAAATGCTGGAAGTGCTCCAGTCAGGCTGCATCTGTGGCAAGTGTTAACGGGCGGGATTTTCTGGGACACACCCCCCCCCCCCCCGAACAGGATTCTCCGGCCCGCCTGCCAGCCTATGAGATTTTGCATTGTGGGCAACCCCATGCCGCCGGGAAATCCCCAGGCATGGGTGCACTGCTCGCGCAACGGAGAATCCCGACTGCCCAACATTTCAGTTCAATGACCTTTCATTGGAACTAGGAAAAGTTTAAAATACAACCTATTTTAAGCAAGTGAAATGGGGAATAGGTAGGAAAACAATCAAAAGGAAGGGCGACGATACTGTGGATAACAGATGAATTCAATGACAAGAGTTCGTGCTGCAAGGCTAAAGATAATGGGACAAGTAAAGAAACAAAATAGGTGTGCAGACGAGGTTGAATGGCAGGCCAATGAACAGCTCCCCATTTGAAAGCAAATCAAGAGAAAAATGTGAGTAAAATCAAGATCTGCAGAGCAAAAGGAAACAAAACGAAATTATTGAGCTCAAATTAAGTAAAAATAAAATGCCGAAGACCTGGAGTATTAAGAGAAAGTGTTAGATAAACTCAACAGGTCTGGCAGCATCTGCGGAGAGGAAAAGTTACCATTTTGAGTCCGATGTGACCCTTCTTCACAATCGAAGTTGTTGAACTCAGTACTGACTACAGGCTGCAAAGTGTCTCATTGAGAGATGAGTTGCCGTTCCTAGAGCTTACCTTGAACGTCATTGGAGCCCTGCAGGAGATCGGCAGGGAGGGCAGCATTGAGAGCAAGGTGAATAATTTAAAAGGGCGGGTGGCCGGAAGCTCAGGGTCTTGTTTGCAGACGGAATGGAAGTGTTTGAAAAATGGTCTCCAATCCGCGTTTTGTCTTTATGAATGGTAGATCGCATCTTGGGCTATGAATGCAGTGCAGAGGAAAAACGTACACATAAGTCATTGATTCACCTGAACAGCATTTTTGATGCCTTGGAATGAGTGCAGAGAGGTGGTGAAAGGGGAGGTGATGCATGGAAAGATGTGGTGCGGACCACGATATGGGGTGCGAGTGGTCCCTTCTGAAATCCTCTCTTGTCTCGTTCTCAGTAACGTAAAGTCTTCATTAGATACAATACGGACAAAGCCAAAGGAACTCATTCTACTGGTTATGTGGCTCAGAACATTATTTGAAAATTTGATATTGCCTATTCAAAATATCAGTTACTTTTACTGAGTCCGCTGGAGACAAAAACACTGTCATGGAAGTTGCTTAATAGTTGTTGGAATATCGAGTGTCATGTCTGGGAGATCCTCCAAGTGTGTAAATAGTTAACAAACCTTGGAGTACTGCATTGTACCCATGTTAACTACTGCCTCTGACATTGTAAATGAGCCATTTTATATGGAATGGCTTCCAAGCCTAATAAATCACACATAAATCTCTTGGAGTAAATGGTAACTGCTGACCTAATACTTCCTGTTGCTATTATCAACTCAGCATGAGTGAGTATCATGTGCCAAGTGGTTGTGCGATTTCTAATTCTGTGACCAAGTGTCTTGGGGATCTCCATCTCTTTATCATCAATGGTCTTAACATCCTGACAGTCTGCAGATCTCCAGTCTGATCGTCCGGAGCGGTTAGGCGATTTTCAATTCAATTTTCTCTAGGTTGACCATGAACAATATTTGCCAACTGTCTGAATGGGCTGAATTTTAACATTTGAGTCCATTCACATCAGGGGAGACCAGCTGAGGGTCAGGTACCCAAAACATCATGGGCCGAGCTTTGCCGTGGCTCTTTAATTGAGCCGCAGCTAAAGCATCGCCTTCCAGATTTCCGGAACATTTGGAGTATTTTGACTGTTGAAGCTTCAGTACTTAAAGGGATCCCCAGCAAGGGACAGAATGGATCCATTTACAATTGTCAGGCGAGAAACAACATTACAAATGGAGTCTCAATGTGACAAGGCTGCACCCCGGGTCTCAGATGTATCCTCGAAAATCATGCTATGGAACATAAGGGTCTGCAGAAAAATATTATTCCTACAATTGGGAGGAAGAGGTTAGTCTCTAAAAGCAAGTGGGTGTGGCTGTAAATCACTGGGGAGGTGAGCAGCAGGACTC
Source organism: Scyliorhinus canicula (assembly GCF_902713615.1). Classification (NCBI taxonomy): domain Eukaryota; kingdom Metazoa; phylum Chordata; class Chondrichthyes; order Carcharhiniformes; family Scyliorhinidae; genus Scyliorhinus; species Scyliorhinus canicula. Next base: position 162,433,215 of record NC_052155.1, on the reverse strand, counting down.
CAGTCTACTGTTCATGGATGCGGTGCCAGAAGTGGTTCAAGGGCCTTATTAGGGAAGGTGAACGGCATGCCATCTTCAAGCGCCATCCCCCTCATTTTGACTTCCCCAGCTTTCCCCCACATTGTGCTATCCAATTCAACACAACTTGAAGCTCCACCCATCACTGTCCCCCTGAGACATCTCTTCACTTACCAATCCCAACAGCCAGAACTGAAACCACTCGCATCTTGTCGTCATCTCACATCCCTCCCTCCCTCAAAGCTACCATCCACAAAAGCCGCCATTCCATCCTCTCAACCCAATTACATTTGTCATATTTAGGAGAGAAAAGAGCATTGAGCATGAGGACGAAGCAAAAAGCGTGGGTCACCGCCCCCTGACCATTCTGGGAGAGGACATGCTGGAGATCAACAAAGTGTCACAATGTTAAGTCCATTGGAGTTAAAGAGATGGACGCCTTCCAGGTACCTGGTAACAGAATTAGGTATCGCACAGCCCCATAGCACTTAGCACTCACTCATCCTGAATTGATGTCAGCAAGAACTGAAATTTGATCATCTGCCTTATTATGATTGAAAACCTTTCACTTTTGTATGTTCAAATTCATTTTTCCTTCATCCCACAGGTCTTTCAAATGTCTCACAAGGGCAGGTACAGGAAGAGAATAAAAATTCCTTAGTGGAGGTTAAGATATCTGAGGGAAAAGTACCATTGCACAATTCACATGCATCCTCCAAAAGCAAAGATTCTCACATCTTGGTGGGGCCTCTTGGGCGTGTACTTTGGGTTGTCAAATGGTGCACCCCACATCACAAGTGATCAGGAGCATGTCTGGAGACAGGAACATCAGTGGGGAGTCTCCATTGGGGGTTTCAGGACTCTCCTAGCTATGGATATAGATGCTGGGCCCTGGAGGTCATCAATGAAGAGAATTATTCCAGTGTACCAGCAGAAATGTTATGAGGTTCTGTCAACACCAGTGGAGAGAAACTAGAGGAGTCCATCTCTGGTTTGAGTGCCAAAATAACTCAGGCCTTTGTGTTGATGTTAAAATTCATGGACAGAATGTGTGAAGTATCTGACACAGTAAGCAACTGAGTATATTCTTGTGCTCAGTGAATTGCACATTCATAGTGCCTGTTTAAATAGGATGGAAGAAAGCCTGTCCAGTGCTGAACTGAAGCAGAATAAAGTGTTTCCAGCTCTCAGTCAGCAAAAGCGCAAATGGGCCATTTGCGGAAATACAGAAAAATGCCCATGAAATGGGGAATCTGCTCAAGGTGCTCCCACTCTCCCCTCTTCCCTCATTGCTCACACCTCCATCATAGCCAAAGGTGCTGTCCTGTCCCAGTGAGTGATTCTGCACCGGCATAGCTACATGCAGGGCTGTCTTTAGGAGGACTCTCCTGGGCTGGAAGATCCTGAGGAGGTCAACCATGAGCACCTGCGCGGTCAAAGCAAGGGAACAAGGAGTGTGCCTCCAGCGCTGCTCAAACCATAGACCGAGTCGTAAGAAAATGAAGAGAAAGAGTTTGCAATTTTACAAGGGAAATCACTTAGGTATTTTAGGTTATTACTTTTATTGTCAATATTTATGCACCCCAAACTTTATTTCAAATCTCCATTTTCCAATCATCTCCACTGGAGCCTCCAGCTACAAGTTTCCATCAGCTTTGTGGTTAATAGTTTGACATGAATGTGCTACATATTTATTGTTGCCAAAAAGAGAAAAAGAAGTAGAGGTGCTTCGCTTTAAGTTCAGGAAAACATAGGCGTGATTTACCGGTCTAGCTGCGTCTGACTAGGTGATGCGACGAGGCCGTTGAATCTTGCAAGAAGCCTGACAATTTCCGAAGTTGTAGATGGTGTCAAGAGGTTGAATTACATTCTCAATTTCCTCTTAAATAGTAGTGTTGCCAGTGAGCTTTGCATTATTGATTGCCATAACTTCTATCTGACATTATTGTTAACACATCTAGGGAAATAATTGTGACCTATTGATGTCTTTACTGTGTGTTTGAGCGATTGTAGAATACATCCGGCCAACCCGGTGGTTGCTGGGTGATAAAGAGCAGATTCAATATGGCGTATACCAATTCCCATTCAAGTAATCTTCGAACTCTGTTGATGTAAATTGAGTCCTGGTATCATTTACAAGTTGCTCCAGCCTTCTGAACCTTGCAACTACCTCATCAAGTCTCTTAATTGTCTTTTCGATTGTTGTGGACTTGATGATGGCGACTTTTGGCCACTTTGAGTGCGTGTCAACCATCACCAAGAACATATGACCTTCAATTGATCTAGAATAATCAACATGAATTCTCTGCCGTACCCAGGATGCAAAGGTTGCAGGGGTGAAATATTCCTTAATGTAGTGCAGGATTGGCATAGTCCCACCTTCTCCTCAATTTGGCATCTAGTTCAGGCCCTAGCTGCATGCCAATTTCTTCATCCTAACCACATCAGGATGTCCGTCATGTAACTGTTCAAGGATGCTGCGTCATAGATGCGAAAG